>NC_135481.1:90527322-91132947 GCF_052094955.1 Ictidomys tridecemlineatus
TTTTGATCCCAACAAACCACTTTGTTCCTGCAGTAACTCCAGTATGTCCTGACTTCCATAGTCTTTCTCAAGGAGCTAGACAGGTCTTTGAGCACAGGATGTCTGTGCTGAGGCAAAGATACTCCTAGGTTGAAAGGCTGTGACAATTTGATTTTTTTTTTTTTAATATTTTTAGTTGTAGTTGGACACAATATCTTATTTTATTTATTTTCATGTAGTGCTAAGGCTCATACCCAGTGCCTCACACATGCTAGGCAAGTGCTCTACCATTGAGCCATAACTCCAGCCTCAACAATGTGATTTTTTTTTTTTCCATGCACATTGTATAGCACCTAGCTCAGAGATCCTTTCTATGTATTCCAGCATGCAGTTGGCTTTGTTCTCCCAGGTGGCTCTCTATGTACTGGGCACTGGAGGGGAAAGCATTCATTTGGGGGAGGATGGTAGAAAACTGTTGAGGATGCAGGAGCCAAAGGAGTGAGGAGAGAAGTTGGTTGGAATGCAGTCAAAGCAAATTGGAGGGGTGTGGGAAGGAAAAGCACTAATGGGCAGTTTAATCACACTATGCCTGTACAGTGCATCACTGGGTAGCAAGAATACCAGAGTGGGCCTTGTGCCTGGGCTGTGGGATAGGTTCAAGCTCCTCTCCGTTGGTTCTAGGGAGAACTTTGCGCTGCAAGGCTTTCTACAGTGTCAACGGCTCTGTGTACTGTGAGGAAGATTATCTGGTGAGTGAGTGGTCCCCTGGATGTGGAATTGGCTCTCACTGGAACTCCCTTATTAGCAACCCACCAGGGTTACACCCATCATTTTCAGCTGGTAACATCCAACTGTCTTTTCTCTAGTTTTCAGGGTTTCAGGAAGCAGCTGAGAAGTGCTGTGTCTGTGGTCACTTGATTTTGGAGAAGGTAGGGGATGTGTCTTCTGCTGAGCCTGTGAAACTGCAGGAAAGAAACCCTTCACCAGATGAATCACATTCTTGCCATTCCTCCCCAGAGCAATTGTTTATAGTGCCTTCCCTATGCCCCTGAGATGGAGTCCCATCCTAGGCTTCTGTGACCTGACCCCTCCCTGATTCTGCAGGCACAACCAGGCCCTCCAGCCTGAGCTAGAAGTGTGGTGTCCTGGGTCTTTTTATTTTTTTATTATTATTTTTTTATTTTTAGTTGTAGATGGACACAATACCTTTATTCTATTTATTTATTTTTATGTGGTGCTGAGGATCGAACCCAGTGCTAGGCGCACATTCTACCACTGAGCTACAACCCCAACACTATATCCTGGGTCTTAATCCCTATTCTTATACTGGTTGAATCAGTTGAAACTCAGTTTTCTTTTCTATAAAAAGAAGGGTTTGGCTCAGATCAATGAATCTAACCCTGGCAGCCTAGCAGATAACATGGGAAGAATAAAAATATATATATAATATATTATTTAATGTGGAGTCCCCTCACCAGAATTGTGAATTGTGATAGAAGATTGAATTAGAACCCACTCATTGGTGTTTATTTGTTTTTTTGTTTTGTTTTTAAATTATTGATCTACATTCTTAGTCCTTTTTACTTTTTAATTTGAGACAGGGTCTTGCTAAATTGCTGAGCATCTCTTTAAGTTGTTGAGGCTGGTCTCGAACTTTCGAGTCCTTCTGCCTTAGCCTCCCAAGTTGCTGGGATTACTACTGGTAAGCTCTGCTGTGACCTGGCTGCATTGGTAATTTTTTAAAAGCTCCCTAGGTGATCCTAATATTGTAGCCAGGTTTGAACTGTAATGACCCAGTTGGTCTCTACTACTTTTTTCAGGGCTTCTATATTTAAGACTCCTTGGTCCCCTCAAATTACATGTAAGCTTACAGGAAGGGGTTGGACAAGGTTAGTGGGAGCAGTAAGGAACATAAAGGGTAGCTAGAGAGCTGGGGCTGGAAGGAAACTAACTAATTCTTCCACCCCATGAGCCAGATCCTTCAGGCAATGGGGAAGTCCTATCACCCAGGCTGCTTCCGATGCATTGTTTGCAACAAGTGCCTAGATGGCGTCCCCTTCACAGTGGACTTCTCCAACCAGGTGTACTGTGTCACTGACTACCACAAGTAAGTCCAACCCTGGGGGTGTCATGTGGAACTGGGTCCAGGGATTCTTCAATCTCAGCTCATCACTAGGTTTTTTCTTTTAGAAATTATGCCCCTAAGTGTGCAGCCTGCGGTCAACCCATCCTCCCTTCAGAGGTCAGTATGTCTGGGTTCTTCTGCAAGGTAGCCAGTGCTGCTGCCTCTAAGAGAGGGTAAGGATATGTGGCCTTGGTTCCCTTGGGAAATGGTGGTGCTGAGGAATGCACTCTAGGAAGATTCCCGTGTGACTTTGCTCTTGGGGTCACCACCCTGACCCTAACATCCGGGCCTGGACTGTCCGATAGCCTCAAGGGGCTCAGATTCCATATCTTCCATCCCAATCCCAACAGAGGAGAGCTTTCAGTGAGGTTGAGGTCATCGAATCCCAAAGTAGGGGCTGGAAAAAGGTGAAAGAATCTTCAAGGCTGGTAGCATGGAACCAGAGATGATTTAAGTTGTAGGTATGCTTAGGGAGGGAAGCCAAAGGCCCTTGAGGAATTAGACCCTATTGGTCCTCTTTGCCCTCAGTTTGGCCTGCTTTATTTATATTCTGTGCCCTCTTTGCCCTCAGTTTGGCCTACTTTATTTATATTCTGTGCCGCTTACCCCCTCTCTTCACATAGGAGCATGGAGGAAGCATCAAAGAGGGGGAGGGGAAGTGCTCCGAGGATTTGCCAAAGCATCTCAAAGCTACCTATGATTTTTTGATTGTAGAGAGACTCTGGTGGCCTTGGTCCATCTTCCTATCGGTGCAGGAGGAGTCCTGTGCAGAGGGAGGGAAGTTGGGGGTGCCATGCTGTTCTCATCTCCATGGGGGTCTGCATTTTTCAGGGCTGTGAGGACATTGTGAGGGTGATATCCATGGACCGTGATTATCACTTTGAGTGCTACCACTGTGAGGTGAGTGTTGGGATCCAGGGCAGAAAAATGGAATTGGGAGGGAGGGGATGAGTTAAGTACTAGAACAGGTATGATTCTTTCGGAGAAAACCAGGAAGGTGTCCTGACTTATCTCTAGTCTTTTGCTCGTCCTCCAGTCACTCTCTCTATTCCTAGTATTTAAGTCTTTCTGAATCTGGCTTCCCTAGATTCAAGACTTTTTTTTAAGACTAGGGAACTCCTGCTAACTGCTGGAAATGGGGGCTTGTCTCATTATTTCTGCAGCTGCAGCGACACCTGGTGTCCAGATGAGGTATTTCTAAGGTTTCTCTTCCACCTTCCCACTGGCAAGCCCCACCCACTAATCCCAACCCTTACTTCCAGTCTTTAGGAGTCTAGTGTTGAGCGGGGCAGACTCTTAGATGTCCTCAGTGTCCAGGGTTCCTGGGCAAAGGTGAACTAGGTTCTTTCTTCCCCAGGACTGCCGGATGCAGCTGAGCGACGAGGAAGGCTGCTGCTGTTTCCCTCTAGATGGGCACTTGCTCTGCCACGGCTGTCACATGCAGCGACTCAATGCCCGACAGCCCCCTACCAACTATGTCTGAGCCGCAGTCACCACTGTTGCCATCGCCATCATTGACAAATTTCTCTGGCCAGTGGGGCCCTTCCGAGGCTGAGGCAAGGATACATTGCAATCCTGGCAGAATAGTCCTCTGGGGAGGGCCTCAAGGGCCAGGGACCCAAAGAACATAACATTCCAAATGGATGTGGAGTAAGAATATTCTGATTGCCAGGGTGGGGATGACTGGTCTTCCCACATGTGCATCCTGATCTATTGCATATGCTCAGACGGGTTCCATGCTTTCTGGACGTCTGATTATGATGTGTATCTCCAGTGTATGTTCGTGCATAAGTCAAGCAATGTTCTGGATTATGGGAGGAGAGGACATCGTGGGAATGCCTCATTTTTTGTGACCCACACATGGCATCAGATTTGGGTCACAGTCTCCTATCTCTATATCTGGATGAAGAGATGGAAATCCTGGACTTTATTAACAAGTTATTTCTTAGCCTTTTTCTTTCTAAGAACCAGGAAAGCTCCTCATCCCTCTGCTGGGAATGGGGACCAACTCCTGGTGGCCCTGCTGCCGGTATTGCCTGTTTCTCAGGGACTCATGTGGGCCTGTACTTGGTTGCTCTTCTGCTTAGTTGGGGAGGTAATGAGCAGGTCTCTCTGTGTGTAGCTTATTGGGCGGGATGTCTAGGAAGCTTCAGGCTGGTCCCTCTCCCTACACACTCCCAGGTTTAGGTGCACTGAGCCCTATAGCCCAGTATATGTGCACATGGGTACATTCATACATGTGTGTGTGCTTGCCTGCATACACTCACAGTTATTCCCTTCTTCTCAGGTCATTCTTATACTTGGTTCTCTAGCAGTAGCTCCAGACCTGCCATCTCTCAGAGGGATCTCAAATTATGTACACTGCAACCCCAAAACTCAGGTTGCGGGGAGCAGGAGGGAGCAAAACACGTTGATTCTAGTCAGTTTGGCTGAAACTTGAATTCACCTAAAGCTAGAGCTCTTAAAATTTATGCTTAAAGTTCAGTTCATTTAATGACCAATTTGCCAAAAGCTCAGTTCCCTTTTGGGTGTTTGTATATTCTTTTAGATGTTCTATTCTTCTTTGTCATGCTTTGAGTATTTCAAGGACTTACATCTGTTCATCCAAGAGTACTCCTGAGTTAACAGCAACATAAAATTATCAATTTTGCAGCACTTTGTAAATGAGATTTCTTGGATGTCTTTTGCTATATTATCTACATTTCAAACACTTTTTTTAAAAAAAAGTTTAAAGTTTCTAGCAATAAATACAATTGACACAAACATTTTGTGTATCCCTTTTTGTGTTTCGTAGTCCAGTATTTCTTTATAGTTAGATGCCTTGAAAAATGTAATGGAGCTGGGCTCAGTGGTGCAAACTTGTAATCACAGCAGCTTGGAAGGCAGGAGGATCCCAAATTCAAGGTCGGCCTCAGCAACTGAGGTCCTAAGGAACTTAGCAAGACCCTGTCTCAAAAAATAAAAAGGGCTGGGGATGTTGCTCAGTGGTTAAGCACCCCCTGGGTTCAATCCCCAGTGCCAAAAAAAAAAAAGGAATGGAGTTCAGTAGGACTTTGATGCTTTGGTCTGACTTCTGTATTACTGCTGTTAAAATGCCAATGTATCATAAGCAAATGAATAGGCATGAGACATACTCCATTTACTAACAATTAAAGGTCATACAGACAATAGCAATAATAAGTAAAAAGGGTAAATCTGCTAAGTCTTTCAAAATGCTGCAGATTTGATACATATTCATTTTAGGCTAATTGTAGATGAATTGATCTTTTTTTTTTTTTTTCTCTTTTGTGGTGCTGGGGATTGAACACAGGGCCTTGTGCATGTGAAGCAAGCACTCTACCAACTGAGCTATATTCTTAGCCAGATCCATTTTCTTAACCTCTATCACTTAGTCTCAAACTGAAAATGCTGACTCCTCAGGACAGACATTCCACACTCGGAGATTATTCCAAGATGATGTCCAGTCATCCTGGGAATTCCATAAAAGGGGCCTCTGAGTGAGAGGGGGAGAGGTCAGGTTCATTCAACAGGGTACTAGTGGGTGAAATGTACTTCTTAGAGATAAATTTTCTAAAACTAGACTACTTGTTCTGTAGGCCTGGGAAAACCAAAAACTTGTGTAGCTTTACATCTGTCCCTTCAGTTTTTTTTTTTTTTACTCTGGGGATCTTAACTGCTCTGTCATCTGACCTTTTGTTTCTTGTTGTGATTTTGGCCTCCCTCTGTTCCTAATCTAACTGGATCTTTTCCTTCTAGGTCTGTGCTGATCTGTCCCAGCCCTGGGACTCCCTAAGACACTTCTTGCCAATAGGCTACTATTCCCTTCTTCCCAAGGAAGACATAACACCTTAGAAGAGCAGGCTGTGATAGAATAACCCCAGCTGCCCCACATCATCAATGGTGGGCTCCCCATGTGTGTCCTGCATCCCACCTTGGAGCCTCCATTTTTCCTGTTTGCTGGGAGACTGTTCCTCTTTAATTTTTCTATTTAATATTTACAGTTGATAGTGAAAAATTCATGAGGTAGTGTGAAAGTAGACACTGTTTGGCCAACTTGCCACCCAATTTTCTTTTTTCTTTTTTTAATTTTCTTTCTTTTTTTTAAAGAGAGAGAGAGAGAGAATTTTAATATTTATTTTTTAGTTTTTGGCAGACATAACATCTTTGTTTGTATGTGGTGCTGAGAACGGAATCCGGGCCGCACACATGCCAGGCAAGCGCGCTACCGCTTGAGCCACATCCCCAGCCCGCCACCCAATTTTCATCAGCAGCCACTAGTTCTGAGGTGAAGAAAGGGTCTGACAGCAGAGTTAAACACTTTGCTCTGGACACCTCTAGTTGCCATTGGCCCAAATGTGGATTATCAAGAACTAGGCTGAGGAGGTTCTCTCTCTGCTTAAGTCCTTAGAGACCTGACTGTCCTGCCCTCCACCACCTGGGGCTCTTGAGGCTAGGGAAATGCCAAGATTCCATTTATAAATTAGATTGGGGATTCCTCAGTCTGGGAGGAGGTAGAGAAAGCTATATCTAAGCACATAAAGCCAGTTGGATAAGGCCCTCAGTGTACCTATAAACAAAAAGAAGAGCAAAAGTACTGAAATAAAAGATTGGGGGAAAAAAAAACAGGTAAGCTAAAACATCTTTTTAGTTTTTCGTTTTGGAAACACCAATAAATACCCTAGAGCTGGCTGGGGTCATTCAGAGCTCTTATGATAAGGCTCCACAAAGGTCTAGCCAATCTCAGTCCTCTCTGATCTTTTCTACTTTGCAGACTGGGCCTCTGCTGTGCCAATCTTATTGAGGACCTTGGAACTGTGCATTTGGCCCCAATTGTAAAGGACTAAGGCTTGACCTTGAAAACAAAAGCAAGTTGTTACTGGGACTTATAGATGAGATCAGGCTAACTGTGATAGGAGAACAACCATCAGAGGCAAATTCTGTTTACTGCAGGTGTTGTTTCACCTCCATTCTTACTTGGAAAGGATAGTGCTGACCCAAATGAAGGGAACCAGGGTGCCATACAAGCAGGGAGGGACAGGTCAGGAGGAATAACTACTGAAAGGTACTAATTAGGCTTAGAAAGTTAGAACCAAGAGAGGTTGATTTTAGAAGATAATCCAGTTACCTCATTTTATTAAAGAAGAAATAGAAACTGAGTGATGTGATTTACCCAAGGTCACAGCTGAATGAAGACTATAACTTTTGAAGACTAATAAAGAACTGTTTCCCTCTCTTCCTATGTTCCATCACAGGGACTCCACAAGTGAGCAGAAAAGCTTTATTTATCATTGTAAATGAGATTCACACTTCATTATGACAGAGAATTCAGGAAAGACAAGAAACACAAGCAACAATATTGAAAACTTTGGGTTCTTACCAGTGCTTTTTCGTTAATTAGGACTAACTAGCCAAAGTACCTTTAATAGGACTTTAGGAAAAGCACGGGAAATATATTGCAAGACAGTCCCTGCCCTTGAGGAGGTCACAGTCTAGCCAGGGAGACACACACATAAAATGACTTGAGAAGATTACAAGCAACATGTCAACAAATGCAAAGTAATTGATTGTTACAAATAAAAGACCTAATGCCGCAGGGTACAGAGCATTGATGAGTGAGACTTTGTCTGGCTTTGTCTGTAGATCAGAAGGTGACAGCAATCAGGCTAAATTCTGCCCCCAAATGCATTGAGTTTAGGCCACTGGAAGAATTGTTGCTGTTATTCTTGGTGCTGGATATTGGACTCAGGGCCTTTGTGCATGCTAACACACTCTGCCACTGAGCTTACACCCCCAGCCCTGTCTATTTTCTTTTTAATATTGTATTATTTGTTAGTGGACCTTTATTTACTTTTATGTGGTGCTGAGAATTGAACCCAGTGCCTCACACGTGCTAGGCAAGTGCTCTACCACTGAGCTACAGCCCTAGCCCTATTTTTTTTTTCATATTAAACCCTAGTTGATAAGAAGAAAATGCCAGCTAATAAGTGCAGAAGAAAAGAGAGAATTGGAGGGGGGGGGAAAGCATTTTGTGAACTCCAATAGAATTATTGATTCTGGCAAAAATTATTAGTGTTTTTAAAAAAATAGGTGAGGCTAGGCCTGGTGGTACATGTCTGGAATACCAGCTATTCAGGATGCTGAGGCAGGAGGGTTGTCAGTTCGAAAGCAATCTGAGCAATTTAGCAAGACCCTGACTCAAAATTTGAAAAAAGGGATGGAATGGAGCTTAGAGGTATAGTGCTTGCCTAGCATGTGCAAGGTGCTGAGTTCAATCCCTAATACAGAAAAAAAAAAAAAAAAAGTTGAAACTGCTGAAAGACTTAAGGGGCTTAACAATTCAATGCACAGTTTTGGATTCCCTACTGGTATAAATAAATTACTATAGAAGATATTTTGGAGTCAATTAGAAACATTGAAATATGGACAGGGGATTAGATTAGGTGAAGATTTACTGAGCTAGAACAATCAAAATCATTAACAAGGGGCTGGGGTTGTGGCTCAGTGGTAGAGTATTTGCCTAGCATGCATGGGCACTGGGTTGGATTCTCAGCACCACATAAATGTAAAATGGGGATAGTGTGTCCACCTAAAACTAAAAATAAATAAATAAATAAATAGATAGAAATAATTAACAAGCAGGTTCCAAATCCATATTTATAGGATAATCACATTTTGTTTTTAAAATGTCTACCTGGGCACAGTGGTGCATGCCTGTAATCCCAGTGGCTCAGGAGGCTGAGACAGGAGGATCGGGAGTTCAAAGCCAGCCTCAGCAAAGGCAAGGTTCTAAGCAACTCAGTGAGACCCTGTCTCTAAATAAAATACAAAATAGGACTGGGAATGTGTCTCAGTGGTTGAGTGCCCCTGAGTTCAATACCCAGTACCAAAAAATAAAATAAAATGTCTATTTATTTGTGAAGAAAAAATCTAAAAGGATTTTCACTAAGATGTTATCAGTGATATGAGTGATGAGAATATGTTTTTTGTTACCCTACATTTTCTATTTGTATGCAATACATGTGTATTGCCTCTATAATAAAAATAAGCTATTACAAATAAAATGTTGCCAACATTTACAATTCGGGAGATTTCATATAAAATTTTGATTATTATTTGTGAAGAACTGCATCTCTAAAGTTTTTTGAATAATCAGAAGATATGTCACCCTAGGCTTCCATTACCACATGGCAGCAATGGCTTTGGTGTTGCCACTCTATAGAGTGACCACACACATCACTAGACATCAGGTCTAGATGTCCACTGGAATTGAATGATGGATGATCTTTTTTTTTAAAAAGAGTTTTATTTTAATTCTTTAATACCCAGCATGCATTCCTCATTTCTTTGTGTGAATGGGGTGGGGGTGGTCTATGATAATCGGGGTGGGACCCAGGGCCATGGCACATACTAGGCTAGCACTCTGCCACTGAGCTACATCCTAGCCCTGATGGGCACACCAGTCCTGATGGGTACTTCTTTATTTGATGTATTCCCTTAGTTTACTTAGTCTGTCCTTCACATATTGTATACCTGCCTGGCTCCTGTAGATGTTAAGGACAGTAACTCCTGATTTGGATGATTCTGATGAGCTCCCTATATATACAGTCTTCAATTGTTAATCATTAAAAAAAACCAATATATTAGTTTTGAAATGCTACTCAGGAAAAAAAAAAAAACATCAATTCCAGAATGATCTGTGCCTTCCTTTTTTTTTTTTTTAAATAAGGCAAACTAGGGCTGGGGATGTGGCTCAAGTGGTATCGTACTCGCCTGGCATGCGTGCGGCCCGGGTTCCATCCTCAGCACCACATACAAACAAAGATGTTGTGTCGGCCAAAATAAATAAATAAATAAATAGATATTAAAATTCTCTCTCTCAAAAAATAAAAAATAAATAAAAATAAATAAATAAGGCAAACCAGTCATGGGAAACCCAGATGTAATAATCTCCTTAGCTACTCTGGTTGCATATTGTAAATTAGATGAGAAAAATTTATCTTTGGTAAATAGAATATAGAAAGTATACTAAACTGCCAACTTCTTCAAAGTTTTGCTTTTTTTTTTTTAACCATAAGTCTTAACCATAGAAGACATTTTTGAAATTCACAATGTTAAGTTCTTCCCAGGCATAAAACTCTAAATGCCCTTTGGATAGTCTGTTTCTCCCACTGGTTCTAATAAGATTTTTAAAGGAGAAAATCTCCTCCATATGCAATTCAATGTAAGACAGTGTTACCATCAGTTTAAAGTCCAGGGAAATACTTTTATCAGCTTGGCACACGCTTTCAAATTATACCAGCATACCCAATTGTTATAATAAGAACTGCACACGTGTTTCCTGTCTAGCTTTTCAAAATGATACACTAGTCTTCCTCTCTGATTCCTCTCATATTCCTTTGGTAAAAACTGTTACTGTTTCAGTCTGTCCCATTTTTGAGTCAAATTTCTCATTTTTTTTTAATATCTAAATTTTTTTATCAGGCCTAGTTTATATGCTAGTTCTCTTTAGGTTCTCAAAGTAAAACCAGTTTATATAACAAGTTTCTGTGACCAGATAGGCAACCCTTGAAAACACAAAGGGCAGGGTTTGAAATCTTCTTTGAAGCGTTAAGCAATTGCAAAAATGGCACATTATGAACATTTGTTCTGAAATTTTCCTTTGATGCCATAGGTTGATTACATATTTTATCTTCTTGTTTTCTTCTCAAATCATGTACTTAACAATGGGCATGAAATTTTCTGGCTTAGTCATCAATCGTTGTCACTCTGAATACCTTCATTTTCCACTCTTGAAAATAATTCTGAAATCTTTTGACTGCAAGTAAAATTTTTTTCTTCCTGAAACTAGTTTCTCAGTCTATAATATCAAAATATATTCAAATACTTTCAAAGTGGTATAGTAAGAGAGGACTGAACCCAGAGATGCTTTACCACTGAGCTACATCCTCAGCCCTTTTTATTTTTTCTTTCTTTATTTTTTGGTGGTGCTGGGGATTGAACCCAGAGCCTTGTGCATGGGAGGCAAGCATTCTGCCAACTAAGCTATATACCCAGCCCCCACCCCCAACCCTTTATATTTTGAGACAGGGACTCACTAAATTGATGAGGCTGGCTTTGAACTTGCAATCCTCTTGCCTCAGCCTCCCAAATTACTGGGATTACAGGCCTGTACCACTGTACAGGCCTCACCCAAGTTTTCCTAAATGATCAGTTACGTGTGATTCCAAGTTTCAAAGATTATTTAAATGTCCTAGATTTGCAACCAGTTGTTTTAAACCCATAGTTTTTAGTGTGAAAATATATTTTTACTTGAAGGTTCCCATTAGTATAATAAATAGAATACTAAATACTCACCTGGAATCACTCTCTTGAGCACTATTTTGTTGCCTGCCTGGAGTGGGAGACAGAGTGCCTTCAATATCCTTGTAAATTTTCATTCTTCTTGGTAATTTTATTTTATGTTTTCAGTACTGGGGTTCTCTACCACTAAGCTGTATCCCAGTCCTTTTTAGTTTTTGTTGTTGTTGTTTGTTTATTTTTCAGTGCTGGGGATTGAACCAGGGCCTCTATATTTGGGAAAGTACTTTACCGCTGAGCCACATCCTCAGCCCCTTTTTAGTTTTTGTTTTGAGAGAGTCTGGCAAACTTGTCTCAAAATTGCAATTCTCCTGCCTCAGCCTCCTTAGTATCTGGAATTCCAGGCTCTTCTTTGTAATTTTAAACAATACAACAAAGAACTGTTCAAGTCTGAAAAAATTAAGTGAACTTTTTCTCAGACTCCCATTTACGTTTATCATCAAGTTAAGAACATATCTATGGTAGGAAGATAGCAAGTTCAAAGCCAGCCTCATCAATTTAGTTAGACTCTGTCTCAAAACAAAAAGATCAAAAGGGCCAGAATATAGCTCAGTGGTATAGCATTCCAGTACTCCAAAAAAAAAAAAAAAAAAAAAGCATACTTGAGCATGTCTCGGCCACAGCATTAAAGAGCACTTAAGAAGCTGAATGATTATATTTTGCATATGGCATACCAGAAGCTGAGATGAACAACACTGATGAGGAGATTGACCTATAAAGGCCAAGCATTCCACAGAAGAAACAAAACCATTTAAGGTATTAGAACTGGGGGAGGGGAGTGTTTAAAAATTCATTATTTCAACAAATAAATTTATTCTTTCAACAAATAAATGTCTCTTATTCTATATGTCCTGAGATTGATAACTTGGGGTGATAGAGGAAGTGCCTCCTTGAATACAAACCCAAACAAATCAAGATTTTAAAGGAGATTTCATATTACCTCTCAACAACAAAAAAGACATGAACTTTAAAAAATGGATTATTGATACTAGTAACATGTATGAATCTCAAAAGTAATTATGCTGAATGAAAAAAAAAACAAGCCAACAAAAAGGAGTATTTATTTATAAAAATCTAGAAAGTACAAACTAATTTAAAATGGCAGGGAGCAAATCAGGGGTTGACCAAAGGTAGAAAAGCTGGGGAGGAATTGCAGAGGGACATAAATAAACTTTTATTTTTATTTTATTTTTTTTTTGTTTTGTTACCAGGGATTGAAACTATGGGTGCTTTACCGTTAAGTTACATTCCCAATCATTTTTATTTTTTATTTTGAGATAGGTTCTTGCTAAGTTGCAAAGGGTCTCTTAAGTTGTCAACCCTGGCCTCGAATTGCAATCCTCTTGCCTCAGCTTCAACCAGTTGCTGGGATTACAGGCATGTACCACCACATCCAGCACAAAGAAACTTTAAGGGGGCGATGAATATGTTCATTATCTTGAGTAGTGATGGGTTCACTGGCGTATAATTATAGCAAAATTTATTTAATTGTACACTTTAAATATCGTATGCCAAAAAACCTCAAGAAAGCTTAAAAATATGTTCTGGAAAATAGGAAGGAGAAAGACAGAAAGAAAAGTGGGGAAGAGAGAGAAAATTCTAGGGCCTCTCTCATAATTCTTTCTTGCTCAAGGACACAAGATGGTGTCTGACTGTAAGATTTTTTTTCACAGTACTTCGCTGCATTTTTAACTGCCAGGATGGTCTATAAGCCTCAACTTTAGTCTTATGCTGGCCAATAAAATCCCTCATGCTGGTTCTATCTCCTCTTGGACCTGAAGTGCAGTTTATACTTCTTGTCTCTGCCTTCATTTGCTGGTATGTTTCTTCCGTTCTAAATGATCCAAATTTTTTCTCTCCTTTCAGACCTAGCGAAAATAAGATTTATTTCACAATCTTTCCTATCTGTTTCTGCAGAAAAAAATTCTGTATTCTCTTCAAGTTTCTCTAGTATTTATAATCTAAACTGCTCTTTTGACACCTATTTGCTTCCTTGTATTATTTTCTTTTCATGTGCATCTTCTCAACAAGACTATGAACTTCTTCAGACCAGAGACTAAGTCATATATATATATATATATATATATATATATATATATATTTTGTCTCTGCCAAGGCACTTAATAATAAGTGCTTAATAAGTGTCAATTTAAAACATCTCACTTTTGTAGTCTTTCCAATGCACTTTCTAGCCATTATCTCATTTGATCATTACATCAACACTTATGAGAAGGAGAAGCTAGAAATATGTTATTTCCTCCTTTTGACAGATAAGGAAACCTGAAGCCCAAGGTCACACAGCTTGTTAGAGAGAGACAGGGAACAGACAATTGAGAGAAAGGTCTGATCCAATTCAGTTTCCCACCACTGTCTTCTGCGTCCTGCCACCTGAAGACAAGGCTTCTGCATGCTTCGCCTCCTCATTCCCCAAGTACTTCAGAGCTACTTAGCCAAAGCTTTGTAGTCCATATTTGAGAACTCGACAAATTTGGGAGATGAAATTTCAGTAGGTTTCTGATCAGTCACCAAAGCATGCTTGCTATTTTGTTCCAAGTGCTGTTTGTTAGGGACATTATGCCTGATATTTAATGATGCTGCACTACAGAATTGAAGAAGCATAAATGATTTTTAAAAGCTTTGGAAAATGACAGCACTCAAGTATTAAACATCAAAGGAGGCAGCTGAGAAGCTGACCAAGGATATGAAATTTCTGCACTGGACCACATCATTCCTCCATTATGTATACTGGTAGAATTTTCTAGCTGGTACTATAGGAAAAGGTGAAACATTCCATTTCTCAGCACACCTTGCCCGAGAGGTCCCCCAGCTTCTTCTCTAATGCAATAGTTGATAACCCTGGTGTGGTTTACACACACACACACACACACACACACACACACACACACACACTTTTTTTTTTTTTTTTCTCTTTTTTTCTCTAGTGCTGGAGATTGAACCTGGGGCCTCACCCTGGGCAAGTACTTCACCACTGATCTACACTCCCAGCCCATTATTTTATTTTTTATAATTCATCTCCTAACTAGATTAGATTCCAGTCAACTTTGCAAAAAGGGTGCAGGTGGGAGTGGGGGCTGGGTTTAAGACAGAAGTAAATGAAGAATGAGAGATAAAGCAGAGGGCAAAGAAGCCTGAGCAAGGAGAGCAGACCCAAAGTGCAGAGAGCTGTGCCAGGCAAGAGGTGAGCCAAGCCCAGGCGGGGCTACCCACTCGCAGGATGCGGGATGGAGGCAGGTCTAGGAAGGTTCAGCAGACCATTGTGGCAGGTTTAGGTTTCTGGACTGCTACCTTGACTTTAACCTCTCCGTGCCTTAGTTTTCCCCTCTGTAGAAAGGGTATGATGGTAACTTCCCCGTAGGAAGCTGCAAGAACTAAATGAAGCAAGGGAAGTAAACGTGTGACATAGCGCTAGCCTGACTCATCGTAGGCCCTCAATAATGTGAGTTATGAATACCATTTCCCCAACATTTGTCCGTAAACTGGGAAAGGTACCAAGAAGGCACAAAACGACCGCTCTTTCGCAGACAGTTCCACAACCCGGGTTCGCGGCCGTTAGGGACCAAGGGCGCGCGCCAGGAGAGGGGCGGGATCTGTCGTTCCCGCCTTGAGTTGGCCCCGCCCCCCTCACTGCGGCCTCTCGTGCACTTTGGGCTCCTGCCTTTGACCCGGCCTTCCCGCGCGGTCCTCCCGGACCTGGCTTCCCCCCGGTTCTGCGCGGGGCCCGAGTGAGAAGTTCCGGAGCCCCGCTGGGTGGGTGTCGACGCGGTCCGCCAGCCCGCCCAACCCCCCTCGGCACTGCCTCGGGAGCTACAGCTTCCCCAGAGTGTGCAGGTTTGCTTTCGAGGGGTGGCGGGCTGCGCTGCGGGAGAGGAGCGCTTGGAGGGTCAATCCGGCCAGCCCTCGGTCTCCGGCCGCGGAGGCCGCCCTCGCCCTTGGGAACCCTTGGCCGCCCAGACAGAAGGAGAGTCGGCGCCGGAGAGCCCGTACTGCATTTTGATTCATCTTGGGCCTTGTAAGGGTCACATCTTGTGAAAATACCTGTAAAATCAATTTAACGTTCAGTGCAGCGTGTAAAGACAGCTCTAAGAATTTAAAAGACGCCTGAGTCAGAACATTTAAATGCTTGGGTCCCTGTAGCAGCGTTTTAACACGTCTAAGTGCAGAGGGTGGAGAATCGAGCCTGATTGCCGCCACCGTTCACGCCCTGTAACATTTTAAAAGGGTAAAGAAAAATACCCATTAAAAAAACCTCTAGGGAGGGAACAGCTGACTTATTGAAATTTGGATTGGTCCTCATTTCCATGTGGGAAATTTGCCTGCAAAACTTTTTATTTGCTGGCTTAGATCAACAATAAACCGAATTGTTAAAAATACTGAGCTTAACTAAATAGTGGGTTTTGTTGACAAGTCGATGGTGTTATTAATTCTTAATGTCTCATCCAAGGCAGGAGTCGTTATCACAGTTTTGCAGGTGGAAAAAAAGTTTGGCATTAAAAAAAAGCATTTCCCTTAAATTCACACAGAAGCAACAGTGGAGCTGTAGATTTAAGTACTAGCATTCTAGAAGCCTTCTTAGCTGCTGCCCCCAGTAGACCATGTTACAAAACAAATGAGTAGTTACTTTGATGTTACTCATAAAAGGTGCGAGTAAACCAAATGTTCTGTGAACATGAAGTGTTAAATCATAATGACCTTCAATGTCTGTTTTGCTTTGGGAGACTCAGCTGCCCTTTGGAGTTTGATACCTCACCAAGAGTAGAGGGTGGAGCAAAAATATAACATGGAAAATAATGTCAAGGGAAGAATTTTGTCTTCTGAGTCCAAACAGTGCTCATCTTTACTGCCCCTCTAAGGTCATTCATTTCAGTGTGTTCCATTATTCTGGCAAAACAGCTGGAGCTCAGGACCCAGTCTCGCTGCATTAACTACACCTTTGCCTCACTCTGTCTGCACTGACCTGTCAGTCTTCCTGTCATGCTCTTTCCTCCAGGTGCTCTTTACTAATGCTGTTATGTGAAAACCAGTTGTTGTGCAACTGTGGAATGATCTGTCATTCTTGAAGGATGATTCTAGAATTTAATGATCAAAAACTACCAACTATTCTTCAATGAATGGACACACACACACACACACACACACAAACATCCAATTATTGTGAAATTTGGTAGCTGAGTTATTTGTGGGGAAAAAAAAAGACTTTTGATTGTTTTCTCCTCTTTCCCCAGTTCACTCATAACTGGAAAGCAGTAGCTCAGTTTTAACTTCAACATAATAATGGTGCTGGTGGGGGATCCTCCTGATTAGACCTTGGTGAATTGGAAAGTTTCTTTTTTAGAAACAAGCTCCTCCTTTTTAGAAAGCTTGGAACAAGTGGAGACATTTATGTGCTTGGAATGCCAAACATTTTGGCATTTGTAAGTTTGTCCATGAAACTGTGTAAGAGCTTGGAATCCTGGATTTGTGATATAGCCCCTCTCTGTAAGTAGCATCCCTGAGGTTCCTTCCCAGCTTGTGGATAAAAGAAACTCAATGCCAAGGTAGTTTAATCTGGAGCAGCCAGCTATTTATTCATCTTTTGTTTTCTTTCATTTGGTTCCACACAGATAAGAATCCCAAGAAAATTAAATGGCATCTGGAGATTTCTGTTCCCCTGGACAAGGGATGGAAATACTTCAACAAGGTAAGGGGAGATATTTGCAAAAGGTTTGCTGACTTACCCAGAGAGGTCTTATTCAGGTTCTTGCCTTCTTTAATAAAGAGAATTTTTTTTTTTTTTTTTTTGGTATCAGGGATTGAACCCAGGGGAGCTTAACCACTGAGCCACATCCCCAGCCCTTTTTAATATTTTATTTAGAGATGAGGTCTTGCTGAGTTGCTAAATACCTTGCTAATCTGCTGAGGCTGGCTTTGAACTGGAGATCCTCCTGCCTCAGCCTCCTGAGTTGCTGGGATTACAGGCGAGCACTACTTTGCCGGCTAATAAAAAGGATTTGTAATGTCTTATCAGTTTGTTTTCTATTACAAAAGTCTAAGCTTCTGGGAAAACTAGGATACATGAGAAATCTTGAACAGTCTCTTAATGGAAACAGATTACCCTAACTCCTGTTAAGTGTTGGTGTACTATCTGCTTGTGCAGTAGCAAGCATATTTTAAAGATAAGGGTGGCTAGCTAATTCTTTGAAGGCTTCCTTCTTATCTGTATCTTGAATTTTCTTATATCTTTTTTTTTTTTTTTTTTTTTTTTTTAGTACTGGAGATTAAACCCAGGGACACTTAACCACTGAGCCACATCCTTAGCCCTTTTTTATATTTTATTTAGAGACAGGGTCTCATTGAGTTGCTTAGGGCCTAGCTAAATTGCTGAGGCTGACTTTTGAACTCATGATCCTCCTGCCTCAGCTTCCCGAGCCACTGGGATTACAGGCGTGTGCCACCACTCCCAACAAATTTTTTTCTTAATATATATTTTTTTAGGTTGGTACAATGTCTTTATTTTATATTTATGTGGTACTGAGGATTGAACCCAGTGCCTCAATCATCCTAGGTGAACACTCTACCACAGAGTCACAACCCCAGCCCCACTCCCAGCGAATTTTCTCACATCTTATTCTTCAAAGTCTCAGCTCCTGCTGGGTGCAATGACACATGCTTGTAATCCCAGTGACTCAGGAGGCTGAAGCAGGAGGATTGCAAGTTCAAAGCCAGCCTCAGCAATTCAGTGAGGCCCTGAGAAAATTGATGAGATACTGCCTTAAATAAAAAAATAAAAAGGGATGGGGATGTAGCTTTTTTTTTTTTTTTTACATAAAGCACCCCTGGGTTCAATCCCTAGTGTCCCCATCACACACAGAAAGTCTCAGCTCCTTCTGTATCTTGAGTTCTTTCCATATCTTGAATCCTTGTATTTCTTAAATTCTCCAAGAACTTGAATTTCCTATATTTTTACGATTTCCATATTGAATCCTTCAATATTTTAGAGGGTGAAGGGATGGGGAAGAGGGAGAGAGGGGAAGAGGAAGAAGGGAAAGAGATATTGAGATTCAAACTTATTATTCTCTAAAAGAACCTTAGGTATGATGTTCCAAAGAATGAAAATTTTAGTGTTTGGTAAGTAGATGTAGAAGATTCCAGCAGAGAGCACCCAGAAAAGAGATGGAAAAAAAGCTCTAATTATATGGAATAACTAGAGAATCCTAATTTCCTTCATTTTTTCTCATGCTTGTGCTCTTCTGTGTCTACATGCATTATTCCTCAGTTCTACTTAAAATAATTAGAATTTGTTAATTTTTTTTACATACTCTATAGGTATATCTTTTCTTAGGCTTGCTTATATGACTAGAAATCACAGTCAAGTTGGAATTTTAAAATGTATGTTTTTCTATTTTGTTCAAGAACTCTAGTAATTCTGAATGAATTTAGGGTACTGAGTGATCCCTATTAAAATGTATTGTGTTTTTTAAGGTTTTTTGTTTGTTTGTTTGTAGTTGTAGATGATAGAATGCTTTTATTTTATTATTTTTATGTGGTGCTAAGGATTGAACCCAGTACCTCACACATTCTAGACACATGTTCTGCCACTGAGCTGTAGCTCAGCCCCTAAAATGTCTTTTACTGTTGATATGTTATTATTTTTGTGGTGATGGGGATTGAACCCAGGGCCTTGTGCATGCAAGGCAAGCACTCTACCAACTGAATTATATCCCCAGCCCAATCTTCTTTATTTTTTGAGACAGAGTTTCACCAAGTTGCTGAGGCTGGCCTAGAACTTGTGATCCTCCTGAGCTGCTGGGATTACAGGCTTGTGCCACCATGCCAGCTTGTTGATTCTTTTTGTCCCATCTTTACCAACTGCATTTCCATTTTCTTCCCTCTCTTCCTGCCTTTCTTTTTGTGTGTTTGGGATCTGGAGATCAAACTTGGCCTCATGCATACTAAGCATGTACTCTACCACTGAGCTATATCCCTAGCCCGCACATTTCCATTATCTAAGTCCTTAACTTTATTGGGTACTCATTTCCCTTTGAAATGAGTTTTATCCACAGGCATAGTGGCTTATGCCTGTGATCCCAGTGACTCAGGAACCTGAAGCAAAAGGATGTGAAGTTCAAGGACAGCCTCAACAACTTAGTGATAAGATATCCTGTCTCAAAATAAAAAATAAGGGCTAGGGGTGTAGCTCAGGAGTAAAATGCCCCTGGGTTCATTCCCTAGTACCACAAAAAAAAAAAAAGAAAAAGAAAGAAATGAGTTTCATTTTACATCTTTGGATATAAAATAAATATTACTTTGAGTATTATTTCTAGTTTCTAATTTGTTAGTTTTTCCTTTTAAATCCATGAGATTTAGAAACTTTTCTAACCAAAAACCCAGGTGTTTTGGAAGTGAGTATTATGTTCAGTTATATAAACTAAGCATCCTTACCTTTTTCCTTTTTTTTTGTCCCTGTGTCTTAAGTGTGTAGCAAGCAGTTTCCTCCTTGTAACCTGAGGGAAGAGGACCTGTTACAGAACCCCTATTTCAGTAAGCTGCTGCTGAGTCTCTCACAGCATATGGATGAGAGTGGCTTAAGTCTCCTCCTGGCAAAAGAGCAGGCTCAGGTAAGGGCCCTGAGAGAAGGGATGACTGGAGGAAGGGAAAGTTCTTTCAAGAGAGAGGTTTCTATCTGGGATATTTTTGGTTTTCTAGGCATGGAAGGAAATTCGACTGCATAAGACAACATGGTTGAGGTCTGAGATTTTACAGAGAGTCATTCAAGAGCTGCTTGTGGACTACTATGTGAAGACACAAGACACAAATTTAACATCTGAGGACAAAAAGGTGAGGCCAAAGAGATGAGGTAAGGTGTGTTACCAACTATAGAAATGACCAGGCCAAATGTGGCTTGCTTTGATGATGTGATCTAGGGCAAAGAAGAGCTTTGAGGAATGGGTTATTAAAAACAAAATGGGAGGCTGGGGATGTGGCTCAAGCGGTGGCGCGTTCGCCTGGCATGCATGCGGCCCAGGTTCGATCCTCAGAACCACATACAAAACAAAGATGTTGTGTCTGCCGATAACTAAAAAAAAATATTAAAATTCAAAAAAATAAAAAATAAAAACAAAATAAAAACAAAATGGGTTGTCACTCTTGAGATAGCTCACATTCTTCCTTGAATGTGTATCCACTTTCTAAAAATACCTCTGTCTCTGCCTTAAACAAAAGAAAAGAAAAACAAAAATGGATTGTAGTTATTGAGGAAAAGAGTGTGTTATCAAGGTTTTGAAATGGATTGACAGAAGGCATTCGCAGCTGAAGGGGATGACAGCTGAAGAGAACTCTGAAAGTATGAGAACTGGTTCATGAGGATAGAACAGATGGAGTAGGAGATGTTTTATAGTCACCTCTTTTTGCTTTCTATTCTCTCTTTCTCAGTTTCATGAGACCCTTGAACAGCGGCTCCTTGTGACTGAACTGACACACCTCTTAGGTCCTAGCCAGGAGAAGGAGATACCTCCATTGCTAGGGCTGGAGAAGGCAGACCTTCTGGAGCTCATGCCACCGTCAGAGGTTTGGAGTAAAGAATACTGGGAACAAAGAAGCAAAGTGTTTTATTTTTCCCCATATCTTTAGGTTTTTTTGTTAAGCTTAATTGTTTTTGCCAAAATGATACATATCTATGGTGGGCAAACTCAAAGAATAAGAAAAACATTACATAGAAGCAAATAAAAGATGGAATATTACATCTGAAACATACTATTATTATAAAAGCTTGATATAAATAATATTATACCTTCTATGCATACATAGATAGTGTAATCTGTTTTGGTGTAATACATTGTGGATTTTTTTTTCAAATCAAGAAATAGAATGAGCAGGATGTGGTGGCTCATGCCTGTAATCCCAGAGGCTTGGGAGACTGAGGCAGGAGGATCGCAAGTTCAAAGCCAGCCTCAGTAACTTAGTGATCCTCCTTTAGTGAGAACCTGCCTCAAAATAAAAAATAATAAAAGGTTGGGGATGTGGCTCAATGGTTGAACACCCCTGAATTCAACTGTCATCATCAAATAAATAAATAAATAAATAGGATGATACCTGCGATAGCACTCTTAGCATAGTGTCTAGGCACATAGTGCTATGTTCTTTTTTTTAAAAAGGATTTTTTTTTAGTTGTAGATGAATATAATACTTTTACCTTTATTTTATTTATTTATTTTTATGTGGTGCTGAAGATTGAACCCAGTGCCTTACACATGCCAGGCGAGTGCTCTACCACTGAGCCATAATCCCAACCCTAGTGCTATGTTTGTTTGTTTTTTAGTTATAGATAGGCACAATATTTTTATTTTGTTTATTTATTTTTACATGGTGCTGAGGATCAAACCCAGTACCTCACATGTGCAAGGCAAGTGCTCTGCTACTGAGCCACAACCCCAGCCCATATGTTCTTTTTTTTTGTGGTGCTGGGGATTGAACCCAGGGCCTTGTGCATGCAAGGCAAGCACTATACTAACTGAGCTGTATCCCCAACCCCATATGTTCTTATACCATTAGTTTAAATCACTGCTAGGACTCCATTATATGGATATACCATAATTTGTTTGACCTTATTGATGGGTATTAAGGTTATTTCCATATTTTTGCTGTTAGAAACTATGGTGAGATGAACATGCTAGTTCATGTGTCTTTGCCTTTGTATATATTTTATTTCTCTAACATTTGTGCTAAAAGTGGTATCACTAGATCAGCACATACATACATACACAGAACACATTGGTACATACTGCCACACTATTCTTTTTTTTTTTTTTTAAAGAGAGAGTGAGAGGAGAGAGAGAGAGAGAGAGAGAGAGAGAATTTTTAATCTTTATTTTTTAGTTCTCGGCGGACACAACATCTTTGTTGGTATGCGGTGCTGAGGATCGAACCCGGGCCACACGCATGCCAGGCGAGCGCGCTACCGCTTGAGCCACATCCCCAGCCCCCACACTATTCTTCAGAAAGGTGTTTCTAGTATTCCTAGTTCCCATATTTTCACAATGGGATCATATATATATATTAGTTTTAGGTGGACACACTATCTTTATTATATTTTTATGAGGTGCTGAGGATTGAACCCAGTGCCTCACGCATGCCAGGCGAGCGCATGCTATATCCCTAGACCCCCAACATTGGATCTTGACGGTATTTTTACTTGTTTCTTTTTTTTATGATGCTGGGGATTAAATCTAGGGCCTTGTGTATGTTAGACAAGTTCTCCACCACTGAGCTACAACCCAGTCCCTCCTTTTGCTGATTTGATAAACTAAAAATGAGTCTCCCTGATGTCTCTTTAAAAAAAATTTTTTTAAAATTTTGATACAGGATCTTGTTAATTTGCAATGGATGAACTTAAATTTGTGATTGTTCTACATCCTAAGTAGCTGGGATTACAGGTGTGCTGCGCCACACCCCACTTCTCTGATGGCTCTTGACATGTTTTCTGTGGTTAATATTAAGGTTGTATCATCACATATTCATTGGTGATATTTCCCTAGCTCTAACAGTGTGTTTGTACCACCTTTTGCTTTGGTGGTTATAGGATTTTGTGCAGATGAAAGCTCGTCTCCAGCTGGAAGTGGAGGAACAGCTCAAGAGGAAATGTTTCACTCTACTCTGCTACCATGACCCCAACTCAGGTGAGTGCCGGTCCTCTGTTCTGCTCACAACTGGCCTTCAGGGTTCATGGTCTACTGTTTTTTGAGAATAATGTATTTGAAGTATCAGAGATACCTATGTGTTTGTTTCTGGTGGAATAAAAATAAATGTTTTTGTAAGGACTCCTTTGATTTAGCAAGGTGACAAGTGGAAGTGTTCTCCTGCTGCAGGAAGAGATGAGTTCTCTCCTCAGGAGGATCACAAAGGCAAAGGGAGGAAAGGTCAGGCCTATAGGTGTTCTCTTATCTTCCCCCCCGCCCCGCTCTGTGGCTTAAGAATTCAGGGCCAGTGTAAAACTGTGGTACACACCTGTAACCCAGAGATTTGGGTGGTCGAGTCTGAAGGATTGCAAATTTGAAGCCAGCCGAGGCAACTTAGTGAGACCCTGTCTCAAAAAATATAAAGGGCTGGGGATGTAGCTCAGTGGTAGAGCATCCCTGGGATCAGTCCCTAGTTACACACAAACACACACACACACACACACACACACACACACACACACACACACACACCAGGAATCCAAAGTAAGAGTGAAGAGAACCTGACTGTGAGAACCAGGCATCAGAAGAAAACCTGGGAAGTCAGGCTTCAGAGCTAGATGTAGTACAGGGACATCGAATAAAGCCTTACAGAAGACAGTAGCAATTAGAATTTCACCAGCTCTTTATCTCTTTGCCCAGATGCTGACAGTGAAACCCTGAAGGCAGCAAAGGTATGGAAACTGGCAGAGGTCCTAGTGGGTGAGAAGCAGCAGTGCCAGGATGCTAAGAACCAGCAGAAAGAGCAGCTGGTACTGTTGGAGAAAAAGAGTGCCACCTACTCTCAGGTGTGTGGAGGCAATGTGACAGTCTCCACTTTCCTTTACTCTGACCCCACAGCACATTTAGGCAAGTCAAGGTTTTGATTTGCCCTCCTTTCTACTCTCTGTTCTTACACCTCTTCTGCTTACTCTTGGGGGATCAGGTACTTCTCCGCTGCCTTGCTTTGCTGCAGAGGCTTCTTCAAGAGCACCGACTGAAGACTCAGTCTGAGCTAGACCGCATCAATGCCCAGTACCTGGAAATCAAGTGCAGTGCCATGATCCTTAAGCTGAGGTAAGCTGTGAGTCTTGTGGATCTAAGGGATACTGTCTTATACCTCACCCCTCCATCTCTCATCCTTATCTCTTTTTTTTATCATGCCTTAACATTTGTGGATATCCAATAAATTCTGCACAGCAGCATTAGCCTTTGGAGTACCCAAAAGCTTTTTAATATTCTTGAGTCTTTTATTTTACAGACTTATGAAATAGGTGCTTTACTGTAAGATCAGTTGCTCAAGGATTCAGAGTAACCTTGTTTATCCCATCATTGTTTAGTCTGCATCTTGACTGTGGGTAGGCACTGTGTTCATTCTTAACTCTGATCCTGTCAAGGATCTTCCACATGACATTTCTTTCTTTCCTCTGTCAGGATGGAGGAGCTAAAGATTTTGTCTGACACTTACACTGCTGAGAAAGTGGAAGTTCATCGTCTCATTAGGTGAGAACTCCCAGGAATCTGTATAGTTATCCACAGCTTGTTCCCACTCCCTCCTGACTTGTTCATTTTAGCATGTTTCTTTTCTTGTCTACTTTCTGAGGACAAGCATCCTTATATTGAACCTTCTTTGCCCGGGCTCTTAGGGACCGTTTAGAGGGAGCCATTCGCCTACAAGAGCAGGACATGGAGAAATCTCGACAGGTTCTGAATACCTATGAGGTCCTTGGGGAGGAGTTTGATATGCTGGTAAAGGAGTACACCCAGCTCAAGCAGGCAACTGAGAACAAGCGCTGGGCCCTCCAGGAATTCAACAAGGCCTACCACTGAGTGTCTGCAGAGCCAGGAAGCATGATTTACGCACACCACTGCTGCCTCCTGTTTCTGCTGAAGGGACCACTTCCACCTGGGGCTTCCTTCACTATAAGGGGGTGGGGGGCACTTGCTGAAAACACTGCAGTCCTTTAGGCACCCTCCTGATTTATTTCCCTTGTTTACAATGACTGGGTCTTTTTTGGAAAATGTAGCAAGCAGATTTATATAATTTTATGCATAGCTGTTTGTCAGTGTCAGTCCTGTGTTGTGTTTGATTATTTCATGAATAAAATGATGATGTTATATCTTAGGATTTTAGTCATTTTCCCTGAGTAAAGATGGAAAAAGAACATCAAAGTCTGTGTGGAGGGCTGGGGATATGGCTCAGTTGGTAGAGTGCTTGCCTAACATGCACAAGGCCCAGGGTTCAGACACCAGTACCACAAATAAAAAAATAAAATAAATTCTTAATTATCATAAATAATCAAGAAACCAATTTAAAAAAAAAAAGACTGTGTGGATAAGGAGGAAGAACTGAGGGAATCCAAATAGAGCCAGATCTATAATGCTTATACAAATAGGAGGTAGAAGTGCCAGCCTGCCCTCATTGAGTCTTAGAGGCTACATTCTGAGTAAGCAGAAGTGTATTAAATCTGGGCTTGCTCTTGATGAACAATAATCTTCAGAGGAGTGCTAGGTGCTGAGGTAGATAGGAAACTATTCTGTCACTGTGGCTAACGGTAGGGAAGTTGCTATAAAGCAATCAGGCATTCAACTCAGTTATATAAGGACACACTTGTGCTCCTGGTTCTTTCTGGTTGTGATTTGAGGGCCATATGTCTCTCCAAAAGCAGGGGTGGAAAGAGATTACCCTGAGGAACCAAGTTCTACCTTACAGCAAGGTAGATGGGTTTGACTGGCATTGAAATTAGGGAATGGGAACAAAAGCAAAAGGCCTCTAACCTTCTGAATTAAAGAACCTACTCAGCTTCCCCACCAGTTTTGGGGGAGACTGGTTCAGGCATTCTTCTATTGAGGTGAAATGATGGTCTGCATTAGTGTGGGAAAAATTAAGGTCTTGAAGTCAATTATATATTTCTCTAAATGGTGTTTACCACTATTTTTTTTATACACAAATTTTGATCCCCACAAAAAATGAACAAATAGATAATGAAAAAAACTTAAGAGTCAATATTGCTTAATTTTATAATGTCCCCCCCAACTTTTTTGGGGGGAAGTTTTTGAAACTATAGAAAAATTGAAAGAATAGAAGGATGAGTACCAGTGAACCCTTTCTTTTTGGTACTGAGAATTGAACTCAGGGAAGCACTACCACTGAGCTACCTCCCCAGCCTTTTTGATTTCTTTTTATGTTGAGACAAAATCTCACTAAGTTGCTAAGGCTGGCCTTGAACTTGCAGTCCTCCTGCCTCAGCCTCCTGTGTCACTGGGATTACAGGTGTGTACTACTGTGTCTGGCTACCCGTGTACTTTTTTTTTAATGTTTATTTTTTAGTTATAGGTGGACAGAATATCTTTATTTTATATTTATGTGGTGCTGAGGATCGAACCCAGTGCCTCATGCATGCTAGGTGAGTGCTTTACCTCTGAGCCACAGCCCCAGCCCCTTTTATTTTTGCAAGAGGATTAAAACCAGTGGTACTTTTATCACCAAGCTACATCCCAACCTTTCTGATTTTGAGACAGGGTCTCATTACTTGCCCAGGCTGGCCTTGAACTTGTGATCCTTTCACCTCAGCCTTCCAGGTTGTTGGGATTATACTACACCCAACTGACAGTGTACCTCTTTTTTTTTTTTTTTTTTTGGTACTGGGGATTGAACTCAGGGGCAGTCAACCACTGAGCCACATTCCCAGCCTTTAGACATTCTGATTTTATTGGTATGAGATACAACCTTGCAGTAGGATTTCTTTTTTGTGTGTGTATGTGGTGCTGGGGATTGAACCCATGGTCTTGTGCATGCGAGGCAAACACTTTACCGACTGAGCTATATCCCCAGCCCAACTTTATAATTTTTTTAGGATAAATACTGAGGAGTGGTATAGCTGGGTCATATGGTGAGAACCTATTTCAAAATATAAGAAATTTTAAAAATGGCTTGGAGTTGGGCTGGGGATGTGGTTTAGTGGTAGAGTGCTTGCCTGGCATGCATGAGTCCTTGGTTTGACTCCCTAGTAACACACATATAATGATGATGATAATAAAAATAATTTAATTAAAATGAAATAAAATTAAATTTCTAGTAGGTTGGTTGGTACTTTATTGACAGTGAAGATATAGGACATTTACATCATTGCAGAAAGTTCTATTAGACAGCTGGGCATGGTGATGCACATATATAATCCCAGTTACTCAGGAGGAGGAGGCAGGAGGATCACAAGTTCAAGGACAGCCTAAGTAACTTAACAAGACTCTGATTCAAAAACAAAACAAAATAGGGTCTGGGGTAGTGGCTCAGTGGTAGAGTGCTTGCCTAGCATGCTAGCATGTGTGAGATACTGAGTTTGATTCTTAGCACTGCATATAAATAAATGAACAAAATAAAGGCCTATCAATGACACACACACACACACACACACACACACACACACACACACACACACACACAATACACTCCCCAAAAGAAAAAAGTAGAAAGGTTTGGGGATGTGATTCATTGGTAGAATGTCCTTGAGTTCAATCCCCAGTACTATGAAAAAAATATTTTTTTGTATGGGACAGAGATATAAGCCTGTATTTCCTAAAAATTAGAGTTAGGTCTTTAGGCTTGATTAGATTTGGATAAAAGATCTTTGCAAAAAGTACTTAACAGATGCTATTACATACTTCACATCACTGAAGCCACATCAGGCCAGAATATGTCACTATTAATTATGCTGAGTTTGATTGCTTGGTTAGGTGGTAATTGCCAGATTACTACTAATGTGATCTCTTTAATTTATAAAGGTATGTTTTATCTTGGTTGTAGCATCTAGAAATGAAATTTGAAAATCTCAAAATAGATCTTCCTGGGCTGAGGATGTGGCTCAAGCGGTAGCGTGCTCACCTGGCATTCGTGCGGCCCAGGTTCGATCCTCAGCACCACATACAAACAAAGATGTTGTGTCCACCGAAAACTAAAAAAATAAATATTAAAATTCAAAATAGATCTTCCTGATATTTATTATGACATTCATTTAATTAGGTGCTTGTCCTGAAGCAAACTAGGTTTTGGCATTTGGAATAATAATAATAATGACAATAACAACAGCAACAACAACAACAATAATAAAGAAATGGGCCTTGTCTTCAATTTTATAACCTATAGACAATAGCAGACACACAAAAACAGTCCAAGAATACAAAGTAATAGGAAGTAGAGCTAAATGTGTTGTGAACCAAGAGAAGCGAATTGGGAATTATAAGGTAGAACCTTGGTATGGAAAGCAGATTTGGTTCAAGCTTTATAGAAGCAAGTATGGGATGGAATTTTGGAAAAAGCAACAAAGACAAAGAGGAAGGAGTGGTGTGTGAAAAGGCACAGAATTAGGAATTGGTAAATTATGTACCAAAGAAAGACCTTCCTTCCTTCCTTCCTTCCTTCCTTCCTTCCTTCCTTCCTTCCTTCCTTTCACTGGGGATTGAACCCAGGGATACTTTACCACTGAGTTATATCACCAGCCCTTTATATTTTTTATTTTGAAACAAGGTCTTGCTAAATTGCCCAGTTTGGCCTTGAACTTGCTGAGGCTGGCCTTGAACCAAGTTGCTGGGATTACAGGCATGCGCCACCCCACCTGTAAAAATTTCATTTAAAGTGTTAATGTGACAGAAATTTAAGTAAGATCTTTTATAGTTTCAATAGAGACATGAGAGCTGGGGTTTAAGCGTGTTTAGATTTCTAGCTGGCTGAGAAAACAAAATGGTTTACAAGGCAGTGATTCCCACTCTGTCTCCCTAAAACAGCATGGAGATGGACAGTGAGCTATTTTTAATATATTTTTATTTTGTTTTGGTTTTGGTACTGGAGATTGAACTCAGGGACACTCTACCACTGAGCCACATCCCTAGTCCTATTTTTTATTTTATTTAGGGACAGGATCTCACCGTGTTGCTTAGCACCTCGCCATTGCTGAGGCTGGTTTTGAACTTTCAATCCTCCTGTCTCAGCCTCCCAAGCCACTGGGATTACAGGCATGTGCTAACGTGCCCAGCCTATTTTTAATATCTTCAAGAAAATGAAACATTTTTCTGCAACAATTCTGCACCAACTATTATTAAAAAATCTTTATCAGCTTAAAAACAAAAACATATGCCTTGAAAGAAAGAAAAAATAGAAGTATATATGATAGAAAAACATTGGACCACACATGCTCACACTCACTACCCCCAGCACACATCCCATTACCCCAGCCCAGCCTACCTCCTCAGAGTAACCAGAGTGATTTGGTATGTATAGTGCCAGATAGTAGTGAATATGATCATCAGAGTATGGTTGCATCATAATTTAACCATTCTCTTCATGATAGATATTTAGATTGTTTCCAGATTGCCAATTGCAAATATGCTTTGTTGAGTATATATAGATATATATATATATTTTAAAAATATATAAATGTGTATACATACACTTATTACAGGTCCTGCCTCTGTACTCTTTCAAAGTCATACCCTTCACTTTCCTCTTACCACATCTGATAAGTCTTGATCTTTCCCTTGGATGAGAGTGAAGGAAATCACCTATAGAACTTGGAGTAGGATTGCTCTGGATGAGGAAACTCTGGGCTTCTTGGACAAACAAAATCTGCTTGTGTACTCAAGGAAGGCTCATTGTGGAGGTACGCTGAGAAATGACCCTGCCACGATATATTGGGAACTCAGCGCCCCCTAGAGGCCAATCTGGACATCTCCAAAGAAGAGCGGAATTCCTGGGGTCCAGCCATGCTGTGCTGCTCCTCATACAGGAAGGCTTTCTTCTTGTTACCCATTTTGAAGGATTTAGACTAAGTTTGTTCAAGAAACCAATAGGTTTCCTTATACTTTGAAATAGTGGAGGTAAAGGAGTCAACACATAATGGACTGGATTAGCAATTGTAGAAATAGTTTACCCTAAGCGGGCTGGGGTTGTAGCTCAGTGGTAGAGTGCTTCCATAGCATGTGAGGCCTTGGGTTCGATCCCCAGCACTACATAAAACTAAATAAACAAAATAAAGGTATTGTGTCCATCTACAACTAAAACTATTTTTTAAAAAAGAAATAGTTTACCCTAAAAGATGGTTTGTATTTGAATGGCTAAGGTCCTGCTTAAGTGCTAAAGTCTGGTATCAGGAAAATGCAGTTGAAGTATAGAAAGACCTAAATGTACAAAGCCTGGCTGAAGAAAGAACATGTAACCAAAATCAAATAAACTACTTAGGGTTTAGAAAAAGGTTATCCAGAGAGTAAGGTCAAGGTTCTCAGGAGAAATTGAACTTGATATGGATTGGGCTCACATGATTGTGAGGGCTGGAAAGTCTGAAATCTGTAGGACAGGCTGGCAGGCTAGAGACAGGCAGAAGTGATGCTGCATTCTTGAGGCAGAATTTCTTCTTCAGGAACACTCAGTTTGTTCTTAAAAGGCCTTAACTGCCTGGGTGCAGTGGCATATGCCTATAATCCCAGTGACTCTGGAGGCTGAGGCAAAAGGATCACAAATTCGAGGCTACTCTCAGCAACTTAGCGAGGCCCCATCTAAAAAAATAATAAAAAGGATTGGGGGGTATAGCTCACTAGTAAAGTACCCCTAGATTCAATTGCTATTACCCCTTGTACCCCCTAAAAGGCCTTAACTGATTGGATGAAACCCACCCACATTATCAAGGGTAATCTCTTTTACTAAAGTCAACTGATTGCAGGTGTTAACTTCATCTATAGTACACCTTCACTGCAACATATAGATAAATGTTTGATGAAATATCTGTGTTCTAGAACAATCCAGTCGTAGTGTCAGAGGACTATCTTCAAGGTGCTGTGAAACTGGAGGGACAGATAGATCAAGTTAGATCAAGGATAGCAGAGTGCAATTTATGGGGGGGGGACTTCCTAATTAAATCAGGGTCCCGGGTGGCAACAAGGCTAATTGGATCCCTGCCATTTGGGTGAGAAAAAGGGGTGTATGTATGGGTTAGGACAAAAGCGATTTCATCCCAGCTGGAATGTACCTAGTTTATCTTAAGCTAATATCAGTCAGGCACATTCCTGGAGCCAGGGTCTGATTATAAAGCTCCACATACCACTCTAATGGCTTTGTCTATTTATAGTTTTCTGGGAAACTATACAGGAAAAACAGACTAGAAGCACTCAGGGACAATCATGGCAGTTAAACTTCAAGATGGCAGCAATCATGTCAAGCGATTAATCTATACAATCTGGGCACTGTAATAAACTGGCCAAGTCAACATATTAAGTTCACTATCAAACCAGTACTTCAGTTTTTTTTTTTTTTTTGAGAGAGAGAGAGAGAGAGAGAATTTTAATATTTATTTTTTAGTTTTCCGAGGGCACAACATCTTTGTTTGTATGTGGTGCTGAGGATAGAACCTGGGCCGCACGCATGCCAGGCGAGTGCGCTACCACTTGAGCCACATCCCTAGCCCCAGTATTTCAGTTTTTATCTAGCTCTAACTTGTTTGAAATGGACACTGAACGAGGGATCTGAGTTAGGTCACCAGAGAGAATGGTTACACTGGGGACAGGAAAAATCCATGGTTGCAATTCCTCTCCATAAAACAAGAATTTTGAAGCCTGGTGTGGTGGCACATGCCTGTAAGCCTAGCTACTTGGGAGGCTGAGGCAAGAGGACTTGAAGGTAAAGGTCAGCCTAGTCAACTTAGCAAGACCCTGTTTCAAATAAAACAAAAAGGGCTGGGAATATAGCTCAATGGTAGAGCATTTACCTAGCAAATGTGAAGCCCTGAGTTTGATTCCCAGCACTGAGGGATGGGTTTGAAACTTTATTAGATATCGGATATGATTTCTTAAGCATTCTGCATGTAGTAGGTCATTTAATTATATTAGTAAACTTTTGAAATTAAATAGCATTACTGTCTTCCATTACAATAGGGAAAACTAAGTAAGGTGTTGAAAGACACAAAGATGATAAATTGAAAAGCTCTGGCATGAACCCAGGAAGTCTGGCTCCAGAATCTGCAGCCCTAAAGACCCTCTGATGCTTGGATCCAAACATACACCCTCAAAGCAACATCATATGTATGGATTTGGCCTTCCGGGTTTCCTGAGGGATGGAAGGATGGCTCCATAAATCAGATGAATACCCCTATACCACTGGAAAGCACCATCCTTCCATGTACATTGACAGTGCAACCTAAATACTGGTCTCTAGTGAAATACCGGGGACTTGAAGTTACATAGAGCCTGCTAACAAATGGAAGCATTGAGCTGACAAAGTGTGGCCAGTCCCTGAAGCAGAAGACTTCGCCAGTGTCCTAGACCTACATCTCTAAGAGATGAGCTAGCACAGCCAATGGCCATCTTTCCCCTCCACTGCCCCAACCTACTCGGGTCCTCATTTTGAGTCCCTGCAAATTGTCCTGACTGCCTCTCTTCCCACCTAATATGCTTCTCACTGCCACCTCAACTTTCATGATGACTTTGGTTTTCTTTTCATAAATATTTTATAATTTTAACTTCATTTTGTCATTTCTCTGATCAAAATACTCAGGTCAGTCAGGCACAATAATGCACACTTGTAATTCCAGCAACTTGGGAGGCTGAAGCAGGAGGATCCCAAGTTTGAAACCAACCTCAGCAATTTAGGTCCTGTCTCAAATTTTAAAAAGGGCTAGGATGTAGCTCAGTGATAAAATACCTCTGGGTTCAATTGCCAGTATCCAAAACAACAAAAACCCCTTAAAAACCATACTTCAGATCTCCCCATTACATACCAAACAGTTCACACGGTTTAGCTATGGATTCAAGCCTTCAAGGTGTAGTCCCGTTTTCCAATCTTCCACCCTGCTTGCACACTAAAATCCCTGATGGACCCACCCCACTAGCACACTAAAATCTGTGATGGGCCCATTTACCACTTCATGCTTTCCTGTGCTTGTTTCTAGAGGGAACTCTTCTCATAAAACCCTATCACCTTTGAGACCCATCTCAAATTCTGCTTTGCCATTATCATTCCAGTTAGAAGAGTTCTCACTACTGTTTAAGTCCCCACAAACACTTTGTTACAACTTCTTTAGGGCACTTACCAGGCAAACTTGAATAGCCATCACTATGTTAAGAAGCACATTTGACCTATCTAAAATATTGGAAGTTGGAGGCAGGTGGTTGTAAAGCAGATGTTCTCAATTGTTTTTGGTCTCAGGACTGCTTTACTCTCCTAATGATTTTTTAGGATTCTAAAGAGTCCTTTGGAAATCTGTATCTTTTGTTTACTTTATATGCCGTGTGGGCAGGGGGCACAAGACAGTGGTGAGCATTTTGGTGAGTAAAGCTTGCTTCAGAGTTGAGAAGAGCTTCTCACACTATATCCCTGTCTTCCTCCAGTTCTCAGCACAATTGTTGCTCTTCAGTCATATCACAATCTGAATCAAAAAAGTATTTTTTAATGATTTTTCCCTTTATTACAACCAACCCTGATAATGCTCGTTAGTGCCTATCACCAGATCTCCATCCAGCTCAGTTATCAGACATGCCTACACAAGACCCTATAATGCCTGGAAGTTGCATGGGCACTGCAAAGGAGAGAATCTAGAATAGCCAAGCCTATCAGTCTCACAGTATCACCCCTTACCCTTAACATTCCATACAGCTGTAGAGTTCATCTGTTTGTCCATCTGCTGAAATGAGAAAAGAAAAATTCATGCACTGATTTAAAACAAACCAAAGAAAAAAAAACTAAAAATAAAATCATTTTCTTTCTAGCTGAACAAAAATGTGCAGTTAATACTTGGCACTTGAAAATGCAGTAGTGAATGTGGAACCAAGCTGTCTGTATATCTGGTACTCTCTGCTTTGTTTTCCTTACCAGTATTCTGCCTAATGTTTGCTTCTGTGATGGTTATATTGCCTAGCAAGCACACCTGTGGTTGTGAAAATAGTATAGCAAAAAACAAAAATCCCCCGTTATTGATGTACTAGATTTGTGTGTCTTTTAAACAGTTCTAGTTTCACCTTACACAGAATAATCAGGAAAAGTGTAAAAACTCAAAAGTGAAATAAAAAATTTTATCAGTTAAAAAAAAAGAGCTTTTTTTTTTTTTTTTAGTTGTTGATAGCCCTTTATTTATTTTATTTATATGTGGTACTGAGAATAGAACCCAATGCCTCATACCTGCTGGGCATGTGTGCTACCTCTGAGCCCCAGCCTCCCAAGAGCTTTTGTTTTTATAAGTTTTATCTATAGATATTTCCTACATTAAAAATTAAAGCTAGAATACTTAAAATATTTATTCATTAGCAGGGTGCAGTGGCGCATGCCTATAATCCCAGCAGCTCGGGAGGCTGAGACAGGAGGATTGTGTGTTCAAAGTCAATCTCAGCAACAGTGAAATACTAAGCAACTTGGTGAGACCCTGTCTCTAAATAAAATACAAAATAGGGCTGGTAATTTGGCTTGGTGGTCAGTTCCTGTGAGTTCAATCCCTGGTACAAAAAAAAAAATTCATTTGTTTTTAAAAGTCCATTGCATGTTGGGGCTGGGGATGTTGCTCAAGTGGTAGTGCGCTCGCCTGACATGCACAGGGTGCTGGGTTTGATCCTCAGCACCACATAAAAATAAAATAAAGATGTTTTGTCCACCAAAAACTAAAAAATAAATATTAAAAAATTCTCTGTCTCCCTCTCTCTTAAAAAGAGTCCATTGCATGCTAATATAAATAATACATTTTAATAAAAACAATTTTCCAAAAGACAGAGAGAAGAGAGTGGAATTGTTTCATATTTTAGGAAATCTCTTTGGTATCTGCCTTAATAGAAGAAGCTAGATTCTCATATCTGCTTCTCTTTGTGGAGATATGCAGCTTAGGCAGAAGCAAATAAAGAGAATCTTGCCTCATATATTCACATAGGAGGTATTAATGCACATTTTGAACCTTGGACCACAATGGCAAATGCTATCATAAAAGAAAAATAAATTCTCTGAGAATCAGAAGAACCAGATTTCTTATTATGGCTCTTCCATTTAATTGAAGCATTAATTTGTTCAAGACACACTTCAGTTTTCTTGTCTACAAAATGAGTATATTTATAATTCCTACTTCACAATTTAATCTTGAGGATTGAGATAATATGTTTAAAGTTCTTGGGACTGGGGATGTGGCTCAAGTGGTAGCGTGCTCGCCTGGCATGCATGTGGCCTGGGTTCGATCCTCAGCACCACATACAAACAAAGATGTTGTGTCCGCCAATAACTAAAAAAAAAAAAAAAAAAATATATATATATATATATATATATATATATATATATATATAATTCTCTCTCTTTAAAATAAATAAATAAAGTTCTTGCATGAGTAGAGCTTAATAAATATTAATCTGGAGGACTACCATAGGCTAGGAGGACTACCACATTATTGCTATGATATGAGAGTAACTGCTGAAGCTTGGACAGCTACAGAAGCCTACAGAGAATGGCATTGGATAGACCTTTGAAAGAAGGGATGTAAACTAGAAAGAAACAGCACAATAGTGCATGCCTATAATTCTAGCCACTCACCCACTCATGCAGGAAAATCCCAAGTTCGAAGTCAGCCTGGGCAACTTAGTGAGTAGAGAGACCTTGACTCAAAAGCAAATTTTAAAAAGAACTTGACTAAAAAAGAAAAACAACAAAAAAAAAGGACTTGGGATGTAGTTCAGTGGTAGAGCGCATTTGCATAGCATGTATGAGGCTCTGGGTTTCATGCCTAGTACTATCAAAAAAGAGAGCATAAGTGTAATACATACTTTAAAATGCTGTCTGTAATATTTTATCATGCTCAATATTGAAAATTGAGAGAAAAGATGATTTTTTCCATAGTTGAGGTAATTCTGTATGTACAATTTGTAATCTTTGCCATTTAATGGCTTTCTGTGTGTTTGTGTGTGCACTACGGAATTGAACCTAGGTGCGTTTTACACTGAGCTACATCCCCCGTCTTTTTTAATTTTTTTTTTTTTTTGAGACAGGCCCTCACTAAGTTGTTGAGGTTGGCCTTGAACTTATAATCTTCCTGCTTCAGTTTCCTAAGTCACTGGGATTACAGGTGTGAACCACCGATTTAATGATATATTGTGAGCATTTCTCTATATAATTAAATTTTCTTTGACAACATTGATTTCTGAAAAAATTATTTATTTATTTGTTCTAATTAGTTATACCTGACAGCAGAATGCATTTCGATTCATGGTACACAAATGGAGCACAATTTTTCATTTCTTTGGTTTTATACACAAAGTAGAGCCACACCATTGTGTCATCATACATGTACCAGGGTAATGATGTCCATCTTATTCCACCAGTTTTCCTACCCTCATGACCCCTCTCTTGCCCTCTCTCCCCTTTGTCCTATCCAGAGTTCCTCCATTCCTTCCATGCCTCCCACTATAGAGGTAAGCATCCACTTATCAGAGAAAACATTCGGCCTTTGGTTTTTTTGTGACTGGCTTACTTCGCTTAATATAATATTCTCCAACTCCATTTACCTGCAAGTGCCATGATTTTATTCTTTTTTTAATGCTTTAAAAAAGAATAAAAGTGTGCTCACCTCGCATGCGTGGGGCGCTGGGTTCAATCCTTAACATCACATAAAAATAAAATAAAGATGTTGTGTCCAGGGCTGGGTATGTGGCTCAAGCAATAGTGCGCTCACCTGCCATGCGTGCCGCCCGGGGTTCGATCCTCAGCACCACATACCAACAATGATGTTGTGTCCGCCGAGAACTAAAAAATAAATATTAAAAATTCTCTCTTAGAAAAAAAAAAGATTTCTCTTAATCTTTGTCCTAGTTTATGAAGGTTGTCTATGGTAGCATCCTAGAAAGGAATTTATAGATGTTATTTTTTATTTTGGGGGGGGTACTGGGGATTGAACTCAGGAGTGCTCTACTACTGAGCCACACCCCAGCCCTTTTTTGTATTTATTTAGAAACAGGGTCTCACTGAGTTGCTTAGGGCCTCATTAAGTTGCTGAGGCTGGCTTTGAACTTGCAAACCTTCTGTCTCATCCTCCTGAGCTCTGGGATTACAGGTGTGTGCCACTGTGCCCCGTGAGGATGTTTTAATGTTAAGATCAAAGGTTCTGGGGCTGGGGTTGTGGCTCAGTGGTAGAGCAGTTGCCTAGCATGAGCAAGGCACTGGGTTTGGTTCTTAGCACCGCATATAAATACATAAAATAAAGGTCCATTGACAACTAAAAAATATTAAAGAAAAGAAAAAAAGATCAAAGATTCTCCAGGCTCTAGTTCCTGCATCCATAGAAAAAAAGCACTTTTTATCTGCCAGGGTTCTTGTGAATATAAAGTGTTTTTCACATAATTTGACACAAAATAATAGGTTAATTAATGTTTGCTGTTATTATTATCACAAATTAAATTCATATATTTAATCATACATATAACCAGCCTATTTCTGGGCTATTGATTTGGCTCTTTTATTCTATTTTTTACCAACTACAGTAACTGTTTATTTGTTTGTATATTATTTGTTTCACAGTGTTTGAGGTAAAAGAGCTAAAAATTTGAGATTTCCCTCTCTCTTTTTGAGTTTTCTTTGCTTTTCTTGTCTGATTTTATTGCAGATGAACAGTAAAATTATTTTTATCAAGTAACAAAAGATTCCATTAAAATCATGATTGAATGTTGTAAAAGTGAGAAATTATTTCAGTAAGCACTGACAACTTTATAGGATTCATTTTTTTTCTAAGAATAAGGTTTATTTCTCCAGTTTTTCAGACTTCTATTATATCTTTCAGCAAAATTTTGTAATTTTGCTTATATAGGTTCCTAATATTTTTTTCAGAAAGTTACAACTAAGTATTTCATCTTGATGTTACTTTTATCATTGCGGATAGGGAAAATCCTAGTAACAATAGCTAACGTATATTGAAAGTTTACCATGTGCAGAGTAGAGTCTAAAAACTTCACTATATTAATAATTTCATCTTTATAACAACTTTTTTGAGATAAGAATTACTATTTACATTCCTATTTTATGAATGAGGAAAGTGAAGCCAGAGGCTACATTCACTTGGTTAGTACATGGATGAACAAGGCTTTAAACTCATCCACTCCACAGGCAATACCCCTAGCTAAGATGTTACTGGGATCTTTTCATTTATTTATTTTACATTACTGGGGATCAAACCCGGGGGCTTACACATGCTGGGCAAATGCTTTACCACTGAGCTACATTCCCAGTCTGGATGTTTTTATTAATTATGTCTTCTAAGTGTTTCTTGGTATATAAGAAGGCTACAGATTCACATTTGTCTGCATCACCTGACTTCTCTGCATTGTATTATTCTCATCACTTAAAAATCGATTCTCACAGATTTTCTATGCATTCAATCATATCATCTGCAAACAATGATAAATTTACTTCTCCCATTCCAAAATTTATAACTTCTTTTTTCTATTTCCAGTTTCATTGTATTGAACCTTTCAGAATACTAAGATTATTTAGTTATGAGACTAGACATTCTTATTTCATCTTTACCTGAGTTGTTGAGTTTATATAGATATATATGTATATATGAAGAATATTCAAATATTCAGACTACTAAGAATGTTTATAGGACTGGGGTTGTGGCTTAGTAGTAGAGCGATTGAGAATGTTTATAGGACTGGGGTTGTGGCTTAGTAGTAGAGCGATTGCCTGGCATGTGTGAGGCCCTGGGTTTGATCCTTAACACCACATATAAATAAAGAAATAAAGTAAAAAGTCCATTGGCAACTAAAGAATATATTTTTTAAAAGAATGTTTTTAGAAAATAAAACTGACTTAATATGCTTTATTCTTTGGCTATTAAAAAGGATCAATTTTTTTATTTTGGTAGTACTGGTGATTAAAGGACACACTATCATTGAATTACATTCCCAAACTCTTTTTATTTTTTATTTGAAATAGAGTCTCACTAAGTTGGTAAGGCTGCCCTCAAACTCATAATCTTCCTACCTCTTCAGCCTCCTGAGTAGCTTGGATTACAGATGTGCACCACCACCACTACTTGCCTTGTTTATTTTTGACCCATTATATAAATTTCTTTACACCTAACCTGTGTTAAGTCCTGGGATAAATCCTAATTGGTCGTGTTATATAATTATTATGTTAATACACTGTTAAATTTTGTATTAATTCTAAATATTTTAGGATTTTTACTTTATATCCATAAGTGAGACTGGCCAATAGCTTTTTTGGGGTGCTATTCTGATAGGTTTTGATATTAGGAATGTTCTGGTTTCATAAATAAATTGAGTAGTTTTCCATCTTTTTCTATGTTCAGAACAGTGCCTGCTTTTTCTATTCATTTTGACAGATAAATACCATATAATAGAGATGACAAGGAAGAAAATGCAAATTGGCACAGATTATTTTGCCTCAGTAACTCTGCCACTTTGTAGCTAGAGGACAGCTTTGATTGTGAAGAAGCAATTTGGAGCAGTAGGAGGGTCAAACCTGCTGTTATTGTGTTGTTGAAGAGTGTGGCGGGCTGGACAGGCACTGAGGTGAGCTAGGTGAACAGAGGTGGGTCTGGTGGAGAGGCAAGTACTGAGGGAGAAGGTGAGCACAACAAAAGATGAAAAGAGGCTTTACAATGGATTGGGGGTGTTTACACAAAGACCAAAAAATGGGGATCAGATAGAACTGGGTGTGAAGGCAAGGAATACTGGCGGGCTTGGTGGGAGAATTATCTGAGAAAGTACTCCTTCCCTTCCAAAAAAATCTCTAATGCTCTCTGGCCTGTTGGTCATTGGCTCCTACTGGAAAAAGTAACCAAAGCATTTGCCCTCTGTGTGAATCTTCATCCCAGCAAAGGCCTACATTCTATCTACAACAGTAATTCACATGCTTCAGAGTTCAGTGTGGAGGGCAGAGCAGACGGAAGCAGAGCATAAGATCAATGTCACCAACTTTGACTTAAAGCCTAGTACATGCAGCCAAGTCCTAAAAGAGATTCTGTTTCTTTTTCAGTCTTTCCCTTCTTGCTTCTCTACAGCTCAGATAGGCAAACCCACACTTACATACTTTTTTTTTTTTTTTTTTTTTTTTTTTTTTTTTTAAATAGCCTATGAAAGCTCTGTAGCAAAGAATGGGAGTAATGTGGTTTGGAATTACTGTGAACTATTTAGCATGATGCTTGCCACATGGCTGAGGTCATTTTGAATGAAAAAACAAGGTCAACACAGACAAATGAAATTCAGCCCATGTAAACTTACTTTGTCAGTTAAACATTTTAAGCTTTTTTTTTGTACATGGGCAGAATGCCTTTATTTTGTTTATTTTTTTGTAATGCTGAGGATTGAACCCAATGCCTCACATGTGCTTTAGGCCACTGAGCTACAGCCCCAGCCTGGCTCTTTCTTTCTTTCTTTTTTTAGACAAAGCCTTTTGAAAATTATTTTAACTGGTAGAAAAACTGACATAACTGTTTCATAGATTTCCTTCTTTTCCTCTCACAGGAATGGGTACTAACAACCAACAGAACCACCAGTTTGACATCAGAAGTGAGCTGCCAGAGGCACAGATGGTCCATAACCCAGATAATTAGCATCTGAAGAAGAAACAACATGTAATAAGTCTTCTATGAATGTAGAATTGGGTTGGGCAAAACTGCAGCAAACAAGCATCAAGCCTCCTCATCAACTCCTTTTGACTTGTTAACATGTCCATAGAGCACTCATCCACTTCCTGTGGGCAACTACCTACTGGAAAGACCTTCAGGAAAGAATTCCAAATATATTCTGTAGACACTCCACCCTAAAGGAGAGGACCATAACTCCCCTTTCCTTAGATACGGGACATACATAGTAACTTCCTTCCAAAGACTACAGTATGGAAAGTTGGGGTTAGGCAAGTGGGAAGGAGAGAACCACTTTGCAGTGGAGAAAGCTGACAAACTCTACTTTTGCCAGGTGATAAAAGTTAACATCAACAGTCATAAATCATGGTGATTACTATCCAAGTACTCTTGATATGATGTAACGAAAATGGCATTTTACCTCTCTGATCTTCCTTCCTAAAAACAGACAACCCTAGTCTAATCATGAGAAAAACATAAAATAAACTACGAAAGAGGGGCATCTTACAATATACCTCACCAGTACTCATCAGAACTATCAATCATCAAAAACAAGGGACAGCTGAGAAATTGTCAAAGCCAATAGAAGCCTAAGGAGACATGACAACTAAATGTGACATAGTATCCTTCATGGAATCCCGGAGCAGAAAAAGATATGGTAACAACAATATAATAATAATTTTAAAATGGGACAAAAGCACCTCCAACCCCTTTGTAGTACATTTAGTTATTTGGTTTTCTAACTTTCATCCTCTTGGGGCACTTACATAAATATCCTCAAAGTATATCCTTTCCACACCCTTTCTGTGTTTCACAGGGCTCTGTCCACCCCCGCCTCCGGGGCCACGATGATCATCCACTCTTATGGCTTCAAACTGCTTTTCCTCTGGAGACTTCCAAATCTTGTCTGATTCGGATCACTGTTCATGCAACTCTGTATTACACAGCGCCCCCTGGACGTTCAATTCAGCATATCCAAACCCAAACCCTGATTCTCCCTAAAACATTACTCTAGTTTCTCGCCTGTGTTACTGTGCAGAAACCTGGGCATCCCCCTGACTTCTTTCTCTGGGCTCCCCGCTAGCCATCCCCTGAATTCTATCAGCAATTCCTGTGTAGGGACTCTAGCACGTATTCTCCTCTGCAACCCCCACTACGGGCCCTCAACACCTGTGAGGCTCCCTGCCTTGAGGTGCTCCATTATCCTCCCTAGGTCTTTCCTAGCTTCATTCTTTTCCTCCTTTTCTGTGTCTCTAGCAGCTATTCATATGGAAAAAAATCCGAGTAGTTCCACAAATCCTGTGCACTGTAATCCTTTGCCATGGATTCCCTTTCTTTATCTTGAAGTGTAAGTGTGTGTGTGTGTATGCGTGCGCGTGTGTTGTGTGTTTAGGTATTTATTTACATCTTCTGTTCGAGACAGAGAATCACTAGGAATTAGTGGCTAATTTACCGCAGTCTGTTTTAAAAAGAAGCACATTAAAGGGGCAATTCTAATTTAATTGTTCCAGCCACTAAACGCGTTTTCTGTGTTCAGATGGACTTAAGTAATGATACAAGAAACACCTTTGAAAGAAGTGCTAGGAAGAGCTCACCAATTTGAGACATGAAAATCAGAGTGCAAGAAGATAATGAAGGAACGGTAAAAGAGAAAGAATGGGTGCAAAGTGTTGCAATAAAGGAGTACCAGTCCCAACGAGCCAGCCAGGAGTCGAACCTGGAATCTTCTGATCCGTAGTCAGACGCGTTATCCATTGCGCCACTGGCCCCGAGACAATCGCGCTAGGCTCAGTGATGACACTTCAAGCTTACACTGCAGGGTTTCATGGGACGTGTAGTCTCATAGTGGGGTTCTACGGATAGATGAGGCATTCTGGGAGACTGGAGCTCGTCACCGACGAGAAGCTGAGATTGGTGGATCTACGGGAGCCACACCGCACGTCACTGTGCAGCCCGCGGATTGGCGGGAGGAGCCGTCCCCCAACCCCTCCGCCTCCTGCTCGGGAGCCGTGGACGACGCTCTGGTTGTTAAGGCGACTCGTCCCGCCTCCTGGGGTCCTTTTTCCGCTTTGTGATTGGCTACTAGTATCAAGGAATCCCGGCGTGGACAGCGCGAGGGAAAAGATGGCGGCGATGGCGGTCGGTGGTGCTGGTGGGAGCCGCGTGTCCAGCGGGAGGGACCTGGATTGCGTCCCCGAAATAGCTGACACATTGGGGGCTGTGGCCAAGCAGGGGTGAGGGCCGGACCTCCGCGAGTGGAATGCGGGGTCCGAACTCGGGGACTGAGGAAGGCAGACTCTATCGGGGATGAGGGCGTGAGAAACCATTACTACATGAGGGGAGAATCCTCTACCCCAGGAACGCGAGGAAAGAAACTTATGGGGTGGAGGGTCACTGAATCCAAAAGTCGGGGGAGTTGTTGGGGAAACTCAAAAAGGGCGCACAGTTAATCTAGGGAGGTTGAGATTATTGTTTGGGAGTGGGAGGAAGTGTTAGGGGGTAAGGGAGAGAAGAGGTTAATCTTGAGTGGGGAGGCATGGCCAGTACTGGGGCAAATCTGAATGTGATAGTCCTGGAAGGCCAGTGACATCAGGAAAGAAAGAATGCTGCTTTGCGTAGATTTCCATCTTTTCTTCTTATTCATCTTTTCCTTGTGTTTCTGGAAAAGTTGAGGCACAATGCAGCCCCAAGGTGGGCTGAACTCAGCAACCCAGAGGGGTGAATGATGGCCGCTGCAAAGGCTATGCAAAAGCATGATAGTCTAAACCCAGTTACTTGGATCTCTGGGCACTTCTGCTCACATTACATGATGATTCTGGGTCTGTCGTGGTTGTAGGTTTGATTTCCTCTGCATGCCTGTCTTCCACCCGCGTTTCAAGAGGGAGTTCACTCAGGAACCTGCTAAGAATCGGCCTGGCCCCCAGACACGATCAGACCTACTGCTGTCAGGAAGGGGTAGGGACCATCCCCTGTGTCCTTTAATTATTAGAGGCAGTGACGATTTATGCTTTATCAGGGCCCTCAGACTCTTCCTTTTCTGACTTGGATATATTGGTTAGTCCTGGGATATAGAGAACTCTTGTTTTCTCCTTGTCTGCTTGCTAAAAGCCTTAGTTCCCTATTCTGCATCAGGCTATCCCATATCTATGATAGCAAAAGTCTCTCATCTCTACTCTGTTTTCTGCTAAGAACTAGAAATTGAAAAAGTGCTGAACCTTATTCAGTCTTTGTCTTTCTTGGATGGGGGAGTGCAGACTGGAATACGCTAATTGTGGGAAAGCTTTCCCCATGGATTCATCCAGACTCCAAAGTGGAGAAGATCCGCAGGAACTCCGAGGCGGTAAGACTTTTGAACTCTCCACAGAATCTTTCTAAAGATTAGTAGGTCTCTCACGAAGCTGGGAAGGAAGAGTAATCCCACACCCCATAGCCTGGCATATCAAGGTAAATCAACAGATACAGTACAATAAAAACTATTTGGTTGTTATCTCTTAACCTTTTACTCTTGATCTCCATTCTAGGCTATGTTACAGGAGCTGAATTTTGGGGCATATCTGGGTCTTCCAGCTTTCCTGCTGCCCCTTAATCAGGAAGATAATACAAACCTGGCCAGAGTTTTGACCAACCACATCCACACTGGCCACCATTCCTCCATGGTATGGCTGTGGGGCTCTTTTCCTGCTGCATATCATGCCAGTCAGGCTGTACTAAGTACCTTCCAGTGCCCAGCTGTTCAGTGGTGTACTGGGCAGATTTGAAATGTCAGTTGCTCTCCCTAACCCCTATCAAAGAATATATAGGGCAGGGGGTGTAGCTTAGTGGTCAGCTGCTTACCTAGCATTTGCAAGGCCCTAGATTTGATCTCCAGTCCTTAAAATAATATAGAAGCCTATAGTTAATCATTTCCATAAATAAAAGACAAGGCAGATTTTTGTACATATAAGAATGTGGGGGCGGGCTGGGGATGTGGCTCAAGCTGTAGCGCACTCGCCTGGCATGCGTGCAGCCCGGGTTCGATCCTCAGCACCACATACAAACAAAGATGTTGTGTCCGCCAATAACTAAAAAATAAATATTAAAATTCTCTCTCTTTAAAAAAAAAGGATGTGGGGGCTGTGGCTCAGTGGTAGCGCACTTGCCTAGCAAGTGTGAGGCACTGGATTAGATTCTCAGCACCACATATAAAATAAATAAATAAAAGTCAACAGCTAAAAAATATTAAAAAAAAAAAAAAGAATATGTACAAGATACAGGCTGGAGTTGTGGCACAGAGGTAGAGTGCTTGCCTAGCATGCACAAAGGCATTGGGTTTGATCCCCAGCACCAAATTAAAAAAAAAAACTAACCAAAAATAAAGATATTGTGTCCATCTACAACTAAATATTTTAATATATGTACAAGATACAGACATAATCATAAATTGGAAAAGGCTTACAAGGGGATTAATTTGCAATCTGAATCTTTTTAACTGGGGGAAGCTTTCTGGACAGGATTAATTCAAAACAAAGTTCTAAAAGGCTACTTGTTCATGTGCAGTTCTGGATGCGGGTACCCTTAGTGGCACCAGAGGACCTGAGAGATGATATAATTGAGAATGCACCAACTACACACACAGAAGAGTACAGTGGAGAGGAGAAGACTTGGATGTGGTATGTCTCCTTTGCTGCTGTATCAGGGCAAAGTACAGGATGAGGGGAAGTACAGCGTGAAACTAATAAGAGTTCTCCTTGAGCTATGGTGATCGGTAGGCCATATGCATTTGATAGTATTTTTCTGTATTTGACTCTGGACAGGTGGCACAACTTCCGGACTTTATGTGACTATAGCAAGAGGATTGCAGTAGGTAAGTCCATAAAGGTCCTGGGATGGAATGACCTCCTGAGAATAAAAGTCAACATTATCATGTATACTGAGCATTTTGATTACTTTCCCTGTGCCTCAATCTGCCTTGTACTTGTGAAAAGGAAACAAATCCTGTGCAAAGGAGCAAGGAAAGGCTTTTGACTGGCAGTGGTTGATAGGTCTCTTTCTTCCCTTGTGTAGCTCTTGAAATTGGGGCTGACCTGCCCTCTAATCATGTGATTGATCGTTGGCTTGGGGAGCCCATAAAAGCAGCCATTCTCCCTACTAGCATTTTCCTGACCAACAAGAAGGGATTTCCTGTTCTTTCTAAGGTGCACCAGAGGTTGATATTCCGGCTCCTCAAGGTGGGTGAAACAGTTCTAGAGGTGGTCTAGCTTGACTATATATGTAAGCTGCTTTCCCTCTCCCCCAACCCCTATGGGGCTATTTTCTTCTCTGGTTTCTGGAGAATAATTTCAGTTAAGAAAAAAAAAGGACAAATGTCAGTAAGAACCCCAGAAACTTTTCAAAAGGAGCAAGACCTCATGAGAACTTTGCAGAAATTTTCATTTAGGAAGTTACACAGCAAGGATCCATGTGGTCCTTTGAGCCAGTATGATACTTAATATACTTTAAAATGGCTTTGTAATTTTATTGATGATTTTGCTTCTTTTGTTGGTAGTAGGGCAGATATTTGAGAACTGTAGGTCTGTCCTTATTTCATAATAGGGCTCTTTGGCCATAAACCACAATATCCCAGAATCTTGGTTTCATGGCTGTATCTAATGATCTGACTTCTCTCATAGTTGGAGGTGCAGTTCATCATCACAGGCACCAACCACCACTCAGAGAAGGAGTTTTGCTCTTACCTCCAGTACTTGGAATACTTAAGCCAGAACCGCCCTCCACCCAATGCCTATGAACTCTTTGCCAAGGGCTATGAAGACTATCTGCAGTCCCCACTCCAGGTGGGTTTGGGATGCATTGACAGGCAGGTGGTGGGGTAGAAAATATCTTAATACTAGATACCTCCAAATCCTACTAAAACTCATGAGACAGTAGGAAGTTTTTGATGTTTGGGTGCATCAACTTGCCAGAAACTGGCTAACTTACTATGTCTTTTTCCTCTCATTTGTCAGCCACTAATGGATAATCTAGAATCTCAGACATATGAAGTATTTGAAAAGGATCCTATCAAATACTCCCAGTACCAGCAGGTACAGTGTGGGCCCAGGTTGGAAAGCACAGGGCCTGGATGACCTCGGTGAGGATGGGATTATAGCCATGAGGTCTTCTCTTCTTCTCCCAGGCCATCTATAAATGTCTGCTAGACCGAGTACCGGAAGAGGAGAAGGATACCAATGTCCAGTGAGTGTTCTCCCTGCAGTTCCAGGTACTTTCGCGCCTTTTCTCTATATGCCAAATCTGCTTGACTCTTCTCCTTTCTTAGGGTTCTAATGGTGCTGGGAGCAGGCCGGGGTCCCCTGGTGAATGCTTCCCTTCGGGCAGCCAAGCAGGCTGACCGGCGGATAAAGTTGTACGCTGTGGAGAAGAACCCAAATGCTGTGGTGACGTGAGTAGCATCCTGCTTGCTGGGAAGTTTGTTCCTGTTGGCAGGTTTCCGTAAGAACTATCATCACCGGCATCATCTCTTTCAGGCTAGAGAACTGGCAGTTTGAAGAATGGGGAAGCCAAGTGACAGTAGTCTCATCAGACATGCGGGAATGGGTGGCTCCAGAGAAAGCAGACATCATTGTCAGTGAGCTTCTGGGTTCCTTTGCTGACAATGAACTGTCACCTGAGTGCCTGGATGGAGCACAGCACTTTCTGAAAGGTGCCTCCAAATTGGGTTGTATGAGGTGTTTGATGGTGGGTGGGGCAGCAACCTGGAGAACATTGCAGAATTTAGGGGGAGGTGGGTTGGACTTGGATCAAATCATGATTTGATCCATATGAGTAAGCTACTACTCACTGCCTATGTGCTCTTAGCAAATAAAGTCATCTTTCTGAGAGATTTGTAAAATAAGAGTAGTAGACTATAGAGTAGAGATTCTTTACCTGAGATCAATGGACTCCCTTGAGATATGGTATAATATGTACATTGGGCTTGATTTCATCAGGAATTTTTGTTGTTGTTGTTGTTTTTGTGGTGCTGGGGATTGAATCCAAGTCCTCGTGCATGTGAGACAAGCATTCTACCTCAGTCCATCATCAGGAATTTTTGTGGAACTTTGTGACCCCCCAGAAGTTCACAACCACAACCTAAGAATATAGTCATGTATCACATAATGTTTCCATCAACAAGAATTGCATAGATGAGGTAGTCTCATAAGATTATGACACCTAGTGATTTCATAGCCATCTTAGTTTGTGTAAGTACGCTCTATCACATTCACACAGAAATCACCCAGTAGTACATCTCAGAACTTGTTATTAATGCATGACTATCTTGGGTTTCTTCAATTTTAATCTGTGACTCTATGAATTAACCTAGAAATAGAATCCTTCATGATGAGAAGTTAGGAGGGCTGAGGATGTGGCTCAAGCGGTATCGTGCTCACCTGGCATGTGTGCGGCCCGGGTTCGATCCTCAGCACCACATACAAACAAAGATGTTGTGTCCACCAAAAACTAAAAATAAATATTAAAATTCTCTCTTCTCTCTCTCTCTCTCTCAAAAAAAAAAATCTATTTTCAAAAAAAAAAGAGAAGTTAGGAATAGGCCAGTCTGTGAATGTAACAATATCAAGCTGTCTTCCTGGCGATGGCACCCTTCTATGAGTTTTGATGTGGGAAGTTTGAACCTTTGATTAGTGTAGATACATACCATTTACCTACTTTGACCTTCCTGCTGTGCAGATGATGGTGTGAGCATCCCTGGGGAGTACACCTCTTTTTTGGCTCCCATCTCCTCCTCCAAGCTGTACAATGAAGTCCGAGCCTGTCGGGAAAAGGACCGTGACCCCGAGGTAAAAAACTATTCTCTTCTGGAAGGAAGTGATACTCTTTAGTACTGTTTTCTTCCAATGGAGAAGATGAAGTGATGAAAGAGAAGTTGAGGATGGAGGAAAGTGGTTGAAGTAAAACTTATCTTTTTCTGTGTCCCTGGGTCTTTAGCCTTTTTCCCCAGGGAAGTAGGTATCTCTTGTCTTCTCCAGCTCTTGCTTTCTCTCTCTCACTTGGGACAGGCCCAGTTTGAGATGCCTTATGTGGTACGGCTGCACAACTTTCACCAGCTCTCTGCGCCCCAGCCCTGTTTCACCTTCAGCCATCCCAACAGAGGTAGGTTCCTGCATGGTTGTCCTGACTAGAGCTGGAGTAACTCACCCACCCTCCTGCTTTCTCCACTTGCTCTCTTAAGTCTGCCCTATCTAGGTTTCCCTTTTGGGTCTTATGCTTTAGTCCAAGTTTTCCAGGACTTCTGATTCCTCATCACCCCCATAATCTTTCCTATCAGATCCTATGATTGACAACAACCGTTACTGTACCTTGGAGTTTCCTGTGGAAGTGAACACTGTGCTACATGGGTTTGCAGGCTACTTTGAGACTGTGCTTTATCAGGACATCACTCTGAGTGAGTGTCTGGGGACTAGGGTATTAGGGTGTGCTGTCTGGGGAGTTTGTGTACATGTCTCATTTAGATTCATGGTAAGCCCCAGAGTCAGTGGAAATCTTTGATTACTTGTTTCCATGATCATAGAAGAAACACTTTTCAACTTCAGCAAAAGGCATAGTCACGCACATATCAATTGTTTTATTTTGTTGGTACAGGTATTCGTCCAGAGACTCACTCTCCTGGGATGTTCTCATGGTTTCCCATCCTATTCCCCATTAAGGTAGGAATTGCTGTTAAAACTTTGTAGGGCATACCTGTAATCCTAGTAACTCGGGGTGTTGAGGCTGGAGGACTGCAAGTTCAAGACAGTCTTAGCATCTTAGTGAAACCATCTTTAAACAAAAAAAAAAAAAGAAGAGGCTGGGAGGCTGGGGATATTAACTCAGTGGTAGAGTTCGTTGGGTTTAATTCCCTGTCCTGGGAGGCATTGGGGGAGGGGGGAGACTAGGTTAAGGAGTAATTTCTGCCATTGGTGTTTGCTTCTTTCCTTTTCTCAGGATGATATTTGCTATGACCTATGTTGTGCTGTTCTGGTCCTCGTAGGTCCTCGTAGGGTTATCTGCAGTACCCTTCAACCTGGCCTTCCTGCATCTACTCTGGCTTCTCTTTTATTCTCTACCTTAAAGCAAGAGTCATGTTTTAAAAACTCAAATCTGATTTTATTGTTCTCCTGTTTAAAACACTTAAATGCCTTTTCATGCCCTATAGGATAAAGGTCAGAATCTGAAACTGCTTGTAAGAGTTGGTATGATTTAGTTTTTGGCTACCTTTTCAGCTACTGTTCCCTGGCTCCCACTGTCTCAGCCCTATGTACCTTTTTTTGTTTATTTCTCTAATATTTCTTCTTTCCTGCCTCAGGTTTTCACATCTCTTTTCTTTGCCTTGCTCATCTTTTCACCCATCTTTCAAATCTACTTGAATATTTCTAGTGTCAGATAAAACTCCCTGGCCTCCTAGGTTATCACCACCCCCCACCTTTTTTTTTTTTTTTAAGTACTGGGGATTGAACCCAGGGGCACTCTATTGCTGAGCTATGTCCCCTTCCCTTTTTATTTTTAGACAGAGTCTCACTAAATTGCCCAGGCTGGCCTTGAACTTGCTATCCTGTCTCAGCCTTCTGAGCCTTACAGGTGTACATTGTATACCACTGTGTCCAGTAGCATTCTTTCATAGATGCTTTCTGGCACCCTGTACACATTTACAGCACTCATCCACTCATTTATTTATTCAATATCTCCACCGGTAATTGTTTATTCAATGTTCAATTGTTCTGTATTCTGATAGATTTCAAATAAGTTTTATGAGGATTGGAATGGCTTCCTGTGTCATTTACCACACCTACCCTGATACATTGCCACTTAAAATTCATTAGCTCTACCCTGAACCTTCTTTTCTTTCTTCTTACAGCAGCCCATTACGGTGCGTGAAGGCCAGACCATCTGTGTGCGTTTCTGGAGATGCAGCAATTCCAAGAAGGTGTGGTATGAGTGGGCTGTGACAGCACCAGTCTGTTCTGCTATTCACAACCCCACAGGTCGCTCATATACTATTGGCCTCTAGCCCTATGTGCAAGAGTCTAGAGCCTTGGAAGCAGCTTTGGGTTCTCCTATAGCACAGAAGGTGCCGTACATCTGTGGGTGCAGTACATCTACGAATTCTTTGTCCATCAGAGGAGCATTTCCATTTGTTTACCTACTTTATATCAAGGTGGGCAAGGGATTAAAAATTGCAGAGCCCAAGTCACCAATCTGTGAAGACGTCAGACCAGGGTGTGTGAAATTAGTAGTGCTGGATCTGAAGTTACATCAACAAGCATTCAGCTTCAAGAGCTTCGTGGAATAGCCCTGAGAACATGTGGATTTGACAAATTTTCAGCTCTTCCCTGCCTTCTCTATTCCTGTTTTGATGGTTTTGTGTAAGAGGAAGTACAAATAAAGTGAAGTTATGGCCCTTTCCTGCTCTACCCTCCTGCCCCCAGCCTCTGTTTTCCCATACCTCACTTAGATGCAGGCATAATCAGATTTGTCCCATTATCCTAAGATCCAAAGGGGTCTAGCTTTATTCTCCACTAAAGAAACTGAGTGAGAGCTGTGGGTGGAGCTCAGTGGAGCATTTGTCTAGAGTACATGAAGCCCTGAGTTCCATCCCTGGCACCACAAGAAATAACAAAACCCTCAAATGCTAAGTGGTTACATTTGGACTCCTACATAAAGTCCTTTCTGACTAGATACAGGGAGTTCTTGCCACTAAGACCTGGGGTTAGGTTTTTCTCTGGGGAGGAGGCATAGTTCACCACCTTGGGAAAACATGGAGCTATATAGCCCTTCTGCCTTCCTGAGATACTGCATTGCCAGCTCCTTTTGTTACCTCTTGAGAGAAGAGACACTGAAAGCCTAGCTCTAGGAATCTTCAGCAAGAAGATAACTTTTTTTTTTTTTAATAAAATCAGTTTGAAGACCTGAGATCGTTAGTCCATTTTTTTCCATTTTGAAGAAGAAAGAATAAATGCAATGACATTAAATATCCAAATCAAATCTAGCCAAGCTTATTGGCACCTGCCTGTAATCACAGCGACCTGGAGGTTGAGGCAGGAGAATCCCAAGCTGAGAGCCAGCCTCAGCAATTTAAGAGAGACTGGCTCAAAGAGCTGAGGATGTATCTAAGTGGTAAAGCGTACCTGGATTTGAAAGGGGTTGAATCAGAAATCAGGTCCTCTGACTCCACAATATAACCAGCTGATTGTACCAGCTGTTAGGCAGCCAGTGTGTCGAAGCCCTTGGAAAGTGTGAGTAGGCTCAGTTATTCCTGGTCAGAGGGCAAAATACTACTGAATCCAAGGATATATTGAGAAACAGTCTCAAACTTACCTTGCGGTGAGAGGTGTGTGTGTGTGGGGGGGCAGCAATGATTTGAATTGAATGTGTGGGACTATGCAGAACATGGCAGACAAATCTCGCACGACTACGTTTCACAGGTCCCAAGTACCCGAGTCAGAAGGTGTTGGGTAAAAAGGGGGTGTGCAGGCCCACATCCCCCATGAGAAAACAGCACAATTACTCTCCACAAAACAGTCTCTGGGAGGACAGACACTCGCACACCGGCAAATCAGTAGAGACTGCCAAGGACATCCTTCCACCCTCCGTCCCTCCTCGTTGGCTCCGCCCGCCGCTTTGGCCCAGTCTGTGCTAGTACCCAGAATGGGACAGGTGGGCCCTTCCCTCTTGTTCTGGACCTGTTTCCCCACCTTCCGCAAGTCACTTAGCCAATGAGAGAGTGAAGGCAACTACCAAAGGGGATTTCACTTTCCTTGAGTCTCTCAGAAGCTGGCCAATCAGTGGTAACTTGATGGTTGCTAAGAGACATTTACGTTTCGCTCCACCCGTACTTAAGAGTTTTAGCCAATGAAAACCTTCACTTTGGACTGTTGCCGCGAAACCAGAGAGAGAGGTCCAGCGCCTCTTTCCGGCGCATGCGCAGATTGCGGAAGGTTCTGGAAGATAGCTGAGGTGCCGCCATTTTGCGGGAAGAGGAGCAGGTCTGACTGCTGTGCTGCTTTTTTAGCTGAGACCGTAGGATATAGCTGAGCTTCGCGCCCCACACACACCTAAAGGAACGGAGAGAACCGGGACCCCCCTGCGGGGACCCGGAACTGGTGAGAAACCCCGAAACTGTGTCCCGCGCCGCTACGTCACCTATGTGTGACGTTGCTGTGTGGCGCCTCCCCCTGACGTCACAGGCAGAAAATGGCGTCATGAGCAAATCAGGCAAACTTAAAATTAAAAAAAAACAAAAACAGAAAACTCAACTTTTTGTTTATTTTGTTCTGGAAACGTTCACTATCTAAATGTAGCCCACTGGCGTGACTTTAGATATCGGCACCTCATGGTTATAACTTATACCGGTAAAGATGCGGCTTGAAGGATGCCAGTGACGTCGCTTTTCCGGACCTCGCTGCCGTGGCACTTAAGGTCGCTCATTCTGGGGAGGGAGCTTTGACCCTCCGTAGTCTGAGAAGACCCATATAATCTTTCTACCGTTGGTGCCTGGTGCCACCACTCAGAGAGATAAGGGGATTGAGATTTCTTTCTCAATTCCCAGTTCCTTGAAAATTTATGTTTAATGTGTTGGCCTCTGTGAGCTTTTAACTTTCGACTACACACATTCCCTAGGCTTATGGTGAGGCTTCATGAGGTTGGAGCACTGGGACGCTGGCGTTTGCAACGATGGTACAAGTTACTTATAGGACCATTTTATTTTATTTTATTTTTTGTTGCAGATGGACACAATACCTTTATTATTTTTTATTTATTTTTATGTGGTGCTGAGGATGGAACCCAGCGCTTCACACATGCTAGGCAAGTGCTCTACCACTGAGCTACAACCCCAGCCCTTACAGGACCATTTTTTATTTTTAAAAATTTTTTAGTTGTAGTTGGACACAATACCTTTGTTTTTTTTTGTGGTGTTGAGGCTCGAACCCAGGGCCTCGCACATGCCAGGCAAGCGCTCTACCGCTGAACCCAGCCCCAGCCCTATAGGGCCATTTTTAAAAGAGCAATTTTGGATCGTTGCACAACATGGGGAGGGTAGTCCTTTTTGTCTTTCTAATTCTTGGTATTAATTAATCTGCCTTTCGTTTTGGAGTTGTTTATGCCGCCTCAGTGATTTAATCCAGGAAATGGTGCTTCCATCAGTCCAGTGACTCCAGGATTTGGTGTATTTTTCCTGAATAGTGGTTCTTCTCTGCCCCTTCAACAGTGGTGTTTGCAAAGTTCAAGCACAGCAGTGGTTGTAGGCTTCTGATGTAGTTTTTTGATCAGAGATGGAAGCATACACTGGTGTGTATATATGGATGGGATTGAGTGCACCTTGACCCATAAACTGGGATATAGAATTCGAAAAATACCAATCTAAAAATGTATATTTGGCACCTTGTTGCTTTTAGGACATCTAAAAAGACACAACCCAGAGAGACTGCCAGTTTCACATTAACGTGTTCTACAGTCATACATTGCCTAACAATGGAGTATGTTCTGAGAAATGTGTTATTAGGCAATTTCCTCCCATTTAAAATATCAGAGTGTAGTTTCACAAACTAGGAGGGCTACTATGTTATTTTTTTTTTTTTAAAGAGAGAGTGAGAGAGAGAGAGAGAATTTTTAATATTTATTTTTTAGTTCTTGGCAGACACAACATCTTTGTTGGTATGTGGTGCTGAGGATTGAACCCGGGTCGCACGCATGCCAGGCGAGCGTGCTACCGCTTGAGCCACATCCCCAGCCCTACTATGTTATTTTTTAAAAGAATATTTTTAGTGGGCTGGGGATGTGGCTCAAGCGGTAGCGCGCTCGCCTGGCATGCATGCGGCCCGGGTTCAATCCTCAGCACCACATACCAACAAAGATGTTGTGTCTGTCGAGAACTAAAAAATAAAAATAAATAAATAAATAAATAAATAAAAAATTCTCTCTCTCTCCTCTCTCACTCTCTCTTTAAAAAAAAAAAAATTTTTAGTTGTCAAGGGACCTTTATTTTATGTGGTACTGAGAATTGAACCGAGTACCCCACACATGCTAGGCAAGTACTCTACCACTAAGCCACAACCCCAGCCCCTACTGTTATTAAACAGCATAATCTTATGGTCCATGTCTTATATATGGTCCATTGACAGAAACAACATTACATGGCACATGACAATATGTCCGTATTTAGATGTGTTTCAGGGTGAAAATTTCATACATAGAGTTCATTTGGAGAGGATTATCAACTTTGGTGAAAGTTTCTGGGGTTTTTGTTGTTTTTGTTTTTCTTTTGGTGCTGGGGATTGAACCAGGGCCTCCAGCATGCTAAAATTCTAAGCACATTGTATTACATCCAGCCCCCTAACTGAAAGTTTTTGTATATGTTTTGTTACCTGTGCTCTCTGATTCCACTCAATGATAGCAGTTCTTGAAATTAGAAGCATTTAATTTAGAGAGGAAAAAGCGATTGTAAAGAGTTTTGGTTTTTTTTTTTTTTTTTTGAGAGAGAGAGAGGAGAGAATTTTATTTTTAATATTTATTTTTTAGTTCTTGGCAGACACAACATCTTTGTTGGTATGTGGTGCTGAGGATCGAACCTGGGCCGCACGCACTCCAGGCAAGCGCGCTACCAGTTGAGCCAGATCCCCAGCCCAAGAAGAGTTTTTAACACTTAGAAAATTTGTGTAGATTTGGGGCTAGGGTTGTGGCTCAGTGATATAGTGCTCGCGTAGCACATGGGGGGCCCTGGGTTTGATCCTCAGCACCAAATAAAAATAAATAAGTAAAATAAAGGTATTGTATCCAACTACAATTAAAAATAAATATTAAAAAAATTTGTAGATTTGGCAGGCAAAGTAACTCAAAAATGATTTTAAGGTTGAAAATTTATTTTTAGACCCATTTTTCCACAATGGGCCAGATAATACATGTTGTCATTAGTGTGGTTTGTGATATTTTGAAACATATACTGTATAGCCACAGATATAGAAGCTGTGAAGGTGTGACAAATGGACTGTTTTGATAAACCTATCAGAACATTTATGTTCAGTGATCTATATTTAAAACTAAATATTTTAGTATGTTGTTTTGTTTTTTATTTCTTTTAAGTTTAAACCAAACGAAAGAGGTAACCTGATATAATTGTTAGATTTGGAATCAGAAGACCTCTGTAATCAAGAAGTAACCCCTTTATTTGAGCTATTTGACTTTATACAGTTGAAAAAAAATCTCATTTAAAAAAAAATCTGTGAATGGGTCAGATATTATCTGCAGCATATATTACCTTTGATTGCTAAATAAATATTAGATGCTGTTATGAGAGTTTAATTCACTGGGTTTTAGACACCTATTTGATTTTGGTTTGATTTTCATCCTCTTTCATCTTCTTCTAAGATTCTTATCTCTATAATACACTTAAAACAGTGCCTAGAAATCACAATTCATATGAAGTAGGTAGGTATAATCATTACACATACTAAAGCATCAATATAGGGTATGGGCTTTGAGGGCAATCAAAATAGCACTGTTGGATTGTACATTACCTGCTTTAAGGAAGAGAAAGCTTTTGTGGATATGGAAAGTGATTTTGATAGAAATTCCTCAGGTTAGTTTTCTTTTTACATTATCATTGATGTATAAGCAATTAGTATACAGTAAAAGTATAGACATTAATGTGTAGTTGGTTGGGTCTTATTATGTGTAAACACCCATAAAACATTACTCCCAAACGTTTTCTTATGCCCTCTTAAAATCTTTTCCTCCCAGCCCTTCTTCGCCTGCTCCTATACCTATTCAACCACTGATCTGCTTTCAGATTTGTCTGAATTTTCTAGAATTTTATATAAATGGAATTATTCAGTGTTTTGGTCTGATTTCTTTTACTCAGTATCATTATTTTGAGATTCATCCATGTAGATTCATCCAATAATTCCAAAGCAATAATTTTTAATATTAATGTTGTTTGGTATCTTTGCTTTTCTGATTTGAAAGACCTCTGATAAACAACCAGAGTGAAGACAGATGCTAGATGTGAAAGCTTGAGGGATGTGAGCACTTTTTCCATGTCTTCCAGACAGAAAGGCTTCAAAGTGGAATTGGTTAAGCCGATTTTAACTAAAAAAAAAAAAAAAAAAAAGAAAAGAAAAATACACACACACACGTTTACACATATATGTATTTTGGGGTGGGTACTAAGGATTGGACCCAATGATGCTTTACCACTGAGCTATATCCTCATCTATTTTTTAATTTTTTATTTTGAGCCAAAGTATTGTTTAGGGCCTGAGTTGCTGAGGTTTGCCTTGAACTTGCCGATCCTTCTGCCTCAGCCTCCCTAGTCACTGACGTTATAGATGTGGGCTATTGTGCTTGACTTAATCATAATATATTTCTGAATTGCCTAAACTCTCGTTTATGTTGCACTGAAAATGCTTAGTGATGAGGCCCTAATTATTGATGTTTGGGTCATGTGCGGAAGAGCTTAAGGCAAATTTGCATCATTCTGGTTTTGCTTCTGATTTTTGGTCTTACGCCTTTACTTTTTTATTGGAAATGTGTGCCTATTTTTATGATTTAAGTTTATTAGTATCTTTTAAAAAACTTTTTATAGTTGTAGATGGATAGCATGCCTTTATTTTTATGTGGTGCTAAGGATTGAACCCAGTGCCTCACACGTGCTAGGCAAGTGCTCTGCCACTGAGCCACAGCCACAGCCCCTATTAGTGTCTTTTTACATTATAAATTTAAGCCAGTTAGCCAGGTGGGAATTTTGAACAGTAAAATGGAAGCCTAATGTCCCTTGTAAAGTGAATAGTAAGTTTGAGTACCAATATTTTCAGCTAGGTGCGGTGGTACATGCCTGGAATCCCAGCTGCTTGGGATGCTGAGGCAGAAGGATAATAAGTTCAGTGCTAGATTGGACAATTTAGTGAGACCCTGTCTTAAATAAAATAAAATAGGACTTGGGATATAGCTCAGTAGTAGAATACCCTGGGGTTCAGTCCCCAGTACCTCCAAAATGAAACAAACATTTGACAGTGTTTTCTCTTCACAGAATAAGAGTTATATTGTATTTTGTCTCTACCTGGGTAGTCAGTTTCCTTCTAGACCCATGACCATTTCTTTTTCCCCTATATTTAGTGGTACATACTGGTAGGATTTGTTACGTGTTCATACAAACATCGGTCCCTTTCCTCTACAGATCTCCTTTTGATTTTCAAGAGATCTGCCCCTACCTTTCTTTTCCTTTTTCCCCAGTATGAGAGAAAATATATGACCTTTAGCCTTCTGAATTTGACTTATTTTCCTTAACATAGTGGTAGACCCTTGACTGTTTCTAAGCCACAAAGCATAACTAGTATAGATCGGTAGGATGTAAAAATAAATGTAGAATAAACAATAGCTGGTAAGATCCTTTTAAATTTTTAAGAAAAAAAAAAAAACTGTATGCCTGAAGTCTGTTTCTTGGAGGGAAAGGAATGTGGTGCTAGAAGGGAAGGAAAAATATAAATCAGATTTTTATGTTTTAATATCTTCTCCTCAGATCTGACACGATGGCATCTGATGACTTTGATATAGTGATTGAGGCCATGCTGGAAGCTCCCTATAAAAAAGAGGAGGTAATATTCCCCACCTCACTCCTGGAATTGGGTTAATAAGAAAGAGCAGTTGTGGATCATCAGTTGAAACATTTTGTGAATCTTCTTTCCCTGCTTGTTTATTATGCTCAGTGACTATTCTTAAAAGGCATAGTCTTTCGTAATCTTTGCTGGGGACCTGTACTCAAGGACCATTCTTTTAGAGAGGACCCTGAAAGCCAGGGGTGGGCACATAATGTGGTGGTGGTATCATGTGCTTTGCTGGTAACTCTCAGTGACAGTAGAAAGTCAGTGAACCTCAGACCAGCGCCAGTTTCTCACTCTCCTGGGACATAATGTCAGTGAAACAGATGTTAGGTAGCTGACATTTGACATCAAAGCCTGTCATTCTGATCTCTTCCTTTTTGGTAGTTTCCTCGCTTCCTCTATTATTCCCCTTGTTAGGAGATCCAGGTGCTCCAAAACTGGCTAGATAATTGAGAGCTTTTGATTTCTTCCTTGTCCACCTTTGTTCTTTTTGCCCAATGGAATCTGTGTGTCTGCCACCTTGTACCTTGTGATATTTTCCTGGCGAACTCCTCAGGATGAGCAGCAAAGGAAAGAGGTTAAAAAGGACAGTCCTAGCAATACCACCAGCAACACCGGCAACAGTGGCAGTGGTACCAGTGTGAGCACCACCACTGGGGAGACAAGCAAGTGAGTGTGGGGTGAAGAAACGGGTTGGCAACTTGGGGAAGGGAAACAACGGCATCCATTGGAGAAACAGCCAGAATAGGGAGGCGGTGGCTCTTAAGACTGCTGACATTTAGTAATGGCTCCACTGGGTCATGGGAACATTGGTGAGTTGGTTTAATGATCTTCTAGTCTTCACTTTACAGTGTAGATTTGTGGATCAGTCCTAGCATCGATATATTTCATTTGAATAAAATAGCAAGAGGACCCCTGATTTGGAAACACCAGCTTTTGCTTGGCTTTGGGGGGAAATTGGCCACTTCAGATGACTGACAGCATTCAGGGCTCTGTGTAAGTTGGTGTTGTGCAGTTACTGTGAACTACTGCCAGATCATTTTCTGGGCTTTGGTCTTTTGGTGCTTTCTGTTTCACTCTGTCCTTACTCTCATTCTTTTTCCTTGGGAAAGATAATAAAACTTTCTCAGTAGTAAGAATTTCTGCTCTTTCACAGGAAGAAGAGGAGTCGGAGTCATAGTAGAAGCAGGGATAGAAAGTGCAGGTCTGTAATTTTGGGAACTGTTGGGTTTGGGGAATTGGTGTTTTTTTTTTTTTTTTTTTTTTTAAACATGTTGATGGACCTTATTCATTTACTTATATGTGGTGCTGAGAATCAAACCCAGTGCCTCACAGATGCTAGGCAAGTGCTCTGCCACTGAACCACAACCCCAGCCCAGATTTGGGGAATTGTTAAAATGGGAAGATAGCATGGAAGGCTATAGGTTAAAGTTCAGAAGAGGTTATTTTTATCTGTAGTCGTAGCCGAGACCGGCATAGACGGAGAAACAGTCGTAGTCGAAGTCGAGATCGGCAGCGTCATCACCGCAGCCGCAGCCGTAGCTGGGATCGGCGACATAATAGTGAGTCGCGAAGTAGAGACCGGCGACGTGAAGATCGTGTGCGCTATAGGAGTCCTCCACTTCCCACTGGGTATCACCATTTCTAAACAATGTCACCCTTCTGTCTTACTCTGGCTACACAAGTGCACTGTGGATCCTGCCTGAGGGTGCTTATCACCCACTATGATAGGCAGGTTGCACAGTTACTGGAGGGATGGTACAGGTTGAGTACACCTAGGTGAAATGCTTGATACCATCAGTATTTTGGATCCTGGATTGTTTTCAATTTTGTAATATTTACATATACATAATGAGATACTATGGGATTGGTGGTAACTTTAATGCATTTTAGTATGCCTATGTTTTGACTGCAATCTTCAATTTTCAGATTAGGTATGCTCAGCCTATCTTAATAGTTCATATATGAGATGAGGTGCTGGAATCTGGTTTTCTCATAATGAAAGACCCAGCATTGAATAAAGTTTTAATTTTGTTTTTCTCTGTTTCTAGACGTAGGTATGGACACAGTAAGAGCCCTCATTTCAAAGAGAAGAGCCCGGTCAGGTAGGTTAATAATGAGCACTTTTAGGGATTGTGAAATATGAATAAAATGTTGGTAGAGCCAAACTATAGGAATGTGTTTTACTTGAGGGTTAACTGGAGAATAGTAACCAAGGATTGAGAGGAGCAGTCTAAACATGTTTTATGTTTTAGGCAGCCAATTGATAATCTGAGCCCTGAGGAGCGTGATGCCCGCACAGTTTTCTGTATGCAATTAGCTGCCCGTATCCGGCCTCGAGACCTGGAGGACTTTTTTTCTGCTGTTGGCAAGGTAACCTTCCCAACTCAGTGTTCCTCTGAGTAATTTATCTTCTATCTATCTACTTTCATTCTCAACAGGATTTTCTTTGTGTCCTGGGATAGGTTCGTGATGTGCGTATCATCTCAGATCGGAACTCACGTCGTTCTAAAGGCATTGCGTATGTGGAATTCTGTGAAATGCAGTCTGTGCCACTGGCCATTGGGCTGACTGGGCAACGACTTCTGGGAGTACCTATCATTGTACAGGCCTCACAGGTGAGCAGGTTAAGAAGGTGACATAATAAAAGGTGGGTAGGAAAGTGGAACATAACCCATCATGTATTTCTGCTTTTTTAGGCTGAGAAAAACCGATTGGCAGCCATGGCCAACAATCTGCAGAAGGGTACTGGTGGACCAATGCGCCTCTATGTGGGCTCCCTGCACTTCAATATCACTGAGGACATGCTCCGGGGCATCTTTGAGCCTTTTGGCAAGGTGAGTAGAAAGGAAAACTTGTGAAGGGGATTGAAAAATGTGGATGGGGCTGGAGTTTTGGCTCAGTGGTAGAGTGCTCGCTTCCCATGTGCGAGGCCCTGGGTTCGATCCTTGGCACTACATAAAAATAAAATAAATAAATGAAATAAAGATATTGTGTCCATCTACAACCAAAAAAAAAGAAAGAAGGAGAAAAATGTGGAGTAGGTGTGTGTACTGTTCTTCTAATTATGATTAACTCATTGCATATGTCCTTGGCAAATGGTCCATGGCATGAAAGTTAGGTTCCATCTCTAATCATGGTGATCAGTAGAAAACCAAGTCAGGCACAATAAAATCAAATAAGAGGATCCAGATTAAGTAAGATTAGTTAAGTGTTTTTGAAAAAGATGGCCTTTGTCTTTTTGATACTGGGGTTTGAACCCAGGGGCACTTTACTGCTGGTCTGTATTCTCAACCCTATTTATTTATTTATTTTTTAGGTATTGGTGGACCTTTATTTTATTCATTTATTTATATGTGGTGCTGAGAATCAAACCCAGTGCCTCACACATGCTAGGCAAATGCTCTACCACTGAGCCACAGCCTCAGCCCCTCAACCCTTTTTAAGTTTTTTGAGATAGGTTCTTGCTAAGTGACTGAGGGACTAAGTTGCTGAGGCTGCCCTTGAACTCACAATCCTCCTGCCTCAGCCTCCCAAGTCACTGGGATTACAGGTGCACACCATCACACCCTGCCTTTGTCTCTTTTTAAAAGAAGGTTTGGGGGGCTGGGGTTGTAGCTCAGTGGGAGAGCACTTGTCTAGCATATGTAAGGCACTGGGTTTGATCTCAGCATTGCTTATAAATAAAATAAAGGTTTATTGACGACTAAAAAAAAAGGAGGTGATTTGGGAAGATATAATTTGTTATCTGGAGGTAGAGAGAGGTATTTAGAATAAATTGGGTAAGAGAGATGAAAGATTGTGGGCTACTGAAAATAGAATTAATAATTCCGGGCTGGGGATGTGGCTCAAGCGGTAGCGCGCTCGCCTAGCATGCGTGCGGCCTGGGTTCGATCCTCAGTAGCACCACATACCAACAAAGATGTTGTGTCCGCCAAGAACTAAGAAAAAATAAATAAATGTTAATTCTCTCTCTCTCTCTCTCTCTCTCTCTCTCTCTCTCTCTCTCTCTCTGTCCCCCTCTCTCTCTCACTCTCTCTTTAAAAAAAAAAAAAAAAAAAAAAAAAATAATTCCTTCCTGTTCCTCTGCAGATTGACAATATTATCCTGATGAAAGACTCAGATACAGGCCGTTCTAAAGGTTACGGTTTTATTACGGTGAGTCTCTTGTCTTCTAGTTTTTAAATTTTTCTTTGGGTTTTTCCACTTGTCTGATTTTGCAGCTTAGCTTCATCCTCCTCCTTTAGGAACTAAGTGACCCATAAATCCTGGTGCCTGAAGCTTGGACTAGCCTTCTGCCCCTTGAGATGAGTGAATTGCTTGAGATCTTGGCTTTGCTCCTACACTGTGTCAGTGGCCTTGGTATGGGGGTGTCCAGAAATTTCAGCCAGCTTCCCTGGTGCCGCATCTTGCTCTTTGGGTAATAGTAATGTTTCCAGGCTGCAGCTAAAAGGTTGGGGGCATGAGGGAGGTTAGGCATGGGTGTTAAAAGATTTATAGAATCAGTGCATTCTCATGATAAGGATGGGAATAGGAAGTTAATACTTCCCCCTGGCACTACCTCATTTGAAGCAGTTTCTCCATTGAGAACAACACCACTATAGGAACAACACCATAGGAAGAATAGTGAGGCTACCCTAGTAATGGGCAGCCTTTTCCTGACTCTCCCAACAAAATTGTTTCTACTTCCTATAACTGGTTCTTCTAGCCCCTTGTGACTCCAGTTTGAGAACTGGCTGCCAGCCACAAAATTGGATAGAAACTGATATTTTCTGGGCTTAATCCAGACAGTGTATGCCCTCACAGTTGCTTACAGGGCAGAGAGCAGTAGGTTGTGTTCTGTCGTGGGAATTGCTCACCTTAGAAGTATCCAGTAAAAGCAAGCCACCTACACTACCACCTAGGAACTGTCAGTACCACATGCCAGGCCCTACAGCAAGGATTACCAGAGTAAACAAAGCCAGCTGTGGTGTTGATGATTCCTTAGTGGCAAGTAACCATTTCTAATTCTGTGTGACTCACACATGGAAAGGCTTCTGTTGCTGCCTTTTGGTCAACAGCCTTGACATACCAACAGCCAACCGGGAATCTTCAAACTGGGTACTGCGGGTGCAGCTGATAAAAAAGGACTAAAGAGCAGAGATTGTCTGCCCATCATTTAATTGCCAGCACTAGGTAGGGATGAGGATACTGTCTGCTCTCAATACCACAGTGTGTTTCTTCCTAAGCTTGGGCTCTGGAGTCCCAGAGTCTGGGCTCTGGAGTCCCGGATTCCTAGTACTTGATTGAGAACTAAAACTTACTAAGCCTGAGGGATGAATGAAAAACTGAGAAGATTTTACTTCCATTTTATATGCCCATTTGTAAAACAGCCTGTCAGGCTAGATTCCTTACAGGTGATATACTTTTTGCATTGGTAGATATCTTAATGGAGCTGGAATATTGAAAAGTGGTTGCCACTCAGTCTTTTTCAGATGATCATTTTGAGGCAGTGGGGGTCTTAGGTTACATTCCCTGGGAAAGAAAATTTTGTACTATAGTGAATATGTAACTTTCCTGTGATAGCGGGACCAGGAAATGTTAAGTGGGGCTTTGAGAATATGTCTGACCAGGAGGTGACTGACACAGCCTGGGTTTCTTGTAGTTCTCTGACTCTGAGTGTGCCCGGCGGGCCCTGGAACAGTTGAATGGTTTTGAACTTGCTGGTCGACCTATGAGGGTTGGCCAAGTGACTGAGCGGCTGGATGGTGGCACAGACATCACTTTTCCTGATGGGGACCAGGAGCTGGATCTGGGATCAGCAGGTGGACGTTTGCAGCTTGTGGCCAAACTGGCAGAAGGTAGAATATCTGCTGGGTGGAGAACACAGGGATGAATTTTAGATCAAGGATTGGTACTTAATCCCACCTCTTGTTCTTTTAGGCTCTGGAATCCAGCTGCCAACCACAGCTGCTGCTGCTGCTGCTGCTGCCCAAGCTGCTGCCTTACAACTGAATGGAGCAGTTCCTTTGGGGGCCCTGAACCCAGCAGCTCTGACTGGTAGACATAGGCTTAGAAAAGGGAATGAAGGGGTGGTGCTTGGAAGAAAGGAATGCTTTTTGCTCACTCAAATCACTCTACATGTCTTTGTTTTAGCTCTGAGTCCGGCTTTGAACCTTGCCTCCCAGGCAATTGCATCCCAGTGCTTCCAGCTTTCCAGCCTCTTTACCCCCCAAACCATGTGAGTCTCAAGGCTTAGCTCATTTTATTGTTTGGTTATTCTCTTTTCTTTGGGCTTCTCATTTACCTCTTTTCCTTGTCACAGGTAAATCAGTGGCACAGCACACTACCTCTCTGTACCGTCTGGGTCCTGCCACTCTCTTCTCCTTCTACTGCCCTGTCTTCCATTTGTGGACCAAGCCATCCTGAGGCATGGACATTGATTCTGGAGGAACTTGGGGCCACTCTTAAGACAACAAGAAGAGCTCCTGCCCATGCCCCACTGGGAATGGACTCTGCTGAGCAAAGCCCCCAGTTGAAGAGAACAATCTACACCTGCATTGAACACTTTTGTCTTTGTGTATCTTTTCCCAAGACCACCTTCTTTCCCTTTCCCATTACCTCTTAGTGATTCTTCCTCCATTGGGAAGGCCATAGGGTATTAACTATAGGACCTAACCTCTCTTCCTATATTTTTACCCTATGAACTATCACAGGATCTCTGAATATAGAGGACATTGGAGTTACGGGGTGCACTTTGAAGGTGCTGGACTTTTGCTTTAAGGACCCTGGCAGATAGCATGGATATGGACATGTACATTATGACACCTGGCTCAGGCCTCAGCTTAATTATAGCTTGAAGCCAGAACTACTACTGTAGGCTCAGCATCTTATTGGGAGGCACAGTAGTGATCTATCCTGCCAGGCAATTGGGATTGAAGCCTCAGGGGCTTTCAGGAGTTTAAGTAAAAGGTAGGATACCTTTCCATCTTCCTTTGTACACTTGTCCTTCTTCTCAAGTCCTCCCTTTGGCCTAGGGTGTGAGGATGGAGGGGAGGCTGCTATTTTCCACCACTTCCTATGTGCCTCTACTGATGTTTCAACCCTGGTGGTTAAAGCCACTCCCATCCCCTACCTGAGTATGGGTGAGCCCTTCTCACTTGATTTTATATCCTTGTGTCTATGTACATATAAAAGAAAAAATTATATATATATACATATAAACTTTATATAAAAGCCAATCTCCCTGTTGTGGCTGCTGCTGTCCATGCGGTCTCAGTTAGTGTGTTGTTCTGATGTTAAACTTCGGAGCCAAAACCATGATGGTTCCAGGGAGATATATAAAACTTTTATAATACCAGTGCCTTTTCTTTATTGTATTTGACCTTTATGGAAAAAAATAGAAGGCTCACATCTGGTGGAATTCCCCATCTGTATCTACCTTCCATTCTTAGCCATGGTCTCCATCTATTGTCATCTTTTTATGTGGTGGGGGCAGGTACTAGGTATTGAATCAAGGGTTTATTTTACCACTGAGTCACATCCCCCGCCCTTTCTTTTTTTTGAGACAGGGTCTCACTAAGTTGTGGAGGCTGGCCTTGAACTTCTGAAACTCCTGCGTCAGTCTCCCAAGTCACTGGGATTACAGGCGTGCACCACCTTGCAGGGCTTTATCACCTCAAGTGTCTTCATACCTGTCTGCCCTCTGAATAGACTTTTGACTCCTGTCTGTGCCTAAGGACAAAGCTTGTCTTTCCACCAGATGGCAGTGTGACAGTAGCACATTCTATACCTTTCTTTGAGGTGTTTTGTGAACTTGAGCTTAAATACCAAAAAAGTCTCTTAAGCTCACAGTTTTACCCTGTAGGTTTTGTGCCTACCTTTCACCTTCTGTATCCCAATCCACTATCTAAAAGGATCTGGACCTTATATTATATCAGGGCTTCCCTGACCTGACTTCAACAATTATTTTTTTGGCCAGTTCTCTGAATCCTTGCTTTTCATATAGCTTTGCCTGAGAACAGGCTTGGGACTGGTGAATTTCCAAAGAGCAGAGTATTTCAGGAATAGCCCTGCCTAAGGGGAGTTACACCTTCCCCTGCCTGCTCTGTAAAACAAAGGGTGGGAAAGAACCTAGCTAGCTTACTACCTAGGAACCAACCAAAGGAGAAGGCCTGAATTCATGGGCAGGGCTCTGTGGGGTTCCTTCATTCTTTACTGATCTCTATGGCAACAGAATGTTAAGACTTTATTATGCTAAAAATATGGATAATTGCAGATAGGTTTTAATTTGTCAGTTCTCAGACTTCTTTCTAAGTGGGATAATGTTTTGTAGAGATGTTAGACTCTCAGGTTGCTTTCTATACTAAATCACTAAGCACTGGAGGCTTGCTTGTCAGGTGGCCAGTGGGACTGTGGACTAGTTCCTGATTCTTGCTGGTCAGCAGTCTCACCTGCCCCTGTTCTTTGCTACTGCCTCACTCCTTCCCGGTCCTATCCTGGTTTACTCTATTGACCTGGAGGAAGGGAAGGAAGATGCACTATTTTTAGGTAGGAACTGCTGGCTATGGCCCAGTCCCCCTATATGTATTGATTTAGCTGCTAATGCATCTTGAGAAGTGCAATGTGGGCCATTATTGTTACTCATCCTGATGCTGTGAACTGGGTCTCCTTGTGCTTGCTTAGACTCCTCCAGAATATTAGGCCCACAAGCCTTGCCTCCCTGCCCGTCTTCTCAGATGAGCCTCCACTTCTGCTTGGTTTACTTATGTTCTCATCCTAGCTACTTTGGTCCTTGTACCTCAATTTCTCCTTGTTCCCTGTTCTTAGTTATTCATATAGTCTCTTGCTAAGAGGAAGACAGTGGTGGAAACAAGGAAATATCTAAGACAACTGCTCTAGTTTTACACTATGTAAGGTGATGGCATTTCATGGATGATAGCTGGTGTCATTATGTATGACTCAGTATCATCTTGTTAACTCATCCCTCTATAGGGGGTAGTTATAGAGGGGAGAGAGGGGGACAGTGAACAGCCTTGTGCCCAGCCTAATGTAAAAGAAATCTCCCTCCTACTCTCCCACCTGAGCATGAGTGGGTAGAGAGGTAAAACTATGACCCAGATCCTTTATCAGCAAAGGTAGAATTTCTCCCTAGTTCTCACTTTTTTTTTTTTTTTTTTTTTTTGCAGAACCAGGGATTGAACCCAGGGCTTCATACTTTTACTAGGCAAGTGCTCTAAAACTAAGCTACATCTCTGCCCTTTTAAAATTTTTAAATTTTGAGCCAGGTACAGTGGTGCATGCCTGTAATCCCAGTGACTTGAGAGGCTGAGACAAGAAAACTGCAAGTTTAAAGCCAGTCTTTGAACTTAGCGAGGCCCAAAGCAACAAAGGCCCAAAGTGAGACCCTGTCTCAAACAAGGGCTGGGGATGTGGCTTAGTGGTTAAACACCCCTGGGTTCAATCTCCAGTACAAAAAAAAAAAAAAAAAGTTTTACCAGGGCCTTGCTGAGTTGGCTAGGCTAGCATCAAACTTGTGATCCTCCTGCCTTAGCCTCCCACATAGTCAGGATTACAGAAGTGCACCACCATGTCTGGCTTCTACCAGTGCCAATTATAAATGAAATTTTCACCTGATTTTTAGTTTATATAGCCTGTGATTCTGTCTTCTGTAAGGCAATACCATTTCCTCCGTATTCTTTAAACTTGGGTTCTTGTCATTCTAGATTCTTGGGTCCAACAGCCCTTAGATGTGAGCTACCATTTCTGGCTTTCAGGGGGCTTGACTTGTGAACCTTTGTTTTTGTCACTTAAACAATGAAGGGAAGTGAGTTAAACACCTGAAAGAAATTATACCACAGTCCCTCTTTCCTGTGGAGAAGGTCTGGTGAGAATCAGGGAGTAATACTTGGACAATGAAAAAGTCTCTTGTGGCTCTGAAAATAAAGTAGAATGTGTTATATAATTGTTAACATTTATGCAGGATTTGTTGTGGGTCAGGCATGATACTAATAGGTTATATCTACTAAATCATTTAATCCTCACAATAACTACCTAGGGTTAGTTGTTTTATTGTCTACTTTGTAAACAAGGAAACTAATACCCAAAGAGATTAAGTAACTTGCCGCACAATCTCACACTTGGCAAGTTCAAGTTTCCAATCCAAGTGGCGTGGCTTTAGGTCTCTTGACCCTCCTCCTTAACTTTACCCCACTGTTCAGCGTTACTATGGAAGAAGCCAAGTCTTGGAGTCAGTGGGCAAGTATCATTTTTCCTCTTTCTGTACCTATGATCTTGGGGGGATGCTGGAATATTTATTTTTTATTTTCCTGGGGTCCAAATTCAGGGCCTCAGGCATGTTAGGCAGGCCCTCTACCACTGACCTATAACCCAGCCTGACCCTGAATTTTTCTTCCTTTGTGTCTTTGCTCATCTTGTTTCTTTCTTCTCCATTTCTGGTCAAAATCCTATCCTGTAGGACCCTGAAACTTCCTTAGTTGGATCTGATCTCCCTTTTCGTTATTCCTTGTCCTATTTGTGGGTCTCATTCTGCCTTTATTTACAGTTCCTTGCAAACTCTTTTACTAGATAGTTATAGCATGATGAAGCCACCATACAAGTCTTTCATTATTGATTTGCCTTGCACATATTAAATTGTCTGTTGAATTAATTCCCTCTCTATCAAAGTCAGATCCAGGCTTTCCAAAGTTTGTCCCTTCTAGCCTGCTTTCCCCAGCAGCTTCATCTATTCCTTTCTTACTCCTCTAGGAGAGAGGATGCAGATCTACTCTTTTTGGTGTTACCATGGTAGCCTGTGATACTTTTTGTCTGAAGTGCTGCATACCATCCACTAGCAACTGATGTTTCCATGGCAACCAGGTGAAGGCAATAGTCATGAGCTGGATAAAGGAGAGGAATTTTGGTTTGAGAGACGGAATCTTCTAGTCTCAGATATTTCTCTTTCCTCCCAACTTTGCACTCTATATCCAAAACTAGTATGCATTATCAAGATTTGCTCCTGGTTGAAAGAACTCTGAATGTGAAGTGAAGCAGACCAACCAACTTAAATCATGTAGGAAGGTAAAAGCAAGGAAAGATCTGATCAAAGACCACTTTAGAAAGTTGGACGAGTTCTGTTAGCTGCTCCAGATGATCTGTTCTCAAGAGCCCTTAAGAGTTGGCTGAAGTTACTGGAGAGCCATTAGGCAGTTATTTTTGAGAGCAATGGGTAGATGGATGAGGTGCCTGAAGACTGGAAAGGAGCCAGTCAGCACTGGGTTGTACAGAGGGAAAACAATGACCTTGGAAATTAGAGACTTGCCATACTATTGCCAATGTTCCAGAAAGGATAAGAGCTTCAGTCAGTTTTTATGTATCAGGAGACCTACTTGTTTAGAATGAGGGTTGCTGAGAATTAGCTGCCTCCTTTTAACTCTAGCTGAAAGCAAGCTAGGGTATTTTCACTCTGTAGCAGAATGGTCACTCAAGCCACCTATGGGGTTCAGCTCCCTTTTCTTGTCACAAACTAGCTGAATAAGCTTGGGAACTTATCTAGCTCATATTCTTCATCTATAAAAAGAAAATGAAAACAGTACCTATCTCAGGAATGTTGTGGAGATTAAATGAGATGCTAAGTACGAAGAGCTTAGAACTGTTAGCTTTTTGATGTCGTCATTATTACCATTTCTCTGGGTGCCAACTCACTTGACTTCCTGCCTGACCTCATTCTCTTCCCCAATTTTAGAGAATTCTCAAGGCTTACAGGGGGAGAAGCAAGGATGGGGCAATGATGTAAATGAATCAATCTTTCCTGAGTTACATTCCCAGGCTCACAAGTTCCTGTGTCAAAATTCAACCAGCCTAATTTTCAGGAAAATGAATCCCAACAAGCCCAATCTCCCTGCATCCTTGAGGATCCACCCATATAGTCAGATTATAACAAGATGGTTTAGAAAATTCAAGGTGAGCCTCACCAGGTAACTTCAAAGTACTTACTGCCCTTTTCTTTGGGCAGGGAGGAAAAATCCCAGAGCAATCTGTGTTACAGCCCATTGTTTAGGGCCTGCCTAACATCTTAAGAATTCTAGCACCTGTCTTTGTTGGTCTTCCTTCTCTAGCCCTACCCTGGTAATTTCCTTTCTGAATAAATGTTTTAAATAAGTATAGGTCCTCTGCTTAAAGAAAAGTTAGAATTTGAACAACACAATGGAAATTATGTAGAACAATATTCTCATTGCGGCTTCAGTTGCCAATCTTCCTCCCAGTCCTCCAAATGACCACCTCTGTTAATGGGTTACCTGTGAGTCTCATGGGAGGTCTGTTGGACCTTGTGGACCACTACTTAGCAATCGTATCTGCAGACTGGTGCTGAACTATAACTTTACTAAAGTGCTTGAGTGTCTAAATACGGGGCCAGAACATAGGTTGCAAAAGACATTGCTTCCACTGTTCATCACTATATCACTTGACAAAGATCTTTGCCCTTTATTCTCACAAATATCCTACAAGACAGGTACTTCATTATCTTTATTTTGTAGTTGGGATAGCATAGCTGAGGTTCAGAAAAGGAAAGAGACTTAAAGTGACTTAATTCCCATAAGTTGGCCCCATCTAAGAAATATCCTGAATGCAAGTCTCCACTGAATTCACATCCATAGCTTGAGTTTATAAGGCCAAGCTGTGGAAGCTTTTCATCATTATTCAGATAGATGAAAAGGCATCTTGAGGATGTCATAAAACCATCAAAGTCAAGATGAGAAAAAGCAGAATGCTTTTGTCTGGTTTTGGGGTCCCTAGACAACTTTGTTCCACCATTCACCCAAATTGTACTACCTTATATTACAGGGAGGGTCTTTTCCTCATTATGTATGTATTGGGCTGCCCACCATTTCTCTTCCATGCATTTACTCATGTATTTTCACTGCAAGGAATGTTTTCCCTACTTTCCCCCATTTATCTATAGCCTCCATGTCCTTCAAGGCCCAGATCCTAAGATACAAGTCTCCCATGTGTATTTTTCCTTCCATTCAGAATTCCTGGAGCACCTGATGGTAGCCTACAGTTAGTTAGAATGGGGTCTAATTGATTGCTGTTTTAGCATCGTCACCACCCTGTCCATTTCCCCAGCTTAACTGTAAGCTATTTAAGGGGCAAAGATAATGTCATAAATGGATTTGTCTACCTCCGGTTCCCAGGAGAGTGTTTGGTATGTTGTTTATGTTTAGAAGTTGGGGGAAACAACTTCAAGTATTTGTGGATAAAAGATAATGTGTTCAGGAAAATTTACTTATATTGGCATAGATCAAAACTGTTAAGATGGGAGGCTGGGGCTATGGCTCAGTGGTAGAGCACCTGCCTCGCACGTGTGAGGCACTGGGTTTGATCCTCAGCACCATATAAAAAAATAAAGATATTGTGTCTATCTACAACTAAAAAATATTTTTAAAAAACTGTTAAGATTGGGAGCCGAGTATAGAGGCACACACCTGTAATCTCAGTGATCCAGAAGGCTGAGACAGGAGGATTGCATGTTTGAAGCCAGCTTCAGCAACTGCTAGGCGCTAAGCAACTGAGTGAGACCCTGACTCAAAATAAAAGTGAAAAAGGCTGAGGATGTTGCTCTGTAGTAAAGCACTCGAGTTAAATCCCCAGGACCATCCCGCCAACCGCCCCCCCCCCAAAAAAAGCCACCAACCTGTTAAATTAATAAAAAGATGTGAGGACTTCCATCCATGATCTGGCACCCTTTTGGAAGAGGGGAGCCCCTGCTCCAGTCTCTCTAAAGAGGGTTAGATGTAATAGGACCTAAAGGAATAACTAGAAGGGCCCACTCCTTTGGCCCCTCAGGAGAGAACAGTCTATGCTCTAGGGAATGAGGAGGTTTTGTGGGCAAAGAGGAGCTGGAATAGTAGGGGATGCTAAGGGAACATAGACCTTTAGACAGTTACAGTGGTTAAGAGGAGCAGAGGGAACCTTACCAGGCACAGGCAGCTCAGGACCCAGGGCTCTTTTGCTGAACTCTCATCCCAGCCCAGATCAATGGCTGTACTTTTCCTTGATCAGAGGGAGGGCAAGAAGTGACTTGGCTCTCAAAGGAGACCCTATTTCTCCCAAGTCTAGCAGGAGCCCTGCTTCAGCTTCAGTCTGTTCTGAGCTCTTCCCTGTAGGCGTCTGGAGGGAACACACAGATGGGTCAGGCTGATGGGATGGGCTGAGTTGGAGGGAGAGAAGTTTATGGTGTGTGGCTCCCCTCATGGGGTAGATCCTGCTGTCATCTTCAACAGATGATATACACGTTTTAAGCTTCTGCCACATGAAAAGCAATGGGCCTTTCTTGTTCTTCATCCTCCTACCTTGACTCATTTAACCATTGGGGATACTCTGTTAGAAACCTGCCCCTCTGTTGCCTGCCCCACTTCTACAGTAGCCACAATATACTCAGCCTGAGTTCCTCCTCTACCTCTTTCACAGATGCTTCCTCTCCTTATCTATCCCCAGGAGATACTTTATTTGGTTTTAGAACAGGTAATAAATGCCATAGTTGGGCTGGGGCTGTAGCTCAGTGGTAAAGCACTTGCCTTGCATGTGTAAGGCACTGGATTCGATCCTCAGCACCGCATAAAAATAAATAAATAAATAAATAAATAAATAAATTAAATGCCATAGTTGAAAATTGAAAATGTAGAAAAAGGGAATGAAATGAATATGTCTTTTTTTTTTTGTAGTGGTGTTGAGGATTGAACCCAGGACCTTAAGAATGCTAGGTAAGCACACTACTATTGAGTTACAACCCCAACCCTCCTATGAAGAATAGTAAACTCCCACCTGCCACCTGTTTTCTACTCACCCAGTCCCCCTTCCGAGGGGCAATCAGTATAATCCATAGTTTGTAATTTGTTGGGTCTCAAGACACTTTTGTGTATCTGATGAAATTCATGAACTCTGTTCTCAGACAAATGCATGACTACACAAAATATTAGATTGTCTGTACCATTTTACAAGAATCATCTCTGGTCTGGGGCTAAGGCTCATACCATACTCTCACCTTTAGTATCTCCTTAGTATAACTTGTTTCATGCAAAATGAAACACAGGGCTTCTTGTTCAAATAATTTTAGGACAACAGCCAAGCATGGGCTCCTGTGTGACTTCAAAGGTCATACATACAACAAAGCGAGCCCTGTATTTCATCCTTTCTTCTGGCTCTTCCACTTCCATTTTTATGATGATTATTCTCATATCTGTCACTTGACCCAAATTGTTCTGAATTTCAGACTGCTGTTCAGGGAGTGTCTGAAATTCTCCATATGGATGTTCTAACATCTCAAACTCTGTGTCTCCAATATGGAACTCACTCAACCTATCCCTAACTCTCTGCTCTCAACTCGTAGTTCTTTTCTATATCCCCTCCCACCTGCAGCTTGTCCCTCTCTTTATGCTCATCCACATCCCCAGCCCCTATACTCATCCATACTGTTGCCAAGTCTAATAAGTTCTATCAAACCCATGCCTCCTTTCTTTTCTAATGCCATCCCCATTGGGAAGGTCCTTTATTACTCTCCAATGTATTACTGGCCCTGAATCTCAGCTGCACAGGCCTTGCTGCTCCAATCCATGCACAACTCTTCCAGCTTGGGAGACCATCCTGATCATGTCATTTCTATTCACAAAGACCTCTAGTGATCTCACTGCCTCTAGAGTTGGGTAGGAATGCATTTGCCTGACATTTAAGGTCCTTTGTTGTGAGGCTCAAAACCTTTTTCATATTCTTTTATACCCCTCCTCTTCATGTCCCTGAGGTTTCAACCCAACTGTACAACCATCTGGTTGCTTATTGGCCCCATGTGTTTTCCTCTGTTTTAGAATTTGAACTGTGTCTTTTCATGGTCCCCAGGGTTTAGAGTTTGCTTTACTACACTCATAGACATGTCATTTCTCTGACCCTTTTATCACAGCCACTGAACATGGTCCTACCCATTATGTTCCTGAATCTCTTCTGTGATACTTCCACCTCTTCCATGCATCCTTACTGGAAAAGGAGTTTCATGCCAAGCTGGATAAAATCACCATTAAGTATTAAGCAGACAGTGGAATCCCAGCTCTATTACTTACTGGGAGCTCTCAGGCAAGTTACTTACACTCTGTTTCTTCCACTATAAAAATAGGTTGTAGACTTATATATATGTCTTATTTCTCTAAGGACAGTGCCATTATTCATATTATCATCTCATAACCAATCATTCTGCACTGGTCCTCCTTGGCTCCTCAGCTTGCAAGGACCCAAAATACATCTCATCACACTTTTCACCAAGTTCTAGGAGGCTGCACTTGGGGTGGAGGCCAGGCTCTCAGGTACTCAGGTAGCTGTATTTATTATATTCTAGGGGTGAGGAGAGCTGCTGCCTCTGCTCCTTTTGTTCAAACTCATGGCTCAGGCAGCAGCAGGCGTGGGTGTCCCCAGAGGAGGCAGTGACAGCTTCAGTACTCACACAGGCTATGCAGGTGACAGCTGAGAATGTGGGGCTCTGCCAGGAGAGATTCTGGAAGACCCCACCATGCCCCAGCTGATGAGTGTTACTCGTGGATGTGGACCCCATCTTGAACAAGTCCAAGCAAAAGCTCAGTATCTCTGGTAGCTGATCATAGCTTCCAGCCAGCTTCCTACAAGTAAAGGGTGGGATAAAGAGATGGGGGCCCAGAGTGTGGAGACTTGGTCACTGTGTCACTAAGTTACTAGATTACTTTTAGCAGGTACCTGTTTCTCTCTAGGCCTCATCTACAAATAAAGTGGACCCAATTATCTGCAAGGGCTCTTCGCCTCTTGAAATGGTCCAAGTTAGTTCCAGAGTCTCCCTTGCTTCTCTTGAGTACTAAGATACATTCCCAGCCCTTTTTATTCTTTGAGACAGGATCTCCCAAGTTGCTTAGGGCCTTGCTAAATTTCAGACGCTCCCCTCGAAATTGTGGTCCTCCTGTCTCAGCCTCCTGGGGGCTGGGATTACGGGCTGCAATTCCTTGATTTTTGTCCGTAACAGCAGTTTCCATCCACATTCATCCCTTCCCTGGAGGCTCCAAGAACAAAAAGCAAGGTAAACGGATGCAATACAAAATTCCTTTATTGAAAAGGGAAAGGGTGGCCTTTTTCTAGTGCCGCCTCGGCCAGGCTGGCCAAAGGGGTTGCCACAGCTCGGCTCTTCATTCTGGGATCTGAAGGCAGAAGAAAATCTGTCCACACTTTAAGAATCTTAAAGGTGAAGTGCCTCGGTGGCAATGGTAAATCACCCAATCAACTATCCAGAATAGCACTTCCAGGCCCTTGCCTTTAAGAACTTCTTAAGGGCAATGTGCACCAGTATGGCAGATAAAAGCCAGAACATTTTTTCGGAAGTCTCTAGAAAAGGGCCTCTTCCAGTCTTTAAGACTCTTAAAGGTGAAGCATGTTCAGCATACAAAGGAGGTCAACTCCGTCTAGGAGTCTACAAAACACTTTTTCAGTTCTCTTGTCTAGAATCTCTACAGAAGAGGTGGCCACGCGCGACTTAATAAAAGCAAAATACCTTGCAGGACTGTTATCTTTCTTGACCCTCCCAAACAAGCCCCGCCCGCGGCCGTTGCGGGAGAGTCCTTCGGCTCGAGGTCTGCGTCCGGCGCTAGAAGGCGAACTGCCCCGCGAACGCACGGTACCTGGAGCTGGGTGGAGATGACGCCCACCGGCCCCTCCCCCGTGGTCACACCAGGGGATCCTGGGAATTTTTGGTTTCCTAGACGGCTTCCACTTAGGAAGCCGGACGGGGGCGGGACGAGGGGGCGAGCGGAGGGCGCCGTGGCCGTTGCGACCGCAGCGGCTGTGGAGACCTTGGCTCAGAGCACAGAAAGGTCGTGACATGACCTGGACCGCTGCTTGAAGAACTTAGCGTTGCGTGGCACTAGGTTGGCCAGGAAGCGCTTGGCCTTCTTGGTGAGGCTCTCGCGGCGCGCAGATGGCGCGGGGCCTTCAGGGCTGCCCGACTCGTGCCGCTGGCCTCCAGTGCGACCGCGGCCCCTCCGCAGCCGGATCTGGCGTACGGCGCCCTCGAAGAGCTCCCGCGTGTTATGGTGAAGCGCTGCCGACGTCTCGATGTGCTTGCAGCTCAGCGTTCCGGCCAGGTGGCGCCCCTCTGTGGGAAGGAGTCGGCTTAGGCACCCGCTGGGCCGCCCTGGGCCCACAGTTTGCAGTGGAAAGGGTTTGGGACTATGAATTGCAACACAACTCGAAAACTAGGCTGGGATCCTAGGGTAGGACCGTGGAGGTGCGAGGGAGGGGCCGAGGGGCCTTGGAGAGGCTAAGGCGATTGAAGAGCAGAAGGGATTCTTAGAGCCCTAGAAGAGGAATATTGGGACTCTGTCCTTAACCTGGAGCTAACTGCTGGTGAATTCGTGGGCCTGTGAAGGTTTTAGAAAGGCCTCCGGGAGGGCTGCGCCTGCGCTCGCACGTATGAGGCACTGGGTTCGATCCTCAGCATCACATAAAAATAATAAAGATATTGTGTCCACCTACAACTTAAAAAAAAAAAAAGGCCTCAGGGAGAAGAGGTGATACAGAAGCTAGAGCGGTCCCCTAAAATGGCAAGTATGGAATTGGTTCAGAATACACACCCTCCAGGGATACCTCCCGGGAGCGGGCCAGGTCACTCTTGTTTCCAACCAGGATGACAGGTAGGTCGTGATGGGGCCTCCCAGCTCGGAGCCGAAGTAAGGTCTCTGGAACTTTGGAGAAGCTTCGTCTATCCGTGACTGAGAAGACGATGAGAAAGGCGTCCCCCGTCTGAAGGCAGTGGTCCCGCAGCCACCCCCCAGCATCTCCCTGGAGACGTCAGAGATTGGTAGAAAGTTAGGGCTGAAGACAGAGTTGACCCAGTCGAGCACCTACATCTCAAAGATGAGGAATCCCACTGTGTGAGAAACCACCTGCTTAGGACAGCTGAGTTAGTTAATGACATCCTTCCCAGAGTGTGTTTGAGGTTAGTAATGTGACCCCCATTTAGGGGAAATTGGAGGATCCTAGACCAGGGTAGCCATTCTACATTCTTATGTTAAGCTCTTGATGCAGAAACAAATGCTATTTAAATGTATGTAATTTGGCCTCTCATTTCTATGTAATAACCTTATGTTCAAACATTGAGTACCCCCTTCCCCCCGCCTTTTTTTCCTTTTTGATACTCCAGCACTCTGAGCACTTGTCCTGTCACATCAGACTCTTTTAGGCTGGAAAATTTATGGATGGAATCAACTTCTGGGTCGTCTAGCCTGGCTTGAAGCTGCAGTTTGTCAAATTCAGATCCTAAATTTAATGTTCTTTTTTTTTTTTTTAACCTAGGGACACTTAACCACTGAGCCACAAGCCCAGCCTTTTTGTATATTTTATTTAGAGACAGGGTCTCACTGAGTTGCTTAGCACCTTGCTTTTGCTGAAGGTGGATTTAAACACAATCCTCCTGTCTCAGCCTCCTGAGTCCTTGGAATTACAGGTGTGCCATTGCCTAACTTTCCTCAGAAGATCCTGGAAGAGTAGTAGCTCTTATGGCCAGGGGCCTGGTATACATTACACATTGGTGTGGATCTTGTTGTCTGAGATAGTACAAATGAATTGTACACATTTACGCCAGGGTCTGTAGTCCCACCAGCCTTCAGCCAGACTGCCCTTCCTCAGTTTTCTCCCAACTTCACCTGTGTTCAGCCACATCTTAATCCTCACCTGTTCCCAGATGTCATAAACAACTAAAGTTACTTCCTCCTTATCCACCATGATTCGTCTCTCATAGGTGTCCTCTGTTGGGAAATAGAATAAAACCCATTAGGAGGTTCCCCAACACTTGTGAAAACTGGTAACCATAAACACCTCATATCCCAGCAGCAGGGAACCCCTGCCAGGGAGTCTGCCACAGAAAGCACCGGAGAAGTTTCTCTTAGGTTTAATTCTCCAGGGGCTGCTTATGCCATGAGCACTTCATCCCTCAATAGGGCCCCAGGGTCCCCTCCACCACCACGTGCTCTCCCAAATACCTGCATTCTCCGGCTCATGAGCACTGTCTCCCTGGAGACCACCGAAAGTGCCTGCAAGGGTGCTTTTGCCTACTCCACTCTCCCCTACTAGCATGACCTTGAAGATGCCATCCTTTTGGGCAGGGGCTGCCTCTCCTGAGCCCAAGGAGTCAGAGGAACCAGAAGATGAGGCCTGAGGCGGCCAGTCAAGTTCATCTACAGCCTGTGCCCTACATAGCTGGTGCTTGTAGGGCACAGGCATACTGCCTCTTCGTCTGGGGACCCCAGGGACAGGGGGTAGCCCACTCTGGTCCAACCCTGCCAACAGTTTCTCTGGTTTCTTCAGAAGTGTGGCATCTGTTTCTGGATGGGCAAAGAAAAGGAAGCCATGAATGGTATATGTCCAGACATCTGCAGAGAGCTAACCCAAGCTGCTTCAGCTTTGGAGGCCAGCCACACCCAGTTGATGACCATGACCCTAAACAACAGAATCTTTGGCTCAACCTTTTACACTAAAGTCTCCTAGAAGCTTGGACTGGTAAGCCTTCAAGGATGTGACATGATGACTTCCCCATTGTAGTCCTAGCTACATCTGCTCAGAATTACCCCATACAGGAGAGGTACCTGTGTGCAGGTCACATACCCACTCACACTTCAAACTGACATAGGCATACTCCCAGACTTGACCTCTGGCCCAGGGGGGCTGGAGGAGGCTGTCCATCCTTCCATCAAGGGGCCTGCCTCCTACTGGTAATCCTACTTCTTCTTGCACTGGTAATGCCCACACTGAGGAGGGCAGAAGGTATGAGAAACTGAAGCTGCTGAAGATTCTGGGGAGTAGATATAAGCAGAGTCAAAAACTTTGTAGGGAGTCTGTTTCAAGGGCTCTGTGAGATGATGTGTGTTTGGGTTGTGGACGTGTGTGTGAGACTTCTTCCTTGTGTGGTCTCTGTGGATGTGTGTGTGTGTGCCCACGCTGCTTCTTCCCGTGCCCTGTAGGTGAGCATCCCCCAGTGCATGGCTGTGTGCGAGAATCCTGCATCCCTGGTTGTCCCTGTGAGTGGGAGAGAATATTGCGTTCATGGAGAGGTAGAGGTGGGGAGAGAGAGAGTATGAGTGAGAGGGAGGGTGACAATGCATGGGTCAGGGTAACTGGAGGAGGAACAACAGACATAACAAAGGGGGATGGAGAAAGGCTGGAAATAGCCCAGGATCAATACTTGGCTGACAGCCAGGTCCTTTAGGAGCCAGAAGAAACCCTTACAACAGGTCCCCATGGTAGCCCCCTGCCCGTGATTCCCAGGCTTGTGGGCTTCCCCTTCCCTTTCACCCTTGCCTCCAGTCTGTCCCAGACTATAGGGAATGAGGCTGACCTGAGCACCACATATTGCTTTCTCAAGCAAAACCCCAAAGCCCTGGGAGTGATGGGGGAGGGGGCATTTGGGCAGCTTTTCTCCTCCTCCACCCTAGCCCAGCCCTTTATGAACAAGGGTCTTCATTACTTCCTGACTTGTCTTTCCCCTCTTGCTGATTAAACCTCTAGTTCTGACCACCAAAGCTTCAGCTCCCACCCCCGTGTTTGCAGCCGGCACCTGCTACGTTAGCCCTCACCTGGTGTAGGTGTCCCTGATGGGGAGGCCTGGCAGCTGTCGGAGGGACAAAGTGCTGTGTTTTCTGTATCCATGTCCATGTCGGTATCAGGGTCCGTGTACATGCGCGTGTGTGCGTGCAAGTGCAGCCCAGCAGCTTGCAGCACCCGCTCCCTCACTCAGCAGCACTGTCAGCTTTTCCCTTTAAATACCACCCCCCACACACAAGTCCTCCCCCTAGACACCTGGGGAAATTGTCCCGCCCTCTGATGAGGTCACATATGCTAATGAGCAGTGATGTCAGCGGGATTCCCTCCTTCTGCCCCCCTCCCTTTTCTTTGTGTCACTTCCCTCTGGGAGCACACTCACCATGAGCCTGGTTAAGGCGTGAAAGAACAAAGTCAGAGGCGCGGATGAGATGGAGATTCAGAGAGGTGGGGTGGGGGCAGGTCCCGTGGGCAAGAGAGCTGAGAATGGCAGGAGGCAGATTCCCAGGGTAGAAAAGGTCTTTTTCTCCAGGTGTCAGAATGAAAACTGTGTATTATTTGTGTCTGTTTCCAGCCCCCTATCCCAGTATGTAGCCCCAGAATGGGTGCTCAGTGGTTGAAAAGAAGGATGAGAGGCAAAAAGACAATAAGCTGATCTGAAAGACAAAAGAAAAATATACCAAAAGAGATGCAGGGGCAGTGGACCATCCACCCCACCACTGTCTCCTCTTCCACCCTGTCTCTTCTGGGCTGAGAGCCATAAAAGTACCCATTTCCAAGTGTGGCCTTAGGCAGATGGGGGATCTGTAAGAAAAGCTGCTTTGTTTGGGCAGCAGCTGCTGCTTCTGCTGCTTCTTCTTCTTCTTTTTTTTTTGCCACTAGTTTCAGGTAGGTGCAAACCATTGTAGAGGCTCAGGCCCACCCAGCCAGTGTTAATCAGAGCAGGTAAAAAAATATACCAGAATGAATGGTGTCTACCTATGTAGGCAGCTCCTTACTGTCCCTTTTGTGCCCAGCTTCTTTTTCCCTTCAGGTTTCGACTCTTGTCCCCTTTCTACTGGACACTCTCAAGAACCCAAATACACCTTCTGATTTCCTCTCCCCAACTTCACCCTCTATTTGCCAGATGCTATGCTAGAGATAGTTTTGCATTATCTCCCTTCCTCTACCTGATCTAAAGACTTATAATGGTAGGTGGGTGGCCTGTCCCCAAAGTAATAATGCAGGGGTGACTGGGATTCCACCCAGAGCTTTCCAAGGCCAAAGACTATTTTTTTTTTCATTTCTATGCTATGCTGCTTTCCTTGTCTTAAAAATTCCAACTCTTTTCTATTATTTGGAACAATCCATTTTGTCATCCTTGGAGGACTTTTCCAATAGAAGAGGCAAATAACATTCTTGGGAATGATGTGCAGTGACACTTCACTTGTCTGGAGAACAGGATCTAAAGGAAGCAGGGAATACTCCTCAGCTTCTAATATATTTGTACATTTTACTAATTAGACTCTTCAGTCCTCACCAACAGTCTGCTTGTCCTTATTTTATTCACACTTTTAATGTGTCCATGTGTGTTCCTGTAGTAGATTAGAACTGCCAGGTGTCGTGGCACATGCCTGTAATCTTAGTAACTCAAGAGGCTGAGGCAGGAGGATCACAAGTTCAAGGCCAGCCTCAGCAAAAATAAAAAGGGCTGTGATATGGCTCAGTGGTAAAGTATCCCAGCTTCAAGACCCAGTAACCCCCAAAAGAATAGATTAGAATCATATTTAGAGCAGCAAGTGCCCTCTAATAGTCTGGTAGAATGAGGCATCCTCAGGAAAAAATTTTTAAAGCATCCAGAAGCATTAAAAAGGAGTCTAAGGGCCAGGCATGGTAGTGTACACCTGTAATTCAGGGGGCTGAGGCAAAGGATCACAAGTTCAAGGCCCACCTTGGCAACTTAATGAGACCTGTCTCAAAAGAAAAAAGCTCGGTGGTAGGGCACCCCTGGGTTTAGTCTTTAGTGCTGCCAAAAAAAAAAAAAAAAAAAGTCTAAGGTCATTTAATATATAGTCAAAGAGTGTCCCCCACAATAGTTATAGCTTATGAAGAGACTCCTGCAAAGAAGTCATCAGATTTCATGGATGATTCTCAGCTATTCAGAAAATTTTTATATCGCAGGTCTTCTGAAGATGAGCGGAACATTTTAGGATGATTTTCTTCCAAAATGAGTTTTGTTTTGTTTTAAATTGTAAAGTAGTGATCTCTATGAATCTGGAAAACTCTCTTGGGTGGTTGGATTACTTTCTGTACTAGATAAGAGTGAGTCAGGGGCTGCAGAGCCCAGCAACAATTCTCTACTTTGAATTCTGCCTCCCCAGTTCAGCTTTGGGCCAAAGGAGCAGCCTGCTTTTTACTTTGAACCACCTGCCCCTCATCCAGTAAGGCACACACAGATCCTAGACAAACTTCCATAAACAAAGGCCTCCCTAGGGAACTCTTGCCCTAAGGCCCAGCCCTCCCTCCAACATTCTGAAGCATTCTACCACCACAAGGGATGCTTTTATTTTAAATCTTTGTCCACTTTGTTTATTTTTAAATTTTTTTGGGGGGAGTGGCATACCAGGAATTGAACTCAGGGGCACTCGACCATTGAGCCACATCCCCAGCCCCATTTTGTATTTTTTATTTAAAATCAGGGTCTCACTGAGTTGCTTAGAATCTTGCTTTTGCTGAGGCTGGCTGTGAACTTGTGATCCTCAACCTAACCTTTGTCTACTTTAAAACTGCAAATACCCCTAAGAGAGAAAGAGGTCTGGAAAAAGTCAAGGGATGAAGATATCAGGTTGCAGATTTTTGAGGTGGCTAAGGAGGAAGAGAAGAGCAAGGGAGAATGCACTGAGGAGGTGAAGAAGTAGGGAAGGGGAAATTACCATTCCTACTGCATTTTTCACTGAGACATTGGGTGGATCCGGTTTGTCTGCACTGGGAGGGCCCAAGGGAGAATCATAAGCAGGAGCCAGGTTTCCTGGAGGTCCTTCCACACACTCTGGAGAGGAAGTGGAGTGGAAGGAGCTCAGGTTTTTCCTGGGCCAAATTACTAGGGTCCCAGAACTGCACATGGGTCCACACCCCCTCTGCCACTTCCTCAGGCTCTTGCTTACTAGGAGGGAAATTGTGTAATTACTACTGACTGTGAGAATGTTGACAGGGTATAATCAACAGGGCCCTTCCACCAGGGAAGTAAGGGGCCCATTCCCCTGGGGACCATCTCAACTTTGCACCTGAGGTCTCACTCCCACAGGCTCCTTCTATATCCTATGTCCCAAGATTTTCTTTCTTTTTACTATTTATTTTTTAGTTGTACACAATATGTTTATTTTATTTATTTATATGTGGTGCTGAATATTGAACCCAGGGCCTCACACGTGCCATGCGAGTGCTCTACTGCTGAGCCACAACTCCAGCCCCCCAAGATTTTCTTTTTAAGCTCTTCAACAACTTGTCACCTTCTCACCAGAGGCAGGCCTCCATTTCTCAGGAGATATCTCTCTCCAGCTCTTTGGCTCTGACCATTGCTTATTATGCTCAGTTGTCTCTTCTCAGGAAGTCCAGTGTCTAGCCATCATGTTTTGTTGTTGTTTATCCTGCCCTAGAATTCACAGCTCTCTCCCAACTGTTGGTAGAACCCATCCTCTTGGATTCAGGCCTGGTGATGCCAGCCCTTCCATAGGCTGAATGGTTGTGATTTTCCCTTTGACTAATCATTCCCTGCTTTTTTGTTTGGGGAGGGGGGATACCAGGGATTTAACCTAGGGTACATTATAACAGAGCCACATCTTCAGCCCTTTTTCATTTTTGAGACAGAATCTTGCTAAATTGCTGAGGGCTTCACTAAGTTGCTGAGGCTGGCCTTGAACTTAGTATCCTCCTGCTCAGTAAGGCATTGGGATTGCAGGTGTGCAGTATGGCACCCAGCTTTGGTCCCTGTTTTGAGGAAGCTGCACTGAGAGCTCATCTCTTTGGTGTAGGACAGGCTGTTAAGTGCCTGATGGGGATGGGAGGGTAGAGAGCAGGAGTCACACAGCTCCTATATTCTACTAGGGATAGATTGCTCCTGTGTGACATCTGTGCTCTGAGAGTACTCCATAACTGGGAACCTTTCTAGCTGTAGGGCCCAGCTGGCTCCCTGATTTCCAACCAGGGGAAATTTGATGCTCAACCCTATGTCACTATAGGGCTGGCCCCAGGCAATGAGCAGAGGTGAAGAAGGGTGGTCCTTAGGGTTCCTTCTTTTTTTTTTTTTTTTTTCCCTTTTGGTACCAGGGATTGAACTCAGGGGCACTTAACCACTGAGTCACATCCCTAGTCCTATTTTGACTTTATTTAGAGACAGGATCTCACTGAGTTGCTTAGCACCTCGCTTTTGCTGAGGATGGCTTTGAAATTGCCATCCTCCTGCCTCAGCCTCCCGAGCTGCTGAGATTATAGGCATGCACCACTGCACCCTGCTTCCTTGAATTTTCTTACCTTTCAAGGGGCATAAAAATCAAGGGTGGGGTGGCTGAAAGATGGATAGGAAGAGGGCAACATGCAAAGGGCTAACAAATACCTTCAGAGAGAGGAGCAACAAGAGGGAGCATAAACCAAGATGGGGAGAGAGGCCAGGCTCAGGCTCAGAGCTGATTTACAAAATGTTAAAATTTATGATTCCTTTATTTTTTTTTACCTTGATTTCTTGGGCAATGCTGTAGGTGTGGGACAAAAATATTTGTTGCATTCTTTTTGTGAGCCAGGCTCTATAGGGATGGAGACTGGCAAAACCTCAGGCCCTATCCAGATCCTCCCCTTGGGGCTGGAGGGTCTCCAGTCAATTGTCACTCTTGTGTTTAAGGCCACTTTGGGGTTGGGATTTGGCAAGGATGGAGTGTCCAGGCCTATGACCCTTTAAGAACTTTGCTTCTTAAAAACACTCAACTGGATAGTGTAAGGATAGGGAAAGGATGGTGGGAAAGGAACTGTGGTCTCTGGCTGTGTAGAGGAAGCTCTCAGTGAGCCCTCTCCCTGACTGAGGGACGCCTAACTTTCTAGTAGCTACAGTGGTCAGTGGGGAAGCTAAGCCACTCTCTAAAAGGGTGTGCCACTGTGACTAGACCCACCCCCCCAGAGGAGCCAGGTCCCCTCAGGCAAGCAGTGGTTCATCCTCTGTTTCTACCACCCAGACCACTGGCTCAGCTAGTGGCATCAACAACACATCATCCTCATCCTCTGGGGCCAGGACCGCTGTGTGGGGTCCAGGCGGAGTCCAGGTTGGTCCTTGGGGCCACAGGCTGGGCAAGAGGCGGCCTCGCAGGGCATGCACCACTCCAGACAATACTGATGGCTCCAGAGGGACTGAGGGCAGTGGCCCCTGGGTCTCAGGGACAGAAGGGAGGGTTGGAGATGTGCTGGCAGATGGGAGGGGGGACTTGACAGGCAGTGGTGGGGCTTGCTCCCCATCCTGCCCACCCACTGCTCCACCCTCACGGGCTGCACCTGGGCTGCCATCCAGGGCCTCAAGAGAAGCAACAGGAGGTGTGACCTGGGGTCTGGTCTCAGAGGCCCGAGATGAGGGGTTGGTTCGGGGAAGCAGTCCCCAGCGGCGGAGCCTGCGAACCAGACGACGCACTGAGCGCCCCCGCTGGCGGCGGCGACCACCTGAGGCACTTCCTGGAGTCATATCCTGACGCAAAATCTGTAGCAGAGAACGCAGATTGCCCAGCACTGAGTTCTGCAAGGAGAAGAGGCAGATATCAGAGTCAGAGGGCTAAGTGGCTGAATGCAGGAGGGTGCAGTAATGAGGCCACAGCTGGTTGGAACAAGTAGGTCCTTGAGTTGGGGATGACTTACATCATTAGGGTTCTCTGTAGGGAAGTCTTCTACAGGCGGGATGGCACCCTGAGCAATGAGCTGCCCGTAGGAGGGAGGTGCCTGTTGTTGCACAATCTCAGCCTCCATACGGGAGAGGGGGGCAAAGATGCTGGAAGGAAGGAGGGCTAGTCAGTTACTGGTGGTTCCCAGCCAGGGTGGCCTGCTCCAGCTTGGATAGGCCTCTTCCCTTCACCCTCAGGTCAGGACAGCTGAAGCTATGCTATAGCTTTCCTCAGGTCATCTTATATCCCTTCCTTCCTTGAGACTTCTTTCATAAATAATCTAGACCCTGTCTTTTAAGCGTTAAGCAACAAGCTGGTCACAGGAAACTCAGTCCCAAGGCGGGCACCCTCATGGTCTCCTGTAGCTACACAGGTCCTGTCTCTTCATCTGTAAAGAGTGCTCACTCTTTTATTGCCAGTCCCATTCCCACTGACCTGTACTCCTGTGTGCGAATGGCATACAGCCTGCAGGTGCATCCCAGGGCGATGACCAGCAGCAGGCCACACACTAGACTGCCAATGACTGCAGCTGTGATGACCTTGCGGGGCAGGGCATAGGAGCAGTCCCACTCATCGCTGCCATCAGCACAGTCTGGCTGCCCGTCGCATACCCATGTCTCATACACACACTTCTCGTCTCGGCATCGGAAGTTGCCAGGCTGGCAGTGCCGGCAGCGTCTCTCATCTGCCCCATCAGCACAGAATGTCTGGTAGTTGCAGCGATCAGCAGGCAGGTAGCAGGCTGTGGCACCAGGGGTGCCAGCAGCCCCGCAGGGGAAATGTCCAGGTGGGCAACCAGGACAGTCTTCCTCATCTGTACCATCGGCACAGTCCCATGAACCATCGCAGCGCTGGGCCTCACTATAGCAGCGCTCACCTAGGTTTTCACCAGCCCCCAGGCCTGAGCCTAACCCACATGGTCGGTCCCAAGGCAAGCAGTAGCCCCGCACATGGTAGGTAGCATTGAAGCCCCGACCATTGCTCCAAGCAACTGTGTGATAAGCAACAACAGCCTGACCAGACAGTGTCTCCACAGTGACAGCTTTGCCATTGCTAAAGTGAGTGAGACTGCGTAGCAGCCGAGGGGTCTCTGGGGGCCCAGCGCCATCATACACGTGCACTGCATCTCCATAACCCAAGTCCAGGGCTGTGAAGCGCACTGCTAGCCGCCGGCCATCATGGGGGTCCAGCAGCCACAGGCAAGACTGGGGATGAGAGACTGAGGCCAGGTGTGAATAGCCAGGGGAGGAGAAGACCCCATAGAAGTCCTCCAAGGTGAGATTGCAGGGCAGGGTGGGGGTGGGGCCTGGGGTCAGGCTAGGAAATGGGTCTGAACTGCAGCCTGCCTCATCAGAGCCATCACCACAGGCATCAACTCCATCACAGCGCTGGGCAGCAGGTACACAGCGGTGGTTCAGGCACTGGAATTCTTCCTGCAGGCACATCAGCCAATCTGCAGAGGCATCATGGAGAGGGACTGTGAAACACAGAGCCCTCAGGATCTTTCTCTCTTTATTTGTGCTTGTACTGCCCACTCTAACAGCCCTTCAGACTTCTCCGTCCAGCCTACCTTGGCTGTAAGAGAGCAGGAACCCCTGGCCCATGGGTGCTCTGGCCCCAGCATAGCTGTAAGTGATGGTGACATTGCCCCCTGGCAGCTGAAGAGGGCTAGAAGGTGCCTCACATAGGGAGATCAGTGGCTGGAGAGGGGAGCTCAGGATTACACGTTCTGAGCCACAGGCCAGGTGCAGCTTCTGGAACCTACAGAGGTAGAAAAAAGCAGTACATAAAATGTTCTTGATTGATGCTGGTTTCCTCCTCCTCCAGTGCCACCAGGCCCTTCTAGCCCAAGAAGCACAAACACCTGCTCATCCATGATTCAAATGAAAGCTCAGCCAAATTCTTTTGCAGTTAATCTCATCAATGGGCATAGTCCTAACAGAGACCAGCGACACAATGATACCATGAAATATATCCTAGAGCCATCTGGAAAAATCTGACCTGTGTTCAGAAATTAAGTGAAAAATAGGTTTATTGCTTTTCAGTTGTTGCAGCATGTCACCCAAGTATTGTGCCGGCAATAACTGACAACTACTACACAGTTCAATTAAATAGAACTCACCAACACCCCGGTACTAGGAAGGTGAGACCTGAGATTCTCATAGCATACAGATCCCTCTGCCAAAACAGCCTCTCCCCAGACTGCCCTCCCCCTTTGCCTACCCTTTTCTGAGAAAATTCATAGCAAGTGAACCATGTAAGACAAACCGTCAGGTACTTAAAATGGGCCCCAATGCCATGACCCAAGGTCAGGGAAGCCTAGGGAGATGGAATGTTTAACAGATATGGAAGGGTGCTAGACTGTAGCTCAGTGGAAGAGTGCTTGCCTAACATGTGTCAGGTGCTGAATTCAATCCCAAGCACTTTAAAAAACCCCACAAAAACAGATCTGAGGAAGTTAAGGAAGGTTCTAAGCTGATTAAGTAGTAGGTTGCTATTGTTTATAGTACTGGGGATTGAACCCAGGGGGACTGTATCACTGAGCTACATTCCAAGCCCTTTTTATTTTATTTTTTAAATATTTATTTTCAGTTATAGGTGAACACAATAACTTTATTTTTTATTTTATGAGGTGCTGAGGATCGAACTCAGTGCCTCACGCATGCTAGGTGAGTGCTCTACCTCTGAGCCACAACCCCAGCCTCTCTTTTTATTTTGAGACAGGATCTTGCTAATAATTTGCCAAGCTGACCTTGAACTTGTTGTGATCCTCCTGTCTCAGCCTCCCAAGTTGGTGAGATTAGGGGCATGCACCACCACATCGGCTAGGGAGTAGTTTTTTTTTTTTAATTCCAGACAGGGATGTGCAATGCTTTGAAGGACTGTTCAGAACAGTCCTGCCTGAGTCCAGGACCATTTAGAATAACCACGGTCCTTAGGAGATGTTCAGGACTTAAGCTAGATGTCCACTGCAACCCACTGTTACCATGACAGGCTGGAACAAGTCAATGTTTTAGGGTAAACTAGGCAAAATAAAATTCTACTCTTCTGTTGGCAAGGATGATAAGTCCACAAACAAGTGATCTCTGAAGATTTTTTTCCACAGTGGAGCGGGAAGGGGCAGGGGAGAGGAATGGGATCTTTCCTTGCTTCTCACCTGACTGTTACCGTCTGCTCCTTGCTACCCAGGATGAGCCAGGTGCAGTTGGCAGGGGAGCTGCGCCTGTCCCAGCCCAGGGGCCTCTGTAAGGTGCCTTGCACTTCCAAGAGCAGTGCAGGAGGGTTCTCACAAGCTGGAGGGAAAAAGGTGGAGACACTGATATAGAGCCCCTTAACATCCCACTCCTATCCAGGCTTATGACCTCCAAGGGCCTGGGCTCTTCAAGATGGAGCAGAGCCCACTGACCCTGATAATAGTCCACTGGCCCCTCTCTCCTTCTCTTCACTCCTGATTTAAATATTAACACCACAATATTGAGCTCTGCTTTGCACCAGTCACTGGGTGAGGGAGGAGGAGTAGCTAATATTTCTCTATTTTGAGGAGGACTCTTTGAGTTAGAGCAAGCAGAGACATTCCATGGAAAAACCAGAAAAGGTACATAACAACTGCTAGGTGAGGGCCCACACTGGGTGTCAGTTTTACCGTATGCAAAATAAAAGATTGATGAACTCCACTGTAAAACTACGGCAGTTCTCATGGAATTCAGAGAAGAGAGTCATTCTCTAGGGTTCCCTTTCATCGCCAAAACCCGCGGAGCCCGGGGCTCCATCTACTCACCAGGACTTGGGAAAATGTTCAGGTCTGGATGCGCCAGAGCGCCTCCTACAGGGAAAGCGAGAAAGGGCAGGGCTGTGAGTCGCTCAAAGTTTTTTTCACCTGAACAACTCAAGGAGGAAACGAAGCTGGTCTGGGACTTCTGGGCTTCCGGGGTTCAAGAGAAGGGGTAGTGGAGCTCAGGGGAGGCTGCCACGCGTGACCTCAAAGGCAGGTCGTCCAGCAGTGCCTGTGGGGTTGATAGGGTGATCTGGGGAAGCTAGAGAGAGGACGAAGGCTGAATGCAGCCTATAGGGACTTTCCAGAGGTTGGGGCCGGCAGCGCTGGCTGCGGTGGGGGCTGGTGGTATGGGCAGGAAGGTCCGGTTGAGTGATTGCATAGGAGGGAGTTACAGCCCAGTCCCAGCTCGGGCGGGGTGTCGCACGCTTAGCTCGTCTCGGTTCTTACCAAGAAGAAGGGGGAAGAGGACAGCCGGCAGCATCCTGGGCCGTCCCGAGGAGCAGGAAGAGTCCTGGAGCTTCTGTCGTCTACCCAGTGGAGAGGCGGCGGTGCTGCGGGCGTCCCGGCTCCCCAGTGCAGCAGCCCCGCGGGGGCTCCATGGCCCTGGCTCGACCTGTGCTCCGGATGCCAGGGCTGGGGGCGGGGAGGCGCCAGCCGCCCTGAAGTAGGGGCGGTGCCTCTCGCCAACTTTGGAGTTGTTTTCTCCGGCCGCCGCCGCGCGTCCTCGCTCGGGGCCGGCAATCGAAGGCTGGGACTCGGCTCTGCCGGTGTTGGCGCGCGCCCTCGCCTAGAGCCGGCCCGCAGGCCGCGAATGCCCCTCTCCAGGCCTGGCCGCCACCTGCCGGGGCTTGAGGCCACTTCCTCTTCGGTCCAAACTTTGGCGACTGTCAGACTCCAGGGCTGGCCGGGCGCGGCTCAACTTCCCCAGCGCGTCCAGCCCGCGGAACGCGACTGGGAAGCAGGGGAGGGGGAGAGGCGGCTGGGCCGGGATCCCTGGCCCTCACCCAGGCAGTACCCTAGGCTGCTGTGGAGTCCTAGCAGCAGGGGCGGAGGGAGGGCGGGTGGCGAGGCTGGTCCCACCCCTGCCAATCAACCCTCGGGCCCCGCCCACCTTCTTGCCTTAACCCCTTTCCGGCCCTGGCTGGTACTTGCCCAGCCGGCCCTTGACAAACAGCTTCAGCTTCCACTTTAACCCTGCTTTGGCTAGACTTTCTTTCTTTCTTTTTAAAATACTTTTGGTTGTAGATGGACACAATACCTTTATTTTGTTATTTAGTTTTTTTATGTGGTGCTGGGAGTCGAACCCAGTGCCTCACTCTCGCGCTAGGCGAGAGCTCTACCACTGAACTACAACCCCAGCCCTTGGCTAGACTTTTGAGTGTAACTTATTTTTTGTTACAGGATGCATTTATAACGTGTTTGTCAAAGATCATGCAATTCCATAGATACAATGGCTTTCCTTTGAATCCTTAAGTTTTCTTGTCCCAGTGCCTGAAATCTAGGAGCACTTTTGGTAGTGAGCCATTAGTGTAGCAATTACCACACGGTATTGGTATTGTAATCATTTGTTGTGGCATTTATCTATGCATCATTCCCGACCCTACCCGGCCCCTTCTCTGGAAACTGAAACTTCCCGTAGGCTGAGGCCTAGACTGTTTACCTTTGTACCCACAGAGATTCTCTCCTGCACACGGTAAGAGCTCAATAAATGATAGGTAAATATGTGAATAAATATGATTTACTACGTGCTGCCTATGTGATTTTAAGAAAATTACTTAACCTCTCTGTGTGTCTCTATTATAAAATGAGGTTTATAACAGTGTAATTCCCTCTTGTGAACATTTAGGAAGATAATGCAAGTTAAAGCACACTAGAGACAGTGCTCTATATCTGATGGCAACTATTATTAGCAATCACAGAACATATTTCTAGTTTATGTAGGGTTGGGGTTACTAATTTCCTATGACAGGAATAGATAATAAACAATAACTAATTGCAAACAAATGTATGTGCATCATATTTTCTTTATCTATTCATCTGGTGATTCATAAGCTGATTCTGTTCTTAGCTATGATGAAAAGTGGCACAATAAAGCACGGGCATGCATGTATCTCTTTTGTATGCTGACTTCACTTCCTTCAGATATTTACCCAGGAGGTGTGTACAGCCCGACCAATTGGTAGTTCTATTTTCAGTTTCTTGAGGAACTTCCATCCTGTTTTCCATAGTAGCCATACTAATTGACCTTCCTACCAGCAGTGTAAAAGTGTTTTTTTTTTTTTTCCATATCCTACCAACATTTGTTGTTGGGTCTTTTTTGTTTTTGTTTGGGGTTTTTCTTTCTTTCTGATAATAGCCATTCTAACTGGCGTTAATTGCAAACTTTTTTTAGCCTCCCTCCCCCAATATTTCAGCCAAAGACCTAAGTAAGCACTTAACTTCATACATAGTAAATATGTATTTGTTCATTTAATCTTATCAACAACCCTGTGAACTAGATACTATGGTGACTCCCATTTTGCATATAAGGAAATGCAAGCATGGATAAGTTAAGTATTTTGCCCAGGGTCTAGTATAGGTTGAGCATCCCTAATCCCTAATTCAAAATCCAAAATGCTTCCCAAATCCTAAATCTTTTGAGCATCAGAGTGACACCATAGTGGAAAATTCTGCGCCATGAAACTTTGGTTCAGGCACAAAATTATCAAAACTAGTGTATAAAATTACTCTCAGGCTGTGTGTATAAGTAGTTTATGAAACATGAATGAATTTCATGTTTAGATTTGGGTTCCATCCCCAATATTTCTCATTAGGTATCTGCAAATTTTTTTATATTTATTTATTTATTTTAGTTGTAACTGAACGCAATACCTTTATGTTATTTATTTATTTTTTATGTGGTGCTGAAGATTGAACCCAGGGCCTCAAACATGCTAGGCAAGCGCTCTATTGTTGAGCAACAACCCCAGCCCCTAGGTATATGCAAATATTTTTTAAAAATTCCAAAATGCTTCTGGTCCCATGAGTTTCAGTTGAGAGGTACTCAGCCTGTAAATGGTGAAGTTAAGGATTGAACCTGATTGATCTTGGCTCTGGATAGACAAATTCTGATCTGAGGATTAATTTTTTTTTAATAAAAAATTGGCATATAGGGCTGGGGTTGTGGCTCAAGCGGTAGTGTGATCACCTGACATGTGCAGGGTGATAGGTTCGATCCTCAGCACCACATAAAAATAAAATAAAGATGTTGTGTCCATCGAAAACTAAAAAATAAATATTAAAAAAAATATTCTCTCTCTCTCTCTCTCTCTAAAAAAAAAAAAAAAAAAAAAAAATTGGCCAGATAGGGTTTGGGCTGTAGCTTAGTGGCAGAGCACTTGCCTAGCATGTGTGAGGCACTGGTTTCAATCCTTAGCACCGCATAAAAATAAACAAAGGCATTCTGTCCATCTGCAACTACAAAAGAAAATTTTTTTTTTTTAAAGAGAGAGTGAGAGAGGAGAGAGAGAGAGAGAGAGAGAGAGAGAGAGAGAACTTTTAATATTTATTTTTCAGTTCTCGGCGGACACAACATCTTTGTTGGTATGTGGTGCTGAGGATCGAACCCGGGTCGCATGCATACCAGGCGAGCACGCTACCGCTTGAGCCACATCCCCAGCCCCAGAAAATTTTTTTTTTAAATTGGCCATATAGGGGCTGGAGTTGTGGCTCAGCGGTAGAGAGCTTGCCTTATACACTTGAGGCACTGCATTTGATTCCCAGCACCACATATAAATAAGCAAATAAAATAAAGGATCATCAACAACTAAAAAAAATTTAAAATAAAAAAATTTTGGCCATATAGGGCTGGGGTTGTGGCTCAGTGGTAGAGTACTTGCCTAGCATGTGTGAGGACCTGGGTTCGATCCTCAGCACCACATAAAAAATAAATAAATAAAGGTATTGTGTCCAACTACAACTAAAAAAAAAAAAAAAAAAAAGGCCATATGGCAAGGTGCAGTGGTGCACACCTGTAATCCCAGCTACTCTGGAGGCTGAGGTAGGAGCATCTAAAGTTTGAGTCCGCCTCAGCAATTTAGCAAGATTCTGACTCAAAATAAGAAAATAAAAGGACTAGGGAGGTAGATCAGTGACAAAGTGTCCCTGGGTTAAATCCACAGTACCAAAAGTTGGCCATGTCTCAAATTTGAAGGGTTAATTATTATTATTTTTTTCAGTGTTGAAAATGAATCCCAGTACCTTACACATGCTTGGCAAGTATTCTATACTGGGCTGCATCACCAACGCTTGAGGGGTTAATATTTAAGAGTAAATTCAAGAATCAGAGAAAGAGGAAGAGAAATAGGGAGAAGAAATAAAGAAAATATTAGGAGAAAATTAAAAAGTCTAGGTCCATATATTTTTGTTTTGTTTTTGTGTTAGTGGGGATTGAACCTAGGGGAACTCTAACTGAGCCACATCCCTTCCCCTTATTTTATTTTGAGTTGCCCAGGCTGGCCTTGAACTTGTGATCTTGCTGACTCAGCCTACCTAGTTGCTGAGCCTGCAGGTGTGCGCCACTGCGCCTGGCTTAGGTTCACATAAATCATATTTAGACCACAAGTATCTTTGGGAATGGGCCTGTAGAAACATTCTTGGAAATCTTTAGGGAATTATTGAAAATAGTGGAAGTAATGGAAAAGGGCAGATATTTAGTTTAGTTTTTTTTTTTTTTTTAATTGGTGATTGACTCAGGGCACTTTACCACTGAGCTACATCCCCAGTCCCCCTCTCCCATTTTTTTTTTTAAAGACAGGTTTTGCTTAAGTTGCTTAGGGCCTTGCTAAATTGCTAAGGCTGGCCTCAAACTTGCAAACTTCCTGCCTCACTCTCTGGAGTCACTGGTATTATAGCCATGTGCCTTTGTGCCCAACAGATATTTCATTTTTTAAAAAATATTTACTTTTTTAGTTGGACACATACACTTATTTTATTTATTTATTTTTATGTGGTGCTGAGGATCAAACCCAGGGACTCGCACATGCTAGGCGAGCGCTCTACCGCTGAGCCACAACCCTAGCCCCAGATATTTAGTTTTTAAAATATCTTTTTTATGCTAGGTACTGTTTAAAACACTTCACGTACATTATCTCATTCAATGCTTACCACATCTCAAGGAAGTAGGTATTATTTTTGTCCTTGTTTTAAAATTGAGGAAACTGAGTCACGGTCAGATAACTTGCTCAGATCTAAATACTAGCATGTACAAGAACCTAAACTTGAATCAAGCTGTCTGGATCAGAGTCCTTGCTATTAAACATGATAGATTCTAGAATATTCACAACAAGGACTTTCAAACCTGGCTAATTTCTAGAATAGATTTTAAAACAGATGGCTTGTGACTATGCAAAGAAGGAAGAGATAATCTGTCAATCATTCACCTGTCTGCTTTCAGATTCATTCTTCTATCTCTTCCTGTAAACTACATTTCCCAGGTTTCTTTGCAGAGTGATTTCGTCTAGGTTCTACTATTAGGAGGCTTGGTGGAAAGCTGGAGGGGAGAGGAAAGGAGGATCCAGGATGTACACTGTCTCACTGCTTCAGCTTTATTTTCAGTAGGAACTATGCATCTTCTATAGTACTAGATCTCTCTAGGAAGCCTGACCTCCTCTCTGTTCTTCCAGCTTCCTGCTGTTGCTAACCTATGGCCTATCTCAACATCTCCTTTTTGGCTTTTTAGCAATTTAATCATATTTATGACTATATTTCTGTTAAATTTCTTCTCTTGACTATCTGGCATGGGCTATTTTCCTGACTAGATCCTGATCCATAAGGATAATTGCCAAGGAAGTTGGCATAGTTTACCAAGAAATAGACACATTATTCTAAAATAATTCTTTTTGGGAGTATTACTTAGGCAGTACCATAAATGCAGACAATCTGGATTTAAGTGTGCTCGCCTGGCATGCGTGCGGCTCGGGTTCGATCCTCAGCACCACACACAAAGAAAGATGTTGTATCTGCTGAAAACTAAAATAAATAAATAAATAAATATTAAAAAATTCTCACTCACTCTCTCTTTAAAAAAAAAAAGGAATAAAAGATTTCAGATGGTTCTAAATGCATGTGAATAAATAACATAGTGCAATCGCATACATACTAGAGAAGCAGCATGGAGTCAGCCTTGCTGGGTTCAAATCCCAATTTTACCATTTATTTAAGTTGAATGACATTAGCAAACATTTTATTTCTGTATGTCTTAGTTTGTCCATGAATAAAATGGGGATGATGATAATGTTAATGTTTAGCTATCTACTTCTGTATAGCAAATTACTCTAAATTCAGTGGCTTAAATCCACTAACATGTATTTTCTCATTGATTTTCTGGATCAGCAATTCGGAAGCAGTGGATAATTCTGGCTTAATTGCAGTCATCTAAAGGTTTGGGGATGGAAAATCCATCTCCAAAATGACTCACCTGCTTGGCAAGTAAGTTATTAGCTGTTGGCAGGAAGATCCAGTCCCTTTCCATGTGCCGATCTCCACAGTATTTGAGTATCCTCATGATAAGGCAGCTGGCTTCCCCCGAAAGATTAATCCAAAATAAAGCAAAATGGAAATTACGATGTTTTTAATACCAAGTGTCAGAAATCATACTCCATCATTTCTGCAGTATCCCTTTAATTACATAGGTCACTCTTCTGCCTTATAGGAAAACACATAAGAAAACAGATATTAAGAGATAAGGATCTTTGGGATCCATCCTGCGGGATCCCGACCATGATCTGCCTTCTAGTCCCCAAAGATGCGTGTCCCTTACATATGCAAATTTGCTTAATTTTCCTGAGGCACCCAAAAGTCTCATCCCTTTATTATATCAGCTTGAAGTCCAGAATCTTCTTGTCTAAAATAGATCCCTGGTCCTTACCTAGTGTGTGTAAAGACCTGGATTCAATCCCAGTACCACAACAAAATAAAAAGAAATAACAGGGCCAGATACAGATGAGGCTCCCCAGGACTAATTTCTTAAGTACAGCTCCTTGAGTACAGTTCCTGTTGATCTGAAAGCCTATGAACTAAAGAGAGAATTTATATTCCCTGCTTTGGCCCATCATAGTGGTGGGATGTGGGATTAGCACAGGATAACTTCTATAGTTGTTCCTACTTGAAAAATGGGAAAATGGATATACAAAAGACTTACTTGTCCATAGAAATTCTAAAATCCAACAGAAGCTGGATGCAGTGGCACATACCTATAATCTCAAGGGCTGGGAAGGTGGAGGCAGGAGGATTGTGAGTTCAAAACCAGCCTCAGCTATGGTGAGGCACTAAACAACTTAGAAAGACCCTGTCTCAAAATAAAAAATAAAATGGGGGGTTGGGGCTGTAGCTCAGTGGTAGCATGCTTGCCTAGCACATGAGAGGCACTGGGTTTGATCCTCAGCACCCTATAAAAATAAATAAAGGGGCTAGGGATGTGGCTCAAGCAGTAGTGCACTCGCCTGGCATGCGTGGGGGGGCTGAATTCGATCCTCAGCACCACATACAAATAAAATAAAGATGTCATGTCCACCGAAAACTAAAAAATAAATATTAAAAATTCTCTCTCTCTCTTAAAAATAAATAAATAAATAAATAAACAAACAAACAAATAAATAAATAAATAAAGGTATCCTGTCCATCTGCAACTAAAAATAATAAATAAATAAAAAAAATAAAATGGGCTAGGGATGTGGCTCAGTGGTAAAGTGCCCCTGGGTTCTATCTCAAATACAACAAATCAAAACAAAAGAACAGCAACAAATCCAACAGAATACAGATTGGTCATTCCTTGATTAGAATTCAAAGCCTGAGCATAATTTTCCATAGCTCTTGGCTCCAAGTGTAGACTCCTTCTAAGAAAGCCTTCTAAGTTTTCCTTTTCCATAAAAGATAGCCCATGCTTGCAACTGTGTGGTTTTCTTAGCCTGATTTTTGCTGTAGAAGACTGAAGGTTAAAAGCCCTCTTCACATTTTTCATTGTCTCTGTCATTTTCTTTTTTTTAATATTTATTTTTTAGTTGTAGATGGACAATACCTTTATTCATTTATCTTTATGTGGGGCTGAGGCTTGAACCCAGCGCCCCACACATGCTAGGTGAGTGCTCTACCACTGAGCCACAGTCCCAGACTCTTATTTATTTATTTTTATGTGGTGCAGAGGATAGAACCCAGGGCCTCACACATGGTAGGTGAGCACTCTACCTCTAAGCCACAACCCCAGCCCTGTTCTTAGATATTTTTTTTAATTTTTTAATTTTTATTTTTTGGCAGTTGTAGATGGACAGCATGCCTTTATTTTATTTATTACTATATTTTTTTTACGTGGTGCTGAGGATCAAACCCAGTACCGCACACATGTGAGGCAAGTGCTCTGACACTGAGCTACAACCCCAGCTCCCCTTAGATTTTTTTTTTTTTTAAAGAGAGAGTGAGAGAGAATTTTTTAATATTTAATTTTTAGTTCTCGGCGGACACAACATCTTTGTTGGTATGTGGTGCTGAGGATCGAACACGGGCCACACGCATGCCAGGCGAGCGCGCTACCGCTTGAGCCACATCCCCAGCCCCCGCCTTAGATCTTAATAAAGGAAGTTATAGTCACTCTTAGCTGCATCTCTATTTTCTGAAAATACCCTAGATTTGATGTTTTCCTAGAAGCCATTTTAAACTTTCAGCATAATATGCTATCTAGAGAGACTGAGAATTTAAAAATCTAGCATGCCCATAATCCCAGTGGCTTGAGAGGGTGAGGCAGGGGGATGGAAAGTTTAAAGCCAGCCTCAGCAATTTATTGAGGCCCTAAGCAACTCAGTGAGACTCTGTTTTGAAATAAAGTACAAGAAAGGGCTGGGTATGTGGCTTAGTCGTTAAGTGGCCACAAGTTCAATTTCCAGCACCTAAATAAAAAAATAAATAAAATATAACAATTTCTCTCTCCTTTTTCTTTGTCTTTTTTCCCCCTTTCCTTTTCTATTAAACAGTATCCCCCCATCCCCAGCTTATCTCTCTCTTCTCATATTTTAAACAGCAAAAAAGAAACCAGGTGTCATCTTCAATACTTTGCCTGAAAGTCTTATTTATATTTCCCATTAAGTAGCTACATATTCTTTTTTCCACATTACTACAGGTTAACTACTGAAACTAAACTTGCTTCATAAAAATCCTCTTTTCTTTTTAGTTTCAAAAACACTTCTTTGTTTTCCTTTAAATCTTCCCTGGCTGTCTCTTTAAAGGCCCTCATGTTTCTACTGGTCACTTTAAGGCATTTGAGACTTTCATTAACATTCTTCTCAAAGTCTTCCAGTTTTTCTCCTTTTCCTGATTGCATAGTCAGTCTTACCTTTTATGTTCATCATAGCAGGCTATGTTCCAGTTCCCAAATCTATATTAGTTATCTATTGCTGGATGACAAATTTCCTCACAATATAAGCAGTTTTAAAATTTATTTTTGTAATACTGGCGATGGAGCCCAGGGATGCTCTAATTCTGAGCTACATCTTCACCTTTTTTATTTTATTTATTTTTTTGGTACTGGGGATTGAATTTAGGGGCACTCACCACTGAGCCGTATCCCCAGCCCTATTTTTTTTTTTTTTTTTTTTGTACCAGGGATTGAACTCAGGGGCATTGAACCACTGAGCCACATCCCCAGCCCAATTTTGTATTTTATATAGACACAGGGTCTCACTGAGTTGCTTAGTGCCTTGCTCTTGCTGAGGCTGACTTTGAACACGTGATCCTCCAGCCTCAGCCTCCTAACCCACTGGGATTACAGGCGTGTATTTTTGATTTTGAGACAGGGTCTTGCTAAGTTGCCAAGGCTGGCCTTAACACTTGCTATCCTCCTGCCTCAGTCTCCCACATCTCTTGGATTACAGTCATGTACCACTGTGCGTGATTGATTGTTTACTCTTGGAAGTCACATAGTGTCACTTTTCCCAGATTCTATAAGAAACAGATCACCAAAGGCCAGACCACATTCCAGGAGATGAATTAGTTTTTTCTTTTGAAGAAAGAAGTATCAAAGAATTAGTGACTTGGCACAAGGTAAGCATTATATAACAATTAGGGATGATTATTCCACTGATCAAATTACATTGAACAATTGTCTTAATAATAATGAGTATTTACAACTCTGCTAAAATGTTTTATCCTTCCTCTGTTCCACTCCAAACGCTTCCTATTTCAGAGTAAGAGCCATTTTCTGCAATAGCTTACAAGGCACTATAGGATCTTGTCTTGTTACGTGTGTCTGATCTCCTCTCTTGCTATTCTCTTCCTCGAGCATTCTGTTCCAGCCACACTAGCATATTCTGAGGTTGTAACCTGGCAGGCATGCTCTCACCTCAGGGTCTATGGTATATGCTATTATTTTTAATATTCTTATTACCAAGAACCATCTGGCTTGTTCCCTGGTAACCTCTGTTAGTGGGTCCTTCCCTGGCAACACTACCTGAGATTACGTCTCCAATTCTTTCTCTTCTTCAACTGACTCTTCTTAGCACTTATCACTCTCTAGTATTCTATATTTTACTCCTTTGTCACATTTACTGCCTGCTCCTCTCACGAGAATGTAAGTTTCATGAGGGCGAAGATCTTTTTGTTTACAGTTATTTCTGCAGTACCAAAAACAAAGTCTGGCACTGGTGGGTACTCAATAAATCCTTTCATATGTGTATGTGTGGTGCGGGGAGGTGCTGGGGATCAAACCAGGGCCTAGCACATGTTAGGCAGATGCTCTACCACTAGGTTACCTCCCAAGCTACTTTTAAAATTTTTAATTTTGAGACAGGGTCTCACCATGTTGCCAAGGATAGCAAGTTTAAAGCCATCAGCCTCCTGAGGAACTGGGATCACAGATGTGTGCCACCATGACCTGCAAGAAATGCTTGTTGAATGAATAGATGAAACAATGATTCATCAGGGACGTCTTTTAATCCACTCAACTGTCCTTCATATTATCATCTGTGCTTTAAAGATGAGGAAACTGAAGCTCAGGGAGGATAATTTATAGGAAGTGACTGAGTAGGAAGTAATAAAGATTGGATTGAGATCCAGATTGTGTAATTCCAGAATACTCACCACTAATCAAAAATATAATACTGCTTCTCCATGCACTGGAAAAAGCCACTCTTTAAAAGATTAATAAAATAAAATACCCCAGTTCAGAGGAAGGTAATAGGGTGTTGAGGGGTCTCTAAGCCATGTCATGTAAGAAGCTATTTATGGGACTAGAAAGGCTTTTCTTTTCTTTTTTTTAATTTATTTTTTAGTTGTAGATGGACACAATATCTTTATTTTTATGTAGTGCCGAGGATCGAACCCAGTGCCTCACATGTGTGAGGCAAGCACTCTATTGCTGAGCTATAGCACAAGCCCCCTAGAAAGGCTTTCAATAAAGAAAAGTTTAGTGAGCAACAGAATTCATGAAAACTATAGATTCAGATATTTGATGGGCTGAATGTAATATGAAATAAGAATTTGCATATTGTATTTAATTTGAAGGATAGAAACTGGAATTAACATAGCATATGAATAAGGCCAGGGCTACCAGTGGTAGGGTGTTCATGCACAAGGCCCTGAGTTCAATGAATATGAAGAAAAAGAGAAAGAGGAGGAAGAAGTTCAGTTGACTCTCAGCTTGAGGTATAGAGGTGAGGTCCTGGGTTGGTATAAAATGACACTTATTTGGCCCTTCAGTTTTCCTTGACAAGGTGACTTGGTTCATGAGAGACAAGGGGAATGGGAGCTTTAAATTGTGTTAGATGCTAAAATGAGGCCAAAGAAAGTACAGGCTGAGGGAAGAAAGGGGTCATGAAGGCCTCATAGGAAGAAGTTTCAGTAAATGCCTTGGTGGCTTTTTTTTTTTTTTTTAACTTCAGTTGCTAGAGATTGAATCCAAGGGTGCTCTACTCCTGAGCTAAAACCCAGTCCTTTAAAGTTTTTTTTTCAAAAATTTTCAAATTTCAGGGGGCTGGGGATGTGGCTCAAGTAGTAGCGCACTCACCTGGCATGCGTGCGGCCCAGGTTCGGTCCTCAGCACCACATACAAACAAGGATGTTGTGTCCGCCAAAAACAAAATAAATAAATAAATATTAAAATTCTCTCTTTCTCTCTCTCTCTCCCCCCGCCCCTTTAAAAATTTTTGTTTTTCAAATTTCAGGGCTGAGGTTGTGGCTTAGTGATAGAGTGCTCGCCTCACATGTGCAAGGCCCTGGGTTTGACCCTCAGCACCACATAAAAATAAATAAGTAAAATAAAGGTATTATGTACAACTACAACTAAAAAATAATTAAATTTTTTTTTCAAATTTCAAAATTAAATTTTGAAAAAAATGGAATATTACTTGTCTTTAAAGAAGAATATAATTATGGCATTTGCTAGTAAATGGATGAAGTTGGAGAATATCATGCTAAGTGAAATAAGCCAATCCCCCAAAACCAAAGACCAAATGTTTTCTCTGATATTCTGGTGCTAATTCACAATGGGGGCGGGGGGGGGGAAGGCCACTAGGGAAGAATAGAGTTATTTTATATTAGGTAGAGGGAAGTGAAGGAGGAGAGGTGATACAGGGACAGGAAACATAGTAGAATGAAACAGTTTTTATTACTTTATGTTTATATATGGCTGCATGACTGATGTAATTCTACAACATATACAATCACAAAAATGAGAAATTATATTCCATTTATGTATGATATATCAAAATGCATAAATGCATTATACTGTCAGGTATAACTAATTTGAACAGATAAAAAATTATAAAGTTTAAGAAAAAAACAGGTGTGGGAATGTCTGCTTCTAATTATCTTTGTCACTTTTTAAGTCTTTGTCAATCTGCTAATCTGACAGGTAAATAAAGATATATAATAGATATTTTAATTTAAAAAAGGTGAAATTGGGCTGGAATTGTGGCTCAGCGGTAGAGCGCTTGTCTAGTATGGGTGGGACCCGGGTTCAATCCTCAGCAACACATAAAAATAAAGGCATTGTGTTGTGTCCATCTACACCTAAAAAATAAATGTTAAATGTTAAATAAAAAATAAATAAAAAAGGTGAAATTGAGACTGGGTCTATATTGCCCATGCTGGCCTTGAACTTGTGATCTTTCTGGGATTACAAGGTGCTCCACTTAGAAAATGCATGGGTTGCAGATGTAGAGGTTGGGTTAAAAACAAATGACAAGTGAAAGAATGTAGACAACTCTAAAAAGCTTTGGCTTGAGAGAACAGGAAAAAATGGGGGAAAATTATGCAGTATCCAAGAGAGAGTTTTTCATGATGAGGAAACCTCTTTGTCTGAAAGGAGAGGTAAAGTTGAAGACACTACCATATGGTTACAAGAGCTAGTTTATGGTCTGGAAAAGAATGAAAAACAGTTTAACAACTCCTTCTCCTCCTCCTCCCCTCCCCCTCCCCCTCCCCTCCTCCTCTCTCTCCCCTCCTCCTTCTTTTCCTTCTCCTCCTTTTCCTTCTCCTTCTTTCTGGTGCCAGGAATTGAACTCAGGGGGCACTTAACAACTGAGCCACATCCCAGTCCTTTTTAATATTTTATTTATTTAGAGATGGGGTCTTCCTGAGTTGCTTAGGGCCTCACTGAAATGCTGAGGCTGGCATTGAACTTGTGATTGTCCTGCCTCAGCCTCCCGAGCCTCTGGGATTACAGGAGTGCCACTTCCCGGGGTTCGGTTTAACTTTTTATGTGGGCTGGGGGCACACCTCCCTGGTTTGGGAGTGACCTCAATCATATCCATTTTTTCAGCCTGTGATATATTATAAAATTAAGAAATATTAAAATGGTTTTTAAATGCTTGGTATATTTAAAATACTTATGAAAAAATTAGTACAAACAATGCAATAATATAATGCTGTTTGTAAGATATCTATAGGAATTTTTTTAAACTACAAAATTAGAAATGTAAGACCTTTAATAAATGTGAGATTGGGACACCAGGGATTCTCCTGGCCCTGGGCTGGGAAGAAGATAAGAGGATGCTGCAGGTTGTAAATCTCCCACAGAGGCATGGGTTTGACTTCCAAATGACTCAGGTAGGTGAAAAACAAAAGAAGTCCCATTTTTAGGTAAAGGGGACACGAGACTTTCTTACTCCACCCCTTAACCCCCTCTTCGGAGTTCCAGGATAGCACTCTGGTCCTGGAGTCAGGTCTCACCTGAATTCTGACCCTGGGATCCAGGAGACAGGCATCCTGGGGTGAGCCGTGTCTGAGGCATCCACTGGAGGGCAGTGTGGCAACTCGGAAGCGCTCTGAGAAGAGGTCGCAGAAGGGCTTCCCATCCTCTCTCCCGTTGGCCCTCTGTCCGGTAGGTACCCGCTCCACTCTTTTTCCAGAGTCGGTCAGGGCTGCCCGCCCACTCCCGCACTGGGACACCAGACGGAAACTCTGACTTTTTCCTCTCTGTAACTGGCAAGGCTAAGAACGTCTGGTCGGCCTCTCTCCCCCAGAGTCCCACCCCTTTAAGTACAGGTGTCCAGGGTGGAATCATAGGAAGTGGAAAGGGGGAAGGGATAGGTTGGTGGTTTCGGTAGTCCTGGGACGGTGGTGGTGTTGGGCGGGGTGGGGGGTTGCCATGCTGCTCTGAATTCTTCAGGTCAGGCATGCAGCTCCAACACTCAACACAAGGGGGCGCTACCATACTGCAAACCTGCCTAGACGGCCTCTGCTGGAGAGCAGGGTGGCCCCAGGCACAATGGAATGGGATCAGTGTTCCTCTAGATCCCTTCCCGGGCTTTCCTCCACTTGGAACTTATGCAAGGGTAGGGATGTAGGGCAGTAGTAGAGGGCTTGTGTAGCAAGGCTGTGAGTTTTATCTCTGAACACACACACACACACACACACTCCTACCTTGTGCAGGGTTAGTCTTGTGCAGGAATAGTTTGGGTGCATCCCTGGAGCACAGGCCAGTAAAGTAGAGGAAACAGTTTAGGAACATCTGGCCATGGGATGTTAGAAGAGTGTAGGTAAGAGACCCCACCCTGCTGGACACTCCAGGTAAGGGTACAGGCTGGGCTGGGGTGCAACCCGAAGGCTTGATATTTCTGGAAGAGTTGGGTCATCACAGCTGGAATTGATCACTCCCAGGTTAAGGACAGGCTGTAGGTGTAAGTGGTAGGCCCTGTAGGGACAAAGTAGGAGGTATGAATCTCTTTACATCAGTATATTCTTCCTTCCTTCCTTTTTTGCAGTGCCAGGGATTGAACCTAGGGCCTCACACATACTAGGTAAGTGCTCTTGCACTGAACATTTTTTATTTAATTTTTTATTCTACTTTAAGTTTTCCAGGCTACTCTTGAACTTTTTTTTTTTTTTTTTTTTGTACTGGTATTGAAACCAGAGGTGCTTAATCACTGAGCCACATCCCCAGTCCTTTTTTATATTTTATTTTGGGACAGGATTTCACTGAGTTGCTTAAGGTCTCACTAAATTGCTGAAAGTGACCTTGAACTCCTGATCCTCAGATCCTCTTGCCCCAGCCTCCCAAGTTGCTGGTATTATAGGTATGCCCTACAACACCTGGCTGTCCTAGAACTTTTGTTGATCTTTCTGCCTCAGCCTCTGGGGAAGCTGTGATTACCGGTGTATGCATCATGCCCAATCTTTTATTCCTTTTACAAATGTTTTAGGGGGCTGGGGTTGTGGCTCAGTGGTAGAGTGCTTGCCTAGCATGCATGAGGCACGGGGTTCAATCCCTAGCACCACATAAAAATAAAGATACTGTGTGTTCATCTACAACTAAATAAAAAAAAATTTTTAAAGATCAAGGTGAGATATACAGTTTACAAAGTCCATGAAGTATAAATATATATCTCTGATTTTTCAGCTTACATATTCAGTACTTGTATATACACAATACTTATGTAGGTATGTTTAAAATACTTACATAATTACAACTACTGCTGACAATTCAATTTAACAAACCTTTATCCAGTGCCTTCAGTGTGCCTAGCACTATCTTACTCTTTTGTAAGAAAAGTGAGGGCAGAACATGTTTATCAGTGGCTGTGATGGGGTCAGTATTATGAACAGTAGAAGTTCCTTGACAGAACTACACTATCAGTGTCTGGTAAAGGAAAGCAACAGCTGAATGATCTGATCCTAGGGGCCATCATTTTGGGATCTAAAGCAGATAGAATTGTCTGCTATGTCTGAATATACTCAACCACAGACCCTCAGATACATTATTGGATTCAGGAAATATTGTCAGGGCAGCCATATTTCTAGCCCAAAGTTAGGCACTGAACAGAGAAAGAGAACATTCTGAGAATTGATCTTGTTCTCTAGCCCAGTGATACATATCTCTGGGAGCTGGCTAAAGAAGGGTGACTCTGACCACAGAACAAATCAAAGTAACTAGAGCCTGTGGCAGATGTGAATCTGCTAGGCCTTCTAAGAGGCTGACTTCCTCTCCCTTTGTGGGCATCCTGGCCTTGCCCGACCCAAATCCCATGCTGCCCCAAGTCAGGGAAGTGCGCCTAAGTGAGAAATCAAGTGAGCAAGCAGGATGTGACCCACAGCGAGGTAGCTCCCAGGCCAGGCTGGCTCCTGAGTCAAGGAGCTACTTTAGGCACTCAAAGGAAGCTCTTCCGCCCATTCACTGCAGTGTCACCTCCTCTTCTGTCTGCTCTACTATCCTTCTCTACACAGGGGTGGTCTTTGGGGGCAGAGGACTGGTCTCTTTTTCCTCTAAACCATGAGGGCTACGTGGCTGAGGAGTGAGGGATTTTGAGGGGAGCTGGCTTCAGCATGGAGGCAGAGGAAGCTGCTTCCTGGGGATATGATGACAGCCCTGATCTGGGGTGTCCAGTGATCCCACTGTGGAACCCTTGGGGCCAGGACTGATGGCAGGGGAGGACACAGGGGGCTGGGCCTGGCTGGGGAAGGCTGGCCTGGAAGGAGCTGAGCCATCGGCGCTGGGCCAGAGTGGAAAGTATGTGTGTGAGCTCATTTGGAAGGTGGCTTCTGGCCAGTCAGCCTTCCAGGCCCTGGCTGCCTAGGCCCCTCACAGGCTGCCTCTAGGTCTCCCCAGTCTCCCAAGCCTGTCTGAGGGAGAAAGGCAGTAACCCCAGGAATGGGCTAATGTTGCAGAAAGTGAATGAACTCAGCCCCTGATGGCCTTGCTTCCCCCAGGCCCTTGAGCATAGTCATCTACCACCCCACCTTTCCCCAGCTGCTATCATGGTCTTCCTCAGAGTCTTGGTGCACCCTTCTTTCCCTCAGAGTGCCTGCTCCTGTTCCTGAGAAGGGAGGTGATGGAGTTCCTGAGGAAGAACCCTTCTACCCTGCATGCCTACCTTATATACGGAAGCTGCTACAGAACATAATAAGCAGAACCGCACATGCTGACAGATTCCCCGGAACGCACTGCCATGAAGACACCTATCTACCTAGGGTCTACACTGGAAGAGACACCAAAGAGACATTGTCAGAATTTGCTTGCACAGGAGAAAGAAGAAGAAAAGTCAGATAAGGTTTTAAAATTTGGATGAGTAAGCTGTGACCTTAGCAAGTGATTAATCTTTCTGAGCCTCAGTTTCTTTCTGCATCACTGCATGTTGTGAAGATCTCAGTGAATGCTAGCTTCCCCTTTGTTGGAAATGGAAGGCAGGGGGGATAGAGAGGACTGGCAGGCCTGTCAGATTGAAGAGGGAGGTCCTGGGAGAGAACAACAGAGGACCAGCAGGCTAACCAGATTGTAAGCGGGTGGGGACATCCCTTTGCCCAGTCCTCTCTTCTCCAGAGGGTGTGGCCCTCATAGATCTTTCCTTCCCAGCCCCGCTGACCCAGCGACTGGCTGGCAGTCTTGGAGGCATGGGCCCAGCTGGTGAGCAGGAGCCTTGGAGAAGGGGAGGTGGTGGCAAGGGAGTTCATGGCACCCTTCAAATGTGTGGGGCACAGCAGTAGGAAGAGTACTATCCTCCTTGACCCTCATCCCCAGTCCAGCATCTCCTTTAGACCTGTTTCCCTGGGTTCTTCCCAAACTCTTTGCAGATTCCCCTTGGCTCCCTCCTGGCTGCTCCAACTCACATGTGCTGCTTTCGAATAAAGGAACTTGGAACCACAGAAACTGGGTCAGGCCCAATGGACAGATCAGCCAGCGAAAGCAGAGTTTGCAGGTCCTTGGGAGCCACAGGGCCTTCTGCCTCCCCTCATTCCTGCCTAACCCAGCGGTTCACTCAATTGGGGCCTCGTGATCACTTAGACACCTCCCTGGGTCACTGGGCAGCCTCACAGGGGTGGGTCAAGCAGGCCCAAGCACGTCAGAGGCACGGGACCCTGCAGCCTCCACCCGTTATCTGCTCGTGAAGCCTTCCTCTTTGTCTGTGGTCCTCCATTCCCATCTTTCCCCCTTGGCTTCAGAGAGCATCTTGTGATTCCAGAATCACAGCCAAACAATTTCCTCGTGATGGGGAAACCACACTCCAGCCGCGGGAGCCCTAGGCTCCCCCTCTTCTTCCCTCTGGCAGTCTCCCTTCCCCCAGCTCCTTCACTGGCTCCAGCTGTTTTGCAGAACTCCCACTGGATAACATCTGTAATTACCTCCAGATGTGGACCACAAAAACAAAAAGGGCCATGAGCTCATCTTTGAGTTCCTTGCCACATGCACGAACCCCACCACCCCTAGATGCCCCTGACTTGCCCATGCTGCGTTCCTGTGGTCCCCATCCCCTCCAGTGAGGATGGTGGGGAGGAGATGTCCAGCACCACTGAGACATAGAGGACTGCCAAACAGCTGTTGGCAGGGGAGGAGCAGGAGGCCAGGCACAGGGTCAGGGTTCCTGACAGGAAGGTGGGGTACCCCTTCTGCCAAAGCAATCACACCAAGGAGCCTTGAATAGCAGCTGGATGAAGGAGTAGAGTAGGTGGGGCCAAGGTTCTTCGAGGCAGGGTGTGGAGGGGGCCTGGGCTGGAGCCCGATGGGCTGGGCTGAGGCAGGAAGGGAAGGCTGGTGAGGGAAGGGGGCTGCTCTCTTCCAGCTGAGCTGACTCAGCAACTGGACTGATTCCTCCCTTCAGGCTGGATTCGGAGGAAGGGCGGGTAGACAGCCTGGGAACCCAGTCTAGGGTAGCAGTTTCTAAGGAAAGAGGAAACAAAGCCTTGTTATTCTGCCCTTCCAACCTGACCATCCGGGCTCTCCCGGGCAATTGAGGGGAGGTCAGTTTTTCCAGAGGCAGGCTGCTCCCAATAGGTCTTGGGGCAACCTCTTTCTCTTTCCGTTCCTTCAGTCCCAGCAGCAGAGGCCCAGGCTCAGAAAAAAACTTTGGCTCCTGAGGGCCTTCACTGAGCCTGGGGCTGAATAGGATCATGGGAATACCCCCACTGCAGGCAGAGGCACGAGGAAACTGAGGTCTGTGGCCAGATCACACGACATGGTAATGCAACTTAGGAAGATTTTCCAAGTGGCCTCAGCTTGATCACTTCCTCTTATCTTTGGCAGCCTTCAGTCTCAAAACTAGTCTTTTAAGGCGGGTTGGGGGAGAGCAACCCTTCCCCAGTGGGGTGTGCCCTGCTCCCCAACTCTGGCCCTTGAATCCCATTAGTTTGCTAAGAATAAACATTCTTTTATGAAAAATTACCAGAACTCTATTTCAGGGAAAGTGCTGCTCAAGACACCTGCTCTCCTTTCCAGCCCGCCATCCACATCCCGCTCACCCCTAGACAGAACTGCAGTCACACAGAGAATGTGAAACACAGTTTATTCTTTGTGGAAAGGTTGAACAAGGTCAAAAATGTCCTTAGAGGGCACTGACCCAGCCCCGCCCTGCAGGTTCCTGGGGTCAGATGCCTCTGCCCCCCTCCCCCACCCTCCCCCCCCTGCCCCTTGTTAACAAAAAGGAACAATTTGAATGAAGTTCATATATAATAATTATAATAAAAATATACATTAAACAAAAAAAACAAACAAACAAGACAGAAATTTAGCCGAACTGCCAGCACCGTTCACCCCATTTCCCCTACCCCCATCCCTCACCTCCCTGACATCCCTCTCCTCTAGCTCCCTCCACAGGGTGTTTCTCTCCCAAGTCCCCAGTACCATGACTACCTTCAGTGGCTGAAGGAGACTTAAAATGGGTGGGCTGGGTGTGAGAAGGAGGACTGGACACCGATAAGATGGGCTGAGGATGCGGGCGTCAGGGAGGTGAGGGGCTAACCCCACTGAGCAGCACCCAGGCACCTGCTCTTCACTGAGGTGAAAGGCAGACTGAGTGTTGCCAGGCCTCGGGGAACCTCCTCTGGTCCCACAAACAGGTGGCCTCTCTCCATAAGTCCTCCAAGTCCCCAGTGCCCTTTTTGTTCCTTTCTCTGGGCTTCTTGCCCAGAGGAAGGGGACAAAGAGGAGCCAGTGTGCCTTCCTCAGGACTTTCCTGAGAGCTCCAATAAAATGTGCCTTTCCCTGGGTACCACCGCCCAACTTGTGGTGCCCCTGTGGCCACCCAGCCCCCAACCTCTACTGCTGCCACTCTTCATTTCCTGTCCCCTCTGACTCTGGCCCTTGGGTCCCAGCCCCAGCTGCCTGTATTTGAACAAGGTTCTTCTGTGGCCTTCAGGATCTTCAGGTCTGGAGCCCTGGGTGTCTCCCCTTGGCCCCATTCCAACTTGGGCTTTACCTCCTGGTTTCAGCTCTTCCAACCTTGAAATCCCCATTCAAGGCTAACATTCAAGAGGGGTTAGGGCTGCCAAGGGTTTCTTCAGCCCCAGTTTAGTCCTTAATGGCTCAGGCTATTTCTTTGGAAATTCTCCGGGGTAAGTGGGGCAGAGGCAGATCTTTGTGGGGAGGAACTCAACTGACCAAGCCACTAAGACCCTCTCTGAGTTCTCCTCCTGAGGTCTTAGGTGGCAGAGCAATCCCCACCCTCTCACACTTTCTCAGGGCCTCTGCCCCACAACACGATTAGATTCCTTTTTAGCCAAAGAGTGGTGGGAGGCTGCCAAATGGGTACACCTGGGGCTTGTGGGGCTGGAGTGCCCAGAGCCTCCTGAGGTCAGAGTTCAGAGGTTTAAGGTATGTCAGGGGATGGAAAAGGAGCAGATGACCTCATCTGACCTTTGCCAGTGAGGACTGAGGGTCCTGCCTTCAAGTGCAGAGCCCCCATGACATTCAAAAGGGGCCGAACACACACCAAGCTACAGGGTTCCCCTGAGGATCAGAGGCTAGAAGGGACACCACCTTCCTGCTCAGGCCTCAGGGGCCCCCATCTGGGGAAGAAGCAATGCCAGGGGTGAGGGTGGGAGAGGCCAGTCAGGGACAGAGAGAAGGTAGGCTGGAGGAAGGGGGCTCAGGACGGGTGGAAGCAGCCCACCCACCACCACCTGCTGCCACTGGCCATCAGAGGCGAAGTTCTTGTGGTAGGAGTGGGTGGGCCGGCAGTGGGGGTCAGACCTTGTCCAGCAGGGAGCGCTGGCAGTAAAGCAGTCTCTTGGGAGTCCCATGGCGTCTGAAGAAGAAGACGGCGAGGCCCACTGCCAGCACCAGGAGCAGCAGCAGCACAGGCAGCACTATGGCAGCTGCGCTCACAGCCCCGCTGCCCTCCTCATCCACCTCGATGATGATCACCTCTGTCTCTTCTTCAGTCCCCTCGTCAGGTCGGCCCCCTGATGGGCAGCCCATCCAGTCCCGTAGGGCCGACTTGGGATAGCCTGGCTCTACCTTCAGCTTCTGGTTGTTGAATTTCCAGTATTTGTTCCCTTTGTAGAAGTAAGTGAAGACTGCAGGGGTCAACAGGAAGGAGGACAAGAGACAGGGCAGGGTGAAAAGGTCCCAAAGGAGAAGAACAGAAGGAAGTTGTTAGTGTGACATCAGCTGAGCTCACCTGCACCTTTCCGAGCATCAGTTTCCTCAGCTATAAAATGGAGGCAATGATAGTACCAGGTTGGGAGAGGGGCAGGGCTCATGGGATACGACCATGAATGCACCTGGTCCAGTCCCTGGCACATGGTAAGGGACTTACCATCCACCTTGTTTTCCCTATGATGCTCTGTTTTCCTTATCTCTCTATTTCCACCCTCCTCTCATGGACACCTTTCTTTGTCCCACTCACCTTCATCACTGCCCATGAATGACCCTCTTGGAGACTCAGGGATTCCTTCCCAGACTTTGATATTTTTGGGATACTCGCTGTCCACTGCCCTGAACTCCTCGTTGAAACGGTAGTACCTGGGGGAGGGGAAGGGAAGTGGTTGGACACGGCATGTCCTTTGAGTGTACCAGGAACCAGGACAGAATGCAACAGTAGACAAAGAGTAGCTGTGGACAGGGTGGGGGGACGGGGGTTTTTGAGTAATGAGAGCCTGCAGCTGAAAGTGGCGGAAGGAGGAGGTAGAAGGGAGGGCCCAGGCTGTAAGAAGCCACCAGCAGCCCTTAATGACAGTGCCTGGCTGCTAGGGCAGAGGCACAGTGCCGGGGGCAGGAGGCGTCAAATGACCAGGTTTGAAATGGTGACCCGGTCACATCCCACTCACGAGGCACCCACAGAGGCTGCTCATTGCTAGGCAACAGTGGAGGCTCATTCAGCAACTTCATTAGGGAAAGAAACATCTTGGCAGAAGGTGGGTCCTTCCAGAATTTGAAGATGGGATTTGGGGGTGGCAGTAGTGACCCCTGGGGTTAAGGGGTAGAGGTCTTACTTGTTTCCCCTGAAGAAGTAGGTCTTTCCATTGGGCATCCAGAATAGAGCAGCATCGATTCTGTCAGTAGGCAGTCCTCGGCCCAACTCCTTAATGTGTTTGGGGTAGCCAGGTTCCAGGGAAGCCTCATCAAATACCCAATGCTTGTCTCCTGGGGAGGACCAAGAAGGGCAAAATCCAGGTTTAACTTGGGCTCTGGGGCATTTGGAGGAGTTAAGTGGAATCAGCTCCTCAAGACAGACTAAGGTAGAATCCTGGTTACTTTTTTTTTTTTTTGATACTAGATATTGAACCAGGGTCACTCTACCACTAAGATATATATATATATATCCCCAGTCCTTTTTATTTTTTTGAGACAAGATCTTACTAAGTTGCCTAGGCTGTCCTTGAACTTGTAATCCTCCTGTCTCAGCCTCCTGAGATTACGAGTGTGCTCCACTGCACCAGCACTTGGTTACCTTTGAAGAAGACAAATTTCCCATCTTTCCTCTCATAGGCAGTGTTAATTGATGCAGGCAGGCCCCTCCAGAATTGGCCAATGGGCATTGGGTATCCATCCATTACTTGGTTATTCCTCACCCGCCAGAACCAGCGCTCCTGGAACCAGACAAGGCACAAAGAACACATTATGTCTTGTAGCTTAATCCTCTTCCCCAGTCCCCAAATTTCTAAGCTCCCCCACTGCTCTCTTTGTCCCTTGATTTTAATTTCCATTTTTCCTGTTGCTGTTTCAACCCAGTCTCCCTGCCATAGAACCCTTTTGTCCCCAGAACCAGCCCATTTCTTCTTCTTCTCACCTTGAAGACAAACATCTCCCCTCGGAGCATGGCCACAGTGTCAAAGTTCCCATCACAGATGTTGGGCCCATAGTTTGGGTTTTTGGGCTTATCAGGGACAGAGGGCCGGGAGGTAGATCTAGGTTGAGGGGGCATCTTGGTGGGTGACCCTGACTCACTCCCTGGGGGAGAGAACAAGAGGGACACTTCAGACTTGGGAGTAGAAGGGATGGAAGAACAGACAAAGGGGTAGATGGATCCTTAGAAAGGTGTGGAGGGGCTCACACCCTCTAGTGGAGGCTGAAGCAATCAGCTGGGAGGCAAGAGAGGGTGTTCTCAAAAGTGAGAACTGACAGAGGCAAGATCAGGCGGGGTATGTGTGTGTGCAGATACCACTGGGCATAGGGAGGGAAATGCACAGAGCAGAAGCTAGGAGGGGACGAGGAGTTGAGAAGAGGGAGCAGTTGTGGGTGTGGATTACTTGCCATAAAGTTGCTGGATGCCCCGGCGATCATCATCAGGCAGCACAAAGTTCTCTGTGTCCATCCATTGGTAAAAGGGTGCCATGATGGCCGAGGGGTCATTGGAATGCTCGAGGCCTAGGGCATGGCCCAGTTCGTGCACAGCCACCAAGAAGACATCGTTCCCTGGAGGGGTGGGCATGGTAGAATGATAGCCTACCTTGCTTCCTCAGGCTCACTGCTTGCCTACCAGAGTTTCTCACACAAGCCTGCCATGCATATTTTCCACCCAAGATGACCAAATCCTGAGGTCCAATTTTCTGTTTGGTATTTAAGGCTCAAAGTTAGTAACCTCATCTGGGTGGAGTGAGAGTGCTCTGGGGCAAGATCCCAATTCTGGGAACACCTGGAAAGCTAAGGCCTTCTGCAGGCCTCAGATTCTCCGAGGAGCTAGACATGATGTTTGCCTGGAAAAAGTGGGTGAGAAGGATGCTTTGAATCCTTTGGAAAGTCAGGAGGTGACGAAGAACCAAATGTAAGTAACTCAAAACGGTATTCTTGCTTTTACTTTTTTTTGCTACAGGAGACTGAACCCACAGGTGCTTAATTACTGAGCCACATTCCCAGCCCTTTTTATTTTTTATTTTGAGACACAGTCTTGTTAAGTTGCCTAGGGCCTTGCTAAATTGTTGAGGCTGGCCTCAAACTCGCAATCCTCCTGTCTCAATCTCCCAGATTGCTGAGATTACAGGCAGTGCCACCATGACTGGCAGATTCCTGCTTTTGTTAGAAGTCAGACCAGATCTTTGTGGTCCCTTTTAGCCCTGAGATTTTGGTAGGAGGACAACTTCCCCTTAAGTGACTGGTGACTTCATGGAGTAGGACCCAAGGCTCCCTCACTCACCATTCAGATCCTCATTCCGCACAGTCCAGGGCTCAGCAGAATCAAAGTGGGTGTCTCCTCCAATGTTGGGGCCTGGGAAGTAGGCATGGGCTAGGAAGCCGCCCTCACCATCAAAGGGTGTGCTGTCACCATGGAAACCCTCCGCAAACAAGATCATGATGTCAGCCTGCTTCTCGTGGCCTTCTCGGATGTAGGCATATGGTACTTCTCGAAAGCGTAGTGGTGTGGCACTCTCCCAAACACGGAATGCCTTGCGAATGGCTTCGAATGTGGCATACTCACCCACCTTAGGGGTGTAATTCTGGATGCTGAGGTCCGTCCATGAAGGGAGAGAATGGGGGAGGTGTTAGGACAACAAGGGGCAAAATTCTCCTTCCCTGAACTGCCCAGCTAGTTTTATTTGCCCAACCTCCTCTTCCTACTGCTTCAGCATGATGCCTCAACCCTGAGAACTGAAGGCTTAGGGACCCCTTAGACTTTGGCTGTCTGGTATATCCCTTGATGGCTGCACCTCTCTCCAGGATCACAGCCATTTTCCTCCCTGCTCCCCAGAAAAAAAAAGGGAGAAGGGGGGGGTGTCTCTGAGTCTGTAGAACACAACTGACAGGGAAGGGTATTAGATGTGATAAAGGTTTCTGGCCAGTTGGACTCACCAGAAAGTGATCTCATTATGCTGCCATTTGAGGCCCTGGATGGCGTAGCGCTTCCTTCGAACATTGGCCTTGATCTCAGCTCCAAACTTGTCTGGAACACCACAGCGGGGGCGCCTCATGGCCCTGGAATGGGAGGATTGGGGTCAGTGCAGTGTATGAAAGACAAAGGTCTCCAGAGGGGAGGAGGGTGGAGTTCTCCAGCAGGTCCTGGATACTTGCCTCTGGCCCTAGCACCAGTGTTGGGTGAGGCTCTATGTCCGTGTGGGGATGTGTGGGGATAGGCCAACGTTATAGAGAGGGTCAGAATCCTTTATGCGGAGATGAAGTATGGGGTCAGGAGCTAGGCATTCAGGTAGCAACATCTCTGGTGCTCAATGTGTCAGTGGGTACGGGACAGAATTCCTGCCAGGGTAAGCACTTACTTCATGGTATCTGCATCAGCCTTGCCTGTCACTTGCAACCCATAGAACTTCTGCATGGCAGCAAAGGCAGCTGAGACTGTCTGGGGTGAGCGCTGTGTGTGGGTACGTAGGTCCCCAGGAGGCAGGTAGCCATACTGCTGCAGCCAGGCCTGTAGGGAGAGGGATGTGGCTTGGAACATTCCCACCTGGCCCAGGGGGCACATCTGCCTCCCAACATTATCTTGCATAGGTACTTGGCTTGGTCAGAAGAGGGGGATGGATTCCCAGCCTGGCTCTGGCAGCACATCTGCAGAAACTCATAGGCTGATCTAAACTCTGGTCTACACCCCAGTATAGCTTGTCCTCTTGGGGCTGTGAGCACAGACATGGCTAGAGAGCCATAGCTCTAGACTATCTGTAGTTCTCTTGAGAATGAGAGCTCTAAGATTTAGCAGAGAGTTCTAGGGTGTCTTCTCAGAGCTGTGATTCCTTATGGCACTATTCTCCTCTGTGTCAGTGTTCTTGCAAATTCAACATGTCACATCTAGGGGTGGGTTGTATCCACGATGGCAGGAGGGGTGGTGTCAGGCTGAGGGGGCTTTACTGTTGTGCTCCACATGATGCTCTCTTGGGACAGAGGTACCATGCCTCCAGGACCCTCACAGCTGAGATCTTTTTAGAAAGAAGGGCAGAAAAGGAGCCAGAGCTAAGGATGGCTGCTGAGAGGGGAAGCTGGGGTCTTTGGAAGTAGTAAAAGTCCAATCCCACCACTATCCCTATCTAAACACCATCTGCCCTAGGGCTTGGAACTAAGGGCCCATTTAAGGTTCTCAGTGGAGGAAGTGGGAGATGGGGGAGGGTAGCATCTAGTATTTTACAGTGGTGACTGTATTTTATTTCAGGTATGTTGTGAATTGTTCATAATATAAAGGCTGGAAAATTGCCTTGAATTAAAGTTAGGTTTTTGGTGTTGGATTGAAAGGTACACACACTATAAAGCCCCACTGAGAAAAAAAGTCAGCCTTTATTGTAAGAACAATGAAGTATTTTCCTAATGCCTGAAAAATAAAACAAGCCAAGTTATGTATAGAATATGAAAATGCCTGGATTCTTTTATGGGAGACAAGACCCAGACAGCTCTGGTCCCTGCTCTAGCTTTGCCTTTTTAAGGAGTCCAGAGAGGGCTGGAGGTTGCCTAGGATGGGGACTTAGAGGGGTGAGGGCTGCTGTTTGTGCTGCATCCCCTATCCATGGTCATCCGATGTATCTCCACATAACCCTTCCCTTCTAGGCCCAGGCCCTAGTGATGGATCAATGCTCTGGCAGGGGGACTGGGGGTGATTCAGGAGCAGCTGACTGGGGACCTAAGCCCACAGGGGCAAATATTGCAACATAGTTCCAGGAAGTGATCCCCAAGGCTGACAGGAGGTAGGGCCTGAGACAGAAACGACCCAGCTTTTCCCCAGCCAACAGGCCTGGCAGAACAACTCTAGTACCATGTGGCTCAGAGAGCCCCTCCTCAGGAGTACAGGAAGGAATGAAGTTTAACCTCTGGTATACCAGAGGGGAGCCAGGCAGGGTGCTACAGTCTGGAGCTGTTCTCTGGGAGCTGTAGGCTTGCCCTGACCTGTGCAGGCTAACCATTGCGCTGGCTGATGCCACAGCCAGTGCCCTCAGGAGGCCTGCTGTGGCCTGTGCCCAAGTATGCAGGAAACTCCCTTTGCCCCTAGCCTCACCTGTAATGGGATGTTCTAATCCTGGAGCTGTAAGTCAGTAGGAATGAGGCAGGTCCCCTCATTTCTCAGACAGCCAAGCTGAGAGGGATGCTCTTATGGGAAAGAGGAAGAGGTGGGGAGAATCCACACCCAAGACTCTAGGATAAATCCCTCTCCACTGTTTTTAAAGAGGTGGGTAGGTCTAACTATTCACACCCCACAGCTTCTACCCCAAGCCCTATGAAGGAAAATGGAGGCTTATTCAAGAAAGGGACTTCCCTTGACTCAAAGAGTCACAAGGCCCTGTCCCTTTCCTCCTCCCAGGCTTGGGCAATTTTCTTCCTTCCATCTCACAGGGGCAGGATCTGAGCAAAGCAAGAACCACAGAGACTATGAGGTCGGAACCACAGAAGAGAGGACTCTTGTGTCTGCGGCTGGATGGGGGGAAGGGCGGAGCGCCAGACAGGCCAAGGGGAGGAGAGGGCTGTCCTGGAGCTAGTGCAGGGCTTTGGAGGCCTGGTGGGAGGAACCCAGCTGCCTGAGGCCTGGGCCACCCCAGCTCTTCCTCCTGACTGGCCTGAAGGAGCAACAATGTTGGTTCACAGAACTCAACTTTGTTCTGATGAATGAGAGGAGCAAGGTATTGCCCTGGGGGGAAGTCAAGGGAACATCTCCTACGTAGGAGTTCTGGAGAGGGTTAGGGACCTCTGGCTCTTTAACAGGCCTGGGATCCCTATCTCTGGGACTGCCCCTCCTTTCCTCAGCCTCCCAGCCTTCCATGGCCCAGAAGCAAATGGTGGTTCTGGCACCGGGACACCTCATGACCCACTTAAAACAGAGCCAGGGCTGCTGCCCCTCCCCTAGGGGGCCTAGCAGGGCAGGGGAGGGAAAAAAAGGCAGGGCTATGAAGTTGGCAGTGGGCAGCCCCCAGATGCCCAGGCTCCTTTTAGCTCTCCCTTTCAGGCTCAGATGAAGGGTCCATGACCATAAGACTTCGCCTCCAATCCCAGGCAGATTTTTACTTTTTTCCGTCTGAAAGCACTATAGTCCCATTCCTAGGGCCGTGCTTTCCCCATTCACCTCACATCACTTCAGGGACAGAGGGACTGTGTTCTTCTTTCTGGAGAGGTTTCCTTCGGGGGTGGAACAAGGTCTGGGACCCGGGTGTAGGAAACCAAATCCAGATCCCATCCCCCTTCTTGGGCCCTTCCAGGCCCCTCCCGACCGCACCCAGGCCCTCGCCGGACTGAGTGGGTTGGGATGACCCAAAATAAGAAGCTGATTAAATCCATCTCCCACCTTCACCCCAAAATAAAAGAGAGAGGAAAAACTTCCTCAGACAACTCCCACGCGGCTTCCTCCAGGGCCCGGTGGGCCACTGGCAGGGTAGGGGTAAGGATGGGGGTGGGGGGCGCTGGAGTCAGTCGAGACGCCTGAGGGCGCCCAGGACCAGACCCTTTACCCCCCTCCCTGTGTGACGCCCCCAGTCTCCTTGCAATTGATGCAGAAACACAATTAACAATAAAAAAGGGCCTGAAGGCGCTGACGGGGATGGGGATGGTGGCTGTGCTGAGCCCCCCACCCCCGCACCCCCCACAAGGGACCTTTGTGTGTACGAAAAGCGGCCAGAGAGCTAGCGCTGCTAACCTCGACGCCAGGACTCGGGCGCGGACACAGAGGGGTCCACTTGGGGAGGCTGATGGGCAGGGGGGACACTCGGACGCCCACTCGCGACCACATCTGGCCGCAGATGTATTGGTGGAGAGCGCTCCTCCCCGCGAGCGCGACAGCGCTGGAAAGTTGAACAACAAATTCGCACATGACAAGGAACCCGGACAGCGCGGGGTTTGAGCGGAGTCCAAGTGTTTATCAGGCTCGCAACTGAGCTGAGCGCAGAGCTCAGAGGAATTGGGGAGGGGGGTTCGCTCCGCTGAAAAGTTCTTCCAAGAAAAAGAAGGAATGGGAAAGAGAGTCGGTGGCGGCGAAGGGGGGTTGGTTGGAGGCAGGCAAAAGTTGGATCGACTTGGAAGTTTGGATATGGGGAAGGAAAAAGCAGGGGGGAGGGATCCTGCAGGCCGGAGCTGCCGAGATCCCTCCTCTCCGAGTGGGGGCTGTCCCCTTGGAGACCCCCGGACTCGACTCCCTGGCGGGCGCGACTCCGGGAAGAACAGAAGGAGCTCACTTACTTCGGGGCTGAAGCTGCTGCTTTGAGCCGAGCCGAGGGAGGCGAGCGCGGTGCCGAGCGTGAGCAAGGGGAGCAGGAGGCTGCAGGAGGGTCGAGGGGCGGGAGACATGGTCCGAGACGTCGGGGCAGCCGGGCCGTGCAGGCTCCGCGGCTGGGCCCACGCCCTGGGGTCGCACCGCCGCTCCCTCCGGGCGCCTTTGTCTTCGGTAGGCACTGAATTTGGATTCCCAGAGCTCTCTCGGCTTGGAGAAGAGGGGATTGTTCTTGAAAGTGCCTGTTTGCTCTTCTCCTCTTCCCCGTTTTTTTGATCTTTCTTCTGCTTAGTAGGCGAACTGGGTCGGGAGCCCTCTCCGCTCTCTCCTTAGGTCCCTCCCTTCTCTCGCAGCCTCTCCTCCGCCCCCGCCCCAATGCCCTCCTTTCCTGGTGGGGACGTGGTTGTTTCAGCCTGAATCCAATTACAGTGAAGAGCTGGAGGAGGGCGGGAGGGGGTGAAACCAACCCAAAGTTGCCTTTCTGTGGTGCAGACTGCCATCTGCAGGGGTTGAGGCCACAGATGACATCCATGGGAGTTGTAGGGTACCCAGGGAACGGGATGTGGGAGACTTTCTCCCCCTAAGCATATTTTCGGTGGCTTGCTTTTTGTGATATTCAGCATTTGTCTCACCTCCGAGTGGGATATACTGGGAGGCTGAGTTGCTAGGGCCAACTAAGAGCTCAGGGAGTGATCTTCCATGTCAGTGAAAAAGGTTAGAAGGAGCATTTAGTAATAGAGGTTTGTTTGCTGTACCTGATAACGGCCTCCTCTGGTCCCCAGTCTCCCCCACCCCACCCCTGCCCCCAATGCAAACAACAACAAACTCCACAACTGCACAGGCTGGGAGAGGGTGTCCATCCTGTAAAAAATTAATGGGTTCCCTATATTATTGTCTTTCACAATCTGCTCCTTAAATTAGAGCTAAGTAGGAAAGGGGTGCAAAACAGGGAATCTGGCGAAAAGCAAGTCAAGTTTGGTGAAACTGTTGGGAAAAAAAAGGTGTTTGGATTTTGGGGTTTAGTTCTCCCTCTACCCTGGAAAAGGAGGGAATTCCTTAAAGAATAATATCTCTTAGGAGTGGGGCACCAGTGGTGCACACCTGTAATTCCAGCAACTCCAGAGTTTGAGGCAGGAGTATTCCAAGTTCAAGTCCAGCCTCAGCAATTTAGGGAGACTGTCTCAAAAAATAAAAGGCACTGGGGATATAGCTCCTCAGTGTTGAATTCCCTAATACCCCCCCCCCCCAAAAAATAACCTATCCTTTAGGGATTGACTGGACTCAACAAAATGTGAAGTGAGCAAGGAAGAGGGAGCACAGGCTAACGCCAAAGGTGAGAAAGGGATGGAAAAGAGGCCGAGAACTAGATCTGAAAAAGCAGCACAATGCAGTACAACAGAAGCAGGAAAAGTGTGGGAGACAGAAACTGGACCATCAGCGAAATCTAAGATCTGAGAATTGCATCTGGTCAGCGTGAGGAAGGAGGTAGTAGGGGGAGGGAGGGAGGGAAAGAAAGCAAAGGAAGAAATAACGGAGTAGGGGGACAGAAATTAGGTCAGGTAGGAAGTTCCAAATATCCAAGGGATGCAGCAACAATTTGGGCAGAAAGATGGGAAGCCCAGTGCACCATACTAGGAGAACAAAGACCCCCTTGGCCCCAGAATCCATAGATGGGTCATGATCAATAAGAAAGGATTCCCAGATCCTGGGCAGCTTGCAGTGTGTGAGAAGTCTGAGAGATACTGGATATCTATCCTATAGTGACTGGAGGTTGAGTCCTTGTATAGGGGTTGAGAGGTACAGGCCCCTCTTCAGCCAGCCTCTAGAATTCAGTCAGAACCATGGAGACCTCAGAACTCAATTCCTTTTGCAGAACACAAAAGACCACTTTTGGTTCTTCCTGTCACCCTTCCCCAGAGGGTGGGGATGGGGAATCCTCCTGTACCATGCATCTGAACCTTAGGAAAACTGACACCAGTTGCTTGCAAAGAAAGGGACCTCAGGTGGAAAGTCTTTCATCAAAACATTTATTAAATGCCAACTGCACTTGGCCAAGCTGTGTATGGGCTATTAAAAGACTGAAATGCCTGGTTAGAACCAGGAAAACTGTTGTCTTCTGTTCACATTCACAGAACAGCTACTGCTAAAAGGTTGGTACAGTCCTCTGGCCTGCAAATTTCCAGAACAAGATTCCGTTGAACTGGAATAAAAAGAGGGATAAGGGCACTGAGCCAAGCCTCCCAGGCAGTGACCTTATAGCATGTTCTTCTGGGTGTCCAAGCTCTTTTGCTCTGAAGACAAATAGGAAACAAAGGCTCTCTTCTGTCTGAGATGAGACATCCAGGTGATGGAAAAGAAAGCCAGAGAGAGGCTGAGGAAAGGGACAGGAATTGCTTTTTATGGACATGGAAGTGAGCTCTGCAATGAAGCCCCTTTGCGTTTAAGAGCATTTTTCTGTTTCCTTTCTTCTTCCTGCAACTTCTGCTGTCTGAGCTGCCATGCCTGTATTCCAGCATCCATTTCCTGTGACAGCAGTACAACTCGTCTCTGAAACAGACAGGAAAACAGTGTGGATAACATCTGGGGCTTGAGCACTACACCTTATATCCTTTTCTCACAAAGTTAGAGGTTTCAACTGGAAACCTGCTGACTAGGGAACAAGTGGCACCAAATGCTGGGTTGGGAAACGGAAGGGAGGTAGTGAATGGGACGCAGAATGCTTACTACTGGTTCCTGACCTAGGAACTCAATTCCTCCCTTCTTACAGTGCTATTAAAATGTTTGGCTTGGGCTGGGGTTGTGGCTCAGTGGTAGAGTGCTTGCCTAGCATGCATAAGGCACTGGGTTTGATCCTCAGTACCACATAAAAGTAAATAAATAAATAAAGATACTGTATCCACCTAAAGCTAAAAACAACAACAAAAAATTGTTTGGCTCAGCTGATCTGATGTGCACATCTATAAATCTTAGCTACCTGGGAGGCTGAGGCAGGAGGATCACAATTTTATGGCCAGCCTTAGCAATTTAGTAAGGCCCTCAGCAACTTAGTGAGACCCTGTTTCAAAATAAATAATAAGAAGGCTGGAATGAACTCAATAATACAGCATCCCTGGGTTCAATGCCCAATCTCCGAAAACAAAAACAAAAAACATAACTGTCAAAACTTTTGTATATGATGTACATGTTAGCTTAGGTGCAACACAACCCAAAACATATTACAATTAAAAACTTCTGAGCTGGGCGCAATGGTGCATACCTGTAATCCCAGCAATTCAGGAGGCTGAGGAATTTAGCAACTCAGCCAGACCCTGCCTCTAAATAAAATATAAAAAAGGGCTGGGGATGTGGCTCAGTGGTTAAGCACCCTGGGTTTGATCGCTGGTACCAAAAATTTCTGGGCTGGGGTTGTAGCTCAGTGGTAGAGTGCTTGCCTAGCATGTGTGAGGCACTGGGTTCAATCCTTAGCACCAAACTAAATAAAATAAAGGTATTGTATCCAAAAAGAACTAAAAAAATAATAATTTCTCCCCCCAATTACAAACAATGTAGCCCCGGTTGAAGCTCTATTCACTTACTGCAAACTCTTCCCTCTGGGTTTTTCTTCGAAGTTGGCCTTTCATTGGGGGAGCAGGGCGGCCATCTACAAATAGAAGAGATAAAAGGCAAGTGCTAGGGGTGGTCTGTAGCATCTTGGCCAAAGACTGTGGTAGGGATGACAAAGAGCCAATCTCTCTCTCTTCTCTTCTGTTTTACACCCAACGTAGCTTAATTCTTCTAAAATAAGTTCTTCGAACAGAGTGAGGTGCTGAGAGCCATTGCCAAGTAGGAATGACACATCGAAATTTCCTTGTCAGCGTACTCTATGTTGCTTAGAGGAAGGACTCGTGGAAATGGACTTGCCTTGGATTTGCAGTGACATTGCAAGTATGCTTGAGTAAGGTGACCTTGCTCAAGGACCAGGGCGGATCCGGGTTTAGGGCGGATCAGGTTTTAGGGAGTATCCCGCTCCTTGGGTTTAGGGCGGTTCCAGGTTTAAGGTGTACCCTGCCAGGAATAGGGCTATCCTGCTGATTAGAGCCTGGTGGAGTAGAGAATTTGGCGGATTTCCCCAGAACGTGTTTGTGGAGGGCCGGTGTGAGTTCGGGAATAAAGAATTGGTGTTTGAATCTACAAAGCTGTGAGTGGCTCGTGATTTTGTGCCCAGCCAGACTGCAGCAGTGAGGTACCACAGACCTACCAAAAATAAATTCTTAAGCTATGTTCCTACTCTTATTTCATGTACCACTAATTATCCTGGAATTCAAGGTAGTCTGCAATGTTTCATCTACTGTTTTATCTTCAGAAACCTTTCATTCAACGTCTTTGTTAAATTCTGTCCCACTCTACAATGAAATGCCCCCTTTCCCTTTCCTTCTAGCTAAGTACTTATCCTTATCCCTCTAAGACTTCTTCCCACCCCAAATCCTCTCTAACCTCCATCAACTTCATCAGCTCTTTCTGTGTAATACAAGGGATGGAACAGTCTCATGACCCTTCTTTCAGGGTTTCTTCTGAAAGAAGTACATGTCATTTAAGTACGTGTCATTCATTTATTTTCCTTGGAATATTTACTCTATTATAGCTTTTAGCATTATTTACCCATTTCAGATCCATTTGGAAAGAGACAAAGTACTAAAGTATTATTTAATTTTTAAAATGTCCATGCTTATTTTCCCAGCCAGACTTTAAGTTGCTTGAAATCAGGGACTATAAAATTATTTTTTGCCCTTCATAGCATAGTACATAAGCACATAAGCACTAATAAAGATTCCATAAAAATATTCAGTCTGAAGTTATAATAGAGATGAGAGGAAAGGATACCTACTTTCTACAAACAAAAAAGTGAAAATTCTGCCCAAAGTTTGAAGCTAAGACAGATAAATTGTAGTACAAAAAGGGAATAAGTAGCTGGGAATATAACTCAGTGGTAGAGTCTTGCTTAGCATGTGCAAGGCTGTGGGTTCAATCCCTAGTAACCCACTCCCTTCCACAAAAAGGAACCAATATTGTGCAATGTGTGTGTCAAGTGAATTACACTGGGTTTCATTTTTATCCTTTACAAGAAACATGAATGCGTGTCTCTGTGTAGCTGTATGTATATGTGTATACATATACTTTTTCTTTTTTTTTTTTAAAGGAGGGAAACTTAGATTGAGAAACAGCTTAAGGGTGTAGCATAGTGGAGCTGGGATTGTGGCTCAGTGGTAGAGCACTCATCTAGCACGTGCGAGGCCCTGGGTTTGATCCTCAGTACCACATAAAAATAAATAAACAAAATAAAGGTATTGTGTCCAACTACTTCTAAAAAATAAATATTAAAAAAAAAAGGGTGTAGCATAGTGACAAAGTGTGCACTTAGCCCTGGGATCAATCCCCTGTGTAAGCATGCTTTCGTGTGTGTACACAGAATTAGATACATATAATTCCAGTCTTTCAAATATTCCATATTACTACAAAGAGCCTAGGCTTCCTACTGTAAATGACTAGTGGAAACAAATTTCATCCTCCTCCTCTGAATAAGTATGTGAATAAGCAGGGTCATATTCCTAGAGAGACTAAAGAATCCAATGGGGTGGGGGTGGGGGGCTAGAGATATAGCTCATTGGGAGTGTTTGTCTTGCATGCAGAAAACCCTGGATTCACTCCCCAGCACCACAAAAACCAAAACAAAGCTCCAGAAGGGTATTAATACTCAGGTCTCCAAGTTGGGAAGAAGGCCTGGATCCTGCTCAGTTGTATTTCTGACTTTGATACTATATAGGCATTTCATTTCTGTAGGCCTCAATTTTCCTACTGTAAAGGTGAAGTACCATAAAAGAGGTAAGGAGTGGCTTTAACTTCTCTGAAGGTCCCATTCTTTTCTTCTGGTACTGGTGAGTGAACCTAGGGGCATTCTACCACTGAGCTACCTCCTTAGTCTTTTTTTTTTTTTTGAGATAGACTTTCTAAGTTGCTGAGTCTGGCCTGAAATTTGCAATCCTTCTGCTTCAGCCTCCCAAGTCAATGGGATTACAGGTTGTGTTTTGGGCCTGGCTAGGCTAAAGTTGCTCTATTTTGGAGCTTTTTAAGTAAAAAGATTCTTCTGAAGGAAGCCCGCCATCCTCAATCATCACCCTTCTACCCCTCTGAGATACTCCTTTCCACAGCTTTTCAAAGTTCTTCTTGCATTTGGTACCAAATTCTCAAAATGCATTCACCACACAGAAGGGTGGTTCTTCCTAACTACTTAAAAATCATGTTCCCTTTGAGAAAGGGGAACGATTTCTCAACCCCTTCAACCCCAGGGCGGTTTAAGTTAGAATTAACTTGTTTATCTTCACTAGCCAAGATCCTGTCTAGCTTTACCTTCCGTAGTAGTAGTAGTTTAACTGACAAAATAAAGGAGAGCTTTTTTACTCCAACTCCATTTTCCAAATAAAAAGTTCGATTAGTTTTCCACTCAGTCACGCCCCCGCCTGGACACCACTCCCCAACCCGCTCCAGGGGCGGTCCCTCTAAGTGAAATATCTCTGAAGAAAACTGTTGGACTGTCACTCACCTGCGTAAGACCAGTCTGGGAGCTCCGTGAGGGGCCCGTAGCCGGAAGGATTGGCAGCCAGGCCCTGTCTGGGCAAAAAGAAACAGTCGCGTGAGGTCTCGGACCAGCTTCTAGCCCCCCAGATTCCCCCATCCCAGCACTTACTGGAGTCTCCACTGGCTGCCAGCCAGAGCCGACACGCTGCAGTGTAGCCTCCGGACACCTACTAGGAAAACAAGACAGAGTCAGAGAGGACGCTGAGCCCGCCGTAGGGGTCCAGCGCACACCTCACCGGGTCCCGAGTCTACATAGCCTACGCCAACTCACCGGAGAGCAGGGTCCCCGAAGCAGCCATGTCTGTGGCGGAGGAGCCGGAAGTGGGCGTGGCCTCGGAGGCAGAGCGCGTTGCTGAGTGGGGGGAGCCGGAAGCCGCCATCTTGAATCTGGTTTTCAATCACGGGCTCCGCCATCTTGGGTCATCGTACGGAACTGAAGAGCAAATAGGGCCTGGGTCTTTGGGGCGAAAAGGAGCTGTCATCTTGAGCATGTGTCTTCAGTGGAAGTGGTGATATCCCCGACTGAACGGTTCTGCATTGTTCCCATGACCTTCCCACAGCGGACTCTAATATTTTGAAATTTACAGTAACTTTTATCTCAGAGTAACCTCCATTTACCTCATTCTACAGTTCTCCCGCCTCACTGCATTTTCTCCAGACTAAATGGCTAAGTCTAGAGTGAATGAGAAAATTTTAAGATCGCATGCATTTATCCAACAAAACTGAAGAAATTCTATGTGACAAGCGCTGTAGTAGGTGCAGAAAATTCTATGGAGAGCAAGAGCAGATATCATCACTATTCTGATAGACCTTTTGGTCCCTCAGAGAGGAGAGAAGACAATCATACATGTGACTAATGTTACAGCTAAGTCCTGGGAAGGGAAGTTTGTGTGTTTTTTTGCCAGCATATATAATGGGAATGTGATCTAGAATGCACTGTCAAAGACTCTTGAGAAAGCTGTGTTGGAGCTAAGAGTTGATGTCATTTTTATAAGAGCTACCACAACACATTCCCTAATATAACTCTTGCAAGAACTTTCTGAGGTAAGTACAGGTTGAGCATCCCTAAACTGAAAACCTTAAATCCAAAATGATCCACAATCAGAACTTTTTGAGCACTGACAGTGCTATAAGTGGAAAATGCAATACTAAACTCATGAGGTATTGCACTCAAAATACAGGCCAACTAAAAATATTGTACAAAATTACCTCCAGGGAAGCTGGAGGTGTAGCTCAGTAGTAGAGGAGGTGCTTAGCGTGCTCAGATCCTAGGTTCATCCACAGCACCAGAAAAAAAATAATTAATTTCAGGCTATGTGTTAAGGTCTAAAAGATTTTCATGTTTAGTTTTGGGTTGCTTTCCCAAGATATTATGTATGTGCAAGTGTTCCAAAATATGAAAAAGATAAAAAAAAAATTAGCTGGGCATGGTGGCACATGCCTGTAATCTCAGCAGCTGGGAAGGCTGAGGTAGGAGGATCACATGTATGATGCCAGTGTTTAGGATTCATAAGAAAGATGATGGACTCATACTGCTGTCTATACTATATAAAGGAATTGAACCAACAATAGTATTTTTTAGTAGTGTACATATGAGGAGGACACCATTAATTTCCAGAATCATTGGAAAGGCCACAAATGTTCAGATGAACAATAATTTGTATGATATGAATGTTACATGCAAAAGTGGACCTGTGCAGTCATGAAGCAATTCAGCAAGATTGTAAGCAACTTGAAAAAAAAAAAAGAGTGCTAGGGATGCTGCTCAGTGGGAAAACACTCCTAGGTTCAATCCCTGTAGAATAAAAATAATATAATAATATAAAATAAAAAATTTGAGACACTTCTGATACCACACATTTCCAATAAAGGAAAGTAAATGTAGATAGTAAAGCCAGATCTGTGACTCTTGCCTTGCTCTTTATTACTTGCTATTTAGTACTGTTGTGGAAAAAGTTGTTTACCCTTAATTTTTTTTTCCTTTCTTTTTCCCTTTTGTAGTACTGAGGATTGAACTTAGGGGTACTTTGTCTCTTCCACTCAGCTACACTCCCAGCCCTTTTTAAAATTTTGAGGCAGGGTCTCACCAAATTGCCAAAGCTGGCCTCGAATTTGGGATCCTCCTAATTAAGTCTCCCCATTAGCTGGAATTACAGTAGTGCATCACCATACCCAGATATTCTTAATTTCTTTTCTTTTTGGTACTGGGGATTGAATTTAAGAATGCTTAACAAGTGAGCCACATCCCCAGCCCTTTTTTATTTTTGAGACAGGGTCTTGTTAAGTTGTTTAGAATATTGCTAAATTGCTGAGATTGGCCTTGAACTTTTTATCCTCCTGCCTCAGCCTCTCAGGTCACTGAGATTATAGGTATGTGCCACCATGCCTGGCTATCCTTGATTTCTTAATTAGAAACATCACACTTTAAAAAAAATTTTTTAATAGTTTTTAGTTGTTGATGGACCTTTATTTTATTTACTTATTTATATGTGGTGCTGAGAATTGAACCCAGTGCTTCACACATGTGAGGAAGTGCTCTACTGCTGAGCTACAACTTCAGCCCCAAAACATATCACATTTTTGAAAACATTTTAAGATGATAACGTAAATGAAATACTTTCTGTTGAAGCTCCTACAAACATGCCCATTACTGTGTGCTGGGCTAGACACTTAAACACATGCTGACTAGGGGAACCTGAGGGAGTGGTATAATGGCCTATCTGGAAGTTTATCATTTCCTTTGCAAGACTGGGAAGTTTTTCCACAGGAGGTGGCTCTGAGTTGTGCTTTGAAAGAGGGGAAGGGTGGATCCTGGTTTAAGAGGTAAAAGCAACTATTTTGATAACAATAAGAATGGTATAGACTAGAGCTAAACAAGAAGAAGGGATGGAACAAAAGAAACTTGGCTAGAAGCCATCAGATGGATTCGCACCCCACCCCCATAAGTAAGAGAAATAAATGTAGAGTACCATAACTATCTTACATTCATATATTACTTTAAAAATTTTTTTCTTTTGCAATTCTGGGAATTAAATCTAGGGCCCTGCACATGCTAGCTAAGATCTACTACTGAACTATGCTGTATACTTTAGCCCCATTTACTTCATTTTTATTTAGCAAAACATTTCTGCACAAAACCAGGCACAGTGATGCATGCCTGTAATCCCAGGGTCTTGGGAGGCTGAGATAGGAGAATTGAGAGTTCAAAGCCAGCCTCAGCAATGGCAAGGTGCTTAGCAACTCAGTGAGACCCTGTCTCTAAATAAAATACAAAATAGGGCTGGGGATGTGGCTCAGTGGTTAAGTGCCCTCAGTTCTGACTTCAATCCCCAGTACCAAAAAAAAAAAAAATTATATATATATATATATATATATATATATATATATATGTATATATATACACACATACATAAATGATTTCAAAATAAAACTGTAAAGTAGTTAAGATAGTCCAGGAAACAGTTATTGTACAGATTTTACAGTTTTTAGGGATCAGTAAATTGAACCAAAATGTGACTATTGGACTGGGGATGTAGCTCAATGGTAGAGTGAGAGCCAGCCCTTCCAAAAAAGAAAGAAAGAAAGAAAAATGCTGTGGATTTATTGTTTGTTTTACAATTAGTGACAGAATAAAGACTGAGTGACACTGTTCCCTTACTTGGCTTTTTGAGCCTTTTACTGGTCCTAAGAGCACTGGAATCTCACAGTTGAGGGAATCAAGTAGAAGCCAAAGGCTTGAAGAATAACCTAAGAGTCAGTGTTTAGGATTCATAAGAAAGATGATGGACTCATACTGCTATCTATACATATAAAGGAATTGAACCAACAATATTATTTTTAGTAGTGCATGTATGAGGAGGACACCATTAATTTGCAAAATCATTGGAAAGGGCACAAATGTTCAGATGAACAATAATGTGTATGATTTGAATGTTACATGCAAAAGTGGACCTGTGCAGTCATTCAATAGCTGTAGAAGTCAAAGAGCAAGAGCTGGAGGGTAGGAATGGGGGTAAGAATGGGAAGTTTGAGCATAACTAGAAAATCTAGGAAGGAGGATATTTAGAAGGAAGACAACTTTAGCCTTTGACGTGGTTAGTATGATGTGGTAGGGGGACAATCCACTGGTTGTAAATGGCAGGAAACATGGGTTAGGATTTTGGGAGAGAGACAGAGGACATGGAACACTGACAGTTAACATCATCAGCATTCTCTGGACCTCATGGAATGCTATTGACGGAGGAGGTCTGGCACCTGGACAGCACTCTTCAGTGACTTCATCAACCTCATAAACCACAGGAAAGCAGCTTTGTCATCCCAAACTGGATATCCTTTATCCTCTGTACTTCATCTGACAAAGACTGGAGTTGAGTGATGTGAAGCACCCGGAGTCTGAGCTTTATGTTTTCCTCTCTTAAATTCCTTTGCTTTTCAAAGACATCATATTTGGCTTTAGCATTTTTGTAATCCACTTGTATTTGTGTCCAATATATTTATTCAGATATCCCTGTAGAGTTGTAAACAGTTACTTGTAGTCCCCCCAACCCCCAAACTAGCTCTTTTTATTTTTGAAATGATTTCTGTAGGTTGTTCAGAGCTTCACTAAGTTGCTGAGGCTGGCCTCAAGCTTGCAATCCTACTTCAGTCTCCTGAGTCGCTGGGATTACAAGTGTGTGCCTCTGCATCTGACAAAATAGGTGCTTTTTTAACAGTTGCGATGAGTTATAATGATACTGAGAAGGAACATAAATAAGTGAGCTGACTTTGGTAACCAATTCCACCTTATTGTGCAACAACTTCCCCATTTTGCATGTGTATGACAGAATTCTAAGATTGAAGAAGTTGTGGAGAGAAGGGGAAACTGGGGATTCTTTCAGTATTTTCCTTTTCAGGACAGCTCAAAGATCAAATCACTGTCATCTTGTGCAAAAAATGTGGGAACTGAAGGCTTTAAACAACACATCCTTACAATACACTGCTTTGCATAGTATTTCCTTATTACTTACAAAATTTATTGTAACATATTTCTCTTCTTTTACAGAGCTGTCAAATCAGTATTGGCTAGCCGGGTGTGGTGATGCACACCTGTAATCCCAATGGCTTGGGAGGCTGAGGCACGAGGATCCTAAGTTCAAAGCCGGCCTCAGCAACTCAACAACTTAGTGAGACCCTAAGCAACTCAGGGTCTCTAAATAAAATACAAAAAAAGAAAAAAAAAAAAGAAAAAAAAAAAAGGATGTGGCTCAGTGGTTAATTGCCCCTGGGTTCAATCCCCAGTACCAATAAATAAATAAATAATTACTGGCTAAATATTGCATGCAGGAGGCCCAGTAAAACACACACACACACAGACAGACACAGTCTGTATTAAAAGACCTAACTTCAAGAGGAGTCATTTATGACCTTCAGCTACATTCTCTTCTTCCTGACAACTGGGAAGTCCCTTTTAGAAAGGCCAAGCCTGGCAGGTATTGTGGCGCATGCCTGTAATCACAGCTATTTGGGAGGCTGAGGCAGGAGGATCACAAATTCCAGGCAGGCCTCAGCAATTTAGTGAGACCCTGTCTTAAAATAAAAAATAAAAGTAAAAAGGTGTAGGGATGCTGGGCATGGTGGTGCAATCTGTAATTCTAGCAACTCCGGAAGGTGAGGCAGGAGGATTCTAAGTTAAAGATCAACCTCATCAATTTAGCAAGGCCCTAAGGACTTAGCCAGCCCCTGTCTCAAAATAAAAATTAAAAAAGGGCTGGGAATGTTGTTCAGTGGTTAAGCACCCCTGGGTTCAATCCCAGGTACCAAAAAAAAAAAAAAAAAGGTAGGGATATGAACTCAGTGGTAGAGTGCCCCTGGTTTTAATTCCCAGTTCTGCAAACAACATAAAAGAAGAAATGTTAAACCACCATTTGACCCAGCTAGCCCTCTCCTTGCTCTATATCCAAAGAACTTAAAATCAGCATACTATAGTGATGCAGCCACGTCAATGTTTATAGCAGCTCAATTCACAATAGCTAAACTATGGAACCAATCTAGGTGCCCTTCAACAGATGCATGGATAAAGAAATGGACTATTACTCAGCAATAAAAGAGAATAAAATTATGGCATTTGCAGGTAAATGGAATCAGAGATTAGCCCGTTAAGTGAAGTAAGCCAATCCCAAAAAAACAAACGCTGAATGTTCTTCTTGATAAGTGGAAGCTGATCCATAATGGGGGTCTGGGGGAGAGAATGGAGGATCTTTGGGCAAAGTGGGGGGAGCGGGGGAGCACATGAGCGTAGGAAAGATGGTAGAATGAGATGGACATCATTACCCTAGGTACATGTATAATTGTATATATGGTGCAACTACATTGTATACTACCAGAGAAATGAAAAGCTGTGCTCCATTTGTACACAATGAACCGAAATTCATTCTGTTGTCATGTATAACTGACATGAGTGGCTCAGGAGGCTGAGACAGGAGGATTGCGAGCCAGCCTCAGCAATGGCGAGGTACTTAGCAACTCATTGAGAACCTTGTCTCGAAATAAAATACAAAATAGAGCTGGGGATGTGGTTCAGTGGTTGCGTGCCCCTGAGTTCAATCTCCAGTACCAATCAATCAATCAATCAATTTTTAAAATTATATAAAAAAATGCTAAAGCTGGATTGTGCAAAAGTACTATTTACAAATCACCTTTTAGCCTTAAACCATGTGAGGCATTTCCAGATTCCTTTTTTTTTTTTGGTACTGGGGATTGAACCCAAGAGCACTTAACCCAAGAGCCACATCCCCAGCCCTTTTGCTCCCCCCCCCTTTTTTTTTTTTTTGGAGACAGGGTCTCACTGATTTGCTGAGGACTTGGAACTTGTGATCTTCCTGACTCAGCTTCCCGAGCCACTGGAATTACAGGTGTGTGCCACCATACCCGAATTCCCATTTCTTGAACTAGCCCAGCAACTCCTGCTTTTATTAGGTACATGCTGCAGCTAAGGTTGTTCACACTAAAGGTGCTTTGGCAACTCTAGCCTCCCAGGCACCCTGGCTATGGAACATTTTTGGTTATATGCTGCCTCCTGGTGGCAGCTACTGCCCAGCACCTTTCCGCCTGGTGGAGACCACTTTCTTCAATTTAGAGTCTTGAAGCTGATGCAACAGCTTCCTTACAAGGGGTGAGGAATTGGGAACCAGAGGTGGAAGAGAACATTTTGGGGAGACCCCTCCCCCAGATCCAAGCAGGCATTGCCTCCTCTCCTCTACCTCCTGCAATGGGGCTTCCCAGTCCAGAGTCCCTTCTGAGTCTCATCTGAGTGTCTCTGGGGTGGAGATGGGGGTTGCCAGGGTTTGGGGCTTTTGTCCAGACCCCAGTTGCCAATTGAAATGCTTGGGTCAGAGTGTTAAGTTTTTTGCCTTTTGTGCTGAAGTTCCCTGAGGCAGAGGCTTTGCCTGAATGATATAGTCCAGAGTGACCACTACAAGACATATTCTGTTGTTTATGAAACTTTTTATCGGGGAAGTATTCCACGTCAGGGTCCTTGAGGGGCTGGTCTGTCTGGTCTACTGGAGAACATTTTTTTACCTTATTGCAGTTATGATCAGGTTGCCCAGTCCCAGTAGACAGCAGACTTACTGGGTTTAGAGTCTGGACAACTTCAATGTGGACATGTAGATATTTATATAACGTGCCCTGGTATCTGACCATCCTCTCATTAGTCAGCCAATATTGTCCTTTATATTCAAATAATGTCAAAACTGAATGAGGAACTTTGACAACAAATTTTGTCCGATAGCCAATTTATTAGTTTCCAACACCAGAAGGGCTGTGGCTGCAAGGGCCTGTAAACAAGGTGGCCAGCCTTGAACCATAGAGTCCAGCTATTTAGAAAGATAGACCACTGAATGGTGTCATGTCCCCAGCATTTGAGTCAGGACTCCTATAGCTCTTCCAGATGGCTCATGGACATATGGAAAGAAAGATTTTGTGGATCAGAGAGTCCTAGTGCACTAGTGAGTGCCTGCTTAGTGGCCTCAGAGGCCTTTTGTTGTGTTGGTCCCCACATCAGAGGATCCTGTTCTCCCCTATTTTTGGCCTCATAGAAGGCCACTAAACTGAAAAGTTAGGGATCCATATTTTGCAGAATTTGACAGCACTCAGGAACTCAGATCTTATGGCTGGTAGAAGGAACTGGAATTGAGCAGACTGTTTTCTATCAGGGCCCAGTTGCCATTGTCTCGAGTTACATAAAAACTGAAGTAGTTGACTTTTTCTTGATAGATGTGGGCTTTCTTCCTTTGAGACTTCCTAGCCAGTTTTACATAGGAGAGTGACAAGCAGTTGTGACCCCTTTATGCAGTCTTCTTAGGTTGTTCAGCCAGCAACAGATCATCTACATATTGGAGCAATGTGTATCTACATCAGAGGCCAATATTCATGTTGTTTTGCAGGAAAGGCTTTCAAATCAGAAGCTAGCGCCATTGTAAAGGTGGATGGTGAGTTTCTGAAGCCCTGTGGCCCTCTGGTCTAGGTCAATTGGTCTTCAGTTGGGGTCATTCTTTCTTCCAGTGACCCTCCAGATAGCAGTAGGTACATAGGCTTAGCTTCAGCCTTGTCTCTGGATAAGGTACTCCTTCCATTCAGACCTCATTGACCCTGCATTTAGCCTCATTTTTTTTTTGTGTGTGTTGGGGATTGAACCCAGGACTTTGTGCATGAGACGTAAGTACTCTACCAACTGAGCTACATCCCCAGCCTTGGCCCTGATTTTGATAACTTTTTTGGCCTTGTCCTGGTAGGATTCCCCCTTTGAGTGAACTCTGGGTTTGCAATGAGGGAAGCTGCAAGGAGAACCATCTCTTTATTCATTTTTTTAAAAAATATTTTTTTACTTGTAGATGGACACAATACTTTTATTTTTATGTGATGCTGAGGGTCAAACCTAGTGCCTCACACATTCAAGGCACGTGTTCTACCACTGAGCCACAAGCCAGCTCTCTTCATCTTTTGGTCTGCTTCTTATTGAGTCTCTGGGTCTTGGTTGATAAAAACTATGGTGGCCACTTTAATCAACTCCCTGACTTTTTTTTTTTTTTTTTTTTTGGTGTTGGGGATTGTACCCAGGGCCTTGTGCATGTGAGGCAAGCACTCTACAAACTGAGCTATATCCCTAGCCCTTACTGGCATTTTTTAAAGCAAAGCCAAGCAAAGTTTTGGTGAATGTCTCTCTGGCCTTGTTTTACCTCCTGGTTGTCTGGTGCCTTGGAATCAAAGGGAGTGAAGAGTTGGAAGGTCTCACATAGTTGTTCATAGATCTGGCTGGGACTTTCATCAGGCTTTTGGAGTACTTCTGATATCTTGTTCATGTTTAGCCTCTTTCCCCCCTTCTTGTAGGGGCTGCCTATGAGGGCCTCTGGATAGCTCTTTATCTTTAGGATAAAGAGCTTTATTGGGGCCCCTCCTAGGTCTGTGTCAGAGAACCAGGCCTGGGCATAGGCTTGGATGTTGCCTTGTGTGTCAGGAGCATGATCCTCTAGCAATTTTAAAGCTCTCAGGTCACCTGTTTGCATTCCTCTGTCAACCAAGGAGGGCTGGTGGGTCTGGATAATGGACTGCATTAGATCATCATGGCCCAGGACTTCTCTGTGTAGGAGGGAGTATGATTTTTCCAATTTAAGAGATCAATGGTGGTGAAAGGCTGGCACTCAAAACTGCATTGTCCCCCTTGGATGTTTCCCTCCTGGTCAATACAGACAACTATGCCCCTTTTAGTGTCTCATAGGGGCATCTGGAGAACTCTTATCTGGGTTGTGGCTCTGGTCTTGGGACAAGTATCCTGCCTTGGTCTCTGTGGGGGTGGGGTGGGGTGGAGGAGTCTTTGGCTCTGGCACTGAGGCATCAAGGAGGAAAGAGTAGCTGGTGCTGAGGGGCCACCATCTGTTGCCTCTGGGGCTGAGGGGGCTGAGGGGACAGCCTGTTGCCTCAGTGATCTTGGCAAAGTCGGGTAGAATGGCATATAAGGTGATGGCCTCTCTTCTGGCTTATGGAGAAAACTGGTTTCCTTTCTGTATTTTATTTGTCAGGTTTTTGTCTGTTTAGTTCCCTTTTGTTAGGTCTTAGAGGCTACTATAGTCTGAACTAATGTCAACTTGAACTGTTCTTCCAGATAGGCTCTCAACCAACGGCTGTTTCTATACTATTTCTTGCCAGCAATCAATATAAGGGAATGATCTGGGTGTCCAGGTTTGGTTTTTTTTTTTTTTTTTTTTTTTTAATAGAAAGGACATCATCAGTGACACTTTTTCTCGTGGTCATCCCACATCAAAGCCTGGCCTCTAATTTGCAGAGAGTATATAACATTTGTGGAGTGAGTTTCAAACCAGAGTAACCATTAAATACCTTTCTTAAAGTTTTCTAATATACATTTCAAAAGATTTAATTTACTCTGCATGCCCCCCATGTTCTACACTGCATAGTGTTGCACACTCTAAGACTTACTTCGTCTATCTCTGGCCGTTCCCCTCTCAGAGACTTAGGGTTATCTTAGCCTTGTGGGTTGGTATCAATCCCTGACTCGGAGCTTCCAGCTAGATGTTGGTTGGTAGAATTCCACCTCAGACTGTATGAGCTACCATGGAACTGCAGATTGGGACTCCACACTTGCTTGGGTCCTTGGATCAGGTCCGAACACTTCTGCTCTCCATCTCATTCACACATTTTTACATACTTTCACATAGATATGATAAGAGTAAAATTTCTATACTGCTCAAATCCCCCAAATTCCAAAACCACAGAAGGAGTCAGGGTTTCCTTTCTGCTCGTTGACCCCAAACAGAGACTACTTGGGTGACTCCTGGGTCCTTTTTGGCTCCAACTCCTTTGGAGGTTACAGAAGTAAATTAAGGCTATTTTCCGTATGCTGAGGCCTCTAAGGGGAAGTCATGTGGGATCCACTAAAGGACATTCTTCCTATCTGTTCAGTCTAGCAGTGTTCCAGGTTCCCTATTCCTGGTTCCTGCATCTCTGTGGGTTCTATTGTGCTTTGGGGGCAGCAGCTCAGGGGTGCTGGGTGAGTCACCTTGCCCACAAGCACAGAGTTGCCTGTGGTGCATCAAGGAGAAGCATTGTCCTCCAACATGCAGGGGAAGCCAGAACCGGATACAAGAGAGGCAGAAAAGATGTCTTTGCCTCTTCCATCCCATCCACATCACCAAATGATATAGGACAGAAGAGACTGGACACCCAAGGAATTTTCAGGAGACAGGTTTATTGGCTGCAGCCAGTCAGGCCAGAGTATGGGGCTGGGCCAGAGTGTGGCCCATGTCTGAAATTCTCTGTACCTTGTCTGGAAATTCTTTAAATTTTATACTCAGAGGGGTTGTTACATGTCAGTGGGTGGGAACTTTTTTTTTTTTAGAGAGAGAATTTTTAAAAAATATTTATTTATTTTTTTAGTTTTCTCGGACATAACATCTTTGTTTGTATGTGGTGCTGAGGATCCAACCTGGCTGCACGCATGCCAGGCGAGTGCGCTACCGCTTGAGCCACATCCCCAGCCTGAGTGGGTGGGAACTTAATAGTCTTTGTCCCATATTCTTAGGCTAGACAGATGTTTCACATGTTTTCTCTGCAAACCCGGCATTTATAAGAAAGAGGAAGCTTCAAACCACGATGAGCTTTCTGCAAAACTCCTGTGAAATCCTGTTGACACTCTTTGTAAAAATCTTTCTTATGAGAAGCTTGATTATAGCAAGGGTCTTTTGGGTGATACCTGGTCTGTTTCACCTTCACTCTCTTTCACCACACCCTGCTTCCTAGATCCAGGGGAAAGGCAGGGGGTGGAATGCTTTACCCGGTGCAGGGAATGGAAGGGACACTTGGTGGGGTCCTGGTCCCCAGGAAAGATCCTGGGTCGTTGCCCCAGGTCAGACCATTTATGAAGGGCAACCCAGCTCTTCCTAGGGGCTTTGAAGGCGGGTGATAGCTGGGTCTGGTTTTGAGAAAGCGAGATCTTAGGACCTCAGACAGGAAACCAGAAAGCAAGGATAGGGAGGGAATGTGGGAGAAAGGGGCAAAGGTGAGCGCCAGCAGGTCTGGCGGGGGCGGAGACGGAGGAGAGCTGGGAAGGGGCGACGGACAGGTTTGCAGGGGGAGGGCAGAGCTGCGGGGGGGCGGGGTGGAGGGTAGCGGAAGAGCTCACGTTTTAGATTAGCGCTTCCTCTCTTCTTGAATCCCTTCGGATTTTGAGTGAACCTGAGTGCTTGTCTGCCTCTATCTTCTCTGCCCTTTGACCCTGTCGTGGCACTTCGCTTTGGCCACCTCTTCCCTGCAGACAGGTCACCTGAGCCTTGGTGTGGGATAGAGAAACTAAGAACTTCCCGAATCAGGAAAGAACATTAGATGAGGGCCTTTATGTTCTATTTTTTCCCATTAGTGAAACAAAGTCAATTTTTAAACCATTCTAAACCTTCCAATAAAACTGAAAACCATACTCTTCTTCCTTTTACCCATTTCTACCAAAAATAAGAAGTACCACTGAAGACTCCTTGCTCTAAGGAGCCAGAGGAGTAGCGTTAAGTCTGAGGGCAGACTCAAGAGCCTGCCCAGCAGCCCAGCCACATGGGAGATCAGAGTAACAGTGGTGTTCATTCATTTCTTCACCCCTGCAACGAATGACTGCAAGCCTTGCACTTGAGGATACAGTGAACAAAGCTCTTGAGATGCTTACCTTCTAGTGGTGGTGGTGATTACAACACCAGGAATGGAAAATATCACAGGGAAGAAAGTTCCAGGCAAGGAGGATAGGTGAAAGAAAAGGCATTGAAAAAACTGAAGTGGGAGCATGCTTATTGTGTGGCTACAGCAGGGTGACCAAAGTGGCTGGAGTGCAATGAGGGAGAGAACTGGGGCCATGCCAACCTGTGCTAACAGGGATGGCTTTTTGCTCCTCTCCCTAGGACTTCCCTCATAGCTTGAACCTGAACCCAGGGTAAGTTTAAGGGGCAGGCCATCTGGGAAGCAGCCCAGGTCTAAAAAGGCAATAAATTATCATTGGAATAATCCAGATATTTGGTGCCTCTGATTTCTGAGTCTCTTTGTGAAATATAAGTTGGCTTCCATCCAGTGGCCCAGACAGAATCCTGGAGGACTCCTTACCTAGACCACCTGTCTGTAGAGTAATTTGCAACAAGCAGGTGCAAGTTGCAGGGTGTAGCCTGGAGATCTGGGAGCTATCAATTACCTAAGGCAACAGTCACAACCGGAATTCTGAAAATGCATGGTGCACTGTGACGTGTCCCTCCCCAGGACAGGTATTAATGCTATTGTCTACCTTTAAAGTGGTTTAATATGCTTACCAAGAAGTAGTCTGCCTCAGAAAATTGCATGTGATGAATTTATATAATAACCTCTAATTTTGAATGTAAAGAAATATACTTATGCAGTTTTTATTTTGAGAAAACTGTATTTCCTCTATCTCAGTAAGCAAAACAGATATTTATGTATTTTTGGTATTGGGGATTGAACTCAAGTGGTGCTCTACAATTGAGTTACATACTCAGTCCTTTTTCTTTCTTTCTTTTTTTTTTTTTTTCAGTTTTGAGATAGAGTCATGCTAATTGCTGAGGGTCTAGCTAAATTGCTGAAGCTGGCCCTGAACTTGTGATCCTTCTGCCTCAGTCTGTGGGATTACAGGTATGGGCCATCATGCCCAGCTTCCACATGTTTAAACAGTAGTTTGCAGCAACTCAGAAATCTGCCCAGGGTGCCACAGCATTGTTGGCTCTTACCTGGCAACTCAGACTCACACTTTAACATTACCTGAACCATTTGGGGAACTGGGCAATGAGTGGGCTTTTTTGATGTCTTGATGTATGCTTGGCTGCACCCATGGGGGCCCTCTTTGGTGTATATTATCTTCTTTGACTTGTTTTAGGTGCTGAAATGGCTTGGAAACTCTTGAGATGGGATGGCAGAATTCCATTGCCCTAACCATAGGATCCTATGCCCCTGTAGGACTAAACACAGACTGTGAGTGGGAGAGGGAGTAAGAAAAGGAATGAGGGGAAGAGGGGAGGTGGGGAATTGTAAGGGTCCTCTGGAGGGCACTGTAAATTGCAAGGAAAACTAAAGTGCTTAGTAAACTTAAGATAACAAGGAAGATCAGGGGTTGGTGTGGAGAGGAGGTGGAGCTGAGACAGTGGAGAAGGTGCCTGGAGGCCGAGCGGGCAAGAATCTCTGGGTTGGTGCAGGCAATCCGAGCTCCAGCCCCTCCCCTAGCCCCTCCCCGCTGCCGGCCAGAGTCGCACATGTGTTTTCCTGTTTTTCCATTTCGGTCCCCGTCACCCTCTGCCTTTTCTGCTCCTCAGAGTCAACAGCTGCTGCAGCACGAGCCATACCCCTGTTACCCCTAACTATCACCTTCCCTGGCCCCCTTCCCAGGGCTTGCTGGTAGCCCCTCCTCCCTGCACTTTCCCAAAGGTCAAGAGACAGGTAAGAAGTGGGAGAGGGACAATGGGCGAGAGGGGAAGAGGAGAGGATGGAGTGCGTCCTGAAAATCAACCGGAGGGAGATTCAAGTCTTAGTTCCTGATCCCAGTCCTGGCCTCACTAGGTAGTCTCTGGCCCAGAGACTTCAGCCCTTGTTAATGGGAACTCTGGTCATAGGACTAAACAATTTGCTTTCTTGTTTCACATCCCCCCCCCCCCCCCCCCCCCGCCGCCACACACACACACACACACACACACACACACACACACACACACATACACACGAAGGAGGACCGCAGTTACAGTGGAGTATAGAAAAACAAATGGAGAACGTAGAACTGGAGAGGGAGGGGCTGAGCATGTAGCTTGGAGTGATGGGGAATCCAGCCATACCAGCATGTGTCTGTTTGGTTTCTGTTGTTAGGGGAGGCAACACAGACTAGTTGGAGCCAGAAAGGCAGGCCATGGGGGTATCTGGGAGAGATAGCATATTCTTACAGTAGCTCCCTGAACTTGGCTGAGGAGCCATGACCCAGAACTGTGTACTGGTTCCCAGAGAAGTGTGTTTTGGTGTTAGTTTTGGAGGGTGGGATCAGGGCACCAGGCTCCACTGGCTGCTCTGCCAGGCGCATGCTAGCTAGGGGCCCTGCTTCCTGCTTTCCTGAACCCTTGAGTCTGACACTTCTTCCACAGCTATAAGAGGAGTGTGTGGTTCTGTAATATTCACAGGGTCCTCAGAGATGACACCCCAAAAAAGAGAAAGGTCATGAGGGGTGCTGTTATCTTATAAGGCTTCTGTAAAGCCAGGGTGGCAGAACCTCTTTGGGAGAGCCTGGAGGTGCTGCTTGGCCCAGGGTGCCTGAGGATAAAATCATTACCCTGAAACTGAGGTCCTCAGGGAGGAGTGAGATGCCAGAGGTGCTGCATTCTTGCCTATGGTGCTAGGCTGTAGATGAGAAAAGAAGGGATATCTCCATGAATGACAGCCTCCCCTGACCAGTTGGTGAGGCTAGGAGATTCCACTCAACATTTCCTGGTGAGACCACTAGGGCATGCTGTTTGCTAGAGTGTAGTTGGATTTGTCTCAAGTTTCTTGAGAGGACTTCACTTTTCTGATATCACCAGTCATCACCAGTCATGAACATTCTTGTACACTTCTCTCCTTGTGCTCCCTTACTGTTTTCCTTTCCTTTGTCTCTCCTTCATTTTTTTTTTCTTGAGGTCACATTGAGACACATGCTCACCCCTTGGTGCCAATGAATGTGGTCTTAAAAAGGCAAGAGTGGTTTGTGTTTCTGTTTGCATTAGAAATGGGTACCCTAATAATTTCAGTGATGCCAACAGGTCTTTTTTTTAAGACATTGATGAACCTTTATTTTATTCATTTATTTATATGTGGTGTTGAGAATTGAACCCAGTGGCTCACACATGATAGACTCTACCACTGAGCCACAACCTCAGCACTAACAGGTCTTATAATTATTTCTTATCCTCTCCCGGGAACAGCCAGGAAGTAGGTGGACAGAGGAGGCCAGAGGCTTTCTTTTTAATCTAATCATATCATCCCCCAGGTAATTCATTAGGGAGCCACCTGAAGTGCTTTGCTGTCTGACAGGAAGCCTTAGAGACTAGGGCAGGTTGAAGGGGTGGGACATTGTGGAGATAGCATAGTTCTGCGATTACAAGTGTTATGTGTGCTCTGGGTTTTAGCTGCCTGCCTCCCTTTTTATTGGCACCCTGCTAGTGAACATACCTGCCCCCGTAGAAGGCATAGTGAACATACCTGCCCATAGGCTGTAGGGAGGGTTCAATGAGATAACTCATTCAAGGGCTTAGCTGTGGCCTGATTAAATCTCAATAAGTTCTGTAATTATTACAGGAGCATATTTGGAGGTGCAAGTTTAAGGAGCTAGAATGGGAGCATGAAGAGTAGAGATCAGTTTCCCAGGGATATTTAGATCTCTGTTCTCTTGTTGTAGAATAACAAAAAGTGGGTTAGGAAGAGTGTAAGAAGGGACCGACACTTGGATTTCAGAAAGGATAGAGTGTATTTCTGTTGATAATAGTCCAGAACATCAGATTTAAAGTAGACTATAGAGATAGACTAAACTGCCTGATTTCTAAAAACTGGCCAACTTCTGCTTGTTCTGGGCCTGTATGGCCAGGATAGCTCACAGAAATCTTATTTCCAATTTATTTATTTATTTTTCTAGGCAAGCACTCTACCATTTAACTACAATCTTAGCCCTCTCCATATTTTTAAGAAATTGGAGTCAAGTTGTATTTGGAGAAGGTATATGCAAAGAATTATGGATACTCTAGAGATCTTGATTTTTTTTTTCCTAAGAATGATGGGATGGAGAGAGAGATGTAGCTAGAGGTTTGATCTCATTTCTTGACTATTTTTCCTTTAAAGTAGTGTGAAGTTCAGACTTTGGATAATGACCCAAGTAGCCACCCGTCTCTGCATAGGGAAGTGTGTAGAGTCCTCCTCTTAGGCCACCCAATCATGGGGTATAGGAATGGCTCTTATACTTCCTCTAATTCTCAGCATGTGAACAAGCCTTTGTGTCACACTCTGCAACCTTCCTGCCTTTCTTAATTGTTTGGGGTGAGGAGAAGTGAGGATAGGGTGGGGCACAGAGGACGGAGAGGGGTCTGTGTCACCGCCCTGTCTTCAGCTAACTTGTTGGGGCATAACTTCCCCATTAGACAGAAAAGGCACGCAGCTGGCTGTCCTTTCTTCTGGGCCCTCAGTTCTGGAGCAGAGCTGACAAAGGAGATTCCTGAGAGAGCGCCTTCTTATCGCAGAAAGTGCTGAGTCCAGAGCTCCTTGCTGCCCCTTTTGCAGATGCAAAGGGCCTGTGAACCTTGGACCCAGACGATTGCTTAACTCTCCTCTTCCTTTTCCTCACCCCTTCCTTTGCTTGCTCCCTTGCCCCACCCCCCTTCCTGACTTCACTTAAATCCTTAGGCATTTGCCTGGCCTTCCCTTTTACTGCTGGTTGAGAGGAGGAACAATTGGATCATCCTTCTGGGAGGGTGCATTTCTTTCAGTGACTGCTGCTGGCTACTGCTGTGAGGACCTGCTTACATCCAGGGCCGGGGAGTGAGTGTGCCTCTCACCCTGTCCTCTTGTCCGCACTTACCTGCTAACTCCTCTCTGCTTCTCTGGCTGCTCTGTAGTATCCTATCCCTGCCTCTCCCCAGTGCCTCTTGCCTTAGTATCTCTTCATTTTCCTGAATAGCTATTTCTAGTTTCTTCTCAGCTGTCTCCTGCTCTGTGTTTCCCTGCATCTGCTGCCTGGTTTTAGCTGTTTTCTTGCCTTGGTTTTGAGTGGTCTCTCTCTCTCCAACAGCAACTCCAGGGGTAGTGGAGAGAGGGGAAGCTTCTTCCTTTCTAGGTTCTGCTGTATATTTGGGTCACCATCTCTCATTCATACATTTTTGAGTGATACAACTATGCCAATATGAGGAGAGGCTTGGAATACTAGAGACTGGGAAAAGGATCTAGGAAAGGAAAAACAAAAAGAAGCCTGTCTTCTTTCAGGATGGGTGGGGTGGCTTGGGCTTGGGCACCAGCTGAGGGTTGTTAATGGATGCTCCTTGAGCAGGGAGATGGCTGTTAGTTTCTAGCAGGAAAGCTCTGAAGCCTTTAGATTTGCTAGAGTGAGTGTCTTTGGGGAAAAGATCAGCATTGTGGGGAGATCCCACAGAGTAGCTGCCTGCAGGGTTGGTTGCATCTCAGCACAGGTGATAGGTGAGACTGAAATTAGAGAGAAGATAGACTTTTTGGATATATCTGAAAACTCAGGGTCAATCCACTATAATTATACTTGGGAGCTGCCAAACTGCCTTCGTACCTACTAGTCTTGTGTTACAGCTGGCTCAGGCAAAACCAGGATTTAGTTTTCTATTTGGAAAATGAGGTGGGCTGCATCATCATAATGAAGAGGCAGATGCTTTCCATTTTAAAAATTCAAGTTGGGGTCATTTTGATGAGCCAGCCAGAAGAAGAGGTTTTTCCAAGGTGGGAAGCAAGAGAGAGGTCTCTGAGTGGTGGGTGGGCTGCCCATACTGGCCCCTGTTGGGTAAGGGGTGGGGAACTACACATTTATCAATTACACCATATTTCTCATCTTTCTTCCTTAGAGGGCAATGCCAGGAAGCTGGTGAAGGCTCTCCTCTCCTCCACCATGGTTGACAGCATCAAATATGAAGTGGCCTCCCAGCAAGAGGCTGATGATTCTCCTTTGGGCCATGGGGCCAGCCCAGGAGCCCAGCAGATAAAGCTGAAGAAGGAGATCTCACTACTTAATGGCGTGTGCCTTATTGTGGGGAACATGATTGGTTCTGGAATCTTTGTCTCCCCCAAAGGTGTGCTCATGTACAGTGCCTCCTTTGGCCTCTCCCTGGTCATCTGGGCTGTTGGGGGCCTCTTCTCTGTCTTTGGGGCCCTTTGTTATGCGGAATTGGGCACCACCATTAAGAAATCTGGGGCCAGCTACGCCTACATTCTGGAAGCCTTCGGGGGACTACTTGCCTTCATCCGCCTCTGGACTTCCCTGCTCATCATTGAGCCCACCAGCCAGGCCATCATTGCCATCACCTTTGCCAACTACATGGTGCAACCTCTCTTCCCCAGCTGCAATGCTCCCTATGCCGCTGGCCGCCTGCTGGCGGCTGCCTGCATCTGTAAGTGGGGTTGGGGAGGAGAGTGGTGTGGAGGACTGGGCTAAGGTGGGGGTGTGTGGATCCAGGCAGGAAGCAAGGAGTTGGAAAGGAATGCCTTTGATAACACCTATTTTGTGATTTTTAAATTAATGTATGCTGTGAGCTGGGGTTGTAGCTCAGTGGTTGGGTGCGTGCTTAGCATGCTGGAGGTCCCAGGTTCATCCCCAGCAAGCAAAAAGAAAAACAACTATGCTTTGTGTTTCAAATGGTACCACAGTGTAAATGAAAGCAAGCAACTCACCTTTCTCCAACTTCTCATGCTAAGCCTATTAGCATTTAGTGTGCTTTTCCTGAATTTTTTTCTTGCTCTTTCAAGAGAAGTAGTTTTGACTGGGTGTGGAGATTGGTGCTTTGTATCCCAGCTGCTAGAGAGGCTGAGGCAGGAGGACTTCAAATTTGAATTAGGCCTGGGCACCTTGAATTCTCTCTATCTCAAAACCAAATAAGAAGGGCTAGCACAACCCTGTAATCCCAGCAACTCAGAAGGCTGAGGTAGGAGGATCACAAATTTAAGGCCAGCCTCAGCAACTTAGTGAGGTCCTGTCTCAAAACATAAAAAGAGCTGGGGATGTGACTCCGTGGTTAAGTGCTCCTGGGTTCAATCACTGGTACCAAAATAATAATAATAATAAATAAAAAAAATAAAGTGCTAGTAGTTTTGTTGACTTTTATTTATTTATTTAATGTTTTTTTAGATGTTGATGGATCTTTATTTTATTTATTTATTTATTTATATTTGGTGCTGAGAATCGAAACCAGGGCAAGTACTCTGCCACTGAGCCACAACTCCAGCCCTTGTCATGTCTTTTAAAAGAACAGATGTTTTGGGGGGTGGGGTGGGGTGGGGTTATTGGGCATTGGACTCAGGACCTCACACAAGGTAGGTAAGTGCTCTATTACTGACTTATGCTCCCATCCCTTTTTATTTTATTTTCAAACAGGGTCTCGCTAATGTTCCCAGCCTGGTGTTGAATTTGTAATCTTCCTGCCTCAACTTCTTGAGTAACTTGGATTATAGGTGTGCACCACCATGCCCAGCTCTATTCTATATATAATTCTGCAGTGTGTGCTCCTGCTGTTCATCCATTGATAGACATCTAGCTTGTCTTGGCTGTTGTGAACAGTGCTGCAATAAACATGGAGTGCAGATAGATGTCTGTTCAACATACTGATTTCATTTTTTTTCTTTGGTATACTCAGTGCCCAGTAGTGGGATTGCTGGATCATATGATAGTTCTATTGCTAGTTTTGAGGAAACTGCTTGCTGTTTTCTATAATGGCTGTACTTATTTACTTTTCTATCAATAGCATATGAGAATTTCCCTCCTTTCTCTGTATTCCTGTTAGCATTTTTTTTCCTTTTCAGTTCCTGAATGAACCCAGGGATGCTCTACAACTGAGCTATATCCCTTTATGTATTTTATTTTGAGACAGGGTCTCTTTAAATTGCCAAGGCTGTTCCCAAACTAGCAATTCTCCTGCCTCAGCCTCCTGAATAGCTGGGATTACATTTGTGTACCATCACATGCAGCTTGTATTTCCTTTTTTTTAGACAGGTCTACTTGGGTCATTTACCTCTTTAAAAATTTTATTTTTGTTAAGTTTTGGGTATTGAACCTGGGGTGCTATTTATTGAACCCAGGGTGCTCAATCACTGAGCTACATACCCTATCCTTTTTAGTTTTATTTTGAGATAGAATATTTGTGCATTTAAATTAAAGGCTGTCCTTAGGCTTGTGATTTTTTTTGCCTCAGTGTCTCTGAGTAGATGAGATTTCAGGTGTTCAGGACTCCATGCCTGGCTTCATCCATTTAAAATCATATTATTATTATTTTTTAATTTTTAAAATTTGTTCTAATCAGTTATACATGACAGCAGAATACTCTTTGATTAATTGTACACAAATAGAGCACAAATTTTCACTTCTCTGGTTGTACACGAAGTAGGGTCATACCATTTGTGCAATCATACACTTAGGGTAATGATATCTGTCTCATTCCAACATCTTTCCTATCCCCATGCCCCTTCCCTCTCTTCTCCCTCCCTTTGTCCAATCCAAAGTTTCTTCACTCATCCCATCCATGCTCTCCCTCATTATAGATTAGCATCCACTTATCAGAGAAAACATTCAGCATTTGTTTTTTTGGGATTGGCTTACCTTGCTTAGCATGATATTCTCCAACTCCATTCCTTTACCTGCAAATGCCATAATTTTATTCTCTTTTACTGCTGAGTAATATTCCATTGTGTGTGTGTGTGTGTGTGTGTGTGTGTGTGTGTGTGTATATATCATAGTTTCTTTATCCATTCATCTATTGAAGGGCATCTAAATTGGTTCCACAGTTTGGCTATTGTGAATTGTGCTGCTATAAACATTGATGTGGCTATATCACTGTAGTATGTTGATTTTAAGTCCTTTGAGTATATACCAAGGAATGGGATAGCTGGGTCAAAAGGTGGTTCCAAGTTTTTTAAGGAATCTCCATACTACTTTCCAGATTGGTTGCTCCAATTTGTGGTCCCACCAGCAATGTATGAGTGTGCCTTTCCCCCCCACATCCTTGCCAACACTTATTGTTTTTTGTATTTTTGATAACTGCCATTCTGACTGGAATGAGATGAAATCTTTGAATAGTTTTGATTTGCATTTGTCTAATACTAGAGATGTTGAACATTTTTCAGTATATTTGTTGATCGATTGAATATCTTCTCTCGAGAAGCATATGTTCAGTTCTTTAACTCATTTATTGATTGGGTTGTTTGTTTTTCTGGTGCTAAGTTTTTTTGAGTTCTATATACCCTGGAGATTAGTGCTCAATCTGATGTGCATGTGGTAAAAATTTGCTCCCGTACTGTAGGTTTTCTCTTCATCTCATTGATTGTTTCTTTTGCTGAGAAGAAGCTTTTTAGTTTGACTCCATCCCATTTATTGCTTCTTAATTTTATTCATATTATTATTATACTTTTGTGTTGTTTGAGTTCCTTATATTTTCTGGAAATACTCTCTTGGTGGATGAATAGTTGGTAAATATTTTTTTCCATTGTGTAGGTTGTCTTTTCAAACTGTTGATTCTTTTGGTGTAATAACCTCTTTAGTTTGATATAGTTCTGTTTGTCAGTTTTTGCTTTTGTTGCCTGTACTTTTTTGGCAAAAAGTTTTGTTTAGATCAGTGTTCTGGAGTATTTCCCCTATGCTTTCTTTCTAGTAATTTGAATGAATCTTACATTTAAGTCTTTGGATTAATTTCTGAGCTAATTTTGTACATAGTGAAAGAAAGAGGTCAAGTAATTTTGTGTTCTCCAATGTATGTTCTTACTACCTTTGTCAAAAATCAGTTGACTGTAAGTAGGTAGATTCATTTCTGGGTTCTTCATTCTGTACCTTTGAACTTTTAGCTGTTTTTAAGCTAGTACCAAGATGATTTTGTTATCATAGCTTTGTTATTGTAATAACAATATTGTTATTGTAATATGTTTTGAATATTGTAATGTGTTTTGAAGTTAAGTATTGTAATGACTTTATCTTTGTTCTTTTTTGATCAGGAGTGCTTTGGCTTTTCAGGACTTTTTGTGGTTCCATGTTAATTTCATGATTGTTTTTTCCTAGTTCTGTGAAGGTCATTTTTATTCCGAATGGAGTTGCTTTGATTGGAGTTGCATTGGAATTGCATACAAATAGCTTTGGGTAGTAAGAACATTTTAAACATATTCTTTAATCCATGAATATGGGATATCTTTCCATTTTTTTGAGTCCCCTTCATTTTCTTTCTTTCTTTCTTTCTTTCTTTCTTTCTTTCTTTCTTTCTTTCTTTCTTTCTTTCTTTCTTTCTTTCTTTTTTTAGAGAGAGAGAGAGAGAGAGAGAGAGAGAGAGAGAGAGAGAGGATTTTTTAATATTTATTTTCTAGTTTTTCGGCGGACACAACATCTTTGTTTGTATGTGGTGCTGAGGATCGAACCCGGGCCGCACACATGCCAGGCGAGTGCGCTACTGCTTGAGCCACATCCCCAGCCCCCCTTCATTTTCTTTCATAATTGTTTTGTAATTTTTATTGTAGAAATCATTCTCTAGTTGTTTTATTATATTTTTTGTAGCTATTATAAGTGAGATTGCTTTCTTGATTTACCTCAGCTATTTTGTTATTGGTGTATTAAAATGTTACTGATTTTTGCATATTGATTTTGTATTTTGCAACCTTACTGAATTTGTTTCAGTTCTAAGTTTTTTGATGGAGTCTTGAGTTTATTCCTTGTATCCTTCTCTATATATCCTTTTAAAAAAACTAATTAATTAATATATTTTACAGAATGCAATTTGACATATTGTACACAAATGGAGCACAACTTTTCATTCTTCTGGTTGTACATGGTTCAGAGTCACTCCAGTAGTGTAATCATACATGTATATAGGGTAATAATGTCTGTCTCATTCTACTGTCCCTTCTGTCCTCATAACCCCACCCCTCCCCTCACTTCCCTCTACACAAACCAAAGTTCCTTCATTCTTTCCTCTTCCCCCTGCCCCATTATGGATCAGCATCCACTTATCAGAGAAAACATTTGGCTTTTGGTCTTTGGGATTGGCTTATTTCATAAGTGAAATAATATGCATGATATTCCCTAGTTCCATCCATTTACTAGCAAATGCCATTGATTTACTTCTTGTGCTTTAGGAGTCTTGTTTAGGAAATTAGTTCCTTAGCCAACATGATGAAGATTTGGGCCTACTTTTTCTTATATTAGGCACAGGGTCTCTCTTCTAGCATCTAAGTCTTTGTTCCACTTTGTATTGATTTTTGTGTAGGGTGAGTGATAGAGGTTCGAATTTATTCTGCTACATATGGATTTCCAGTTTTCCCAGCACTCTTGGTTGAATAGGCTATCTTTTCTAATGTTTGTTTTTGGTACCTTTGTCTAGTATGAGACAACTGTATTTATGGGTTTGTCTCTGTCTTCCATTTTGTATCATTGGTCTACATGTCTATTTTGGTCCTAATACCTTACTGTTTTTGTTACTATTGCTCTGTAGTATAGTTTAAGTTTTAATATTGTGAATGCCTCCAGCTTTATTCTTCTTGCTTAGGACTGCCTTGGCTATTCTGGGTCTCTTATTTTTCCAAATGAATTTCATGATTGCTTTTTCTAGTTCTATGAAGAATGTCATTAGGATTTTTATAGGAATTGCATTAAATCTGTATAACAGTTTTGGTAGTATGGCCATTATATTAATTCTGACTATTCAAGAGCATGGGAGATCTTTCCATCTTCTGAGGTGATCTTTCAATTTCTTTCTTTAGTGTTCTATACTTTTCATTGTAGAGATCTTTCACCTCTTTTGTTAGATTGACTCTCAAGAGAACTATTTATTTATTTATTTATTTGGAGACTATTGTGAATGGGGTTGTTTTCCTAACTTCTCTTGCAGTGAATTCATTGCTTGTGTATAGAAGTGCATTTGATTTATGAGTATTGATTTTATATCCTGCTACTCTGCTGAATTCATTTATTAGTTCTTGAAGTTTTCTGGTAGAATTTTTTGGATCTTCTAAATGTAGAATCATGTCATCAGCAAATAGTGGTAGTTTGAATTATTCTTTTTCTATCTATATCCCTTTAATGTCTTTCATGCATGATTATTCTAGCTAGAATTTCAAGGACTTTGTTGAATAGAAATGGTAAAATGGGATATTCCTGTCTTGTTCCAATTTTTTCAATTTTTCTCCATTTAGAATGATGTTAGCCTTGGGCTTTTACAACATTGAGGTATGTTCTTACTACACCTAATTTTTCTAGTGTTTTGAACACGAAGAGGTGCTGTATTTTGTCAAATGCTGTCTCAGCATCTATTGAGATAATACTATGATTCTTGACTTTAAGTCTTCTGATGTGATGTATTATGTTTATTGATTTTCATGTGTTGAACCAACCTTATATCCGTGTCTTTATATCTTTATATGTATCCTCTATGTAAAATCATGTCATCTGTAAACAAGAATAATTTGACATCCTCTTTCCATATTTTGATGTCTTTTACTTTTTTCTCTTGCCTTATTCCTGTGGCTGAGACTTCCAATACTGTATTAAGAGTGGTGAAAGTGGACATCCTTGTCTTTTTCCTGACTTTAGGGGAAATAATTTTAGTGTTTCCTTATTTAACATGATATAGGCTGTGAATTGTCAATTATGGTCCTTATTATGTTCTATATCTACTTTTCTGAGAATTTTTATCATGAAGGAATGTTGAATTTTATTGAATGATTTTTCTGCATTGAGATGATCATATGGGGTTTATCCTTTATTCTGTTAATGTGATGTATCATGTATACTGATGTATCTATATTAAATCATCTTTTCATCCCTGGAATAAATATTACTTGATTATGGTGCATAATCTTTTTTTATGTACTGTTGGATTTCATATGCTAGAATTTTTGCATCTATGTTTATTAGGGATATTGGTCTATGGTTTTCTTTTTTGGCCTGTTCCTTGTCTGGTTTTGGTATCAGGGTAATATTGACCTTATAGAGTGAATTTGGAAGGGTTTTCCTCTTAATATTTTGGAATAGTTTGAAAATAACTATCATTAGTTCTTTAAAAGTTTGGCACAGGGCTGGGGAAGTAGCTTAGTGGTTGGATGCTTGCCTGGCATGTGTGAGCCTTGAGTTTGATCCCTAGCACTGGGGAAAAAAAGTATTACAAAATATAGTAGCAATGCCACTGAGTCAGCTTTTCTTTAGGAGACTTTTATTGTTGACTCAATCTTTTGTTGTTGTTGTTGTTCAGGTTTTCTATGTCCTCATAGTTCAATTTTGGTAGATTCTATTTGTCTGAAAATTTATCCATTTCTTCTAGGTTGGCCTATAATTGTTCATAATAATCCGTAATGATTTTCTGTATTTCTTTGGTATTAGTTATAATCTCTCTCTCTCTCTTTTTTTTTAAATTTTTTTTATTTTTTAATTTTTTGAACCAAGGATTGAGCCCAGGGGCACTTAACCACTGAACAACATTCCTAGCCCTTTTTTATTTTGAGACAGGGTCTTGCTAATTTGCTTAGGGCCTTAATAAATTTTTGATGCTGGCTGTGAACTTGAGATCTCTCTGCCTCAGCCTTCTGAGCTGCTGAGATTACAGTTATGCAACACTGCACCTGACTCCTTTTTTAGCTCTGATTTTATGTATTTGAGTCTTCCCCCAACCCCTACTCTTGTTGGATAGTCTAGCTAAAGATTTGCACATTTTATCTTTCCAAAAAATCAGTTCTTGTCTGGGGATGTAGCTGAATGGTAGAGCACTTACATAGCATGTGCAAGGCCTTGGGTTCAGTCTCCAGTGTGGCAAAAATTAATTAAAAAACAACAACACTCTTGTTTCATTAACTATTCTATTGTTTATAAGTCTCTATTTACTTTATTTCTGTTCTGATCTTTATTTTTTCATTCAACTAGCTTTAGGTTTGGTTTGTCATTGTTTCTCTAGTTCTTTGAGTTGTGTCATTAGGTTGTTTATTTGAAATCATTCTGGTTTTGTTTGTTTGTTTTTATTGTTATTGGGGAATTTAATCCAGGGGTGCTATACCCCTGAGTTTCATCCCAGCCATTTTTAATTTTATTTTGAGACAGGGTCTTGCTAAATTGCCAAGTCTGGCCTTGAACTTGCAATCTCTCTGCCTCAGCCTCCTGAGTTATTTGGGTTATGGCATGTGCCGCCACACCCAGCTGAAATCATTCTGTTTCTATGATGTAGGCCCTGATAGCTATGAACTTCCCTTTTAGTTATTTTGCTGTATTCCATAGTTTTTTTTAAAAATAGTTATTTATATTTATGTGGTGCTGAGTTTTGAACCCAATGTCTCACACATGCAAGGTAAGTGATCTACCTCTGAACTACAGCTCCAGTCCCAAGCTACAACTTCAGTCCCTCCCATAAGTTTTATTATGTTGTTTTCATTTTCATTTACTTAATAAATTTTAAAAATTATCTTTTTACTTTCTTCATTGACCCATTGGTCCTTCAAGATAATATTATACTTTTCCATGAATTTGTGTAATTCCTAAAGTTCTTCTTGTTGATTTCTAGTTTTATTATATTTTGGTCAGAGAAGATATATGCCATGTGTTAGTGTTGTATTACTGTAATTAAATTCCTGAGACAATCAACTTAAAAAGAGGAAAGTTTTATTTTAGTTTTGTAGGTTTAGTCCATGGTTAGTTGGCCCTGTTGCTTCTGGGCCTACGGTGAGGCAGTACTTGCTCATGGGAGCACATAGTAGAGGAAGCCTATTCACCTCACAGCTAGAATGAAAAAGAGGACAAGGAGGAGCCAGGTTCCCAATATCCCCATCAAGGGCATGCCCCATGTGACCAGAAGATTTCCTAAGACCTCCTCTTAAAGGTTCCACCACCTCCCAATAGTGCTAAGTCTTTAGCACATAGACTTTAGGGGACTCTCATCTAAACCATAGCATCCTATGTTTCCATTTTTTTTTTTAATTTGCTGAAACTTGTTTTTTGGCTTAATATATGGTTTATCTTGGAGCATGTTTTTTATACTGATGAGAAGAATTCTGCAGTTATTGGATGACATGTTATGTACATGTTTGTTAGGTCCATTTTGTCGATAGCATAGTTTAATTTTAATGTTTCTTTGGTGATTTTTTTATTTTGTCTGGATGATCAGCCCTTTGATGAAAGTGTTGAAGTTGTGGCATCAAAGTCCAAACTATTATTAGATTCTCTTTCTCCTTTTAGATCTAATAATGCTTGCTTTATATAACTTGGTGCTTAATACTTACAGTAGTTATTTCCTCCTGTTGAACTGATTGCTTTAGTATGCTTGTCTCTTTATGGTTTTTCTTTTTTTAAGGCAAGATCTTGTCATGTTGCACAGGCTGGCCTTGATCTGGGCTCAAGTGACCCTCCTGCTTCAGTTTCTTGAGTAACTTAGACTATAGGCACGTGCCACTATTCCCAGCTTCTTTACAGTTTTTGAAGTTTATCTGATATCAGTATAGCTACTTCTGCTTGCTTTTGTTTTCCATTTGTATGGTGTATGGTATGTCTTTTTCCATCATTTTATTTTCAGTCTCACTGATGAGGTAAGTTTTTTTTTTTTTTGGTGGTAGTACTAGGGATTGAACTCAGGAGAGCTCTACCCCTGAGCAATTTGTCTAGCCCTCTTTTATTTTTATTATTGAGACAGGGTCTCACTAAATTTCCAAGGCTAGCCTTTAATTTGTGATTCTCCTGCCTCAGCCTCCTGAGTCACTGGGATTATATGCATGTGCCACCTTGCCTGGTTAAAGTGGGTTTCTTGTAGGCAGCTTGCATGAGTATTCCTGTGGGCTAGAGTTTTAAAATGGTCATTTCAATCCACCTCATATGTTAAATATTATTATTATTTTTGTAGTGCTTAGAAAAATATTATTTAGATCTGAATATTTAGCAAAGCCATATTTGAAGTGTTGAGAGGATGATCCTCTATAGCCCCATCGCTCAGGGGTCCCTGTTCTTGAAAGATGTACTTCCAGCCTTAGAGACCCTAGGACCTTGGAGATGCCTCTGATCTCCTTTCTATGAAGAAGCTCAAACATTCTGTCAGTTTAAAGAACAGCAGCAGCAGAAGTGGGGTGTGCAAGAATTTGTCAATAGATGTAGTTGCTCACTGGATCAACTCTTTCCTATCAAACCCACATTCTCTTCTCTTTCAATTTTTTCATTACCCCATTTACTCACTTTCCTCACCAGTCCCCCTATTTTTACTTTTGTTCAGAGAACTGTCTCTCTTTTATGGGTCTTCCTGTGCTTTGTGTGTTCATGTTTATAGCTCAAACTTATCTCTGTGTATGGATGTTTGTCACATGTGGCAATGATTGGGGTGGTGGTGGAAGGCACTGCTTTGTGTAGCAAGAGGGTTTCCCCCTGAGGTCTTAAATGTGATCTGTAATTTTTCTCTAATCACTTGTGGATAATCTTGTGCACTGGTGAAACTAATATGAGGCTCTGTTGGTTTAGGGGCTCCTCAAATGTGGATATATAGTTACATATCTTGTGTAGAGAAGGATCATTTCCATCTAAGTAATATTTTAAAGATGGTTGCATCACCTTTGGCACCAGAGTTCTGTTTTAACTGTTTTTCTGACATCTGTTTAATACCAATGATCTGTTTTCTTAATTTGACTTTTCGTTTTTTTTTTTTGGTACCAGGGATTGAACTCAAGGGCACTTGACCACCAAGCCACGTCCTCAGCCCTATTTTTTATTTTATTTAGAGACAGGGTTTCACTGAGTTGCTTAGCACCTCGTAGTTGTGAGTCTGGCTTTGAATTTGCGATTCTCCTGTCTCAGTCTCCCAAGCCATTGGGATTACCAGTGTGCGCCGCTAATTTGAAATTTCTTTTTGTGAGTAAAGATCATTGTCATACATGTCAATTCTTATATGACTATGAGGGCTTCCCAGGCCATTGGGGTAGGGAAGAATGTTTACTTCCTCTAACCTGATTATAGCTCTTCAGGCTTTATTCTTTTCTGGTTTTTATCTGTGTCTTCTCTAACATCTGTTGTTCCTTGATTCTGGTATTGTTCCTACCTTTACCATTCATCCCCTTTTAATTAGCTTCTTCTAATTTGGGAAGAAATGTATCCAAACCTTTGAATACCCACATATACATACAAACACAGTGTACATCCTTGCAAGAACTCATGCAGAGTAGCCACTGTCATGAGCCTGCCAAGCTCCGTAATGAATAAAAAGCATGGGGTTTTGTGGGTGGACTTGTGGTATATATTTAAGACAATTCTGGTAGAATGAAGAATGTACCAGACTTGTGTTTGAGCCTGGGCTCAATAGTTGTGTGATCTTGGTGCAAGGCACTATGACTATTTACTTCCAGGTTGCTGTCAGAATGAAATAAAATTCGTGAGGTTGGGTATAGTGACACATGCCTACAGTCTCAGCTACTCTGGAGCCTGAGGCAGGAGGATATTTTGAACCCATAAATTTGAGACCAGCCTGGGCAATATAGTGAGACACTATCATCAAAAAAAAAAAAAAAAAAAAAAAAGAATTCAAATAAAGAATAATGTATGGTCTTTTCCATTTAAGAACTCATAGTCCAAGAGGGAGACAAAACCACAAATCATGACTCAAGTGTGAAGTACTAATTATTACTATGTTTAAAATTATTTTCTTTCTTGACTACTTGTAAGCATTTTCCTCTTCTTGCTGCTTGGCTTTCTCCTCAGTGGTCATGGTTAGATAATGAGATATACTGCATATCTGGACTTTGTTCTATCTTTAATAAGTTCAGAGAGACATGGAGATATGGAAGAAGGTTCAGAAGGGCGACCAAGATTATAAGAATTTAGTGGCATATGCATGTTTATGGGTTTATTCCTTTAACCACTGCTTCATAAGTCCCTAGCACAGTACATTCTTCACTCTACCAGAATTGTCTTAAATATATAACACAAGTCCACATTGAGACCTACGAGGACATTCTGGTTAGCAAGACACTGAGACCTATGAGGACATTCTGGTTAGCCTAAGTGGAGACCTAGGCTAAATCTTCAGATTTAGCAAGAGAAGTTCTTTAATATAAAACTTCCTTTCATTTCCTCCCTCAGAAAGCTTATCTTTAGGGCATACTATATAGCAGTTATTTTACTTTGTGCCAGGCAATCAAGAAGAATAATGTATGGTCTTTTCCATTTAAGAACTCATAGTCCAAGAGGGAGACAAATATATTAACAAATAATTGTCATAGCATATAATAAGTGTACTGTTGGAGGCACCATAAGAGTGAGTGGGGCCAGGTGTGGCAAATGCCTGTAATCCCAGCAACTGGGGAAGCTGAGGAGGGAAAATGGAGAGTTCAAAGCCAGCTTCAGCAATTTAGTGAGGCCCTAAGCAGCTCAGTGAGACCCTGTCTCTAATAAAATTTTTATTAAAATATTAAAAAAGGCTGGGGATGTGGCTCAGTGGTTAAGCACCCCTGAGTTCAATCTCCAGCACAAACTATAAACAAACAAACAAACAATAAATAAATAGAATAAAATAAAAAGCAAGTGGGACAACTTTATTTTTATGGGGAGGAGAGCTTCAGAAGACTTCATAAAGAACGTGATATCTGAAGTGAATTTTGAAAAGATTAAAAAGCTGTCTCCTAGAACATTTCTCAGAGGGAACTGCATGTGCAAAGATGTAGAGGTGTAAAAAGCACAGAATGTTCAGAGAATTCTAGGTAGTGGTATGGTTGGAATGTGGGGTGGGAGAGGAGTGAAGAGGTGACCCAAGGTGAAGAGGGTTTTACGTGGTGCCGAACAGGTTGGGCTTGATCTTGAAGGCAGGGAAGCTGTTGACTTTACACAGTGGTGGGGGCATAGAAAGTTAGAGGTGCTGAAATGATCAGAATTGATTAGAAGGAAAACTGTGAAGGAGGAAAACTCTGAAGGGTGGTAAAGACCTGCACTGCAGAGTGGCCTTAAGGAATAGAGATGAGAGAATGGATAAAGAAATAGTTACAGGGTGGAATTTGACCCAGCTATTCCCCTTCTCGGTCTATTCCCTAAAGACCTAATAAGAGCATGCTACAGGGACACTGCTACATCGATGTTCATAGCAGCACAATTCACGTTAGCAAGATTGTGGAACCAACCTAGATGCCCTTCAATAGATGAATGGATAAAAAAAATGTGGCATTTATACACAATGGAGTATTACTCTGCATTAAGAAATGACAAAATCATAGAATTTGGAGGGAAATGGATGGCATTAGAGCAGATTATGCTAAGTGAAGCTAGCCAATCCTTAAAAAACAAATGCCAAATGACTTCTTTGATATAAGGGGAGTAACTAAGGACAGAGTAGGGACGAAGAGCAGGAGAAGATTAACATTAAATAGGGAAGAGAGGGGGGAGGGAAAGGGAGAGAGAAGGGAAATTGCATGGAAAGGGAAGGTGATACTCAGGGTTATACAAAATTACATACAAGAGGAATTGAGGGGTAAGGGAAGAATAATACAAGTGGAAGAAATGTTTTACAGTAGAGGGGGTTGAGAGAGAAGAGGGGAGGGGAGGGGAGGGGAGGGGGGATAGTAGAGGATAGGATAGAGAGCAGAATTCATCAGACACTAGAATGGCAATATGTAAATCAATGGAAATGTAATTGATGTAACTGATGTGATTCAGCAATCTGTATACGGGGTAAAAATGGGAGTTCATAACCCTTTTGAATCAAACCGTGAAATATGATATATCAAGAAAGATGTAATGTTTTGAAGGACCAACAATTAAAAAAAAAAAAAACCAGGAAGCGGGGGGGGGGGGGGGGGAGAAATAGTTACAGGGTGGAATTTGTAAGACTTCTTTGTGTGTGTGTGTGTGTGTGTGTGTGTGTATGTGTGTGTGTGTCATATGAGAGCCTTTCAGAGGTGAAGAGAAGGGTTTGAACTGATATAGTTGGGGGGTGAGGAGGCTACCATCTGAAACAGGGGAGGTGGGCTGAGTGAGGAGGCTGAGGGGGCATCTGGGACTTGAGCTGGCTGTCTATGTGACCCTTCTATTAGCAGTGTCTTCCTTTGTCATCATGACATAGTCAGGTCATTTAGTCTGTAGCTTAGTCACACTTAATCTAAAAAAAGAAGTTTGAATGCTAATATCAGTTTATTTGTACCCAATGGTGAAATTTCTAATGGTGTGTAATTGTATAAATGGTATGTAATTTCTAATGACCAGAATGCATGTGTTCACCATCAAGGCATCCTCTTCCTGGAGCCATAGTCACTGGGAAAGCAATCTTGTAATTGGGAGGTTAGTTGCACGAAGTGAAATTGGAACAAAGGAAGAAAGTTTTGACTACTTGAGAAAACTTTTACTCTTTTTTATAGAGTCTACCACATTTTACTGAATGTGGTAGACTATAAAACCTGGAGCCAAAAGATCATTTGCAGTGTGGTGGAGGACCCAGGCAAACAAAGTGTTAAGCTCAGTACATAAGATGGGTGCCAGGAGAGGTGGAGAGTGGCTTATTCAGGGTGTGCAATGTCTGCGTCAGCAGAAAAATGAAAGGAATCAAGCTGGGGGGAAGGTCTTTTCTTTGTTGTGAGGATTGAATCCAGGGCCTTGTGTATGCGAGACAAGCACTCTACCAACTGAAGTTGTCCATCCATACTGGCCTTTTTGCTTTTCCTGAAATTTGTTTGGCATGTTATAGCCTCAGGGGTTGGTACTTATTTCTTTTGCCAAGAAAGTCACTCTTGGTTTTTCATCCCATCTATCTTTTCTTTTCCCTCCCTCCGTCCCTCCCTTCCTTCCTTCCTTCCTTCCTCTTCTTCTTCCTTTTTTATTTTGCAGTGCTGGGAATTGAACCAGGGGCCTTGCACATGCTAGGCAAGTGCTCTACCACTGAACTTTATCCCCAGCTTCCTGTTTTGTTTTTCTTTATAGCATTCCTTACCACCTGGCTTTGTTTACTTGTTTATAGTATGTCTTTGCTTATAGCATGTAAATATCATGAGAGTAAAAACTTTGTTTTGGCCAGCCTGGTGGTGTACCCCTGTAATCCCAACAAATTCAGAGGCTCAGGCAGGAGGATTTCAAGTTTGAAGCCAGTCTTAGCAACTTAGTGAGACCTTGTCTCAAAAAATAAAATAGTTGGGGATGTAGCTCAGTGTTTAAGTACCCTGGGTTCAATCCCCAATAAAACCCTCATCCCCCCACCTTAAAAAAAGAATTTTTTTTTTCACTGCTGATTTATTGGCACCTGTATTAGTGCCCAGTTTCTGCTAGGTGTATAGTAAATAGCTATTGAATGAAGAAGGAAGCAGGACATTGTGGGCATGGGGAAAGGTAATGTATGGGGCTGGGGATGTGGCTCAAGCAGTAGCGCGCTCGCCTGGCATGCGTGCGGCCCGGGTTCGATCCTCAGCACCACATACCAACAAAGATGTTGTGTCCGCCGAGAACTAAAAAATAAATATTAAAAATTCTCTCTCTCTCTCTCTCTCTCTCTCTCTCTCTCTCTCTCTCTCCCCCCCCCTCACTCTCTCTTTAAAAAAAAAAAAAAAGAAAGGTAATGTATGGGTACAATGTGAGAAAAAATATAGGGCATGGAGTATTCATGGGGGATTATGGGATATAAGGGGGCAAAAGGAGGCAAGGGGCTAGAGCATGAGTCATACTTCCCTTGGAGGATTTAGATTTGTCTTAAAGCATATGAGAACCAATGAGAACTTTAAGAAGGAAAGCAGTATAGCTAGATTGGAGCATAATGGCTGGATTTGAGGCAGACACACCATCAGGAAGCTCTTGTAGCAATCCAGGCAGCAAATGATAAATGTCTCAACTAGAGCCATGGCAGTTGGAGTAGAAAGGGAAGGAGAGATCTAAGAGCAATTTATAATTAGTACAACCAATGAGACATATTAGAATGTCAGTTATAAGGGAGAGGAAGTTGTTCAGGAAAACGTCCACTAGTCTGTTTTTTTCTTTTTTGGTGCTGAGGATCCAACCCAGGCCTCATGCCTGCTAACCATGCACTCAACTGTTGAGCTACATCTGAAGCCCCATGGTCTCTTAAGTTCTGAGCTGGTTAGAGCTGTACCTCTATTATGATCCACCATATCCCCAACAAAGAAAATATAGAGGAGCTTGTTAAAATTTTTTTTTCTTTTTGTTACTGGGGGATTAAGCCCTGAGGCACTTTACTATTTAGCTATGTCCCCAGGCCATTTATTTTTATTTTGAGACAGAGTCTCACTAAATTGCTGAAGCCTTGAATTTGTGATTCTCCTGCCTCAGCCTCTGGAGTTGCTGGGATTATAGTCCTTTGCTACCACACCCAGGATAAATATTCTTCAAATAAACCTGGCATGGATGTATGCACCTGTAGTCCCAAACTACTTGGGAGGTTGAGATGGGAGGATCACTTGAGCTCATGAATTTAGACTAGCCTCAGCAACATAGTGAATGAACCCTGTTTCAAGAATAAGAAGGAGAAGGAGAAGAAGAAAAAAGAAAGAGTTTTGAGGTTTCTGTTTGGGCAACTGGTAGATAATGGTATAATTAATTTACAGGGAAGGAGAAGATGGTCTTATGTCTAATTTGAAATTTGTTGGATAGTAGCCCATTTTTAAGCTTACAAAATACATAGGGTTGGAAATAGAGTATTCAGCAAATGTTCATGAAGCACTTGCTTTGTTCTGTGCACTAGTCATTGTCTTTATGGAGGGGTGTGTGTGTGTGTGAGTGTGTGTGTGTGTGTGTGTGTGTGTGTGTGTGTGTGTGAGAGAGAGAGAGAGAGAGAGAGAAGGGACGGCAAATGGGAGATAGCATGATGTGTACCAGGAGTCAGGATGGGTACCTCAGTACAAGATTACAGTGAGTTGTGGTGAGCATTGTGATTTGCAAGGCTCAGGGAGCTTCTGAAGAACCTTTCCTAGCCCAGAAATTGAGAAACTCCCTTTAGAAGCTTAAACTGACTCTTGAATGGGGAAGAATTGATCAGATACAGAATAGGAAGAGAAATGTTTCAGGTACCAAGCACAGAATATACATGCCTGAAAGAAGGGCATCTTTGAAACAATGAAGAGTTTCAAGATGGGCTGCGGGATTGAGTGTAAGGAAATGCTGAGAGTTGGCGTGCAAAGATAAATGGGGGTTGAGGGATAGGTTACTCATGACTTTATAATCTGTTTATTTATTAATGCTGTGTAACAATTTGCCTAAAATTCAGTGCTGAAAACAGTAATCATTTTATTCTCTCATGGTTTCCTTGGCTCAGAAATTTGTGAAGGGCTTAGTGGGGGGTTCTAGCTCTCACGTGACTGTAATCAAAAGGAGGGCTCTGAGAAAGTTGGGAACTGTTTTTTTTTTTTCCAAATTGTACGAGAGCCTTTCCATGTGGTCTTTATACCTGGACTTATTTAGCTTCCTCATAGCCTGGCAGCCTCAGGGCAATCAGACTGCTTACTTAGCAGCTAAAATCTTCAAGAATGAGGATTTAGGGACTGGAGATATAGCTCACTGATGAAGCACTTGCCAAGTAGGTGCAAGGTCTTGAGTTCAATCCTCAGTATTAAAAAAAATATGTATTTCAGCAACAAAAGTAGAAAGTTGTGTTGTCTTCTATAACTTAGCCTCTGAAGTCACATGGTGTCAATTCTGCCATACTCTATAGGTAGAAACATTTATAGAAGATCACTTAAGAAAACTGTTGGACTGACACTCACCCGCGTTAAGACCAGTCTGGGAGCTCCAAGAGGATACATTATCCTTATAATTACATGTAATAGTGGGCTTTGTTGTTATGTATTTATACATGCACATCATACTTTTGGTGGTGCTAGGGATCAAACCCAGGGTCTCATGCATGTTAATCAAGCACTATCACTGAACTACATCCTCAGCCCTCAGACTCTACATCTTAATAGATGGAGTATTAAATTCATGGAGCTAAATAGATGGAGTGTTAAATTGTAAGAAAAGCATGTGGAATGTGAGACATTGTTGAAACGCAACAATGTCTTTGGAAAATGCAAGTCTATCATACAAATCACATTAAGGAATTTGGTGGAAAAAAATCTTAAGATTTTTCATTGCCTTAGGGGAGTGACATTTGTGATTTAGAGTTTATGATTTTCTTTTTTTTTAAGTTTGTGATTTTTAAAATGATCCCCCCACCCCCCGCCAGTATGTATGTAGGACTGAAAGCAGAGAGACCACTTAGGAAGCTGGTCTTGGTGAGAGATGATGGTGGCTTGGACTAGAGTCATGTTTTGGGGATAAGGGGACTGGTTAGGATTTATACATTGATTAGATATCAGCAGATATCATTGATGATGGTAAGATCCCCATATTTCTAGCTTGGGTAAATGGGTGGATGCTGATGCCGGTTACTTATATGAGGAATACTTAAGAAGCAGTAGCTTTGGGAGAAATTGATGGGATCAGTTTTTAATATGTTGAGTTTGATGTCTAATAAGTGGTTGGGTATTTAGTAGGTGGCTGGATGTTTCTGGAATCATTATAGTTGGCTGGTAATATATTTTTGGGAATTATTGTCATATATTAATTGAAACTGTAGAAGCAGAAGAGATGACCTTGGGACAGGTTGTAGAAAGGGAGGACAAAGGGGCAGAGGATAACATTCTAAGGAATATCAACATTTGAAGGATAGGCATTCTACTGAATGACGGAGAAAGAACATCTATAGAGAGGAAGAGAATTGAAAGATAGTAAGTGGAAGAGAGTGATTTGAGAAGGAATGAATGCACAACAGTATTCAAACTGCCCAGAGGTAAAGCTAGATTGAATATAGTTGATGAAGGAGGTCAGTGGTATTTCATATGGGCTTTCCCCTAAGGCAATAAATTTCTAGATGTTAAGGGTAGAATCAGATTTCAGAAATATCATTTGTTTATCTAGCAAAATATATTCAGTGTCTACTGTGTGCCCAGTTCTGGGAGCACAAGAATGATGGTTACTCAGCTCTGCCCTTACCTAGCTCATTGTGTATGGGAGAGACAGACACATAAACCATTCTAATGCAGTGTGATTAGTGGGTGGAGGAGGGAGCATAGAGGATAGGTGGTGATAGGATGGTGATAGGTATTTAGAACTCCCATCTCTATTCAAATATTCTTTCCTCAGAGCCAAGGTGTTCTGGCTCACTGTTAGCCTGGGTGGACATGCCCAGAGGAGATGAGTTTACACTCAAAAGTAGCCTTTTGGGAAGAACTGTTAAGTAAGATAAGGAATGGAATGTCATTTGGAATTCATAGATTCCAACAAAGAGAACAACAGAAATTTTGGTGGGGTGGAAGAAAGGGGGAAAGGACATCAGACTGCCTTGTAGAGATAAAGGAAGGGAAAAGAATATAGATATGCTTTTTGGAAGACTGACTCTGGGAGGCTGGTGGGTGTATCTCAGTGGTAGAGTGTTTGCTTAGCATGTGGGAGGCCCCTGTCTCAATCTCAGGCACAACAAACAAACAAGGGGAGGGTTGCTGTTAGTTGGCAGGACCAAGGTTGAGGGAAGATTTTATAGTAAAGACTTAAGCCTGCCTTATGTGGTTGGGGAGTATGTTTCTGAAGTTGTATGAAATAAGATCTTCTGCATGGTTGGCATGATTGGGTGCCCTAAGTCAGCATTTCTCTTCCTTGAATAGTCTAGGGGGTACCATCATCCCTCTGGGAGGGAACAGTGCTTAGTTGAGAACATGGATTCAGGCAGGACTGGGTTTAATCCTAGATCAACTGAATTACCTCCAGTTTCCTTTTCATTAGAATAGGGTCTTTACCTCCTAGAAGTATCATCTATATTTGTACCATATTTTCATATTTTTCTGTTCAAACAGTGACAATTTCAAGAGAGCAAACATAGTTTCTGCTTCTTAGTATCCTTTGGCAGGTGTAGTCTCCCTTTACAACTGCTGAACCATAGCCCTAGATAATCTAGTATTGCTTGCTAATAGACCTTGAAATCATTTACTGATTATTGCTTAGATAAGTTTTTTGTACAAGTGGATGACTTCACTCATTGCTGATTTGCATTGTCAGGGTAATCACATGCTGCCCTCTTTTCCCTCTCTTCCCCTCCCCCTCTCTAGCACTGTAGCCTATGTGTACTCAGTCCAGGTAACAGTGGTCCTAGTGCCCACCTGTACTCTCTTCATTCCCTTGACTATGGGTTACCTCTCAGTTACTTTCACAGTGCACGCTTCTTGTAATAGTCCCTATTCATTTTTTTTCATGAAAGCTAGAGTCTAGGTATTAACTTGGAGCTTGCATAGGGTTTGAAACACAGTGGGTACTTAATACATGTTTGTTTAATGAATGAAGGAATGAGTGAGTGAATTATATTCTGAAGGAAACTCATGTCCTGTCTAGTTTAGGGTATCAGGAATGGTTGCTTTTCCCAACCAGGGAAATATGCAGAGGGGCCCTCATAAAGCTGGTTATTCTGGCTACGCAGAGCTCTGTGGATTGTTCCAGTTCTTTGCAGGTAGAAGTGTCTCCATTACCATAATTGGAGATAGTCCTGCTCCTAGTCCTATATTCTTGCATACAATTAGGGTGGTATGTGGTGTGGTGAACTCAATGTAGACTTTGGAACTGGCCACTGACTGAATGGCCTCGGTTTTTTTTGATTTTAAGATGAAGATAATGAAAGCTATTATTTGTCAGAGTACAGAGAATGTATATAAATATGTAAGTGACCTATCACATAATTGTCAAAAATTGTATTTTCCACTTCAAATTATATTCACAATCATATATATCTCAATTTCTAAAAACTTCATTTTCTACATTCTGTCTTTTGATGAATTTAAAAGTAATTTTAATTTTAAAAATCTTAGTAATCAGAAAGTAAAGCTGAGACTTCTTCATGTTTTTCAAGAGAGGTGGAACTTTTCTCTTGGCAGAGTCGGGGAGTAGGTGTCCAGAACTCCCATCTCTATTCAAATGTTCTTTCCTCAGAGCCAAGGTGTTTTGGCTCACTGTTAGCCTGAGTGGACATTTCTGTTCTTGCTTTGCCACTCTTGACCATATTGCACCCTACTTATTTTGGTCAAGTTGTTTTGTCTTTTGTTAACACGGCATTTTACATCTGTGCCTTCAGTCTGCCTTCATACCAGGGTTCCTAAAAAGAGTTCTGGTTTTTTTTTCTTCCTTTCTTTCTTATTCTTTCTTTCTTTTTTTTGGATACCCAGGATTGAACCCAAGTGCACTTAACCACTGAGCTACATCCTCATCCCTTTTAATTTTTTATTTTGAGACAGGGTTTTATTAAGTTATTTAGGGCCTTGCTGAGTTGCTGAGGTTAGACTTGAACTTGTGATCCTCCTGCCTCAGCCTCCTGGATTGCTGGGATTACAAGTATTTGCCACCACTCCCAGCCAGAGTACTGTTTTTTGGGGAGCAGGCAAAGATTCTTTATGTTCCCTGTACTTGACTCTAGTGAACTGCATGTACTAGAAGATTCTTCAGTAAATGTTAGTCAGATGCATTCAGAGGTTATGATTACAGATTCAACATGGCTGAGAAGGGCAGTTCATGCTTTTGGCTTTTATGGTGATGGTGAAGGGCTAAGTGTTGCTGTGGAAACTGGGCAGATGGGAGGACAGATGCCTCATCCTCAGTCTGCTGAGCTGCTTGTGTACTGTAAAGGACTTCGGATCCCCTTGCGTGTGTGTCTGACTGAGAGCTTTGGCCACGTGTCCTTGTGTAGCTTTTCCCGACCAGAAAGACTGACCTCATGTACCTGTGGCTACTGAGCTGAAACAACCAAATGTGGGACCTCCAACTGATTTTCTGACCTTTGAACTTTCTACTTGGATGCTATTTATCTCAGAGGAGTTTTCCCAAGAGACATCTTAGGTTGAAGGCAAAATCATGTCCTACGTTCACTTTAACAAATAGACTGGTATTAGAGCCTTGAATCCTTTCTAGTGGGGTTAGTGTGAACCTAGGAACAAACTCTTCACAGCAGTGAAGGAAGTAGAGATGTGTGCTGGTTTGGTCCTCAGGGCTCTTGGGGGCTCATCCTGGTTCTTATCCTTCTTCATTTTCTACCTCAGAAGAAGCTGAGGGGATAACTAGAGGAGTTTGGGAAAGAAGGTAGGGACAATGGGTCCTCACCCTGACTGTACATTGCATTTATATTGTTATTAAATCTCTATGGAGATTAAAAACAAAAACACAACACTCATCACCCACTTCCTGAATAAATGCATCTGAACCACTTGGAGAAGAATGGGAATTGGCTTGGAGAATGAAAACTGAGGAAGAAGGAAAAATTACTGCTGAGGAGAATTGATGGGGGTTCTTGTGTCCAGGAGGTGGGAGGAGCAGTACTTGTCATTGTGCTTCAGAATCATCTGGGGAGCCTTTACAACATGCTCATGACTGGGTTCCACCCCAGAGTTTTCAACTTCATTGTGTGGGATGGCACCCTAGCACTGGACCAGCTTGTCCCAGTGTGTAGCCAAGATGCAGGATCTCCGAGTTCAGTGATTAGACTTGTTTTGATTAAAATTGCTGTGTATGTGATTATTTCGTTAGGTGGTCATCTCAGGTAACCTGCCCAAGCAGGCAGATCATCAGAGTGCCCTGGAAAACCCTGTCTCAGATCTCCTTAATCAGAACTTCTGGAAGGACCCTGACTCTGCAGGTTAACAGATTCCTCAGGTGATTCTGATGACCACTCAGATTCAGTTTAAGTCCTTAGACTCTGAATCTGTCTGAGCAAACAATATGGATCTGATTCACAGGGACTAGCTGGCCTTGAGAAGGGCACAGAGAGGGTTGTAATATAAGAGCCACTTAGTACATGGTCTGCTTGCTCCTTCAGAGAGGTCAGAACCACTGCAACTAAAGTGCTGACTGATTTCCAGGAAGGACACTGGGAGCGGTCTTATCCAGTGACCCATAGGGCTTGTGCTTGGTGTGCCTTCTTGCCAAAGGCTCTCACCCATGATGTCTGAGTAAGCAAAAAGGTTCTGTTACCTGAAAAGAAAAAAAGAGTTTGAAGGCCATCTATTCTGAAAGAAAGAACTGCACCTCTGGGGCTGGAAGGAGGAGGGGGAGAAATTTGGGGTATAGAGAGTATCATAAATTAGCATTAGAAAAAAACAATGGGGATACAGCTGAGAAAATAAGGAAGAAGAAACCTGAAATCTCTGGGTTTGAGCAACAGATATGAATGTCTTCTAGAGAGCTTAAGTTTGAACGTTTTGAGGAAATAGCAATGGAAAAAGTATTCTGGAGGCCTCAGGGCCTTCACAGCCCGAGTGTACCAGATAAGGGGCTTGGCTGTTGTTCCTGAACAGTGAGCCTCTGACTATATACAGACTCAGCCAAATATAAAGATGTGCTGTTTTTCTGAGCAACATGTAATAAACAAACTTGCTATCCTTCTGTCAATTACTGTAGGATGGAATAATCTCACTACCCAGAAGACTGAGATCTGTCACTGATGACATTGAAGTTCATGATAGTAAAATGAATTTCACATGGAACGTTCATTGCTCTCTGTCAGTTGCAGGCTATGTATATGAAAGAATAAAGAATGAAGATCAGAATATCTGACTGTAAATCCTATGATACCAGAAAGATGACTTGGGGTAGGTTTCATAGTGGTTAGAGGGATGTGTTTAATAAGACTTAAAACTGAAATTTTAGAGGCTAAGAGAAAAATGCAAAGATAAAAGAAAAATCTTGAGTATTTTGGGAGCTGTCAGGTATTACATAGCAAGAATGAAGGAGTCAATTGGTAATATGTTTGGATACAATAGGATAGAAGATCAGGAATGAAGTTTTTAGACTCAGGTACAACATTACAAATAAGACTAATAAATATATTAGATTTTTTAATGCATGGGGAAAACAATTTCATAGCTATTAGTGATATTTGATTAGAATATAATAGTGGAAGAGGATACTTTGTTTAAAAGTAATAGATTTGTTAGAAAAATTGGGATGTAGTATATCAAAGAGAGATGGACTTATATGAGAATCTGTTGTAATGAGGGATGCTTTCTTCCTCTGCCAACATCACCCAGGTTCTTGTGCATATTGGGTAAGAGTTCTGCCACTAAGAGCTACATCTATAGCTCTTAAAATTTTTTTTTTTTTTAAATTTTGAGCCTGGTGCAGTGGTGCATGCCTATAATCCCAGTGGCTGGGGAGACTGAGGCAGGAGAATTGCAAGTTCAAACCCAGAGTCAGCAACTTAGTGAGGGCTTAAGCAATTTAGAGCCTGTCTCTTAAAAAAAAAAAATTGTTTTTTCCAAAGCTGATCTTATTAAATTGCCCAGGCTGGCCTCAAACTTGTGATCTTCCTGCCTTAACCTCTCAAGTAGCTGGGATTACAGGCATGTGTCACCACACCTGACTCAATATCTTGATGTATTGAAATTTCCCTCTCTCTGTAATCCCAGCTACTGAGGAGACTGAGGTAGGAGGATCCCAAGTTTGAGGTCAGTCTGGGCAACTTAGGGAGATCCTGTCTCCAAAAAAAAAAAAAAAGTTGAAATTTAGCTCAGTGGTAGAGCACTTGTCTAGTATGCATGAGGCCCTGTGTTTGGTCCTTAGTACAAAACAAACAGACAAAAAAATACCTAAGATCTTTCTTTTTTCTTCATTTTCTGACAACTATAATGAACACTACCACCTAATACTGCTTCCAGGTCCCTGCCTAAAGGGAAGGTTTCTCTTTATGCCTGAATAGAAGTCTTTTCTTTGTCACTAAAGAGATGTAGCCTTTATCTTATAAGGGGCATTAAGATGCTAGCCTCTGTAAATTCTATATGCTCACCACTGGGAGAATAATTATTAACATAGTGCTGTTGGAGGCCTCTTATGTTCCATTTAGGACATTTTCCTGAAGGTCTCTCATTGTAATAGTACATGACAATAAATCCATATCCTGAGGGATAAAGCTTAGTGAAGAGAAACTAGAAGTGATATAATTGTGGGCATAAGTTGCATACCATCAAATCAGAAGATATAAATATTTTGTTTTCCTGATTATAACATTGGTACAAAAGGTAAAATAGTCATGATCGAAGGTCAATTCTTTGAGTATCTTTTGCTAGAGTTGCTTTCATTTTGTTAGAAGTGGTACCTCTATATATTAAAAAAAGGATTTATTATGGAAAACTAAAAACACATACAGAATAGAGTGAATTATGAGATGAACTTCTAGAGTTCAAATGCCAATAATTGTCGTCATTGTTTTATATATACTTGCATTGATCCCTTACTCACCCCATTGGATTACTTTAAACAAATCTAAGGTATTATTACCATTTAGCCTTTAAAGGCTTCAGTGTGAATTTTAAAGGAAAAGGACTTATTATTTGGTGCTGAGGATTGAACCTAAGGCCTCATGCATAAGGACTTTATTATTATTTTTAATATAATCAGGTAAAATGTGGAATACTTGTGAGGAAGTGACTATGCTTACTGAGTTTGTGTTTTCTAAAAAAAGAAATTATTGATTTCCTCAGAGATGCACTCTAAATTTTAGGCAAAGAGATTACAAAAAAAGCTCAGAGAAAAGAACTATAATCTCATAGCCAAAGACACAAGCAACAAAGCAAAACAGAAGATTTTAAAAAATGAAATTCTGAACAAATAGTTGAAAATAATCTTATTTAAGAAGAAAAGGAGACATCCAGGGGGCTGGGGCTGGGGCTCAGTGGTAGAGTGCTTGCCTCACACATATGAGGCAGTGGGTTGGGTCCTCAGCACCACATAAAAATAAATAAAGATATTGTGTCCACATATAATAAAAATATATAAAAAAGAAAAGGAGATATCCAAAGAAACCAGTGTGGTTGAAGAAGCTGCTTTTTGATGAACTTAGATTTTTAGAAAGAAGATATATGAAAGATGATAAGAGATGTAACCAAGGCTAAATGCAGGTGTGTCCCTTCTAGAACTGCAAGGAGAATGTCTAGAGGTTGATGCCCAGCAGGAACTGAGTTCTAAAGAAGTGACTGAGGACAATAACAGGCTCTGAGAGGCATGCTCAGATGAGACCAGTAAGGCAGGGACGTACATTCTGGGGACAGTTGGTTCTGAAATAATAGATAGAGAGAGAAAGGAAAAGGCCATTGGTCCCACTTTCCCTTTACACTTCTCTGTCAAGCCTGAAGACTGTCAATCTAGAAAGATTTCAGTAAAGTGGTTAGGTCAATAAAAAGAGCAAGACAAAGAGATGAGAAATAGTAATAAAGCATGTCATGACTTAATATTTTTAATTACCTAGTTGCAGACAAGTGGACAGAATTTTTAGGTAGATAAGATCACAGAATCACTACTAGGTATCTTCAGGATTCTGGAGAGCAGGAAGGGTGTATAAAGGAAGCAGCTGAGTGAGTTTCCTCTTGCTGCTATAACAAGTTACCCCTGATTTTCATTATTATTATTATTATTCGTATTCTTTTTAGAATACATTTTGATATACATACATGGAGTATAACATCATTCTTGTGGTTGTATATGATGTGTAGTTATGGTTGTTTATTCATATATAAACATAAGAAAGTTATGTCTCATTCATTCTACTGTTACCTCTAATTTAATGGCTTAAAATAACACATACTTTTTATACTACAGTTATGGAGCTCAGAAGTCTGAAATAGATCTTACTGGTTTAAAGACAAGGTGTCGATAGTGCTGTATTCTATTCTGGAGGCTCTAGGATAGAATCAGTTTTCTTGCTGTTTCTGTCTTTTAAAGGTTCATGGCCCCCTTTCATCTTCAAAATCAGCAATAACTGGTGGAATCTTTATCATATTGCATCACTCAGTCTTTGACCCTTCTGCCTCCGTTTTCCATCTTTCCATTGGGCCTGCCCTATTTTAAGGTCATGTGACTAGCAACCTTAATTCTGTTTGCAATTCTAATTCTCCCTTGCCATGTAATATAATATAGTTCACTATTTCCAGGGTTTTGGATGTGAACCTCTTGGTGTATATGTGTGGGGATTATTCTGGCTATCACAGTGATAACCTAGCCTTTTCAAAGGTAGTCTCTGAACACTTTGGACTGATAATTCAAGGTTGATTCTTGCCCAAATTCTAGGCTTGTTGGTTAAACACAGTTAGCAAAGTGTGAGAAATGGAAAGGAAGATCATTAGTAATCTGTATGAATTCACTAAGAACAAGCCATGCCAACCTAACCTCTTTTGGGGGTTTAATTTTATTTTCTTTTTCTGTATAAGTATAATATATACAAGGTCTAGTGCACATATCACAAATATTTAACTTACCGAATCTTCACAAAGTGAGCATATATCTGTAACCAGCATCCCCATAAAAAAATTGGCCCCTAACCCCTCTTATAGTTCTTCTAATCTCTGCCTTCATAGCCCTGATTTCTAGTAGAATGGATTTGCCTGTGTTTATATAAATGAACATAAACAATGTGTACTCTTTTGTGTCATGCTTGTTCATTTAATATTTTTGAGATTCATCTGTATTTTTATCTGTAGTTGTAGACTATTTATTTTCACTGCTGTTTTATATTGTACCACTATACCATTTAATCTATTCTAATATTGATGGCCATTTTTTTCATTCCATTTTTTTTTTTTTTGGTACCAGGGATTAAACTCAATGGCACTCAACCACTGAGCCACATCCCCAGTCCTATTGAGTTGCTTAGTGCCTCGCTTTTGCTGAGACTGGCTTTGAACTCACAATTTTCCTGCCTCAGCCTCCCGAGCTGCTAGGATTACAGGCATGCACCACCACACCTGGCTTTGTTTCCATTTTTTGGCTATTACAAGAGTGTTGCTATAATGTGCATAATATTATATTAATTGCATTGAATCATTTGATAGCATCATGAGACATGTATATACACATTTCAGAGAGCTTCTTGGAAAACTCATGATATTCTTTATGACAAGACATGAAAAGGTAGACTAGACAAAATTCTTGGTTCAAGGATATAGAATAATGACAATACAGAGGAAGTTCTGTAGTGATAGACTTTAGGGCTCTGGTGATCCCAACCAATATTTTTACAATAATTTCTGTGAATACTAAGAAGATATGATAATTGAACTTACAGATTTCACAGAATTGAAGGGACCTGAAGCTGGTTGCCATAGTGTGCTCCTATAATCCAGCTACTCAGGAGGCTGAGGCAGGAGGATTGTGAATTTGAGGCTTGCCTGGGCTACTTAGAGAGACCCTGTCTCAAAATAAAGTTTAAAAAAGGGATAAAGGGCTAAGACTGCAGTTCAATGGTAGAGCACTCCTGGGTTCAATGCCCAGTACCTCCCCGACCCAAAAAACCGAGGTCTGGGGATGTGGCTCAGTGGGGAGTTCTTGACTAGCATGCACAAGGCCTGGGGTTCATTCCCAATACTGCACAAAAAAGTGGGGGACAGTTTGAACTAATAATAATATAAAGGGGGAAAACCTATTTGCAATTGGTGAGGATGATGCATAAAGACTCACAGAGGAGTTACTTAGTACTAAGTTACTAAGGATAAATATAAAGTTCTATATCTGGGATTTAAAAGATTGCTTTTGGGGCTGGAGTTGTGGTTCAGTGGTATAGCGCTTGCCTAGCATGTGTGAGACACTGGGTTCGATTCTCAGCACCACATATAAGTAAATAAAAGTCCATCAACAACTAATAAAGTATTTAAAAAAATGTTTTTACAATTTCAGAAAGGAAGTCGGAAAATAGCTCATTAATGTGAGGTGAGGATAAACAAGTTGTAGTTAATGAATTCTGACTGTGACTCTGCAGTATGCAACAATGTCTGGAGTTCTCTGTATGGGATCTTGAGTTTCCAGGAAGACCCTGACAGTGAAGTAAATGAAGAGGAGAGTCCTGGGATGTTAGTGGTCTTGAAGTCATATTTGCCCCACAAGGTGTTGAAGATACTGGGTTTTTAGCCTAAAGAAGGGAAGACTCAAGGTGCACAGGATACTAATCTTCAATGCTAAGAAGGGCCATTGTGTACAAGAGGGTTTAGCTTGATCCTATGTAGCCCCAGAGAATTTGGCTTGGTGGGATGAAGAGCTATAGATCTCCTTAAAAATGGAATGAATATCTAATAAAGTATTGACATTTTATAGTTCCTGGGAATTTAAGGCAGAAAATGGGATAAAATAGCAGCCTAAGTTGTGTGTTTCATTGATATGTATTTAAAGTTAATGGTGCTGGGAGTATTGTGGGTTTAATGTCTTTTTCCAGGGAAAATATTTAGTTTGAGTATCTAAACTAAATCTAGGCATGGATCCAGGGTAGGTCTTCAAGTATTGTTCCTTTCTGGATCAACCTGTCAGATGATTTCTGGATTTAAGTCTAGAGCTCACACTGGGCCCTACTGGAAGAACTGGATTTTGTGTAGGCTGGGTTTGATGATCCATTTAGAAGCACCTCTAGATGTTTTAGGAGTGACATCTTTGTGTCTTTTTATTTCCCCTGGGGTTAAAGCAGGAATGGAGCTGTACCTGGGTTAAGGGTTTAAGGTCATTTTAGGCCATTCTTCTGTGGACTTGGCCAAGTGTTGGGTAAGGACCAAATTGTGCCTAGAGGTAGAAGAGTAGGGCATCTGCATTCTAGAGGTTAGAGTGCAGTTGCCTCTGCATTAATCTAAACCCATAGTCCCCTCCCATCTCTGATAGAAGCAGGAGGTTGGGCTCCACTTTAAGACCAGTATACTTAGCTGGGCTCTGGGGCCTCTGGTCAGCTGTATCCTGAGGCAGGGGACAAAGAGCCTAGTCAGCACTACTGTCTGCCATATGCATTTCCTGCTCCCAGGGCCAGGAGGAAGCAGGGCTCTGGGGAGGTGAGGATAGCTCTCTTCAGGCAGTTCCCTCTGTTCCCTGGCTTCTTTTTTATTTGTTTCTGTGATGCTGGGGATTCAACCCAGGGCCTTGAGCATGCTACGCAAGTGCTCTGAGCCTATATCCTCAGCACCCATGGGTTTATTTCCATAGAACTCTTTTCCCCAGTCAAATGGATCCCTTGTGCTCAATGCATAGAGCAGATCAGGACAAGATGGTGGTGCATGGCTGAGAAATAAAGTTCACAAGTGGGGAAGGGGCACTACTGGAGTTAAGAGGATAAATGGATAAATATAAAAGTAAAGAAGCAGTAGAGGCTGGTGTTGTGGCTCAGTGGTAAAGCACTTGCCTAGCATGTTTGAGACCCTGGGTTCGATCCTCAGCACCACATAAGAATAAATAAATAAAATAAAAATGTTGTGTTCAACTACAATTAAAAAAAAAAAGGAAGAAGCAATAGGGACCAAAATATAAGCAATTCATATATTTTCATTGCAGAAGTTTTTGTAGTAAAGGCTGGTGAATTTTTGGATGTCCCTACTTTTTCCTGCTTGTATCCCTGGACAGAGCTGAGAAGGGAACCTTTGTGGTACACAGCTGCAGAGTCAGATTGTGGTCTATAAACTAGTCTCTTACATTTATTCCAGTTGGGAGTTATGACCTTGGGTTATCTGCAGGCTAACCAGGAATTTGTGTTAGAGGATCCTATTCCCCTGAGCTTATGGTAGCATTACTTGTGCTTGGTGTTTCTAATGGGAACCTGGTTTGTGTTGTGTTTATAAACAGAGCCTGAAGGAAAGGGGTAGAGAGGTTACAGGATGAGAAAAAGGGCACAAGGGCTGCTGAATGGATGGCAGTGGAAGTCTGGAAGGTAGTAAGGGGTAGATGACTGACTGAGGAGGATCAACAGATTAGGCAGTTTTGTGCAGGGCAAGATACAGGCACTTTGGTCATTTTGTGGGATGCCAGTGGAGACTGTTCATTTGTGTCTTTAATTATTAACCCAGCACTGGGGTGGCCTGGAGTGATGGGTGCATTTTTGTCCAGCCCTGTGATAAGATTTGGTTCTTTATTATCTTGTTTATTTGGCAGAAAGGCAAGTGTTTGAATTATATAGGAATGCCCCTCTCAAGAAGAGCAGAAAACAGAGCAGTAAGTAAAATGAGGATGAAAGAGAGGGTGAGAGAAAGATGGATAGCTTTTCTGAGAGGTCAGTCTTTCCTGCTTCTCAGAATGAAGGAGCTTCTGGGCCAGAATGTATGAGGCCAGGATATAACAGAACAGAACTGGGGACACTGAGGACCATGAACTGCCAGGAGAACTCAGACAGGAAGTGGTTTCTGACTGTGGTGGCCTGAAGTAGATGAGTTCCATCACTGGGCCTCCCTCTCTACACTGGCAGGGCAAGGCTGGCCTTACCCCTGGAGCCTTTGGGAGAAGGGCTTTAAGATTAAATACTCCTATGGTGTTCCAGTCGCTGAGCTGTGAAGGGATTCATGGTGTCACCAAGAGGAAGGTATGTCTGCTTTCCTAACAGGCTGGCAAGGGATCTAAGGGACATTCTGATAAGCCTTAGAGTTGTTCTGACTTTCTTCCCCACTACATCCTGGGGTTAGTGGCCAACTTCATAGCATATGTGGGCTTTCCTTCTTAACTTTTTTTTTTTTTGGGGGGGGGAGAATGGGGAGGTTAATAGATTTCTCTAAGATTATTGTTATTATTATTATTGGTGCTGTGGATTGAACCCACAGCCAGGTGCATGCTAAGCACATGTGCTGCCACTGAGATACAACCGCTGTATCTTCTCTGAGATTCTGATAAAAGCTATCGGCTCTTTTCCTATAAAAATGTATATACTCATACAAACATGACACTTTGCAAAATAATTTGAGATCTTATGGAGACCAGTTCAGAAACTTGGCTCTTTAAGAATAATGCATAAACTTTACCTAAGCTTATCTGGGTAAAGTAATTACCTCTACCTCAGGATAGATGGATTATGAGGAATGTTATAGCTCTTACTTCTGCATTGTCCATTAGGAAAAATGCTCTGTCCCCATTCTATAGGAACCGCTCTTTGCTGCAAGAATATTTTCAGGCATAAAAACAAGCAGCTGATCTGGCAGGCAGTGGGCAGGAAGTCTGGCCTCCCTCCCAATCCTTGGCCACACATTCTGACCTGCTGGACCAGACAATGAAGTTATAACAGGACTGGGCAAGGTTAACAGTAATACTAATGAGACAAAGTGCTGGGTCCTAAAGCCTATGTGTGTGTGTGGCAGGGTGGGTAGGAGGGAAAGACAGTGACTTCTCAGAGCCAACAGTCAGAACACACTAATCCTGTATAGCTACCAGTTGTCTCCCACTGCATCCAGTTTGGGTGTACTTTTTTTTTTAACTTTATTTTATTTGTTGTTATTTTTATGTGGTGCTGGGGATCGAACCCAGTGCCTCACTCATGCTAGGCAAGCTGAGCCACAACCCAGGCCCCTGGGTGTACTTTTGTATGTAAGCAAATCTGAGATTACTTTGTTTCTGTCTCCTGTATAAGGTGCTGGGGTAGGGATCATGGTGGTGCTGTGTACACAGGTGCTCAGCAGATGTCTTTGAATGATAATAGTATGGACATTCTGGGACCAAAGTTTCTTATGCAAAGCAAGTAAAAGCCTAAACACAAATACTTTCTTTGTGAACCGGGCCTTTTTAGAAACTATTACTAGAAAAATTGCTTAGGAGTCTGGGTGTGAAGGGTTAGTCACCAATCAGTATTATTTTTCTTTCAGGTCTCTTAACCTTCGTTAACTGTGCCTATGTCAAGTGGGGAACCCTGGTACAAGATATTTTCACCTATGCTAAAGTATCAGCACTGATTGCGGTCATCATTGCAGGCATTGTTAAACTTGGCCAGGGTAAGAAATAATAGCAGCTAATATTTGTTAAGTATTTTCTATGAGACATACTCTTCTTAATATATACTTTGTATATTATCTCACTTAAATCTCCAATAACCTTGTTTGGTAGGCACTGTTGTTATTCCCTTTTTATAGATGAAGAAATATGCTATAAAAATTTGCCCAAGTTCATAGTGGTAAGTAGGAGAGCTAAAATATGTACTCAGGCAGCGAACTCCAAAGCCTGTTCTTTTAAGTTCTATGCATGCTAGTTCTAGCACATATGGTACCACCATAGGACCTGCTGACATGTTTATTTTATAGGCATATGCCACCACACCCAGATGAGACTGATCTTGGCAAAAGGACTGACAGCCATACTCTGGGAGTTGGCTTTTGTGGTTTTTGAACCTAGTGCTGTTGATTTGATGGTTCTGCCCTTGAAAGTGGGCAAGGTCAACAATGAACTTCTTATACCCACTTCTCTAGTTTCCAGGTAGAAACCCACCCTACAACTAGTCTGTTGACTTGGGCATATGGAGCCCTGTCCTTCTACCTCATGTCAGCTGTGTCTGGTGTCAGAAAGGGGATAAGAATCAGGCAGACTATAGAGCAGAGAGAAACAGGACACCATTCCTGTTCTCTACCCCTTCTGCTACATGCTGGTTTCTTATCCTTGAAAGCTGAGCTCTTCTGTCAAGATCCCCATCCATGTCATTCTCTGCATTCCATCATCTCTATAGATGTCTGTCTTCTGTTCTCTGTCCTTCACTGATACCGTTGCTGCCAAAGATGTTCTGAGTCACTTACCTGCTCTTACTGCCATATTTTTCAATACTTTATTGGATCATCTTGAGATTAGGGGAGTGGGCCACTAATACTTCTGCTTTCCATTGTTCTTGGATTCCAGGAGTCACGACTAACTTGGAGAATTCCTTTAAGGGTTCATCATTTGTAATGGGTGACATTGCCCTGGCACTGTACTCAGCTCTGTTCTCCTACTCAGGCTGGGATACCCTCAACTATGTCACTGAAGAGCTCAAGAATCCTGAGAGGTAGGTACCTCACCACCAACTTTCCACAACCCTGATACCCATCATTCATTGAGCTCTTACTATGCAAGACTATATGCCATAACTGCCTCTGAGTGAATTCCATCAACCCTAATTTAATAGATGGGAGGTCAGAGGCCCCAGAATATAACTTGTCCATGATCCCACTAACAGAGCTAAGATATGAACTCAAGTATGCTTTTAAATTCTTTTTTTTATTATTCAAAGAAGCTTCGTTTTTAAAATTTAGCTTTCTGACTCTGTGCTTGTGCCTTCAACACTTTCATGATTTCCTGTTCCTTAATAAGGAAAGCACACTTGATCCTGTCACAGACACATTTAGCACTTATGGAACCACCATAGGCCCTGGTAACATGATTTTTTCTCTGCCTTTTTTTTTTTTTTTTTGTGGGGGGAGCACTGGGGATTGTACTCAGAACCACTCAACCACTTGGTCACATCCCTAGCCCTGTTTTCTATTTTATTTAGAGACAGGGTCTCACTGAGTTGCTTAGTGCCTGGCCATTGCTTGGGGCTGTCTTTGGATTCACAATCCTCCTGTCTCAGCCTCCCAAGCTGCTGGAATTACAGGTATATGCCACCACGCTCAGCTTGACACATTATTTTTTTTGTTTTGTTTTACACATCTCATAAGAACTTTAGGTCTTGCTGGGTGCAGTGGCACGACACCTGTTATCCCAGAGGCTCAGGAGACTGATGCAGAAGGATTGCTAGTTCAAAGCTAGCCTCAGCAATTTAGCAAGGCCCGAAGCAACTCAGTGAGATCCTGTCTCTAAATAAAATACAAAAAATGGGCTGCAGATGTAGCTCAGTGGTTAAGCGCCCCTGAATTCAATCCCTGGTACCAAAAAGAAAAAAAAAAAAAAAAGAACTTTAGGTCTCACAGCACAAACCCCTTGAAGTATGCCTGGGAACACAGCACATGCAGATTTTGGTGCTTTCCCAACCATCTCTGTGTAAATGATTCTATTGCCAGGGGTTCAGGATAGCCTAGTTTTATAAGAAGCTGTATTGTAGGAAAGCCTACGATAGAATGTCAAACTCTGGACCATTTTGAGTGCCTCCAAATGCTGTCCCCAGAAGAACTTTAAATTCTTTTTTAAAGGGCTTTTTTACATTTTTCATTTATTCCTCTATTAATTAAAGCAGATTGTACTATGTGCTTGTATATGCTTTTATTTTATTATTAATTTTTAGTGCCAGGGATTGAACTCAAGGGCACTTAACCACTGAGCCAGCACTGCCCCCTGCCTTTTTAAAAAATTTGAGACACGGTCTTCCTAAATTGCTTAGGACCTCACTAAGTTGCTGAGTCTGAATTTGAACCTGCAATTCTCCTGCCTCACCTACCCAAACCACTGGGATTACTTATGTACATTTTTTGGGGTGTGGGGTTAGGGACGGGGATTAAACTCAGGGGCAATTAACCACTGGGCCACATTCCCAGCCCTATTTTGTTTTTTATTTAGAGACAGGGTTTCACTGAGTTGTTTAGTGCCTCACTTTTGCTGAGGCTGTCTTTGAACTTGCAATCCCCCTGCCTCAGTCTCCTGATCTGGTGGGATTATAGGTGCACCACCACACCTGGCTTGTGTACGCTTTTAAAGTAGATTTTTCTTACCAGGTATGGAGTGGTGCATGCCTGTAGTCTTAGCTACTCAAGAGACTGAGGCTGAAGGTTTGCTTGAGCCTAGGAGTTTGTGACCAGCCTGGGAAGCATAGCAAGACCATCTCAAAAAGGATAAAAAAATTTTTTTTCCCTTGATAAATCTTTTATTCATTTTTATCCCTACATAGATAACTTTAGGCCATAGATGTCCAGAAATCTTCCTTTGCTTCCTTTCTGGGTCATTCCTTGTTTCCCTAATTCATGCTAACAGTGAGGTATTGTTTCAGTCATTTAACTATATCACTTGCCAACATTACTCTAAATAGCTTTGTAGTTGAGCAAAGTGGAAAGAGCATTGGACAGGGAGTCAGTGGGTCTGGAGTTTGTCTTATCACTGATTGGTTAGATGACCTTGAGAGAGTTTCTGTGCCTTTTCTTTGAATGCTTCTTTATCTGTAATTAAGAGGGTTAAATTATAGGATCTGTGGGATCTTATAGGATCTTTCTTGGCTCTAAAACATTATGATTCTGAGAAGTAAGATTTGACAGGGAGTGGATTTCTGTAAATTTTCAAAAAGAATAAAAGTTCTCATACCAATAAACTCCTTTTGGCTTTGAGAAACGAAGAGCCATCTTGGTATACATCTGGAGTTGCAACTTTGGGAACAGAGTTATTAGAAGCAGGATTGAGGCCTTGTTGGTGCTTCCACCTACTGGACAGAAGCTGAGTGACTTTAAGAGTTTTTGCCCCTGTCTCTTTTTGGTAGTCTAGCTGTCAAGAATGTTTATAAAGATCATGGCTTCTTTGGCTAGAGGAATCTTGACAGGTCTTTGTGCTTCTCTTGGGGACCAATTAGGATGGTACCTGACGTTCTCAAACTGATGAAGGTGTGTGTCAGCTTTTTGTTGCTATGATCAAAATACCTAATAGAAGCAGTTTAGAGGAGGGAAAAATGTATTTTGGGCTCAGTTTCAGAGGTTCAGTCCATAGTTGGCCAACTCCTTTGCTGTGGGCCTGAGATGAACCAGAATTTTATGGTAGAAGAAAGCTGCTCAATTGGGAAGCAGTGTGTGTGTGTGTGTGTGTAAGAGGAGTCAGGGACAAGATATAGTCCCCAGAGGTACACCCCCAGAGACCTCCTTTCTCCAGCCATGCCTTACTGACCTATAATTACCACCTAGTAGTCCATTCACATAATTAATGCATCAAATGGATTAATCCACTGATGAGGTTATAGCTCTCCTAATCCAGTCTTTTCACCTCTGAACACTAACACATGAGTCCTTGGGGATATTTTTAGATCAAAAATCATTTATTTCCCAGGTTGCTTGCTCAGATATACATTCTGCTTTTCCTACTGAAGACCTATCTTAATCTTTGGAGATGTTAGATTTCACAATTTGCCTCCATTTCTTCTTATATTTTTCTTAATTTAAACTTCTCTGTGGTGATAATTTTAGAGAAGGGATACTGACACCAACACCTTTGGAAGCAAAAATAAAATCACTACCCTCTTCCTGTGTTGCTGTCATGCTGTGACTTAGTTCTTTGTCAATTCCTTTCCCTGATTTTTCCTTTTTTGCACAGCTGTTTCTCCTGGTATGATGTTTCTTTCTCCTAACCCCCTTCCTTCCTTACTCCCTCCCTCTCTCCCTCCCTCCCTTTCTTCCTCCCTCCCTTCCAGTACTGTAGATTGAACCCGAGCCTCATATATGTGAGGCAAGTGCTCTATCATGGAGCTACCTCCTCGCCTCTTTTTAAACATTTTCTTCTTTTGAGATAAGAAGTTGTCCAGGCTGACCTCAAACTTGTGGTCCTCCTGCCTCAGTCTCCTGAGTAGACAGAATTACAGGTGTGTACTACTACACACAGCTTATTTGTTCTTACAAGTTTACAGCTTTAACCAGTACTCTAGGCAACCTCAAATGCTGAGCAGGAGACTCCATCTTTGGAAAGATGAGTATGGCAATAAAGTCTAGGATTAAGAGATAAGGATGAACCTGTGGGACTGATGTATACTTTATTTTTGTTTAACTATAGGAATCTGCCCCTCTCCATTGGCATTTCCATGCCTCTTGTCACCATCATCTACATCTTGACCAATGTGGCCTATTACACCGTGCTAAATATGAGAGACATCTTGGCCAGTGATGCTGTTGCCGTGGTAAAGATTTTTACTAGCAGAAGTTGTTGTGGGTTTTGGGGTATATCCCAGCTCTTCACAGTCCTGGAAAGGAGAGAGCTTTGAAAGGAGTACATTGGGATTCTGGGCTTGTAAGAAGAAACTGTTACCCTTAATGTGGAAGAAGGGTTGGATCCCTGGGAGCATGCCTATTGATGCCTTTCATTCCTTTTACGTCCTACTAATGACAATTTTCCATTCCTTTCCCTTAGACTTTTGCAGACCAGATTTTTGGAATATTTAACTGGACAATCCCACTGGCAGTTGCCTTATCCTGTTTTGGTGGCCTCAATGCCTCCATTGTGGCTGCTTCTCGGTAAGAGTGGCATCTTTTGCTAGGAGGGTTCGTATTATGAAGAGCTAGGTCAGGAGACTGTACAACTTACAGGACTTGGACTTTAACCTCCTGCATTCCTCAACCTTTCTTCTTCCTATCAGCAGCCTTAACTTCTCATTAATCTCAACAGTGAACTCCGTTCTGTATTATTTGAACCTTTTGAAGGGATAGCAGAGAGGAAGGGCAGTGGCAGGTGAACCAGGTTGTTCCCCGACGCCCCACAGTTTTTTCACTTTCTTCTAACTTATCTAAATAGGCTTTTCTTTGTGGGCTCAAGAGAAGGCCATCTCCCTGATGCCATCTGCATGATTCATGTTGAGAGGTTCACGCCAGTGCCTTCTCTGCTTTTCAACGTAAGTGATCCAAGAAGACTGAAAGCCAGATTGTTCAGGAAGTTTTAGTAGTAGTAGATATGAGTGTTGTAGCTTCCTGAAAGTCTTAAAGGGGACTCTGATAGAAAAAGTATTGATGGAATGATGGACTACCATCATGGGCGAGGCTGTGCCAACTGCTGCAGTGATTCCTGAGAATCACTCCTCTTAGCAATGGTAATCACCTCCAGTCTTAGATAAGGCATAAAGTACAAGGAATATATTTAATGATTAACTGCCATGACAGGTAGTGTTTAAGAAATGGTCCTTGGATAGAGGGTGACTGAAAAGACACTTGGAGGAAGTGTATTTGAAATAGATTTTGAAGGTTAGCATTGCAAATAGTAGAGATAGGTTTTGTAAGAGAAATAGCATCAGAAAGTCCTGCAGTAAATCAGTATGGAGTTGAGTAGTAGAAGAGCTGGAAATGAAGGCTGGTCATTATGGAGAGGGCTTTATGAAATGATTGAGGGATTGTTTTGTGTTTTATTTATGTATTTATTTAAAAAAATTTTTTTAGATGTCAGTGGACCTTTATTTAATTAATTTATACACGGTGCTGAGAATTGAACCCAGTGCCTCACACACGCTAGGTGAGCACTCTGCCACTGAGCCACCACCCCAGCCCGTTTAAAGAGGGTTAACTTGGCAGAAGTTTGAACAACCAACTGAAAATCCAGTTGAAGCTATTAACTTCTGACAGAAAAGGAGTGAAGGACAAAACTTGAGAGTCAACAGGGATGAAAAAGCACTTTGGAGCTAATTTGGGCTTGCACTTATAGGGTATCATGGCACTGATCTACTTGTGTGTAGAGGACATCTTCCAGCTCATTAACTACTACAGCTTCAGCTACTGGTTCTTTGTGGGACTTTCTATTGTGGGTCAGCTCTATCTACGCTGGAAGGAGCCTGATCGACCTCGTCCCCTCAAGGTAACTTACCTCCAACCCACCTCTGCTCTATCTGAAGCATTTTTCTTTCCTTCTTTGGGGATTGAACCCAGAGGCACTTTACTATCTCTGCTCCTTTTTGTATTTTGAGACACGATCTTGCTAAATCTCCCAGGCTGGCCTCCAACTTGTGATCCACCTGCTGCAGGCTTCCAAGTTGTGTGCACCACCATGCCCAGATTTTTTTTTTTTTTTAAACTGGATGCTTAACCATTGAGCCATATCCCCAGTCTGTTTAAAAAAATTTTTTTTTTGATTTACTGTCTTGCTAAGTTGCTGAGGCTGGCCTCAAACTCCTTACCTCCTGCTACAGCCTCTCAAGTGGGTGGAATTATAGGATTGTGCCACCACACCCAGCAAAGGGAATTCTTACAGGACAGTTCACTCAGAAACCTTTGCCTGGGACTTGATGGTAGTTTTGTGTTGAGATGATGGAAAGAAGGCTTACTGCTCTGTGTAGTGCTGGAGACTTGAACTCAGGGCCTTGGGCATGCTGGGCAAGTGTTCCACTACTGAGCTTTATCCCTAATCCTTCAGTGCTTTGGTCTTTTGGGAGGTGGGTTATACTGGTTGTCAAGAATCTTGAGCTAACTCCTAGTTTCTTCTGTGCCCCTAGCTCAGCATTTTCTTCCCCATTGTCTTCTGCCTCTGTACCGTCTTCCTGGTGGCTGTTCCACTTTACAGTGATACAATCAACTCCCTCATCGGCATTGGCATTGCCCTCTCGGGCTTGCCCTTTTACTTTCTTATCATCAGAGTGCCGGAAGACAAACGACCTCTTTGCCTCCGAAGAACTTTGGGTAAGCCTTGGGTCCTTGGGTCACTCAGCTACTTGATAGCCAGGTTTCGGCCTCTTTTGCAAATCTAGACTCCCAAGTCATCTTTGCCATAGCCCCCTCCTGTTATTAACCATATGCCTTAAGTGCTACTTGAACTTCACCCAGTTGACCTCTTCCCACTTTTAACTCAAAAAATTCTTTTTCTTTGTAGCATCTGCCACATGGTACCTCCAGGTCCTGTGTATGTCAGTTGCTGCAGAAATGGATTTGGAAGATGCAGAAATACCCAAGCAACAAGATCCTAAATCTAACTAAATACTACTAAATCCTGAGATGTGGAAAGCAGGGGCTAAAGCCAAGGGAGCTGAGAAGTACAGCTCACTTCTTTGGAGGCGACATTCAGGAGTCTGGTCTAGGCAGCTTCAACCTTTGAACTTGCATTTTAGAGATGACAAAGTAATTTATTTGTTTTGCTACGTATTATTCCAGACTTTGTAAATGGATGATAAAGCAGACTGTAGTGTGGCACTGTTGTTCCAGGAGCACCTCTGGGTGTGACTACCTACTTATCTTTTCCTTTAAAAGGGCCAACAATGCTCCAACCTTGTCTCCCTTTAGAGAGATATGAAACTGTCATAGGTGCTGAACAATAATAAAAGGGTTATGTTCCTAAAAGTTTGAATGGCTTCATTTTATACAATGTCTTTGGGACAGCTCCCATTAGCCTAAGTATAGACAGACCCAAAACAATTTCTTTCCTTTCAAGCCAGCTATTGGAAGCTGATAAAAACAACCTCTACACAAATAAGAGAACTGTTGTAGAAAGATGTTAAGTTTTTGCATAAAAACATCACCTTAATTTTCACTAAAAATCTAGTAATCTATTTCTTGATGGAAATGGAAATTGTATAGGTTATCAAGAAATGTGGTCAAAATTCTCAGATACATTCTTATCAGTCATTTCTCTATGACCACAATGCAAATATGGCTGGAACACACACACAGGGTAGAAGTGTAAGGTCTTAATGCCAGGTAAAAACGGTCAGATACATGGGCTATCAAAAGAATCTTGACCCAACCTATTCATTTCTCTGAAGTACACAATCCATTTCTCTGTTTAATAAAATATAAGGAAGCAGCATGTAGTACAGAGGTTTCCTAATCCTGTGGAAAGGAAGATTGCTTGGCTCCCCTGTACTTTTATATGCAGGAATAAGAGTTTGTAGTGGAATCAGTTTTTTAAATGAACATCTCCACATCCTACAGTTCCTAGGCCTGATACAAGGACAAAGCATCAAGTCTGTCTTTAGGATGGTTCTTTGAGGAGACAAGAGTTTCTGACAGAATGAGCAGGGAACACAAGTCAGCCAAGTGTGTCACGCCAGGGCTGCTTTGACTTTGGTTTGCTGCTGTTGCTGCTGCTGTTGCTGCTGCTGCTGCTGCTGCTGCTGCTGCTGCTGGGGGTTTTGGGAGGGTGATTCTTTTCATGCTGTAGTAGAGGGTTGTGGGTAAAGGTCTGCCGTAAGGGACCTGGAGGAAGAGAAAATAAATCTCAATGAGCAAAGAAAAAGAAGAATTGTAAGGCAGAATTTAGCCTGAAAGGATTATTTACCCCTGGCTGCTAGCTCCAAGTGGTTCTGCATGCGTCGTTCACGCTCACGGAGCTGATGTGCAATTTCAGCATTCTTCCAGCCTGGGTAAGGAGGAGCTCAACTGTTAGTCCCATTCCCATTTTTTTAGACCACTTTCCCCTCTTCATGTCCTTACCTTGTTTGAAGCTCTTTATGAAGCCTTCCCGGGGAGGTAATTTGTCAGGGTCATGCACAACACGCTGGGGTATTTTAAGTACAGTGCGTACAGCTGGAATCCGGAGGCAGGCTACTTGGCCCAGGGAAAACATATTGGAGGACAGCCAGTACATGAACACTGCCTAGGTGAGAATAAAGGGAAGGTCTTCAGAGACTGCATTCCTGGTGGCTGGACTAGATGGGAGGACTTGGAGTCATTTCCTAAGCCATTACCTACCGAGGGGAAGTGGATGGTTATGGGCAAGACTGCCAGGGGCATCACTCTGATAACATTTCTCATCCACTGAAGGTCAGAACTTTGCACACCTGTGTCAGCACCTAGCTGCCAAAAACAAAACAAGGGAGCAGAGAAAAGGAGTTTTGAACGTATGTCAGTTTTAGTAATCTGGTCTTACCCACTGACTATTTCTCCAGGGAAATTTCCAGCCACTTTACTCCCTACTCCCAATTTATGTTGCAGGCCTGGTACTTGGCCAACTTGGGCTTACCTCCAGGACACCCCACATTGTAGCAGTGACTACTATCGGTAACATGTAGATGGGATCAGATATAGTGAGATCCTGGAACCACCAGAGGCCACCTGTCTGCATACTGGGCACAGGAAGGTTGGCCATCTCTCTCAAGGCAATGAAGAAGGAGATGAAGACTGGTGCCTATTACACAGGATAAGCAGTGTCAGCAAACTTTAAAAGAGGGGACATTTTCAGTACCCCATCACTGAAAGCCATGTATATCACTACCAACTGCTTTTGTGGAGGTCTGGGGCATGGAAAATACAGAGAAGGCCATTTGATGAAATAAGGAGGGAAATGTTTTTGCTCACCTGAGTCAGAGGCAGAATGAGGGGTTTAAAGAATTTAATATCGTGCTTTTTCTGGTAAAGTGTCATCTCCGAGGAGGCCCTGTAAACTGGGAGGTGAGGCACAATTAATGGTTGGGCTAACAGTTATGTCGGTGAGGGTGAACACCTGGCCCATGAAATTTCTAATTAACCTTGGACAGTCCCTGAAAGTGTTAGGCCTGAGAAACAGTAAATCTTTAGAATTTGCCCAAATGTTGCAATTCCTAGTTTAGGTTGTCTCTTTCCCCTAGGAGAATGTCTGCAAATGTGGTCCTCTCACATTCATACTGTAACTGACTTACACTCAGCATTGTCTCCTGCCAACTTGGCCTCTCTGATTCTAGTGGAAAACTTCTGGATCTCTGGCAAGTGGTTGTGAATCTTGGCTGCCTCTCGCTGGCCCTTCACGATGAGAGGAAAAACGAGGCAGCGGGCAAGGACTGTACCTGAAAAACACAAACTAGAATTAAAACGAAGTTAAAGCACTTCTGTAGTTAGAAGGTTGAAGATTTCTTTAAGTCCTCAATGATAAAAGTCTCTCTTATTTCAGCCTTTTCTATACTGTGACTCATGCCCAAAGGGCCCAGAACTCAGAAGTAAGTTGAAGACACAGGAGAGAGGAGATAATTTAAGGAGCAAGGTGTAGAAAGAAACAGAATTCAAAGCATAATTTAAACCTTAACAAGAGGAACGTGGTTACCTTCCTAATTTGGGAGTTTCAGTGCCTGATCAGACTATTCTCTTAAACCAGGGTAGCTGCATCACTGTTAATAAGGCCCTCTTACTTCAACTCCCTGCTCATGTTCAAATATCTATACTTCTTGAATCTTAGATTATTAAGCCACTTTATAATGCTCTTCAGGAAATAAAAATAGAGTGTACCTAAGCTTCATGAACCTGTACCATTCACTTGAATTATCTGTTTGACTCTTATATTCCTGCACCTATTTCCTTAATCTTCTCACAGAAATGCCATCTTTAAGGTTCTATCCCTAGGTCCCCATTCTACCTGTGTCCAGGATATATTTTTCTTACATGCTGCAATGGCCCCCCACCAAGGAAGGCCCAGGTTAACATGCATAAATTCCAGGAGGTTCTGGATCAATCCCACTGGAGTGTATGACCCTAGTCCCAGTTCAGCGAAGCTCTGTTCTGCAACAGCTTGGATTGTATCTGTAGTTCCTCCAGAAGCCACCTCAGGTACTGCTGTGGGTGAAGGAGTTGCAGGAACAACAGGAGGTACTTGGACCTATGTGAAAGGAAGCCATGGGTGTATTTATTAAATAGGACTCACAGAAAGTGAGGTCCTCTATGATAATAAATACTAGATTCTGTTTTCTCGACTCCTTTTCTTGTTCTCCCAGGTTGGCTTACAATGTCCACAGAATTCATGCTTAAAAAGGACATATTTTTTACTACTAGGGAGGAAGATAAATTATTTAAAGTAAGAATTCATGACTTCTTTTCATCCTGGGAAGTTACTTCTCAAAATCACTGTTTCCTGAACTTCAGTCATCTATCACTATTACAATTTCCCCCATATGTTGAAATAAACTATCACACAATTTATCTTTAAAATCAAATCAGTTTTTTTTTTTTTTTTTTAACTGAACTGTTTTTCTTTTCAGGGCTGGGGACTAAACCCAGGGTCTCTTGCATGCAGGAAAGTGCTCTACCACTAAACTACACCCTCAGCCTTCAATTCACTTTTTATGACCCAAAACCCCACTTGGTCGCCTCGGGGCTGAGGATGTGGCTCAAGTGGTAGTGCGCTTGCCTGGCATGCATGCGGCCTGGGTTCGATCCTCAGCAAAACATACAAATAAAGATATTGTGTCCGCCGAAAACTAAAAAAATAAACATTAAAAAAATTCTCTCTCTTTTAAAAAAAAAAGAAAAAAGAAACAGCATCCATGAAATCATGTATTTATTAGCAAATTATAGTTTTCCTAATACACAAACCTGGAGTCATTTTTCATATTACCATCATTAGCTTAGCATTACTCTGGCAAAGAGTACCTTGAATATAACATAAATCTCTTATTGATGTACTTCAATCATTTCCCCACCGAGTTAAAAATCCATTCCAAGCAGATGCTAATATTTTGGGAAGCTGGGTGAAACGTGGGAAAGAACCCTGCTACATATTCCTCTTGCCCCTCGAACAAAACAAAACAAAACTATCCATGAAGTAGGAACCAAAGGCTCGTTACCTGGGCTTCTGCAAATGAAATGGCAGAGGTACTGAGGCAGCGGTGGCTGGAGGTTGTGAGGAGGACATAATGCGGCTGCCTGCAGCCCGGGTGGCTTGGGACCTGGAGCCCCTCTCTCAGCGGTTTCCGCGGCCACTGCGAGGACTCTACGATACTGTGGAACTAATCAGATGAAAGGATAATGGAATGTCTATGCTGGAAGCAGAGGCCCAGCGTGAGGCCACAGGGTATTCACTAGGATCACCCGTCAAGAAGCAGACAGCTTGCCATCCAGGCGAGCACGTTGCTGCTCTACTCTTGCAGACTGCCGGCCTGAAGGCATGCAACTGGGGCATATAGGGTGGAGCTCAAGCAGGAGTTTCCTGACCTCAGTTCCCGCAGACCCACTCCGGGGTCCAGGCCCGAGGCTGCGGAGAACTTGACCCGGGGTAAGGTAATCCCTGGAAACCGACAACATAACGGGGCCACCGAGCCCTCCGAGACCAAGACGTAACCCGAGGTCATGACACTCAGATCCTGGTAACCAGGTCAGCGGCTGCTCCTGTCCCCGGCGTAGGGTGCGGGGGCAGGGCAGCATCCTGGCTCTCAGTTTGGGTACAACTTTACCTGACGCTGGGGCCGTAGCAGGCGCACAAGCTCCCGGCGTCCGCACATCAAGCCCATCGCCATTTTGCCCGGAAGAGGACTTGCTTTCGCGCGTGCGCACTCAGAACGCAAGCCCGCAGGAGGAGGCCCTTTCGGAACTGGGCGTGGGAACAGAGTTGTCGCCTCAGATCAGGTAGTAAAAAAGAGTGGAGCTTGGTGGCCATATTTAATGTGGGCAAAAGCCTCAAAGGATCATGTTTAGTAAGGTCTCGCGGAAGGTGTCCTCCAGAGGCTTGAAGGGGGTTGAAGTTAAGACCCATCGTTAGTGGCCATTGTTAATGACCGTTTAAACCTGGGAGTTTTTAAAGCCGTAATTGTCTTCTGATTTGTTGGGTTAAAAATAGCCTTTGGTCTGGGCGTGATGGTGCACACCCGGAAGTCCAGTAATTGAGACTGAGGCTAGAGTATCTCAAGTTCAAGGCCAGCCTGAGCAACTTACAAGAACCTGAGTAACTTTTGCCTAGTAACTTTTATTTTAAGGTTTCAAAATAAAAACTAAAAATGGCTGGGGATGTAGCTCAGTGGTATAGCACCCTTGGGTTTGATCTCCAGTATCAAATAAATAAGTAAACAAGTAGTTTTTGGATATCTTGGCTGTACTTGGCATTGGTTTTTCCCACCTAATGATGTTCAATTTTTATATACTAGATAATATTGAATCGCAGATTCAGTGACATTTGAGGGTAGTGTAGAGTTTGACAGAAATGGAGGGAAGGCAGCTTCTAGGAAATATTTTACTCCCACTTAAAAAAAGCAAAGCTCTGGACTGGAGTGTGGCTCAGTGGTAGGGTGCTTACCTGGCACGTCGGAGTCCCTGGGTTCAATCCTCAACACCACATATAAGTAAGTAAAAGATCAATTGACAACTAAAAGATATTAAAAAAATAAAAAAGAAGACAAAGCTCCACCGTTTCTTTTTCCCTCAAGTGGGATTATGTGAAGATTGCGACTATAATGGTACAAATCAAAAGGTGAAAAGCTGACACACTGCACATAGTTGAATAGAAAAAATAGGAAAAAACCACCTGCATACTTGGTGTTCTTGAGCTGCTAAACCACACTTGTAACCACTTATTTCCGTATTTCTAGACTTTGTTCTGTAAGATAAAAATCTTTATTGTCTAAACTCTTAGTCTGTTGTGAAGGTATTCTATTGTGTGTGTGTGTGTGTGTGTGTGTGTGTGTGTTTTACTGGGAGGATTTAGCCCAGGGTCACTCTACCACATTCTGTTACCACCCACACTTTTTTTTTTTTTTTTTTTTTTTTTTAAATTTTGAGACAGGGTCATGCTAAATTGCTCAGGCTGGCCTTGAATTTGTGATCTTCTGCCTCAGCCTCTCAAGTCACTGGGATTACAGACTCTGTCACCTTGTCCGGCTGGTAATCTATTTCTTGAAGCTGAAAACATTCCTAAAGATATGTAAAGTGAAGTTATCCTCCTTGGAGGAAAAAAATTACAGCACAGAAAGGTGTGAGTTGATTGATTTCAGTCACTACTAGTTTGGGGTGGTTATGAATGCATCTGATAGAAATAGTAAAAGTAGGAGGCAAAGAAGTAGAATATGATTAGTAATAATTAGGTATAACATGTTGAATGGGATTAAACAGGTTTTCAAATATTAATTTAAAACTCAGTGTGGTTTGAAGTGATGACGAATATTCAGTTTTGCATTGGGGAAAACTATCATGTTTTACTTACTTTGGTGACCCCAAACTAACCCTTCTCCCAGTATTTTCTCTGTTGGTATTTCCCTCATCTTGAATCTTGTTGATGTGACTAGGATGCATTGGAAATGTTGCTATGCCAGTTCAGGGCATCTGCCTTAAGAAAATCTGGTAGTTTCTGCTTTTGCTTTCATGGGGAAACCAGCACTTATGTTAGAAGTTTTATTTCCCACTCTAACATGTTCTGAAAAGCCCAATCTAATCACATGGAAGAGCATGGAGGTCTGGACTAAAAGCCTCAGTTGAACACCCAGCCTATAGTGCCAATGCCAGATATGTGAAGATGGTTAATTTGAAATTGGATTCTCCAGCTCTTTGGAGCCACTGTAGGTTTCTATGTAGAATAAGGAAAGGCTGCCTCCATCCAGTTCTACCCATTTCAAAATTACAAACAAGTAAAATAATTGTGGTTTTTAAGTCACTAAATTTCAAATTACTTTACTTTGCAAGAATAGGTAATGGAAATGTGTTCTAATAGTAAGTGAATGGATATTTATTCTTGTAAAAGAACATGAGCTAATTGAAGTATATCTTACATTACTTTGCACTTATTTCTGTGTTTTATTGATTTTCCATGGAATGGGTCCTGTTTCCTTTTTTAGATTTTAGAGGTAGGGAACATGTCTCCTATTTTTTGCAAATCTTTTTTATTCACGTTAGAAACATTAGTTTTTAAAAGTGATTGACTGAGGGCTGGGGATGTGGCTCAAGCGGTAGCGTGCTCGCCTGGCATGCGTGCGGCCCGGGTTCGATCCTCAGCACCACATACCAACAAAGATGTTGTGTCCGCCGAGAACTAAAATAAATAAATAAATAAATAAATAAATAAATAAATAAATAAAAAGTGATTGACTGACTTTCATTGGCAAAGGGCAGAGAATTACCAATTAAGAAAGCCTTGACTTTGGTGGGTCACTCTAGCTTAAAAACATCAATTGGATTGGGTGTGGTGGCACATGCTTGTAATCCCAGTGACTCAGGAGGCCAAGGCAGAAGAATTGAAAATTAAAAGCTAGCCTCAGTAACTGTTTTTGTTTTTTTGGTTTGGTACTGGGGATTGAATCTAGGGGTACTTAACCACTGGGCTACATCCCCATTTAGCTGACTTGCTAAATGCCTCACTAAGTTGCTGCAGCCAGCTTTGAACTCCCAATCCTCCTGCCTCAGCCTCCCAAACTTCTGGAATTATAGGCATGTGCCACCATGCCCAGCTCAGCTTAAGTAATTTAGTGAGGTCCTAAGCATTTAGCAAGACCTTGTCTCAAAATAAAAAATAAAAATGTTAGTGATGTGGTTCAGGGGTTAAGGGCCCCTGGGTTCAATCTCTGGTTACCACTACCTCTTCACTTGGTATGACTACTGTGTTTGCAGAGAATCTGAGTATGAATGTGTGTGTGTGTGTGTGTTGTATTTGTAGGTAGGATTAGGGCGTGGAGAGGTTTATTAAAACTGATATTCCATATAGCTTTGCCCACCTCCATTTTGTTATAATATTACTCTTATGATACCATAAATTCATATTCTTATTGAAGCTCCTTTGTACGTGATAAGTTGCTTCTGTCTTGATTCATTTAAAAAATTTCTTTCAGTGTGAGTTTCTTTGGATTTATTCTACTTGGAGTTCATTGAACTCTTTAAGTAGTATCTTTTCCCCTTTCTAGATCTCTTATTTGAGAGTCCCTCGATGTATATGTTAATCCACTTGACGGTGTCCCATATATCTCTTAGGGTCTGTCCACCTCATTCTTTTTTCTCTCTGCTTTTCAGATTTGACAAATGAAAGTAGTCCTGCCTTCAAATTCTTTGATTCTTTCTTCTGAATAAATCTGTTTTTGAACTCCTTGTAGTAAATTTTTATTTCAATTATTGCATCTTATAACTCCAGAATTTGAGTTCTTTTTATAATTTTACCTTTGTTCATATTCACATTTTATTAATATATCAAATATACCATTTTCCTGATTTTCTTTAGTTCTTTTCTTTCTTTCTTTCTTTTTTTTTTAAATACTGAGGATCCAATCCAGGTCTTGCACGATAGGCAAGTACTCTGCCACCAAGTAGCCAGAATCCCTAGTCCCTCCTTTAATTCTTTGTCCATATTTTTCTTTAGTTCTTTGAACATATTTAAGACAGCTATTTAAAAATCTTTGATATCTGGACTTCTCAGGAATGGTATCAGTCAATTAATTTTGCTCTTTATTTTTCTTTGTGTGTCTTTTTTTTTATTGTTGGTCGTTCAAAACATTACACAGTTCTTAATACATCATATTTCACAGTTTGATTCAAGCGGGTTATGAACTCCCAACTTTACCCCGTATACAGATTGCTGTATCACATCAGTTACCCTTCCATTGATTGACATATTGCTTTTCTAGTGTCTGATGTATTCTGCTGTCAGTCCTATTCTCTACTATCCCCCCTCCCCTCCCCTCCCCTCCCCTTTTCTCTCTCTACCCCTTCTACTGTAAATCATTTCTTCCATTTGTATTATCTTGTCTTACCCCTCCTTTCCTCTTATATATCATTTTGTATAACCCTGAGGATCGCCTTCCATTTCCATGCGATTTCCCTTCTCACTCCCTTTCCCTCCCACCTCTCATCCCTGTTTAATGTAAATCTTCTTCTCAAGCTCTTCGTCCCTACCCTGTCCTTGTTTACTCCTCTTATATCAAAGGGGTCATTTGGCATTTGTTTTTTAACGATTGACTAGCTTCACTTAGCATAATCTGCTCTAATGCCATCCATTTCTCTCCAAATTCTATGATTTTGTCGTTTCTTAATGCAGAGTAATACTCCATTGTGTATAAATGCCACATTTTTTTTATCCATTCATCTATTGAAGGGCATCTAGGTTGGTTCCACAATCTTGCTATCGTGAATTGTGCTGCTATGAACATCGATGCAGCAGTATCCCTGTAACATGCTCTTTTTAAGTCTTTAGGGAATAGACCGAGAAGGGGAATAGCTGGGTCAAATGGTGGTTCCATTCCCAGCTTTCCAAGAAATCTCCATACTGCTTTCCAAATTGGCTGCACCAATTTGCAGTCCCACCAGCAATGAACAAGAGTGCCCTTTTCCCCGCATCCTCTCCAGCACTTATTTTTGTTTGACTTCCTAATGGCTGCCAATCTTACTGGAGTGAGATGGTATCTTAGGGTAGTTTTGATTTGCATTTCTCTGACTGCTAGCGATGGTGAGCATTTCTTCATGTACTTATTGATTGATTGTATGTCCTCCTCTGAGAAGTGTCTGTTCAGGTCCTTGGCCCATTTATTGATTGGGTTATTTGTTATCTTATTGTCTAATTTTTTGAGTTCTTTGTATATTCTGGTTATTAGGGCTCTATCTGAAGTGTGTGGATTAAAGATTTGTTCCCAGGATGTAGGCTCCCTGTTTATCTCTCTTATTGTTTCTTTTGCTGAGAAAAAACTTTTTAGTTTGAGTAAGTCCCATTTGTTGATTCTAGTTGTTAACTCTTGCGCTATGGGTGTCCTATTGAGGAATTTGGGGCCCGATCCCACAGTATGTAGATCGTAGCCAACTTTTTCTTCTATCAGATGCCGTGTCTCTGATTTAATATCAAGCTCCTTGATCCATTTTGAGTTAACTTTTGTGCATGGCGAGAGATAGGGATTCAGATTCATTTTGATGCAAATGGATTTCCAGTTTTCCCAGCACCATTTGTTGAAGATGCTATCCTTCCTCCATTGCATGCTTTTAGCCCCTTTATCAAATATAAGGTAGTTGTAGTTTTGTGGATTGGTTACTGTGTCCTCTATTCTGTACCATTGGTCCACCCGCCTGTTTTGGTACCAGTACCATGCTGTTTTTGTTACTATTGCTCTGTAGTATAGTTTGACGTCTGGTATCGCTGTACCGCCTGATTCACACTTCCTGCTTAGCATTGTTTTTGCTATTCTGGGTCTTTTATTATTCCATATGAATTTCATGATTGCTTTATCTATTTCTACAAGAAATGCTGTTGGGATTTTGATTGGTATTGCATTGAACTTATAGAGAACTTTTGGTAATATCGCCATTTTGATGATGTTAGTTCTGCCTATCGTGTGTCTTGTTTTTTGTTTGTTTGTTTTGTCGTTGTTGGAAATTGGGCATTTGAAAAAAAAATAGATATTTCCCCTTGTATTTTTTAGGATGATTCTGAACTAAAGCAGTCTTTCAATACAGAGCAAGGATTGCTTTGAGCCTAGGGACCAGCCTGAGGTGAAAGCTTTGGGTCTTGCCTCCTTGGGATTTTATGGAGTAAATGTCTTACCTTGGCCTGTGTGTGGCTCTCAATTTTCCTCTATACATGACTGCTTAAATCTTAATTTCCCCGAAGACTTTCCCTCTGGCTTCTCCTTGGGGCTTAAGTAGTCTACTGTATGTTGTGGGATGCCGTGAATTACGTGAGTTTATTTAAGCTTCTTCACTTGGCCTTGAGCTAGGAAAATGTAGGTTTGGCATTATTGCAAACTACTTTGTGGCTCCTCCCACTCAATGGATTGCCGTATGAAGGTGACCTCTGTATTCCTTCTGCTAGGCAAACGCTCTTATATCTCTGCAGTGGGACCTAACCCATTGCAAACTGCTCCTACCTTAACTTGCAAGGTAGGATGTTTTCTCCCATGTAAATAAAGCAACGCAGGCTCTCATGCTCTCTTTCCAGTGTGGAAGGTAACAGATAAGATCCAAGAGCCGTCTCACCCCCGCTTTCTAAAATTACTTCCTGAGTCCTGTGTTTTCTTCACTGTTTTCTCCTTCTTAGCTTTATTTCGTAGCCAGCCTATTCCACCAAAGAGGAACCTTCACTTCCACTGCAGTGGGGATGTGGGCATGCATTCTCACCAATAGTCAGTCTCAATCTCAGTCTCTCTCTCTCTCTCTCTCTCTCTCTTTGTTTTTGGTACTGGGGATCTAACCCAGGAGGGGCACTTTACTACTGAACTATAATCCTAAACCCTTTTTATTTTTTGTTTTGAGACAGGGCCTTTGTAAGTTGTTTAGGACTTTAGTAAATTGCTGGGGCTAGACTTGAACTTTTGATCTTTCTATCTCAGCCTCCTGAGTTACTGGAATTTGAGTGCCACTGTGGCTGACTTTTTACCTATAATCTCTTGCTCCACTTGTTTGAGTCTAGTCTCTTTGCAGCTTTCATGAGTAGGGTCTGCTCCTTTTCATGATTGAGATCTGAGACCTCAGATGTATATAATTATTTTCAAATATAGTTTATTTTTCTTCTTGTAGTTTCATGGAGAGAACTTGGAATTCGTTGGCTGTCTCTTCCAGACTAAGAACACTGCCATACCAGGGAGTAGGTGAAACAGGACAAGTGAAAACACGAAGACTCTTTCTTTCTTACTTTTTGAAGGGAGTGTTTTTTTTTTTTTTTAATTGGTCACTCATTTAGTTGCTGTAAACCTTTGCTTTCTGGGGTTTCTATAGGTTAGTTAAGCCAGTGGGTTTTTTTTTTTTTTTTTTTTTTTTTTTAAGAATGTGGGGGTAGGTGGGAAATGAGAGTTTGGTGCTTCCTAATCTGTCATTTGTTGATACCACATAAGCTTCCATCTTAAAAAGGGAAAAAGATCAAATTAAACCCAAGTAAGTATAAGAAAATAAATGGAAAGTTAAGGGAAAAAAAAACAACAACAATGAAGTATGAAAAAGAAGAACAGAGGGGATTGGAGCTGGGGATGTAGCTCAGTGGTAGAGCACTTGCCTAACATGCATGAGGCTCTGGGTTTGATCCCAAGCAGAGAGAGAGGGAAAGGGAGAGAATATGAATGTCAATGAAACAAAAACCAAAAAGCTGGTTCTTTGTGAAGATCAAAAAACTGTAGATAGCCAGTGTAATCCCGAGTGCACCTGTAATCACAGAGAGCACCTGTAAGCCCAGTGCTTTTGGGGACTGAGGTAGGAGGATCACAAATTCAAGGCCAGCCTCTCAGCAACTTAGTGAACCCCTAAGCAATTCAGCAAACTTTGTCTCAGAATAAAGAATAAAAAGGACTGGGGATGTGGCTCAGTGGTAAAGCACCCTTTTGTTCAATCCCTAGTACCCAAACATCAAACCAAACCAGCCAACTAGTCAACCAAGCAAAAATAACCCAAAACCCTAAATAAACCTATAATTTATTGATAGATTGATCAGGGAAGTGTGTGTGTGTATAACACAATACTAATGTCAGGAATTAAAAATTGAACCTCATTATGTACCACAGAGTAATAATGGAATATTATGAACAACTTTATACCAATAAACCAATGAACTACATGAAATGTACAAATTATCAAGATCACATTAAAAATAGAAAATCTAAATATTCACACCATTAAATAAGTTCATTTTATTTTATTTTTTATACTTTATTTATTAATTTATTATTTGAATGTGGTGCTGAGGATCGAACCCAGGGCCTTGCGCGTGCAAGGCGAGTGCTCTACCGCTGAACCACAATCCCAGCCCCAAATAAGTTTAATTTATAATTAAATATCTTTTTTGCCTAAAACAAAGCTAAAACCCCTTGAACCCAGCTGGCTTTATTGGTGAATTTTGCCAAACATTTAATGAAGAAATAATGACAATCTGTACAAATCCTTTGTCAAAATGAGGAGAGGAGACTACTTCTCAATTCATTTTACTTGGCCAGTAATAGTCCCAATACTAAGACCAAATAAAACAGTAGAAGCAAAGAAAACTACAGACTCATATTTATCATGAGCACAGAAATAAAAATCTTTAATAAAATACTAACAAATTGAATCCAGTAATATGTAAAATGATAGTGCATCATATTCCAGGAATGCAAGCCTAGTTTACATTTGAAAATCAGTCAATGTAATCCATCTAGTAACAGAATAATTTCAAAACTCAAGCATTCAACAAACTAGGAATAGAAGGATAATTTTTATTTTGAAAAGAAGCATATACAAAAGATCCACAGCAAGCATTGAGCTTTGTTGTAGAAAATTGAACTGTTTACCCTTAAGATCAAGAGAAAGGGAAGGATGAGCAGCCTTCCACTTTAATTCAAATTGTTCTGAAGGTCTGAGCTACAGCAATAAGGCAAAAAAGAATCAAATGGCATATAAACTTTACAGGAAAGAAATAAAACTTTTATTATTCACAGACAAAATATTTGTGTATGTCTGAAGTTCTCAGGAATATACAAAAATTCTATTAGAACTAATGTGCATATTTAGCCAGGTTGTAGGATATGAGTTCAATACATAAAAATCAACTGAATTTTTTACGATAACTATGAACAATTGGAAAATTAAACAAAAACACCTTTTTACAACAGCATCAAACCCAAGAAACAGGAGTAAATTTAATAAAATATGTGTGAGATGTGTACACTGAAACAATATATTACTGAGAGAAAATTTAAAAGGCTTAATTAAATGGAGAGAGATACTTTGTTCATGGATTATAAGACTTAATTATGTTTAGATGTTAGTTCTTTCCAAACTGATTGAGAGCAATCTCAATCTAATTCTAGTGCTTTGTAGAAATAGACAAGTAATTAATCATTAACAGCAATTGACAAGCAACTTGAAAATGTAAAAGAGCAAGAATAGTCAACGTGCTTTTTGAAAGAGATGAGCAAAACTGGAGGATTTGTAGTTCCTGATTTTAAGACTTACTTTCAAGCAACAGTGATAAAGACAGTGTGATATTGACACAGAATAGACATTTAGATCAAAGGAGCAAAATAGAGTAACAAGAAATAAATACATACATATATGATCAATTTATTTAAATAAGAGTGCTAAAAGACAAGGAAAGCCTTTTCAAAAAAATAATGCTAGAGCTGGGCATGGTGGTACACATCTATAATCCTAGGAGTTTGGGAGGTTGAGGCAGGAAGATCGTGAGTTCAAAGCCAGCCTGAGCGAGGCCCTAAGCAACTTAGTGAGACCCTGTCTCTAAATAAAACATAAGAAGGGCTGGGGATGTTGCTCAGTGGTTAAGTGCCCCTAGGTTCAATCCCTGGTACAAAAACAAAAAACAAAAAATGCTAAAGTAATATCTATAGCTATGTCTATGGAAGAAATGTGAGCCCTAACCTTTAGTATGGCTATATATGGAAATTAACTTGAAATGAATCATAGTCCTAAACTTAAATATAAAGGTATGAATTTTTTAAAACAAAACAAAACAAAACCATTGGTAGTTAACAAAGATTTCCTAGACATGATACAAAAAACACTTATAAAAGTAAGATTTGACAATAGTATTTCCTGAGAGCTAAAAATATTTTGCTCTTTGAAAGACACCATTAGGAAAATTGAAAGGTGAACTGAACTTTTACACTCTATATGAAAAATAATCACAACACATATTTGATAAAATAGTTGTATCTAGAATATATTAAAAACTCTTCTTACAACTCCATTATTGGGAACAAAACAACCCAATGAAAATGGGAAGTGTTGCAAACAGTAACTCCTCAAAGGAAGAGATCAGAAGAAATCACCAAAAATTACAAAATCATTACTCATCAGCAAGGTGTGTAACAGGGATTCAATTGATGCTTTGACTATATCCCTGTAGCTTTGAAACTTATATATTTTTTTCTTTTCCCCAAACTTCTTCTCCCTGACCCTCTCCTTCTTGATCTCCCTGATATTCTTTTCCCTAACCTTCTCCTCCCTGATCTTCTCCTTCCCAATCTCTCCTCCCTAATCTTATTTTCCCTGAGTCACCTCTTTAAAAGCTCCCTGTTCCTGCTGATGGGCAGAATCACAGCCTTTGGGACAGGAGTCCTCTGTGCTTCTCCTTTGCTCACAAAGCAATAAACCATTTTTTTTTCTTTTTCCCAAAACTGTGTCCTCATTATTGTATTGGCATCCAGGACAAGGACTGAGCTTTTGGCAACAGTTGCAAAATAAAACCGCAATGATATATAACTACACATCTACTAGAATTGCTGAAAATAATTGACTGACAATACTAAGTATTGGCAAGTATGTGAACCAACTAGAACTTGCATAAATTGTTGGGGGGAATTCAAAATGATACAATCTCTTATAAAGTTAAATATATACTCACCAAATAACCAAGCAATTCTGTTCCTAGTGTTACTGAAAGCTTAGTCCTTCACCCCCCACCCTAATGCCAATCTGATAATTGATGACATGGTTTGAGGAAAGGAAAAAGAAGCTTTATTGCTTTGCTAGCAGAAGCTGTGATTCTGCCCATCATAGGAAGCAAAGGGCTTTGAAAGAGATGGTTCAAAGGCTACATTCCAGTGTTCTCTGAAGAATTGTAATTCACTTACTAATTTGGGAGATAGTCAGCTCTGAGATCTTCTGGTGCCATCCCCAAAGTCTGAACCACTTTGTTCTTTTGGTGGATATGTGCTCAAGTACAGATAAGTCTGCATAGGATAGGGAAGAAAGGTAATTCTTTTCTCCCTGAGATTAAGGAGGGGGAGAGAATAGGAGCAGGGAGAGAGAAAGAGAAAGAAACATGTCCATTTTTCAAAAATAAGTCACAGTGGCAGAGCAGCATGGTCTATATTCAAAGTATAAAGTGTACCACTGTCAACGCTGGATGATTATTCAACAGAAATGCGAACATTTGTTCACATCAATGTTTATAGCAGCTTTATTTGTAAAGTGAGTTCCTTGCTTAGCATCTGGGTAGCCATCTTAAGTGACAGCCACCATTTTAAGGAAAAAGTTTCGCTTTCCCCGCCTAAGTGCCTTTCTGAGAAAGGCTCACCAATCCCTGATACCAACTCAATCCTTAATTGCCCCACATTAGGATCGGCCCAGGTCTGATTCCTGAACCTCTCCCATAAAAGTCCCAGAGCTCAAGCCTGTTTTGCCTCTCTCTCCTATAGAGAGATGGCCTTTATTTATCAGCTCCGACAAATAAACTCTCGTATGTATCTCTACCTGGTCTCTATCTTTAATTTCTCGCTTACCTGTCTTGTTTCTCACTTTCCCTTCATTACCAAAATGGAAACAATTCAAATGTTCATCAGTATGTAGATGGATAAATTCTGGTATATTCATGCAATAGAATACTACTTAGAAAAAGAAAGGAGGGCTGGGGATGTGGCTCAAGCGGTAGCGCGCTCGCCTGGCGTGCGTGCGGCCCAGGTTCGATCCTCTGCACCACATACAAAGATGTTGTGTCCGCCGAAAACTAAAATAAATAAATAAATATTAAAAAAAAAAAAAAAAAAGAAAAAGAAAGGAATAGACTACTGATACATACAACAAAATGGTTGATTCTCAGAAATATTATCCTGACTGAAAGAAACCAGACACAAAAGAATACATAGTCTAATTTCATTCACATGAAGTTCTAGAACTAAGAAATTATAGCAATAGAAAGCAGTTTAATGATTGCCTGGATTTTCAGGTGGATGGGAGAGGGTAGAATTGACTGTACAGGGACAAGAGGGAACATTTTGTGGATGATAAAAAATAATTTATGGGCTAGCATTGTGGCTCAGTGTTAAAGTGCTTGCCTAGCATGTGTGAGGCACTGGGCTCAATCCTCAGCACCACGTAAAAAATAAATAAATAAAATAAAGGCATTGTGTCCATCTACAACTAAACTAACTATATATATAAAATTTTAAATTATTCCTTATATATATATATATATATATATATATATATATATATATATATATATAAGGAATAATTTAAAATTTGATAATGGTGATGGTTACAATGTGAATATCAAAACTCAGCAAACTATTCACTTAAATGGGCACCTTTTACATAAATTATAAATCAAAAACAATTTTTGTATGTGTGATAAAAACTCAGGAATGAACCAAGAGTCTTGTTCATACTAGGCCAGTCCTCTATCACTGAATGACATTCCCAGCACTTTTAATTTTTATTTTGAGACAGGGTCTTGCTAAGTTTCCCAGGGTGGACTTGAACTTGTGATCCTCCTGTCTCAGCCTCCTGAGTAGCTGGGATTATAAGTGTGCATCACCATGCCTGGTTTGATTAAAGTATTTAAAAGAGAGTATTTAATGAGGTCTGAGGTAACAAGATACAGACTAAATTGTGAGGATATAGAAACAATCTATATTTTAAATAACAAAGGAATAATATCAACTTAGGCTGTATTCCTTCAATTGAATAATATATATAATCATCAATATTTTTGATGATAACAAGGTGGCAAAATGATCATGATTTAGTACAAATGTTCATAATTAGTAGAAGAAGCAGACTACAAAATTATATTATAATGTTAATTTTGTGAAAATGAAAAAAAATGTATTTTAGAAAAAAGCCCAGAAAAAATACAGCTAACATTTTACAATGGGTATCTCTAATTAATGAAATTACAGGTGATTTTATGTCCATCTTTATATTTTTCTATAATTTTAATATTTTTCATAGTGATTATATTATTGTTTATACTGCTAGGTACTATTTGTGTTTTTTTGTTTGGTTGTTTTTTTTTTTGGTGCTGGGGATCGAACCTAGGGCCTTGTACATGCAAGGCAAGCACTCTAACATCTGAGCTATAGCCCCAGCCCTGCTAGGTACTATTTGTATTAGTTTGCTAGGCCTGCCATAACAAAATATCACACACTGGTGATTTAAATAAGAGAAATTAACTTTCTCACAGTATTGGAGGCTGGAAGTCCATAATCAAGATATCAGTGGGCTTTGTTTCTTCTGAGTTTTTCTTTTTGGATTGCAGATGGCAACTGTTATGACTTACATATGAGATGTTCTCCAAAAGCTCAGTGTGAGACACAATGCAAGAAAGTTTATGGGTGAAATGGGTTATAAGAGTCTTAACCTAATCAGTACATTAATCCACTGATAGGGATTAACTGGGTGGTAATTATAGGCAGGTAGGGTGGGGCTGGAGGAGGTGGATTCCTGGGGGCATGATTTTGGGGTATATGTCTTGTCCCTGTGTGCCTAGCTTCCTTTCTCTGCTTTCTGATTGTCAAATCTTGAGCTCCTTTTCTCTGCCACACCCTTCTGCCATGATGTCCTGCCTCACGTTGGGCCCAGAGCAATGGAGTTGGTGGTCTATAGACTGAGACTTCTGAAACTGTGAATGCCAAATAAACTTTTCTTCCTCTAAAGTTGTTCTTGTCAGGAATTTTTGTCATAGTAGCAGAAAAGCTGACTAAAACAGGAACACTCTTACTATCTTCACATGGTTGTCTCTTCATCTGTGCATTTCTGTGTGTCCAAATTTCCTTTTCTTATAAAAACACCAGTCATATTGGATTAGTGCCCATTCTGAAAAAAGAAACAAGTCTCATGTTAACTTAATCGCCTCTTTAAAGACCTTATCTCTAAATACAGTTACATTCTGTGGCGTTGGCAGTTAGGGTTCACCATATGAATTTTTGGAGAGCCACAATTCAGCCTGTTTTTTAAAAAGTGATTAGTACATTATTGGTAATACTGAAACAAAAAATGGAGCAAGTCTGGGGGCTGGGGTTGTGGCTCAGTGGTAGAGCACTTGCCTAGCATGTGTGAGGCCCTGGATTAAATTCTCAGCACCACATATGAATAAATAAAATAAACATCGATTGACAACAAAAACAACAACAAAACTAAAAAAAAAAAAAGGAGCAATAGCATAGAAAATACTATTGGAGGGGCTGGGATTATGGCTCAGCGATAGAGTGCTTGCCTCGCACATGCAAGGCCCTGGGTTTGATCCTCAGCACTGCATAAAAATAAATAAATAGATAAAATAAAGTTATTGTGTACGACTACAAAAAATTAATTATATATATATATATATATATGTGAAAATATATGGTGGGTAGCAGTAGAAGAGTAGGTGAAATAACATTTCCTAATTAATGAATCCTTGGTTATTATTATTCCTTAATTTCTTAATTATTCATTATTTACTATATGCTAGCCATTGTGATGTTTTATGTTCATTATCTTACATAATGTTTTTTTAAAATCATCACTTTTTAAAAATATTTATATTTAGGTGGACACAATATCTTTATTTTATTTTTATGTGGTGTTGAGGATCGAACCAGCACCCCGCACATGCCAAGCAAGCGTGCTACTGCTTGAGCCACATCCCCAGCCCTTTACATAATGATTTAAACATTACTTTAATATGGCACAAGGTTGGGAAAATGTAAATTATGACAAATTTTGGATTTTGGGTTTTTTTTTTTGTAGACATGAGAAATGATTTGAAGTCAGGAAAATGACACAAGGTAAGATATTTTAGGAAGAATAGTCTAGTAGCAGAATGGAGTAGAGTCTATACCATTCCTGGGGTCAGTAAACATTATCTATAAAGGGTCAGAAACATTATCTATAAATATTTTGGGCCATATTGTCTTCATTTCCACTACTGAACTCTGTCATATGAAAAGTGACATATGCCAAAGTCTCAGCTTGGCACAGAATCACGAGCCACCACACACTTGTAGATTCAAACAGCAATTCTTTATTCCCAAACTCACACCGCCTCCACACAGGTTCAGGGGCAATCTCCAATCTCCCGCACAATTCACATCCTAAATACTTTCTCTCCACGAGAACTCAGTGGGAACTCAGGCAGCAGGCATGCCCTACTCCCAGCAGGAATAATCTTCAACCTCTAACTTCCCTAAAACTCCTATTGTCTTAAACTGGAACCCTAAACCCAAGGACCGGGATACTTCCTCAAACCTGCAGGATACACCCTAATCCTGGATCCACCCTGGTCATTGAGCAGGGTCACCTTTCTCAAACACACATGCAAGGTCACAGCAAATTTCCAAGGCAAGTCCATTTAACATAGGGTACGCTGGCAAGGATTTCGATGCATCATTCCTACTTGGCAATGGCCCTCAGCATCTCCCCCCTTCTGATTAATTAAACAACAAGCAATGTGGTTTAGGACCATGCCTGGTAGGTAGTCCATTTCAACATATGGTTCTTACCCGTCATGGGAGAACTGACCTTTAGGCGTCAGTTTCCTGTCTTAGGTTGAATCCACTGCAACCAGATCAACCCGTCACTGACTATCGGTCCAGCATTCAGCCATGCTTGTGGAAAGGCCTATGCACCAGTGGGGGGGTGAGGTTCTTTGCCTCACCTCTGTTGGCTCCCAAATTTTAGACCATCACTAGTAGAAGGGAGGAAGATACAGAAATGCCACGACACCAAGCCAATTGACGGCTCCTTTGGAAAAATTGTGTCACTGGTGACACCATCAGCAAAGATGCCAGCATTACCACAATTAACATGGGGTGCGCTGGCAAGGAAATTGCATCACTGGTGACACCATCAGCAAGGATATGCCAGCAGTACCACAATTCGCTGCACCAGACGATAGTTCACAATGCATGCAACTGATATATAGTCCAGGCAAGTTCTGCAAGCAGTTCAAATCGGAGGAGTTTATCAATACGTCCATTTCCTCCCAAAGTAAATCAATTCCTTGATTGAGCATTACTTGTTGAGTTATATTCATTGATGCATCAGTTTATACAGTTTACTGTGATAGCTATCATAGAAGCTGTAGTTTGGTTTTCTTAGTCTTCACTGGCACTGGGATGGAGATGGGAATTCTGGCAATGATGCTAAAGAGACATTATCCTGAACAGAATTATTAAATATAATGAAAAGGAAAGGTGAAAGTAAACAAACAGATCTGTTAACCACCTTTAAAAACAATCCTTAACAGCTGTTTACCTAATTTAAATTAGTAAGCAAACAGATCTGTTAACCACCTTTGAAAACAATCATTAACAGCTATTTACCTAATTTAAATTAAACCACTTAAATCACGTGAATAAAAAAAAATTCGGATCCATTTTTTCATGAGCGCTCCTCATATATGAAATATGGACATACACAAATACAGACATACAACACAAAACAGTGCACACATAACATACAACACATAAGACAATAATAACGGCCTTGTAGCTTTACCTAGGTAAAATCTCCATTGCAATGTTAAAAACTCTACAGTCAAAAAATAAAACACAGTCAAAAAATAAAACTAATCAGAAAAACATTAACCTAGGTTTGTATGAGCTCAAAAAAATAAAATAGAACTTTATGATGTGGGAAAAATGCAATAATAAAATAGATATTGAAAAAAAGCACCGTGGTTAATCACTGTCGCAGATGTAAGAATAGCCAAGCTGGAGCTCTGGATATCAGCTGTTATGGATTTCAGTCAAATCATCTTCTTTTTCTGTAGAAATTGTTTTGGTTAACCTCTCTGGAATCCAAATCGGCTGCTGTTCTCCCTGTGGAAAAACACAAATGGAACCCTGACTCCAGACAATAACTGGATCAGGACCTTTCCATTGTCCTGTTAGAATATCTTTCCAAAGTACCTTAGGCTTATGTACATTTTTCGGATACATATGTCTTTCCGCAGCACTAAGTCCTGATGAATCCAAATTTAGAAAGTTTAGAGTAAAAAGGGTTATTTTAAGTTTATCTTTGGGGGATATATATACCCCTTTCCAATTCCCTCTTTTTGCTTTAATAAGTACATTTTAATAGTTTGATGAGCTCTTTCAACTATGCCTTGTCCCTGTGGATTGTATGGGATTCCTGTTATATGAGTAATACCAAATGATGAGCAAAATTGTTTAAAAGAGGTAGAAGTGTAACCAGGACTGTTATCAGTTTTTAACTGTTTAGGAACACCCACAGTGGCAAAATTTTGTAAGCAATGAGCTATAACATCTTTAGTTTTTTCTCCGGCATGAAGGGAGCCCATCAAAAATCCGGAAGAAGTATCAACTGTAACATGTAAATATTTTAATTTTCCAAATTCTGGCAAGTTGTAACGTCCATCTGCCAAATATGGTTAGGTATCAGTCCTCTAGGATTGACTCCAAGATTAACTTGTGGTAGAAAGGTCACACAATTTTGACATTGTTTTATTATATGCCTGGCTTGTTCCTTAGTTATTTTAAAATGCTTTTGTGAAGTATTAGCATTAACATGAAACCTTTTATGAAAATTTGTAGCTTCTTCTAGTGTAGAGAAAATATGTACGTCATGTGTAGTTTTATCTGCTAAATCATTGCCCAAACTAAGGGCTCCAGGCAATCCTGTATGTGCCCTAATATGTCCTATAAAGAATGGATCTTTTCTGTCCCAGATTAGACTTTGTATAGAGGAAAACAAAGAGAAAACAGTAGAGGAAGGGGAAATCCTACCAGCATCTTCAAGGGATATTATAGCATTAACTATATATTGACTATCAGAAAATAAATTAAATACAGAATCTTTGAACATCACAAAAGCTTGTAAAACTGCATTAAGTTCTACCTTTTGAGCTGATTGTTTCAGAACTAAAAATGTAAAAGTTTGATCAGGGGTAACTACTGCAGCTGTACCATTATTAGACCATCAGTGAATATATTTGGAGCATTCACAATAGGTGTTTTTCTTGTCATTTTAGGAAAAACTACTGGATGCTTAGACCAAAAAGACAACAAAGGATTAGATGGTAAATGATGATCAAATGAGACATTTGATTTACACATGATTATTGCCCATGCATTTAACTCATTAGCTAACTCATCAATTTGCTCCATAGTATATGGAGTAATAATTTTATTGGGAGAAATTCCAAACACTCCCTTTGCTGCTCTTATTCCTTTGAGTATTTATTGTCCTACAGCCTCAGGATACCTAGTAAGAATAGTGTTAGGAGAATAAGATAAATGTATCCACAATAATGGACCTTCTTGCCAAAATACTCCTGTAGGAATATTTTTTGTTGGTAGTACAATAAATAATAAAGGCAAACTTATATCAATTCTATCTAGATGCATATTTTCCATATATGTTTCAATAATTTTAATGCCTTTCTAGCTTTAGGAGTTAACATTTGGGGTGAATTTGGATCTGATGGACCTTTTAGAATATCAAATAAAGGTCCTAACTTTCCTGTTGGTATGCCTAGATAAGGCCTTATCCAATTTATATCTCCCAACAACTTTTGAAAGTCATTAAGTGATTTGAGTTGATCTACTCATATTTGAATTTTAAGTGGACGGACCATGGTTGAGGATAATAGAACTCCTAAATAATTAATTGGAAAATTTAATTGTACTTTGTCTATTCCTATCTCTAGATTATAATTTTTTAACAAGTTTTTAAGTGTGGCATAACATTCCAGCAATGTGTTTTTATCTTTATGTGCCAATAATACATCATCCATATAGTGAAATATTTTTAGTTCAGGATTTTGATTTCTAAGTGGCTGGATTGCTTTATTAACATATATTTGACACATAGTTGGACTGTTAGCCATTCCTTGAGGAAGTACTTTCCATTCATATCTCTCATCAGGACCTTCATGATTTAATGCAGGGATAGTAAATGCAAAACGTGGACTATCCTCGGGATGAATTGGAATTGAAAAAAAGCAATCTTTAATGTCTATATCTAAAACATGCCACATTTTTGGTAAGGCAGACAATTGAGGAATCCCTGATTGAGCAGGTCCCATAATAACCATCTCATTATTAATGGCTCTTAAATCTTGCAATAATCTCCATTTAGCCGATTTCTTTTTGATGACAAAAATGGGAGTATTATGGGGAGATATGGAAGGTTGTAAATGTCCTTCCGCTAATTGTTGTTTGACCAGATCATGGGCTACTTTTATCTTTTCTTTAGTCAGGGGCCACTGAGGAACCCACACTGGTCTTTCTGATTTCCAAGTAATTTTGATTATCTCAGTGGCCCTTTCTGAAAATCCAACCCATGTCTGTCTGTTCCTTGATCTATTTGAATTGGTGCTGCTATACCTTGTTCTTGTTTTCCTAATCTTTTTTCTTTCCTGATACCTTGTCTAGCCCTAGTAGTGGGCGCATTAGGATTGATGTTATTTGTTAACATCAAACCTAGTTGATCTAGGACATCTTGTCCCCATAAATTAATAGGAAGGTGATCCAAAACTCAGTGGGAACTCAGGCAGCAGGCATGCCCTACTCCCAGCAGGAATAATCTTCAACCTCTAACTTCCCTAAAACTCCTGTTGTCTTAAACTGGAACCCTAAACCCAAGGACCGGGATACTTCCTCAAACCTGCAGGATACACCCTAATCCTGGATCCACCTTGGTCATTGAGCAGGGTCACCTTTCTCAAACACACATGCAAGGTCACAGCAAATTTCCAAGGCAAGTCCATTTAACATAGGGTATGCTGGCAAGGATTTCGATGCGTCATTCCTACTTGGCAATGGCCCTCAACAGACATATGTTGTGTAAATGAGTGTAATGGTATTCTAATAAAACTTCAGGTATAAGAATAAGTGGTGAGTTAGATTGGACCCATTAGTCATAGTTTGCTCACCCTTGGAATAAACCATACAAAAGGAAGAATAGCAGCCAGAAACTGGAGGTTCAAGACCAGTTAGAAGAGAATATGGCAATAATTCATACTTGCAAGGAGGAGGGCTTAAATAAATCTGGATAGGAAAGGAGAGGTATTGGAGACATTTTAGAAGAAAACACTGCAGATCAGGTAACAGATTGGATGCAAGACTTAAAGTTGAGAACTAAAGACATTATGAGCAGGAATTATAAGCAGCAAAGTGTCACTGTCCTAAATGGATAAATTAGTGAACTGGTTATTTATCTGGTTGGATTCAGATTCTTCTGTATCTTGTGTCCTGTGGAACTACATTTCCCAGATTTTCTTGCCCTCTGTCTTCTGAATAGGTTCTGGCAATGGAAGTTACTGGCAGAAGATTGTAGTGAGGAAGGAGAGAGAATCTGGAATAATTACTAATTACCCCAGGCTTTCTCTGCTAACTGTATTATTCCTAGTAGCTTCAACTCCTTCTCTTTTGCCAGACAGGCTCTTCTTGATCTTAGCTCCCTCCATGCAGTCCTTTCCATAAGACTAGTCTCCTTTGGATCCCTTAGATCCTATGCATTAGCACTACTAATTCCTGTTGTCTCTGTAGCCTAGGAGTGGTAGCAGCTGCCTGTCATTGCCAATTTTCAAACAGTATAACCTGTTTGGCTTTTCAGCTTTCCTATTACCATGTACCAATTAATTGCAGGAAAACTCCAAGGAAATTCTGAGAGTGTTTCTGATTCTTGAGTGAACCCTAGGTAATGCAGTTAAGAATAACAGTGTCAGTTATTAAGTTATTGTCTTTTAGCTTCAAACCTTACTGCTTTGTGATGCTGATGCTGATATTCCACAAACTGCTTGCCTGCTTCAACAGTTGACTCCCTGCTCAACTCTGCTAATAAGGGCTATTAGAGAGAGACTGGGAAGCCTGGAGAAGCGAATTGCTCTCTCTCTTGTTTATTCCATGTGGACTTCCTATTTAATTGTATTTTCTGTAAGCAGCATCCAAGCAGTGCTTCTTCACCCTAGCAGTAATTCTCATAGTACTGCTTGCATCCAGTTTGTAATTTCTTCAACACTTGCAGAACCAGTCTTGGCCCACCCTCTCAGAGATGTCACTACAGGTCAACTGGTGCTCCCTCTTCTGATATCTAAATTTCAGTTCTGTGGGCCTGCCCTTGAGCTTCAAAATTCTAATACCCTAGATTCTTTCCTCTGTTTCCTCAGCCTCAGGGTTGACAACTGCTTTCTGCAATTCCTGTCTCTGTTGTATTTTAGTGTTCTTTTAAAATCCCCTAGTTACTTGGTTACAACTTCCTTCTTAACTATTTATTTATTTTGGTGGTACTGGTACTAGGGATTGAACAAAGAGCCTCACACATGCTAGGTGAGTGTCCTGTCACTGAGCAACATCCCCTATCCCGAGGCTGCCAGTGTCTTGTCAGGGGTCTTTTCCTGCCCAGGAGGGTATATGCCATGTCCGGCTAACTGGAACCAAGTCCGGCGAGGGACGATGAGGTTAAGAAATACACAGGACACCAAGATTCTTCATCCAGGAGTCTCTCTTTATTACTAACATCCTCCCCTTTTATCCCCCAAGCAGCAGGATTGGAAAATTACTCAGAAAAGGGAGGGAGAGGGGAGAAATTCGGCTACAACATCTGCCATTGTTAGACACCAAAACTTCTCTTATCAGGGAGTCCACCAGAGCAGAAAAAGGTCAAGATGTTCCTGACATTCCTGTGGAGCACATATGTCTCAGGCAGACAAGCAGGAAAACCGCAAGCCTGCTTTCATGGCCTAATGAGCTGGCCACTTTGACATGCATGACAAAGAACTGGAGGCTGGGCCTCAGGGGCCTGGGAAAGGCCTGCTACCAGCAACCTGGGAAAGGCCTGCTACCAGCAACCTGGGAAAGGCCTGCTACCAGCAACCTGGGAAAGGCCTGCTACCAGCAACCTGGGAAAGGCCTGCTACCAGCAACCTGGGAAAGGCCTGCTACCAGCAAGTCCCCCTCTTTTGTTTTTTGCATGTCAAAGGGAATCAAGTAGCCCCTGTCTTAGGTCATCCACTGCCCCTGCACTGCTTACCCGTCTCTGGGGAGGCCCCATTCCCCTGGCTTAGGTTGCAATGCAAGCGTGGAAGTTGCCCGTCACTGGATACCACAAGATCAGCTCAGGGTGTTATGGCCAGCAAGACATTGTTATGGTGAACGTTCAACCGCCTCCATGTACAGGACTCATGACCATCACTGTCAAATGGCAGGTGTAGTTGGACCATAAGATTAGGCAGCAAAGATTCTAGCACAGAAGGGCAGGGAGGAGAGGTATGCACAGAGGAAAGATATGGCAGAAATTCTTCTTTTAAGGAGGGTATTTATCTTCGGATTGGCCTGAAATATATTTCAGAAGGGCCATCATCCGTCTCCAAGCGCTGATAGTGAACCTGTATTGGCTTAGAAACTAAGATATTAATTTGATCTTTAATGAATTGTACTATCCTATTTACAATACAGGGTCCTATGGGTATCAATAGAAGGAGGCCCAGTAATGGTCCCAATAAGGGAAGGAGATAAGGCAAAAATCCATTAAGTCCAGTCCAGAGAGGGTTTTCGAATAATTCCCTCCTTCTCTTTTCTAGGTCTTCTTGGAGCTGTTTAATTTTTGTGCGAAGTATACCAGATTTGTTAATATAAAAACAGCACCTCTCCCCAAAGGCTAAACAAATGCCCCCTTGGTTAGCAGTCAGCAAATCTAAGCCCCGCCTGTTTTGGAGAACTACCTCTGCTAGGGAATCTATCTGGTCCTGTAAGTCCTTAATGGTTCCCGATAGGGTTTGTACATCATCTATAAGTTGCTGAGATAGGCGGCAGTAGGAATGTATAGCCGTGCCCAATCCTGCCGTGCCTGTGCCCACAGCAGCGGTTATCCCAAGGCCAACAAGGAGCGGTAGGGCCTGGATAGCTCTCTTATGTCTTATAACTAAGGTGTCTAGGCTAGGAATGGGTAAGGGTTCATCTCCTGAAATAATTGTTATATCAGGAAGCAGTAAAGCTAGAACGCAACCACCAGTCCAATTTGCTGGAAGCCTGGGAAAAGCTAAGTTTCCTCCGCACATAAAAACTGTGCCATTAGGGGGACAGATGGGTGGAGTAGGTGAAGAATAATTCTTTACCAATGAGCAGTTTCCAAAGGAAGAGACTCCAACATCAACATCATAAGTATTATTTTGCATCATGCCCAGGAGGCATGACGTAAAACTACCCAGAGGCTGTACCTTAAAAGGTAGTCCAGACTGACATGTGTTATCATCATTTATGGTATAATTAATGGAGACCGCCACTGGCATAACTGCCCCCGTCGTCATGCAGAGCCAGCAATCACCAGCAAGGGTAGGATTAGAACTGTTAAGCAAAGAAAAGGTAGTTTCTAGGATATCTAATGTATTGGCATCCAAATCAGGAAGCTGGGATTTTGGCAATACCAAGGGATGATATGTAAGCTTAGGGATCTCCGGTTTTAAAAGCTTAATCACCTGAAGATGTTTAATAGCATCAGTGAGTCCTCCTCCGTCAGAGACTCCGACAGGGGCCTGCATGGGCCAACAGGAGGGTTTGCCCACGGCGCCCTCACATCCCGCCTCCCGTAATTTAGTTTCAATGCCTTCTCCTCCCCAGTCTCTGAGAAAAGGAGTAAAATGAAAAGTGACCCCCCCCCTTCTCCTTGGGTTTTAGTCAGGGTGGGCTCAAAATACTGTTTTCCTTGATTATTAACACAAATTGAGGCTGATTCATAACAGGCGATGTGCACCGCCGAGGTATAATGACAAGTGGTGGAACAGTTACCAAGAGTCTTAATCGAACTAGGGAAACAAGTTTTGGCTTATTAACACATACTCATTTTGGCTGATTAAATCCTCCGATGTTTTGATTGAGTTCAGCCGCCATATAGGCCACTTTAGTCCCACAGTCAACGCTTTGGGTAAAAACAAGAGGGGGCCAAGTGCGGTGGCCCTCCCTTGCACTCACAAGGGGCTCCAAAAAGATACTCATGAATATTCCCAGGTGGGGGGTCAAGTCCTCCTTCAACAAACCTGTCCAGAAGGAATGTCACAAGCGGGGTCCAGCTCATGAAGTGTGTCTTGGCGTTCACTTGAAGGGGTGGGAGCATCAGTGGCAGGATCAGCCATCTTGGGAGCTTCATTTTGTCTTGAATTTTCATCCACCGGTCTGGTGCAGCGCTCGGGGACCCAAATGGGCTTCTCAGTCCCTGGGGGAAAAACACATAGAACTCCCCTCACTCTAGCTAAGAGTGGAGCAGGAAGTTGCCACTTCCCTGTAGCCAGATCCTTCCATCTTATCTGTGCCTTTTGTATGGTGGGAGAGGAAAAGTGACGCTGCGCCGCTGTACGGCCTTCAGCGTCAGTGAGCAAAAAATTTAAAGTGAATAGGGTTATATTTAATAGTGCATGTGGTCCCTGGCAACTCTGGTATATTTCCCCCTCTTTTGTTTTTTGCAAATAGGTTTTAAGATGTTGATGGGCCCGTTCAACAATGGCCTGTCCTTGGGGATTATATGGGATTCCTGTTTTGTGTATAATATCCCACTGTGAGCAAAATTTTTGGAATGTTTGACTGACGTAAGCTGGGCCATTATCTGTTTTTATGCATCAAGGAGTTCCCGTAAAGGAAAAGGTTTTTACATAGTGTTGTAGCACATCTTTAGCCTTTTCTCCTGAATGTAGAGTAGCAGATAAAACCAGAAAATGTGTCTATACTGACATGTACAAAGGACAACTTTCCAAAACTAGGAATATGAGTTACATCAGTTTGCCAGATGTCATTTGGCTGAAGGCCCCTTGGGTTAACTCCCAGAGAAGGGGAATGGATAAAAGGTGCACAAGTAGGACATAGGGAGACAATTTTTAAAGCTTGATCCCTGGAACATCCTGAGTAGAAACGTAAAGTTTGTGCGTTTAGGTGGAATTTATTATGAAGTTGTAGGGCCTTATCATACTCAGTTATTGTATATACAAGGTTAGTGGCATGTGTGGCAGAGTCTGCCATGGCATTGCCTTCCGCCAGAGGACCTGGAAGCCCAGAATGACTTCTAATGTGACCTATGAAAAGGGGGTCTGTCCTAGCCCATATAAGAAGCTGCATTGCCTGTAGTGTTCCATGATGGTAGATTGTTTTCCAATATAAGGTGCCGTCTCAATCGCAGAGGCAAGCCTAGCGATATAGAGACTGTCTGTGAAAATATTAAGGGGCACCGAACTATAGGTCTGTAAGGCCAATATTAAGGCCGCAACCTCCACCTTTTGGGCCGAGCGATCGGTCACTCTCTTGCGGATGACCCGGTTTCCATCTGAAACGACAGCAAACCCATCTTTAGCTCTGTCGGTGAAGACAGTTTGTGCCCCTGGGAGAGGATCCTTTTTTAGGATCTTGGGGAAAATTATTGGACATGTCTTTAGACTTTCAAGGAGTCTGCTTTTAGGGTAATGATTGTCAACCTGTCCCATGAAACTACAGAAGAAGAGACACCAGAGATCATGTTCCTGTCTTAATTTAGAAAGAATGTTTTGATTATATGGTAATATGAGAACATCAAAGGTTTTTCCAAACAAGGCATCCCCCAGATATTTTGCTTTCCAAACCAGTTGTATTACCAGATCATGGAAGGGTACCAGGACTCGAGAGGGGGATGCATGTAAGTGAACCCAATAAATAGGACCAGTCTGCCAAAAGACCCCCGTCGGAGTGAGTTTTGACGGAAGAACGATGAATAACAAAGACTGGGAATAGTCCACCTGCATCACCTGCATCTCTTGTATGGCTGTCTCTATCAATTTAAGCACTTTTAGGGCTTCTGGAGTAGGCTTTTGCGGGGAGGTGGGTGAGGGGTCTCCGCTTAAAAGATCATACAGGGGTTTAAGTTCCCCAGTAGGGACATAGAGGGAAGGCCGTAGCCACTGAATTCCCCCCAGAAATGTCTGCCACTGGTGCAGGGTTTTAAGCTGATTTACCTGGAATTGAGGCCTCTGGGGAGTGATCCCTATCTTGTTAATAGTGTACCCTAGGCAGTTATAAGGGAATTGAATTTGTACCTTCTCTGGGGCTATAATCAGCCCGGGTCCCTTTAATAGGGACTGGAGGACTTCATAAGACCGGAAAAGTTCTTTCCTATCAGGGCCTGCCAACAGTATATCATCCATATAATGGACAAGGTAAAAGTTTGAGAATTGTTGCCTAAAGGGTCGCAAAATTTTTGCTATAAAATATTGGCACATAGTAGGACTATTAGCCATTCCCTGAGGTAAGATGGTCCATTCAAACCATTGGTAGGGTTCCCTAAAGTTTGTTGATGGTAAAGAAAAAGCAAAACGTTTCCGATCCTGGGGGGCCAGGGGAATAGAAAAGAAGCAATCTTTTAGGTCCAAAATAATGAGATGCCAATCTTTAGGGATAGCCGTGGGGAAGGGTAGTCCTGGCTGCAAAGGTCCCATGGGCTGCATTGTGTTGTTAATGGTCCGCAGATCCTGGAGGAGTCTCCATTTCCCAGATCCCTTTTTTATGACAAAAATGGGAGTGTTCCAGGGAGAAGTGGAAGGCACCACATGTCCCATCCTAAGCTGTTCTTGAACTAGAAGGGTTGCAGCCTGTAACTTGTCCTTGGTTAGGGGCCACTGTTCTATCCACACAGGGTCATCTGATAGCCAAGTGATAGATAGAGGACATGGCCGCACTTCAGTGGCCCCTAGGAAAAATTTCCTAGCCCCTTTCAGTCCCCACCCCTTCGGGTGACTTCCTCCGTAGGATCCACAGGCGTGACCCTTCCCTCATGATTTTTCCCCAGTCCTTTTCCGGGAAGCCATCCCATATCTAACATCATGTCATTCACAAACTTATTACTCCCTTTTAGGGTCTGAGTGGTAAGAATAGCTCCCATTTGTTGAAGCAAGTCCCTTCCCCAAAGGTTTGTGGGGAGTCCGGCCACCACGTAAGGCTGAAAGTAACCACTGCGTCCTTCCTCATCTCTCCATTTTAGAAAAGAGGCGCTTTTTTCTGGTCTAGTTTGCCCAGTCCCCTGTAATACAGCTGAGGGATCTTGGAGAGGCCAAGCAGATGGCCATTGTCTTTTAGAGACAACAGAGACATCAGCTCCTGTATCTAATATTCCTTTAAAGATTTTATCTTGTATCCTAATGGTTAATTGTGGCCGGGAGTCTAAATGCACTATCCAAAAGGCCTGAGGGCTGCCGGTCCAGCTGAAACTGCCATCACCCCGAGTTATCTGTAGGGCTCAATTGGGGCAATGGTGCTACTGGCAACAATAATTGTTGTGCTATTCTCTGGGGGGGCGGATGATAACAATCCCCTGGGTTGCCTCAGCAACAATCTTTAACTCCCCATGATAATCACTATCAACTACACCTGTGAGTATCCTAAGTCCTTTATGTAAAGCACTGCCTCTTCCAAGGATCAATCCTACAGTTCCTTCTGGCAAGGGGCCAAAAGTCCCGGTTGGCAGGGTCTGGGGGCCCATCTGTGGAGTTAGTAGTACCGCTCGGGAGGTGGAACTGAGGTCCAATCCTGCACTTCCGGGTGTCCCTCGGGGGAGCTCCCGGACAGAAAGGGGTTGGTCTGAGGAAGGTGACGAAGTCGCCCACTCCCCGGAGCCCCATTCCGTCCCTGGATTGCCCCGTACACTCTGGCTTCCGGGGCCCGGGGCGGGCCCCTGTTCCCGTTTCCCGGCTGTAAGGGGTGTCCCTGAGCATCAAACTTAGAACGACACTCGCTGCTCCAATGATTTCCCTTACCGCACCAGGGACAGGGGCCAGGGGTGCCTTCTCGGCCCTGTCTATTCCCTTCGGGACAACTCTGCTTAATATGTCCCTCCTTTTCACATTGGAAGCAACCTTTGGGTCGGGCCCTTTTACCATCAAACCCTGACAATCCTGTTTTAAGGGCAGCGGCCAGGACCTGTCCAGTAATATGAGCTCCATCGATATCTTTGCAAGCTCGGATCATGTCATCAACACTCCTTGCCCTAGAAGACTTAATAGCAGTTTGGCAATAGGAATTTGCATTTTTGTAAGCCAATTGTTTAATAACTGGCATGGCCTGTTCCAAGTTAGGGAATATTTTTCCTGCCACCTGCATTAATCGGGCAATGAAGTCAGAGTAAGATTCAGAGGGTCCTTGAGTAATTTTTGAAATTTTTGTCTCAGAATTAGAAAGGGGCAATGCCTTCCAGGCTTGGATCGCCGCTGTTGCAATCTGGGCGTATACCCCGGGGTCATAGTTAATTTGTTGATTCAGAGAGGCATACTGTCCGGACCCAGTCAACGTCTCCAGATTACGCTGTGGGAACCCAGCATCTTGATTGACATGGGCCAATTCTCAGCACCTTTCCTGATTTTCACTTTTTCAAAGCAAGAAATCTCCCCCCAATAACACCGCCCTGCAAAGCTGTTGCCAGTCACCAGGAGTTAACTGGTTGGCAGAAAAGGCCTCAAAAAGTGTCAAAGTGAAAGGGGCATGAGGTCCGTAGTTAGTGACAGCCTCCTTCAATTGCTTAATATCTTTAAAAGCTAAGGGAACATGCGTCCTGGCCGGCTGCCCATCCGCATTATGGGTTTCTGCCACCGGAAAAGCCAGGGCATGTTTATCGCTCCACTGGACCCCTCCCTGTCTTCGGGGATTGTCTGGATCCCAATTAGGATTATAAGGAGGGGGAGGGGTGGCAGCCGGAGAGGCAGCTCCTGGGGTAATGGAATCTTTCCAATTTGATCTACTTAAGCGACCCTCCAATTCCTCTATCTCCCTCTCTAGTTCTCCTTCCTCTTCGGAAAGAGAACTAGAGTCTCCCTCCTCCCCCTCTGGGGCAGACACTCGGAGGCACTTTTTAGTCCTTTTCTTCGAGCCCTGGTCAGAATTCTCGTCCTTTAAGGACACAGCCACTTGTTCTTCCTGTACCTCATTAAGGGCTTGTTCACTCAGCAAGTTGTTCTTTGATCTTGACTTTATCTGTCAATAGAGCATCTTTTACCAATCTCCATAGGGAGAAGGTAGCAATGGGTATACTGTCTGAACCACTGTCTCTCAAAATTTTTTGGAGGTCCTGTTTCACCAGGTCCTAATCAGTGTTATTAAGAAATCCCCCTGTCAGAAAACAAGGACAAGCCTGGACTATAGTTTCAACAAATTCAGTTGCAGTTTTGGTTTTTATTCCTGTTCCTTGCTTGCTTAACAGCTCTTTAACTTCGTTGGCCAGACGAAGCTTCGCTGTTGAATTACCCATGGTGCACACCCCCCTTTTTCTTATATACTTATTAACCAATCCTCCCCCTTCTCCTAGAAGGTGAGCCTCATTCGCTTACCCCTACTTTCCGAATCTCGGTAGAACCTCCACTTGCCACGTCCGGCTAACTGGAACCAAGTCCGGCGAGGGACGATGAGGTTAAGAAATACACAGGACACCAAGGTTCTTCATCCAGGAGTCTCTCTTTATTACTAACATCCTCCTCTTATATCCCCCAAGCAGCAGGAGTGGAAAATTACTCAGAAAAGGGAGGGAGAGGGGAGAAATTTGGCTACAACATCTGCCATTGTTAGACACCGAAACTTCTCTTATCAGGGAGTCCACCAGAGCAGAAAAAGGTCAAGATGTTCCTGATGTTCCTGTGGAGCACATATGTCTCAGGCAGACAAGCAGGAAAACCGCAAGCCTGCTTTCATGGCCTAGTGAGCTGGCCACTTTGACCTTCATGACAAAGAACTGGAGGCTGGGCCTCAGGGGCCTGGGAAAGGCTTGTTACCAGCAACCTGGGAAAGGCCTGCTACCAGCAGGTATAAGCCACTGAAGAAAATTAAAATCTGAAATAATTAATGAAGAAATAAGACACATTGTCAGAAAAGTAGTTTTAAGAAGTTGGGAGATCTACCTGATGGATCTAATCCACACAGGAGCTGGAGCTGGACAATTAGAAAATGGCTCCCATGGTTTATTTAAGTGGGTACATTAAAGGCAGAGATACAGTTTCTGGGGTGGAGTCTTGCTTCATGATGTCTTGTAGTCAACGGGTTGATTGGCATCTTGGCAGGTTACTCTCATGTCTGAGAGGCTGTGTGGCTTTAGTAGGTCACACCATCCCTGGTGCTCTGTGGGACCTGGCCAAGCTGAATAGGTCTCACATGTGTCTGGGCAATCTTACCAAGTGGGATTGCCAGTGGAATCCACCCCCCACATCCCGCCCCACACAAATAGGAAAATCCTAGATTTTCCTATTCAATGGTTGCAGTGCTGGTGTGGTCCACACATGGCCCACGGATGGCTCCTGACATCTCCCCAGCCCTTTTAGTTTTTATTCTGAGACAGGGTCTTGCTAAGTTGCCAAGGCTGGCCTTGAATTTGGGATCCTCCTGCCTCAGCTTCTTGAGTTGTTGGGATTACAGGTGTTTACCACTGTGCTCAGCAACAGTCTTTTATAATCAATTATGTCTGTCCCAATAAATGGCATGGTTCTATTTCCTGACTGGACCTGGACTGTTAGAGAAGGGGAAATGGCTTCTATCTAGAAAGGTGTCAGATTTGATTTTGGATATATTGATGTAATGGTTTGGATGTGAGTTGTCCCGCCAAAGTGAGACAGTAAGAGAGGGCTCAGAAGGGAAATGATTGGGTTGTGAATTAATCCCTCATGTGATTAAATGAGTGGTAACTGGAGACAGATGGGGTATGGCTGGAGGAGGCGGGTGATTGGGAGCATATCTTTGGGGTATATATTTGTGGGCAAGTGGAGATGCTCTCTTTGCTTCCTGCTCATAATTTGAGCCACTTTCCTCTGCCACACTCTCCTGCTATGATGTTCTGCCTCATCTAGAGCCCCAGGGAATGGAGCTGGCCTTCTATGACTAAGACCTCTGAAACTCTGAGCCATCAAATAAATTTTTCCTCCTCTACAATTGTTCTGGTTGAGTCTCTTAGTTGCAGCAGCGGAAAAGCTGACTAAAATAATTGAACTTGAAAAACAGGAGGCTATCCAAGTAGGGAGATCTTGTACATGGATGTGAATGTGTCACTGGGAGTTGGGGTGAGAAGTGGGATCTGAAAATGTTTTGTCCTTGTCAGCACTGATGATGATGGAATCTCTAAGACTGCTTGAATTCTCTGGGTGATGAGTTTGGGGAGTTCAGAGCAGATGTTTAAGCGTGGTCTCCCGAGGAAATAACAAATGTTAAATCACAAATGTTAAGATACATGATGAATTTATGATAAAGCATTGATAATGAGGTTCATTTAAAGATTAAAGTTTTTTTTTTTCTGGCTATATCTAAATTCTTGTCCAGTTCATATTTCAAAGACTATTTTAAAAAATCCGGTGTTTTATAGGCTATTGGCTATCTTTGCAAAAAAAGGCTAGAAATCCTAGAGCTCTTCCCCTTCCTCTATGACCATTGGAGAAAGCCCTTGGGTCATGTTGAAGGCAGGAATTTACACCTCCTTCTGCTAATATACTGTCAACACTATAGTGGTGCTGCAGAAAGTTACAAAAAGTATGAGATATTTTCATTGTCTGATAAACTGGGTTCTTCCTGTTTATTTTTTCATTTCTCATCAATTTATTCAAATGCCCATCAAGTGCCTACTGTGTCATGTGCCTAAGTGTGGAGTTTCCTGACCATGTTGTTCTTTGTCTTTTCTCTCCTATGGTCCTCTCTGGTTGCCCCAGTGCCTCCTTGATTGCACCTCCTTCTCCTTTGACAGGGGCTCTGATCTCCTTTCTTGACAAAATAAAGACCATGTGAGATGAGCCTTTCATTCCATTTCAAAATAACTCTGTACTGTTTCTCTGTCTTCCCCGGTCTCAAGATGATGGACTGAATTTTCTTTCCTTTTTTTTTTTTCCAGTTTAAACTATTCTGTGCTCTCCATCCTGTTTTCTCCCTCTTCCCCTTTGTGGGTGCTATAACATAGGATCAAAGATGTTCTCCCTATTGCCTCTTTTTTGTCTTGCTTGATCCTCTGTAATTTCTTCTTCTCTCTTCTGCCTGAAGACAAAAAACCTTTCTTCCCTCTTTCTGGAAAACAAACAAAAACAAAAACATAAAACAACCCTGGACTCTTCCTTTGACCTTGTTGTGACTTTTATTCTATTTTCTCATCCTTTTATTATTACATGTTTAAGGACAGAGCTCTACTTTCTCAGTGTGGAGTCACTTTTGGTTCTGCTCTCTTGACTTCTGTTCCCTCAGCCCTGTCACTCAAACTGATCACTGATGGCAGTCCTGGCCTCCTAATCACAAGGCACAGTGGATTTTTCTCAGTCTTCATTCTCTTAAATTTCTCTATGGTATTTGACACTGTTGATTTCCTTCCTTTCTAAAACTCTCCTCTTTTGGTTTTCATAGTACAACATATGGTTTTCTTTCCATCCTTTTAACCTTTTCAAAACAGTCTCGATGATGACATATACTGAACTTAATTTCCAACATATCTATGCAGTGTGATGGAGTATGAAGAAATAGTGGTGTCACCTTAATCTGGTTGTTCTCAGAGAGGCTTTGTATGATTTTGTCCAATGATATTTAAATTAACCAAGGATGTGTCCTGAACTTGAGAGGTCCGAACATTTAATTTTGCTGGAGCCTGGTTAAAGTTACCAGTCTTATCAGAGACACATTTCTTGTATATCTCTCCTGATGAATCTTGACTTTTCAGCCCCCTTCACTTTCTTTCCACTTTTTATCTCTTAGATACATTAATTCCATTGTTTGGGCCATGGTCAAGATCTTTCTTCTCACTTTTAACTTTGTATTTCCTAATGGCATGTGTTGATTTTATGTGTCAAACTTTCAGAGCTCTGGGGTACTTTGTGTCACCCCTGAGTGACCCACAGTGCTCAACACAAGAACACTTCTCCTGTTTGACTCTCTTCTTAAATTCAGGAGTTTGTAACAGATCTAGATTTATAAAGTAGATTGGATCTTGGAGATTTCATGTTTGATACTTAAAATGCAGAAAATAAGCTGGATGTGGTGACATGTGTCTGTTAGTCCTAGCTCCTTGGGAGGCTGAGGTGGGAGAATCATATGAGCCCTGGAATTTGAGGTCAACCTGGACAACAGTGCAGAAAACAAAGTTTATTATTATAGGAGAAGAACTCTTTGTATAAATAATAAATGCTTATTTTTAAAATGTCATTATCCTGTGAGACTGGGTAAGAGTAAGAAAAGATAATCTCTTAAAAAATTTAATTAATTAAATTTTTTTTACACAAATGGAGTACAGCTTTTCATTTCTCTGGTTGAACATGATGCAGTCACACCATTCATGCAAAAAGATAATCTTATAAGCAGTTTTCTTGTAGTATGCAAAGTGATACATGAACTTCTAGTTCTTATTATTAATTGAAACTTATCAAAGAGTTTTAGGCCAAATAGAAAGAAAACTGGGTTGAAGATGTAGCTCAGTGGTAAAGCACTTACCCAGCATACATAAGGCCCTGGGTTCAATCCCCAAGCACTGCAAAAACAAAACAACCTGCTGCCCCTGAACTTTGTGAGTTGATGAAAAAGAGGCTTCTACTACAATAAATAAAAAGAAGACTTAAGTTGTTTTTCTGTATACTTTAACTATTATTCATTTCTGATTTTAAACAGCAGATATTCATAGAGCCTTAAAATCCAACCCTGTGCTGTCATTTATCTTGAATTACCTATGCTGCTGAAACTTATAAAGACAAAAACTAGGGATATTTCTCTTCTTGCAGTATGGAGCATTTTCCTGCTTTCCCCTCTTTATTCTCTTATGTTGTATTATCTTTTTCCTTATGCATGTGGTGTAGTTGGATACAGTCTATTTCAATTGAATAATCAAGGGCTGGGGTGTGGCTCAGTGGTAGAGTACTTACCTAGCATGCACTAGGTCCTGAGTTCAATCTCTAGAGCTGAAAAAGAAATGGCTAATATATTTTTTACTATTGTCTGAGGAAATTTCAGAGTACAGGGTCTTGGATAGTAATAAGCCAGGGCAAGAAGACATTTTGAATCTTCCACTAGCCAATTCTGGGACAATATGAGCCTCAAAATTAACAATGAGGCTAGGTGTGGTGGTGCATGCCTATAATCCCAGCAGCTTGGGAGGCTAAGGCAGGAGGATCACTGGTTCCAAGCCAGCCGTGGCAAAGGTGAGTTGCTTTGCAATTCAGTGAGGCTCTGTCTCTAAATAAAGCACAAAATAGAGCTGGGGTTGTGGCTCAGTGGTCGAGTGCCCATGAGTTCAATCCCTGATAACAAACAAACAAACAAACAAACAAACAAAAACCCCCCCCAAACCAATGAGGAATGGGGTATAGATCAGTGGTTGAGCACTTGCCTAGCATGGGTGATATTTTGGGTTCAAACCCTGGTACTGAAAAAAAATCGCTAACAATTTATATATACTTACCCACTGACTGAAATGAGGACCCATGAATCCATATCATTGTAAATGAATTAAAAAATAAAAATATAAAAGGCAGGGATGCCGCAGTCTGGCTGGGCACAAATAACCAGGTGGCCACGAGCCACTTGTAGATTCAAGCAGGAACGAACTTTTTTTTTTTTATTAGTTGTTCAAAACATTACAAAGCTCTTGACATACCATATTTCATACATTTGATTCAAGTGGGTTATGAACTCCCATTTTTACCCTGTGTATAGACTGCAGAATCACATCGGTTACACATGCACGTTTTTACATATTGCCATACTAGTGACTGTTGTATTCTGCTACCTTTCCTATCCTCTACTATCCCCCCTCCCCTCCCCTCCCATCTTCTCTCTCTACCTCATCTACTGTAATTCATTTCTCTCCCTTGTTTTTTTTCCCTTTCCCCTCACATCCTCTTATATGTAATTTTGTATAACAAAGAGGGTCTCCTTCCATTTCTATGCAATTTCCCTTCTCTCTTCCTTTCCCTCCCACCTCTGGTCCCTGTTTAATGTTAATCTTTTTCTCAAGCTCTTTCTCCCTGCTCTGTTCTTAGTTGCTCTCCTTATATCAAAGAAGACATTTGGCATTTATTTTTTAGGGATTGACTAGCTTCACTTAGCATAATCTGCTCTAATGCCATCCATTTCCCTGCAAATGCCATGATTTTGTCATTTTTTAGTGCTGAGTAATACTCCTTTGTGTATAAATGCCACATTTTTTAATCCATTCATCTATTGAAGGGCATCCAGGTTGGTTCCACAGTCTAGCTATTGTGAATTGTGCTGCTATGAACATCGATGTAGCAGTATCCCTATAGTATGCTCTTTTAAGGTCTTCAGGGAATAGTCCAAGAAGGGAAATAGCTGGGTCAAATGGTGGTTCCATTCCCAGCTTTCCCAGCAATCTCCATACTGCTTTCCAAATTGGCCACACCAATTTGCAGTCCCACCAGCAATGTACAAGTGTACCCCTTTCCCCACATCCTTGCCAGCACTTGTTGTTGTTTGACTTCATAATGGCTGCCAATCTTACTGGAGTGAGATGGTATCTTAGGGTGGTTTTGATTTGCATTTCTCTGACTGCTAGAGATGGTGAGCATTTTTTCATGTACTTGTTGATTGATTGTATGTCCTCCTCTGAGAAGTGTCTGTTCAGGTCCTTGGCCCATTTGTTGATTGGGTTATTTGTTTTCTTATTGTTTAATTTTTTGAGTTCTTTGTATACTCTGGATATTAGGGCTCTATCTGAAGTGTGAGGAGTAGAGATTTGTTCCCAGGATGTAGGCTCCCTATTTACCTCTCTTATTGTTTCTCTTGCTGAGAAAAACTTTTTAGTTTGAGTAAGTCCCATTTGTTGATTCTTGTTTTTAACTCTTGCGCTATGGGTATCCTATTAAGGAATTTGGAGCCCAACCCCACAATATGTAGATCGGAGCCAACTTTTTCTTCTATCAGATGCAAGGTCTCTGATTTGATATCAACCTCTTTGATCCATTTGGAGTTAACTTTTGTGCATGGCGAGAGAAAGGGATTCAGTTTCATTTTGTTGCATATGGATTTCCAGTTTTCCCAGCACCATTTGTTGAAGATGCTATCCTTCCTCCATTGCATGCTTTTAGCCCCTTTATCGAATATAAGATAGTTGTAATTTTGTGGGTTGGTTTCTGTGTCCTCTATTCTGTACCATTGGTCCACCTGCCTGTTTTGGTACCAGTACCATGCTGTTTTTGTTACTATTGCTCTGTAGTACAGTTTGAAATCTGGTATTACTATACCTCTTGATTCACACTTCCTGCTTAGAATTGCTTTTGCTATTCTGGGTCTTTTATTTTTCCATATGAATTTCATAATTGCTTTATCTATTTCTACAAGAAATGCCATTGGGATTTTGATTGGCATTGCATTGAATCTATAGAGAACTTTTGGTAATATTGCCATTTTGATGATATTAGTTATGCCTATCCATGAACAGGGTAAATTTTTCCGTCTTCTAAGATCTTCTTCTATTTCTCTCTTTAGGGTTCTGTAGTTTTCATTGTATAAATCTTTCACCTCTTTTGTTAGGTTGATTCCCAAGTATTTTATTTTTTTTTGAGGATATTGTGAATGGGGTGGTTTTTCCTCATTTCCATTTCAGAAGATTTGTCGATGATATACAGGAATGCCTTTGATTTATGCGTGTTGATTTTATACCCTGCCACTTTGCTGAATTCATTTATTAGCTCTAGTAGTTTCTTTGTAGACCCTTTTGGGTCTTCTAGGTATAGGATCATATCATCCTCAAATAGTGATAATTTAAGTTCTTCTTTTCCTATCTTAATGCCTTTAATTTCTTTTGTCTGTCTAATTGCTCTGGCCAGTGTTTCGAGAACTATATTGAATAGAAGTGGTGAGAGAGGGCATCCCTGTCTTGTTCCAGATTTTAAAGGGAATGCCTTCAGTTTTTCTCCATTTAGAATGATGCTAGCCTGAGGCTTAGCATAGATAGCTTTTACAATGTTGGAGTAAGTTCCTGTTATCCCTAGTTTTTCTAGTGTTTTGAACATAAAGGGATGCTGTACTTTGTTGAATGCTTTTTCTGCGTCTATTGAGATGATCATATGGTTCTTATCTTTAAGTCTATTGATGTGGTGAATAATGTTTATTGATTTCCATATATTGAACCAGCCGTGCATCGCAGGGATGAATCCTACTTGATCATGGTGCATGATCTTTTTGATATGTTTTTGTATCCGATTTGCCAGAATTTTATTGAGGATTTTTTGCATCTAAATTCATTAGGGATATTGGTCTGTAGTTTTCTTTCTTTGAGGTGTCTTTATCTGGTTTGGGAATCAGGGTGATATTGGCCTCATATAATGAATTTGGAAGTTCTCCCTCTTTTTCTATCTCCTGAAATAGATTGCAGAGTATTGGTATTAGTTCTTCTTTAAAGTTCTTGTAAAACTCTGCTGTATATCCGTCCGGTCCTGGGCTTTTCTTTGTTGGTAGTCTTTTGATTGCTTCTTCTATTTCCTCACTTGATATTGGTTCAAGCATGAACGAACTTTATTTCCAAACCCACGCGAAGGCCACCCATGTGACTCTTCAGGAACTCTGCGAGAGCTCAACTGGAACCCAACATGAACTCTGCAAGAACTCAACGGAACTCAACCATCCTAATGGCTCACTGGCACCACCTCTCAACCACTCCCCCTGGCAAAATGCCAGGCACCATCCCCACTCAGCTTCGGCTCTCAACACAGGGAAAGAAAAAGCTTCTCCTTATAGCCAAATGCCAACAAATAAATGTGCTAAATGTGGAAAGAATGATGAAATTAGAAAAATCACCATTTGGCAACTACTATCTTAATGATAATATCTTCTTCAGTGAAAACTAAAATTAGTGGGGGAGTTTGATGAAGAACATGATATTTACATAGCTTCGAATTGTCTCTCCTAAGATTATCTAGTGATAAGAGAAAATAGTAACCATAAGGTGGTACAATCTGGTAGACCCTGCTTTATCTGAGTAATCAAATTACATTAAGAAATGGGACAAAATGATGTCATGTGCTTATAATATATTGTATTGACACAGACACAACATCATTTTTTGGCATTTCTATAAAAAATGCATATGCTAGCTGGACTCAGTGGCCCATTAGCATAATCCTGGTGACTTGGGAGGCTGAGGCAGGAGGATTGCAAGTTCAAAACCAGCCTCAACAACTTAGCAAGACTTTGTCTCAAAATAAAAAATAAAAAAGGGTTGGGGATGTGGCTCAGTGGTTAAATGCCCCTGGTTTCAATCCCTAATACCTCACAAATATGTAAGTCTACTCATGAGAAATGGTTAGACAAGCCCAAATTGAGGGATAGTTTACAAACAAATGGCCTATAGTCTCCAGAAAAGTCAAGGTCATGAAAGGCTGATGAACTACTCCAGATTAAAGGATGCTAAGGAGATATTATAACTAAATGTAATATGTAGTCCTGGAATTTGAGTCTGAATTACAAGAACAAAAGGACATTGTTGGAACAATTGATGAAGTTTGACTATGGACTGTAGATTAGAAAATGGCATTATACCAATATAAAATTTTCTATTATGGTTTGGATGTGAGGTGTCCACCAAACAATACAAAAAGGTTTAGAGAAGAAATAATTGGGTTACGAGAGTCTTAACCCAATCAGTAGATTAATCCCTCAGATGGGATTAATTGAGTGGTAACTGGATGTGGATAGGGTATGGCTGGAGGAGGTGGGTCCCTGGGAGCATGCCTTTGGTATTTATTTTGTATTTGGTGCATAATGTCTCTTTCTCTCTGCTTTCTGTTCATCATGTGATCTGTTTCCCTCTGCCACTATTTCATCATGATATTGTGCCTCACCTGAGCCCAGAGGAATGGAGCTTGCTGTCTATGGCTCGAAACCCCTGAAATTGTAAGCCCCTAGTAAATTTTTCCTCCCCTAAAATTGTTCTTGTCAGGTCTTTTAGTCATGAAGCAAAAAAGCTGAATAAAATAAACCATTTTGATCATTGTATTATGGTTATGTAATAACCTGCAATTTGAAACTTTCAGAGGAAAAAGTAGGATTATGAAATTTAAAGGATTATTTTTACAACAAAGAATGACATATCATTTAAGTTTGTAAATTATTTTCTCCTCAGTAAACAGTCTCATAAACTAACATTTATTGGGTTTTAGATCATTCAGAAAACATAAAATATTAAACTGACTTTTAAGGAAATATTTAAAATTATGCTGAATAGTACCAGCCTCCATTAATGTAAAGTATTCACCCTTTAGAGATTTATTTTTACTTTTTAAATTAGTGCATATTAACTATACAAAATAATGGGCTTCATCGTGGCATTTCCTTACATGCATATAACATTACTTCTATCATACCCACTCCCCATCACTCTTTTTACCCTTCTCTCCCTTTTCCCCTGACTCCCTTCCTCTTAATTAAGAGAATGTGCTTGTTCATAGAAAATGCAAAGTGAAGTATTTAGGAGCAGATAGGCATGATGTTTGCAACTAAATCTCAAACAATTCAGGAAAAATGTACACACATACGCAACAGAATAAAGTGAATGAGACTAATGTAAGTATTACATTAGTAATACTAATGAAAGAGACATCATGGGGAAAGAATATGCAGGAGTGCTTTGTATGAGTCTTACAACTTTCCTGTAAGTTTGAAATTATGTAAGAATAAAACTTAGCAAATAAGCCCAATCTTGACATTTTTTTGAGAGGGTGGTTTCAAAATAAAATCTTTTTAGAAGGTATATATTTATACAGAGGAGTGCACACGCTGAAAATGTATAATTTGATACTGTTGAGAGCCACAGCCGAAGGGGCCCCAGCAAACTTCCAGCTGCCAGCAAGCTTCAGACTGCCCCAGCAACATCTAGCTGATTGGCTCCTCTGCGGTGATGTCCAGAGAGATTAAACTTAAAATAACCCTTTTTACTCTAAACTCTTTAAATTTGGATTCATCAGGACTTAGTGCTGCAGAAAGGCATATGTGTCCAAAAAATGTACATAAGCCCAAGGTACTTTGGAAAGATATTCTAACAGGTCAATGGAAAGGTCCTGACCCAGTAATTGTCTGGAATCGGGGGTCTGTTTGTGTGTTTCCACAGGAAGAACAGCAGCCGATTTGGATTCCAGAGAGATTAACCAAGGTTCTGACCCAGAACAGCAGCCGATTTGGATTTCAGAGAGATTAACCAAGGTTCTGACCCAGTGATTGTCTGGAGTCGGGGGCCTGTTTGTGTGTTTCCACAGGGAGAACAGCAGCTGATTTGGATTCCGGAGAGATTAACTAAAATCCTGACCCAGTGATTGTCTGGAGTCGGGGGTCTGTTTTTGTGTTTCCACAGGGAGAACAGCAGCCGATTTGGATTCCAGAGAGATTAACTAAAGCGATTTCTACAGACCAAAAAGAAGATGATTTAGCTCAAATCCATAATAGCTGATATCCAAAACTCCAATTTGGCTATCCTTACATCTGCGACAGAACCAGGATGCTTTTTTCAATATCTATTTTATTATTGCCCTTTCCCATATCATGAAGTTCTATTTTATTTTTTTGAGCTCATACAGACCTAGGTTAATGTTTTGCTGATCAGTTCTATTTTTTTTTGACTATAGAGTTTTTAAACATTGCAATAGAGATTTTACCTGTAAAAAGTTATAAGGCCTTTACTATTATGTTATGTGTTGTATGTATTATATTATGTGTGCACACTTGTGTTTTGTGTTATATGTTTGAATGTACGTATGTCCAATGTACGTATTTCCATATATCATATATGATGAGCGCTCATGAAAAGATGGATCCAAATATTTTTTTTTATTCACGTGATTTAAATGGTTTAATTTAAATTGGGTAAATAACTGTTAAGAATTGTTTTAATATGTAAACAAAAAAGGAGGTTAACAGATCTGTTTATTTACTCTCACCTTTCGTTTTCATTATATTTAATAATTCTCTTCACTATAATGTAAATTGTTAAGAAAATTGTTTTCTTTTAGTGCCTTCTGAAATGTTACCTAATTTTTTCTTTAGCCATTATTGCCAGAATTTCTATCTTCAGATGAAGATAATATAAATTGTTAAGAAAATTGTTTTCTTTTAGTGTCTTCTGGAATGTTACCTAATTTTTTCTTTAGTCATTATTGCCAGAATTCCTATCTTCATCCCTGTGCCGGTGAAGACAAAGAAAAAACTAATCTACAGTTTCTGCAATAGCCATCACTGAACTGCTTACAGAACTTGCACTGAACTGCTTACAGAACTATGTGTCACTTGTATGCATTGTGAACTATCTGTTGGTGCAGCGACTTGTGGTAGTGTTGGGGTATTTTTGCTGATGATATCATCGGTGGTACAATTTTCCCAAAAGGAGCCGTCAATTGACTTGGTATATCTTCCTCCCTTCTGCTTGCCATGATCATTCAGCTAAAATTTGGGGGTCAACAGAGGTGAGGCAAAGAACCTCACCCCCCCCCACCCCCCACCCCCCCGCTGAGACCTCTCCACAGGTGTGGCTGTATACTGGACCGGTAGTCAATGACGGGTAAGATCCAATTACAATGGTACCAACCTAAGACAGGAGGCTGACGCCCTGAGGTCAGCTCATCCGAAGACGGGTAAGGACCATATGTATTGGACAACCTAAGGCAGGCACGGTCCCTAAGCCACATGCTTGTTGTTTAAACAGAGAGGGGGAGATGTTGAGAGCCACAGCCAAAGGGGCCCCAGCAAACTTCCAGCTGCCAGCAAGCTTCAGACTGCCCCAGCAACATCTAGCTGATTGGCTCCTCTGCGGTGATGTTCATTGGGCTGTTTCCCTGCCCTTCAGACTGCCAGCTGATGATTGGCTCACAGCGGCCCCAGCAACATCTAGCTGATTGGCTCCTCCACGGAGCTGCTCATTGGGTGACTTCTTTGGCTCTGCCCACGCAACCCAGCCAATCGGCCTCAAGAGAGGAGGATTGTGGGAGGTTGAGAGGCTGGTGTGGGGGAGAGAGGCTTGTGGAAGCCGGTGGTGGCAGTTGGGCTCTGAGGGTTTTTCCCTGGAGCTGTTTTGTTTGGCGTTTGTAGTTCTAAAAATAAAGTTAGTTTCTTTTTGACAAGTGGCTCCTGATTTGTGCCAAGCCAGACTTCGGCAGATACAATTCTATGATATGAGCCTCACATGTAAGTATGATCCAGGATATAAAAAAATGGTACCAAAATTCTAGAAGCACCCTTTATAATCATTACCCCATCCTTCTTAGACAAAGGTCAACTACCATCTGCCTTCCATTGTCACAGTTCATTTTTGCTTCTTTTTAAGTGTTTTTTTTTCTCTTTAAGCATTTTATAAATAAAATTGTTCCTTATGATTCTTTTATATGTGCATTCTTTTTTTCAACATTAGATTTGTGATATTGGTTTCTTGTTTTAAGAGCATAACTCATTCATTTTGCTTGTTCTTTAATGTTGCACTGTATTTAAGCAGACCACAGTTTTTCATCCATTCTGTTTGTGGGGACATTTTGGCTGTGTGGTAGGTAGCCTCTAAAATGTCCCTCCAATAATACTTGCCTCCTACTATTTGGGACCTTGTATAATCCTCTTCCCTTGAGTGTAGGTTAGATCTTATGACTAACTTCTAATAAATAGAATATTGCAAAAGTGACAGGATATCAATTCTGAGTTTAGGCTACATAAAGACTATGACTTCCGTTTGGGAATCTGTTCTCCTTTGGACTCTTACTTGGGGGGAATCGGTAGTATGTCATGAGGCATCTTTGGGGAAGCTCATGTGGCTAAATGAGAGGCCACCAACAATCACAGAACTGAGCTGGGGAGCAGATTCTCCATTCCCAGTCTTGAGATGACTATAGCCCTGGCTGGTAACTTGATTGCAACCTTAGAGCTGACCTTGGTCAGTCATGAGCTAAGCCACATTTTTTCTTTTTTTTTTTTTGTAGTACTGGGAATTGAACCCAGGGCCTTGTACCTGCTAGGCAAGCACTAAACTTCCTACCCCATCACTGGATTCTTGACTTACAGAAATTGTAAGACAACAAGTGTGTTGTGTTGTCAGCTGTTAACTTTCGTGGTAATTTATTTTGCAGCAATAGATATCTAATGCATATTTTTTTTTTTGGCGGGGGTGGGGTCCACTTGACCATGGAGCCACATCCTCAGCGCTATTTTGTATTTTATTTAGAAACAGGGTCTCCTGAGTTGCTTAGCACCTTGCTTTTGCTAGCTTTGAACTTGTGATCCTCCAGTCTCAGCCTCCTGATCCACTGGGATCACAGGTGTATGCCACTGCGCCTGACTTCTAATGCATATTTTTTTTTTTTGTAGTTTTTACTATTTCAGACAGTGCTGCCTGAACCTTTTTATACGTGTATGCACATATATGGGCATTTCGTGTGTGTGCATGTGTGTGTGTGTGTTTGTGTGTGTATGTAAAATTACCAGTCTGTAGGGTATATTTATGGTCAGCTGTAGTAAATACTGCCTTACCATTTTCCAAAGTAGTTATCTGAAGTGTACCTCCACTAACCGTTTATGAGAATTTGATAATATTAGTCATTGTCAATCTCATCTTTTCTTTCTGGTGCTTAGGCTATCTGTTTCTTTTAAGTTGAATCATTCTGGCCTCTCATTTGAAGTATTTTATTTTGAAATAATTTCAAACAAAAAAATTTGCAAGAACAGTACACAAAACTTCCATATTCTCTGCTCAGATTCTTTAAATTGTAAATTTTTTACCATGTTTTTGTCTTTTTCTCTGATGTATACAATTCTTTTCTTGAACCACTGAAGAATAAGCTGTGCAGTTGATGCCCCAGCCCTTTAATCTACAGTATATTTCTCCTGAACAAGGGTTCTTTCCTAAATAAATCATGATCTAACCATCAAAAAAATCAAGAAATCAATATTGACATAACACTAAAATATAACTCACAAACTTTTCAGATGCTGTCACCTATCTCGTACTGTCTCCTTCTGATCTGCAATCCAGTTCAATATCACATCACATTTAGATGTCATGACTCTTTAATCTTCCTTAGTTTAGAATAGCTCTTTAAGGTTTTTCTTTCATGACCATTCAATTTTAAAAAGCATACACTTGCATTCTGTGAGTACATTCTTTTTTTTTTAAACATTTTTTTTAAATTAGTTGTCAATGGACTTTATTTATTTATATGTGGTGCTGAGACTCAAACCCAGTGCCTCACAAATGCTAGGCAAGGCTCCACCACTGAGCCACAACCCTAGCCCTCCTGTGAGTACATTCAATTATGATTTGTCTGTTGCTTTTTCTTGTCCAGCCTCAGGACATGCATTTTTGGCAGGAATGCCCTGAGAAATGACGCTGTGTTCTTTTCAGTGTCATGATGACCTGTCCTATTGCTGGTGGTGCTAACAAAATTAACATCTGCCAAGTTTCACTAGTCACCATTTTCCCATTTATAATGGAACAGTATTGTGTTGAGAAATAATACCAAACTGCCAATGTCTTGTTCCTCTGCAAACATTTACCCACTTGCCTTAGTGTTTATTAATGACTCCTGTGTAAGTCAGCCATCTTGTGGAGTTAGCCACATGGTGACTTTTAAAATCCATCATTCCGTCTCTTTTCAGTTAACATCCTTTTGTAAGGAAGAATTTTCCATATTCAGTCATTTTATTAATTTATTTGTAGCACTATTAACTCATTGAACTCCTGTACTAATCAATGGAGTAGGCTATGTTACTATCACTATTATTATAATGCTTAGATTGTACCAGTTTTGATCAGCAATAATCCTCTCAGACAGAGTCCTGTATCCATTGAACATATATACCTAACATTCTTTGAGCACTGCCTAATTTTATGCTTCAATGGGTTTATCTTATGCCCGAGCTCTGGAATCAGTAATTTCTCTAAAGACTTTTAGTGTAGGATGATATTTATAAACCAGGTGCTCAGTATGTTCACATGCTCAGACTATCACATGTATACATTAATTATATCCATACATTCTCATCTATCAAATATGAATTCACATCAATACTTTCAATTCCAATCTAGAAATCCACATTTTTTTTTTAGAATTTCTCAGTAATCCATAAACCTGGCTCTCATCTTCAATAGATTTATTTATTTGCCCAATCCCTGGTATGTAACCAGTCTCCTAATCACATAGACTGCCTCCTTGGCCAGCCTTCTTCTTGATTCTGCTAACTTCTTAGTTCCAGCTCTGATGCCATCTCCTTGGCCAGCATCTGCCTTGATTCTGTCTCCCTGTGGCTACCTCTTCTTTGGTTATGTTGCCTCCTTCATGGGATGAAAAAAGAACAAGGAAGGGCAGGGAAGAGGGAAATCCATTCTGTTATTCATCTGGTTCCTTAGAATCCCACATACTCTTCAGGTATATGCACACTGAGAGTTGGTACTTGCAGATATACAATATGTTGGGTTATTTTATAGTTTAAGGTGACTAATACTTGCAGGTTAATTATTGTTTAGTGAGAATAGGGAAGAGAATCAGCAGGAACAGACCCAGGGGAGAAAATAATGGGAAGGAAAAACAATCACCATTCTAGTTGGAGATGGCCTGAACTCAATCCCAGTCTTCCTTTTATAGGGACATTGCTTCTGTTCTCATCAGTGCTTATGCCCCAAAGCATGAGAGCTTCCATAGAAGGGTTGGTTTGGTTGGAGTGGGGATAGGAGGTGGCTTTTCAGTTCTGTCTGGGAGTAGGATGAACATTTTAGAATGGCTTTGGTATCAGCTGGCCTTCCAAGAGCCCTGTAGTTAGGATAGACTTCTCAGGCACGTTTCACTATAACTGGGTCCTTGACCCTGGGCTAAGTCAAAATGGCCTCTGGAGGGCAGAAGAACACCATGTGATTCTTCTTCAACTCCAATATGATGACTTCCATTGTCCTGTTCATTTGTTAGTGAACTTTGGGACTCCTTAACAGACCAACTATCCTCCACAACTTATCTAATAAAATAGAAAGAATTTGATGTTCTAGAATTGAACTCATTAAGTGACATTTATTCAATGTTATAGACTCTGGCTCATAAATATAAACAGGTAAGAGCAATTATGAAATTCAACTGGAATAATGTTAATGATAATGATAATTATTAAGAATTTGTGCAACACAGTTACTTGACTTTCTAACAGTGGGTTATAGTTGCCCATGTCCTGTACATCTGGTTGTGTAGAACAGTGGCTAAGAAATGAGGATGGTCTCTGATGGCCTGGATTTGGATTCTGATGACACTGCTTACTAGATGGGTATCTTTAGAAATGTTAGTTATTTTTCCTGTGCTTCAAGATTGTCATCTTAAAATCTGTGAAAGTACCACATGGGGCTATTACAAGGTTTAAGTGAGATAACACAAAAATTTCATTTTTGCATTCAGAATTTATATTATTATTAATAATATTGGTAGTATTTTCTGAAACTAATATACATCAGATGACCAAATGAGGAATTATGTAAATGTCACCAAGACCAAGATTTTCATCCTAAGTGATTAGAGTTCCAACAATATAAAATCAAGAAGAAAAATTCTCTAACTTCTATTTCAAAGGCCTATCTCTTTCTGTTCATGGGACAGTTTTTCCAAAGAGACTTTATTTTTTAGTGCAGTTTTTAGTTCTTAGCAAAACTGAGTGGAAGTTAGAGATTTCCTGTTTACCCTCTGCCTACATATATGCACGTCCTCTCCTATTACCAGTATCTTGGACAAAAGCAGTGCGTTTGTTACACCTAATCAGCCTACATGGCCACATCATTAGCATCCCAAATCTGTAGTTCATATCAGGGTTCACTCTTGGTATTGTTCAGTGTATAGCTTTGGAGAGGTGTGTAGTGATATGGGCCCACCAGTATAGTTTCATACAGAGTAGTTTCACTCCCTTTAACACAAAATCTTCAGTAATGCTTGGCATATGACAAAATATCTAATGCATGTCAACTTATGGTTGTGGTTATTATGATTTTTTAGTTAGAGCATTATATGTTATTATCATTTTAAGCTGCAAATTCATTCTTAGCAAAAACTACCATAATAAATCTATTCAGCTGTGTTGTCTTGGCTCTTCTAGAGCCATCATTTGCTTATTCCTATTACTGATCAAAATTGTACAAAAAGCACTCGGGTACTCTTCTCTACTAATTTGAAATAGATGAGATTGAGCTGGTCCACACTGAAAAATAGCTGTTCAGGTCCAGCTGAAATTCTCTTTACTTCCATTTATGCATGTATCATTTCCACCCTAGAAAGTTTAAATTGCTCTTCATAGATAACTGGGTTCCACTAATGCAACTGGTGTCTGTGGAGAACTTCTCTTTTCATTCATTGTATCCTGTCCAATTCTTTTTACTTTGGAGAGGTTACCTTGCCAAGCAATTTCAAACTCATATTTAATTCCCATTAAAAAAACCCCTCCTGTTAAAGAAGAAAGGCTGAGTAATGTTGGGTGTAGCTCTGAACTGGGAGTTAGAAGGCCAGAATTCTTGTTTCAACATTATATCTACCTCTAGATACTATTTTGAGCAATGTGTTTGCCAGACATTGAGAGGATTCAAAGAAAATGGACTTTCAAAGAACTCACTACCTAGCAGAGAAACAAAACAGCTGCGATATGAGGCTGAATGAACAAATGCAGAATCCAGCCTCCTAGAAGCAGGCTGAAGGAAAGAGGCATTGCAGTAATGGGCAGGGCTGGGGTGCTCTGCGCAGTCAGCACCCATTCCCATTCACTTTTTAAAGTTTTTTAAAAAATTTTTTTATTATTAGTTGTTCAAAACATTACAAAGCTCTTGACATATCATATTTCATACATTTGATTCACGCGGATTATGAACTCCCATTTTTACCCCGTATACAAATTGCAGATTCACATCGGTTACACATCCACTTTTTTACATACTGCCATACAAGTGTATGTTGTATTCTGCTGCCTTTCCTATCCTCTACTATTCCCCCTCCCCTCCCCTCCCCTCCCTTCCCATCTTCTCTCTCTACTCCATCTACTGTAATTCATTTCTCTCTCTTGTTTTTTTTCCCCTTTTCCCCTCACTTCCTCTTATATGTAATTTTGTCATTCCCATTCATTTTGTGCTCTCCTTTGGATCTCTTTGTATCTGGAAGAGTATTCCCCCGATGCCTTTGTTTTCAGGGTTTTTGCTGCAGTTTTCTAACAAGGGGTATTTGGGTAGATTTGGAAGGCAGGGAAGGGGTGGAGACATGTCCCCCTCTCCTCTGGCTGTGCCTGTGAGTGGATGTGTGGGCTTCTTAGATGTGAGCTTCCGCAGTGATCTTTGTCTGAGAGCTGTGGAGTCAGCAGTAGTTTCTGGCAGGTGCTTGACTGGGTGGAAGCAGCTCTTTTTACTCAGTACTCAGTCTAATAAAATTCAGTCTTTGCTGTTCCATGCTGTTTTTAACCACTGAGTCATTACTTATCTATTTCTTCTTATATGTTATCTAGTTTGTCTTCCTTCCAGTCTCTTTCACATTTCTTAAAAATATTTATTTTTTTTAGAAGTAGTTGGATAGTTGGACCCATACCTTTATTCTGTTTATTTATGTTTATGTGGTGCTGAGGATCGAAACCAGGGCCTCACACGTGCTAGATGAGCGCTCTACTGCTGAGCCATAACCCCAGCCCACATTTTTTAATCTTTATGTTTTGGCTTCTATTCAGTAATTGTTGCACATCAAACAATCAATCAATATATTTTTTGATGAATACATGAAGGAATGAATGAAAGAAAAAGCAATTACAAGTTTAGGCAGATCTATAAATGGGATGGGGTTAAGGACATAGAGGGTAGGATAAAAAGAGGGAAAAGGCAGAATAATGATTAGAGTTGAGAATGGGACAGGATAAATGGAAATGTGGCTCTTCATTAGAATAATATAATTGGGTTTCTAATGTCCTCTATATATGGAAAAGATAAATATCATGATTTGATCATTATATGAGCATTTGTTAAAGGGTAAAGGTCAGGATTGGATGAGCCTGGAAATGATTCTGCTACAGTTTGGGTACTTGAAGAATAAACTGACTGGTGGCCTACCAGTGTGTGTTGACCTGTAGGGGAACATGCCAAAGGAGAACACTAATAGGAAGTGAGTGGGTTATTTACATGAATGAGGGGGCCAGATACCCTAGGCGTAGAGTAATTCTTAATATTTATATGGTACTCTATGATACTTAAAGTGTTTTCAGGTGTTGTGTTAGTCAGCTTTTTGTTGCTGTGATCAAAGTATCTGGTAAGAACAACTTAGAGGAGGAACAGTTTCTTTTGACTCACAATTCAGAGGTTTAATCCATGGTTGGCCTAATCAATTGCTCTTGGCTCATGGTAGAACATCATGGTGGGTGGGTGTGATGGAGGAGTGATCCATTGATGGCATCCAGGAAGCAGAGAGAGGGAAGGGGGGACAAGGGCCATAGGGAAGATGTACCATTCCAGGGCCAGGGTATACCCCAGTGACCCACATCCTGTAGTCATGTTCCACTTGCCTCTATTCCATTCAAATTAGGAGGGACCAATGAAGTTATGAATCTCACAATCTAATAATTTCATGAATATTCTTGTATTAACACAGAGTTTTCAGTAGATACCTCATATAAACCATAACAGACATATTATCCTTTTTTATCCTCAGAGCAACTCTGTGAGAAAAAATATGTACTATTGATAATAAAAATGAGTTTCATAAAAGCACATTGCTTTTATAGGCAAATAATAGTTAGAAATTATAGATACACAAAGGAAGAGAAGAAAAATCACTCTTAAGGTTATCATTGCTAGCGTCTTGATGTTGGCCTGTCAGAGTTTTTCTGTACATATTTATTTATTTATTTTTAAATAAAAAAATGGGATCATATTATATATTAAAACTTACTTTTAAAATTTGGGGCACTGTGAACATCTTTTCATATTATTAAATATTTCATTCATGATTTTTAATGGCTATAGAATATCCCATTTTCTCTCTATATCAAAATTTATTTAACCAATCACTTATTACTTCCATTTTTTACTTTTGTAAATAATGTTGAGATGAATACATTTGCACACACTGTCAATTATATCCTTAGAATAACTGCCTAGGGGTGGGATGACTCATTATCAGTAGGTTTGTAAATTTTAATCCCTCTTCATCCCCTTTTTTTCACATTTCTGGACTGTGCTTCTGATGATCACACTTGTCCTCAAGGAGTGTCTTTTTCTGAATCCTCTATGATAGAAGGCATTATTATTATTTTTTGTCAATGTTATGTGGTGAGATATGTTTTCATCTTTAAAATAAGAAACTAAAGTGGAAGGAGGCTATGGATGACCCAGGAGAGTGGATGTCAGTGCCTAAATATCCAGACCAACTCTCCAGTTCATATGATAGGGGACAGGCAGATGTGAGTGGTGGGAATGTGAGTTTAAGGTAATAATTTTATAAAATGGGCCTACTATGTTGATCCTCCATGTGCTTTCTTTTCTAAGAAGCAATTTACCTGCAGCCGTGCCTGGCTTAAGTAGACAGTAACAACCTGTTATCTGCAGGAGGAATGCAGGCCCCAATTAATGCCAATGGGAGGAACAAATTACCCCAAAGGGAGAGATTTTGTGATCCTTACACAGACCAGATCTGGGAAATCAAGGAGATAAGGATAATTTCCTCTAACCATAAAATCTGTAACAACAGGTTCCAGTTGGAACCAGTCAGCATGGGCCAAAGCAACCTATAATCCTTATGGCAGTGGGGACTTGAAAGTCTGAATCATCTTGCTGTCAGTTATAAGTCATGAGGTGGACCTGGGAGGGACTCTCTGAAAACTTACCTGGGACCCCAATAAAACTGGATGGCAGGAGAGCCATGTTGTCACTTTCCTCTCTGAGACGACACTCTTTCCTTTTCCTATCCCTTCTAATAAACTCATTCCTGTTATTCTGAGTGACATGTCTGAAGTCTTTCTGACTTGATTGTAAGAATTGAGATTTGAAGAAGCCTTTGTGCTGCCTCAGTTTCCTGGAAGACCCTACTTTGTAACACATATCTTTAGTTATTCCTCTCCCAGGGACACTGTCATTAGAGGCTAATGTTTCCTCCCAAATAAAATGGATATCAGGTTATCTATATAACTAGTTTGTTCCTTTTTGTTGCTGAGTAGTATTCTGTGTATGGGTATTCCACAATATGTTTATCCATTCACCAGCTGATGGACATTTGGGTTGCTTCCAGTTTTTGGATATTATTAATAAAACTGCATACAAGTCTTGGAGTAGACATGTTTTGGATAAATATCTAAAAATGGTTGTGTGATAAGTATATATTATCTTTATAAGAGGCAGTCAAATTGTTTTCCAATTGTAGTTTCCAATTACATTCAATTTACATTCTCACTAGCAATGTATGAGTCCTACTGAGATTCTTTATAGGGTAGTAGAGGTAAATTAATAACTTTGTTTTAAGGGAAATAAGGGGGAAAAAAGTTTAATGTGAGCCAACTGTGAATAACCATGGCCTGGGAATTTGAGTTACCCTAAATGACATGTTCTACATGTAAGAGGTTACATGACATTAACCCCCCCCCTTTTTTTATACTGGGGATTAAATCCAGGGGAACTATCCACTGAGCTATATCCCCAGACCTTTTTGCTTTTTAAATTTTGAGACAGGGTGTCACTAAGTTGCTCAGGCTGGCTTTGAACTTGTGATCCTCTTGCATCAGCCTCCTGAGTTGCTGAGATTACAGGTGTGTGCCACAGTGCCCAGAGGTTACTATGAATTTTTATAGTCATGGAACAAAATAAATCAATACCTTTACCAATAACATTGGTGGGAGGATCAAATAGGCAGGCTACAGCAAGGCAAGGAATTCTATTCTTTAGCTTTCAGATGTTATCTCACACTGTTCTTGGCTCTAGGGCTGGTTGAGGCTAGAGGTCTGCTAAGCTTATTCATTCTTTCTGAAAAGTTTATCTATTCCTTAGAAGAATGGTGAGTTAGATACAAAAGTTAAGGTAAATGGCTATTAAAGGACCTAAAATAGTTCAAGTAAAAAACCAGCCTCTACCTCAGAGCAAAGCCTGTCCAAAGAAGGGACATGACCTTTGTCCTTGGAAAGACCCATAGAGCACTCCTAGGCACATTTCCACCCTGCTAAGTTGTTTATCTACAAATAACTGGATAGATCTGCTGTGCCAGGTGTCCCTGACTCAGTCAGGCTGGGAGGGGATCTATAGCAACCCCCTAGCAGTCACCAATCAGCATGAGATAGGGAAATACCTGGGATGCCAGATGACCCTCCCAGTAGTTTATGGTGGTTGACAACATGTTGGGAAACCATGTAGTTCAGCACGAACACCCCTTTGGCTTAAACCAATCAGTTCAAAGAATCCCCCTCTTGTAGTAACCAATCACCCCTTCCCAACTTGTTCCCGCCAGTGAATGTGCTAATCATATTTTAGAGTTGTTATTCGATTTTCCCGTGGTGTGTGATGATTTGCTAAGAGATGCTGTGATGTATGTGGGGGTCCCTGCCTTCTACAAAGAATGTATAAAATTGCTGCAAACCCTGGGCTGGGGGGGGGGGCTCTCAGCTTCACCAGTTGCTGTGTGGGCGTGGAGGACTGAGCTAGCTCTTTGCTGTTTACATAGATCTTGGTCTCTGGTGGTCTTTTGGGGGTCCCGAATTCGAGCATAACAAAGATAATTTTGGCTCTTGATCTGCAACATTCCATCTCTCCAAGGTCAAACAGACTGTAGGATATTTAATACAGACACAGCTTCTTCAGCAAATATCAGTTCTCAGGGGTTTTCATGCACACACACTTACTAGTTTAGCCAACTCCACTGTTAGGAAAAAGTGGAGAATTCTAAATCCCCAGATTTTTGTCTCTGACCATTACTTATCACTTCTCTGATTTCTCTTAATTAAGATGACTAAAATTAAAACTTTGGTGATTAATCAATCATTAGCACCAATGATGTTATCTTTCTTTTTTTATTTTCAGTATATAGAGATGAAACCCAGGGCCTCGTGCACACTAGGCAAATTCTCTTCCACTGAGCTACATTCTCAATCCCAGTAATTTTTATCTTTGACTCATGTTTAAATTTAAAAAATAATGGAGTAGATGGGCTGGGATTGTGGCTCAGCGGTAGAGCACTTGCCTAGCGTGGGCGTGACCCCGGTTCGATCCTCAGCACCACATTAAAAAAAAAAAAGGCATTGTGTTGTGTCCATCTACACCTAAAGAATAAATATTAAAAATAATAATAATAATAATGGAGTAGAATACCTTTTTTGGTTTCTCTTACTCATCCTTAAGTTTTTCTCCATTTGTTCTGAATTTTAGTTTGTAGAGAGAAGCATTTCTCATGGTTTGTCTTTCCTTTCAGTTTGACTTTTGTGGGATGCCTTTCTTCTTCCTCTCTATCCCAGCAGTGTCTCTCTCCTTCTGCCTTTGGGCTTGGTAGGGGCATCTGTCTGCATCAGCTGCTTGCACAGGAATGGTAAGGCCTGGGCCCATTCTTAGGCTTCTCTGCATGCAGGGCTTTTGCTCTGACCTTCTGTGTCTAGGAAAGGCCCAGTGGTTATTAAAGCCCTAGAGTTTCTCTTATCCAACCAGACAGAGGTATTCATTTCCACTTGAATAGAGGTATCAAGCTCTTTTTCAGACGGAAGCTGGCTATTTTGCATAAAACAAAGAAGTTACACATTAGCACGGGGTAACTGGTTTTTCTCAGTAGCTATCTAACAATGACTAGAGACAATGGTTTAATTATAAGCTACCATTGTTTAAAGACTTATAACTCACACAATCTCTGAACAAAATTCCACCATTCCTTTAGAAAAGCTTTAAACTGGTTTGTGGCTCTAATGAAGAGCCTACTTTGTCTTTTTCACTTTCTTACTTCTCCCAAAGCATTTCTGTTTAATTCAGCCTCTGGCCTTCACTGAAGTTGTTCCCAGAGTTTGGGGTGCCTTCCTCCAACCCTTTTCTTTTGCTTATCTATTACTTACTCTCTTTCAAGACTTGGTGCAGGCACTTTCTCTTTTATGTACTTTATTGGGTTTGTTTTTTGCTTTTATTATTATGTTTTTAAAAAATAACTTCAGCCTATTCTGAATTTTATTATGAACATTCATTGCTAGCTCCCTATGATTTAACTCAGGTTGTAGTTCAGTTGCATGTGTTGATGATCTTTTTGCAGATATGAGCTATGATGAGTATCCTCATCATTTTTTGTGTCTCAGTATCAAACAAGTCATGGCAACATAAAGTTTTGTTAAACTACTGAGTGAATGAATGTTAGGCATGGGATAGGTTACTCAATAAGTAATTGTTGGTTGGTGATTGTTGGGCCATAGTAATGTTATGGAGCTGCGGCCTTCTAGGAAGCTGAGGTACTGCAAAGACCTCCTCTTCAAATCACGATTCTCGTGATCAGGTCAGAAAGATTTCAGACATGTCACTCAGTAATAGAAATGAGTTTTTGGAAGGATAGGGAAAAGGGAAAGGAGACACTCTTACGGGAGAGAGTGTCCTCTTGTTACCGCTGTTGGCCGGTGAGAGTCCTTGCTTCCCCGATGTTGAAGAATAACACCAGAGAAGCATGCCGAGGCAAGGTCAGAGTAGAAATTAGAAGTTTATTAAAGGACAGCAGAAAGACTTCTCCCCGAGGAAGAAGGGGACCCAAGAGGTGGAATCCGTGGAAGTGCGGTTGTCTCCCCTTTTTATAGTTTTGGTGATAGAATGTAGGTTGGAAGGGTTGGGACACAGGTGGGCCAAACAAGCAATCTGGGCAGGAAGGACTTCCTTACACTTCTTTGGGATGGGCTATCTCCCAATCTGTTGGGGGCTGTTTCCTGGGCTCCATTAACATTCCTTTGGGGTGGACTTTGGCCTAGGGCCTTTCAGGGACTTCATTAACATTCCATGAGTTGTCCTGCGTTTTCCGTGATCATTCTCAGCATGGCCTCCATTTTAGATTTCACTCGATATTAGACCCGATTTACCTAACTACACTGACTACCTAATTTTAAATCTGGCTTCACTCTCAGAGAGGAGAGGGACAATGTTTCTCTCCTGCCATCCAGTTTTATTGGGATCCCAGAAAAGTTTTCCAGAGTCCCTCCTAGGTTCACCTCTTGACTTCTGACTTACAATGACCTTCAAGTCCCCACTGTCATGGCAATTCTAGGTCATCTTTGCCCGTGCTGACCAGTTCTAATTGGATTCTTAATCATATATTCTTAAAAATTTTTATGGTTAGGAGGAACTATCCTTATCTCCCTGAGTTTCAGGGTCTAGTCATAAAAGTTTTCTCCTTCAGGATAACTTGAGTTCCTCTTATCAAGATTATTTTGGGTCTACAGTGAACAGGTAGTTTGCTGAGAAATGTGATATATCCTGTCCTCTTAGGCTGGGCAGGGCTCCAGGTAAATTGCTTTTTGGAAAAAGAAAGTATGTAGGGGTTAGCACTGTGGGCCTATTTTATAGAATTATTTTCTAAACTTCATGTTCCCACCATCTATCTGTCCTCTAACAGTAGGAAATGCTAAATAAGCTGACTTTGTATCAACACTTCAGTGCTGATCAATATTGTCTGCAGAGGGGCTGGGGCTGTGGCTTAGCGGTAGAGCACTCGCCTAGCATATGTGAGGCCCTGGGATCGATCCTCAGCACCACATAAAAATAAATAAATAAAATAAAGGTATCATGTCCAATTACGACTAAAAAAAATTAAAAAAATATTGTCTGCAGAGGTTCACTTAGAAATTACACCCCCAATACCCCCACAATGTCTTCCTCCAGCCTTGACTTCTATTTCTTTTCCCCTTCAAAGGGGTAAAGGACCTAAAAGAGAGGAGAAATAAGGAGGATAAGGACAAATAGTCAATTGGAAAATATTTTACAATATTTTATACTCTTGTTTATAAATTGTATTTAGTTCCACAGGTTGGGATTATATTTACAGCAATTATGTGAAAATGTGGGACAAATGTTAACTGAGCCAGCAAGGTTTTGCTTACATGTAGTTGGTAAAATCCACAGATTATAGTGCCTATTTCCAAGGATTGTGGAGCATTTTTGAGCCTTGGTCGCATCTGCATGGCTGTCTGGAGGCAGGAACATTTCACCAGAGGCAAGTTTCCATGGATATTATTAGTGGAGACAGGATTCAGGGATATATTTAGGGAGAAGATCCAGGTTAGTGTCTTCTCAAAGGCCAATTTTCTTTTCCCTCCTCCTGGGGTTTTTCCAAGTCAGACAGCATGGACAGTAGAATTAGGAGAGAGCCACTCTGTACTCCCTCTGCTCCTGCCTCCAGCTCCCGCCTCCAGTTCCCTGAGGATGGTCCTCCAGGCAGAAAGAGGCCTTCGTGCCTGAGGAGCTAGCAGAGACTAACTCATGATTTATCTGCAAGTTGTTTAGATGATTAAAGCAGAAGTACAATTTAGGTCTCTGGGGAACAAAACAAAAATGAATCCTCTATTTATTAAAACTTTGTTATAGCTGAGTGCAGTGGTACACGCCTGTAATCCCAGTGGCTCAGGAGGCTGAGACAGTAGGATCCCGAGTTCAAAGCCAGCCTTAGCAATGGCGAGGTGCTAAGCAACTCAGTGAAACTATGTCTCTAAATTAAATACAAAATTGGGCTGGGGATGTGGCTCATTGGTTGAGTGCCCCTGAGTTCAATCCCTGGTAACCCCTCCCCACAAAAAAACCTCCACAAAACTTTACAATATGTTTTGAGAGGATAGAAATATATGGGTAATGGCAGATAAATATGGATGCAGAGATACCTTGTCCTGTCTTTAGGCAGCAAGGGGGGATGATAAGTGAACAAATGTATATGTAGAATGATGCCTGACATTCAGTACACATTTACTGAGTTCTACCTTTTTTTGTTTGTTTTTGGAACTGAGGAGCTCTCTACCACTGAGGTACATCCTCAGCCCTTTTTATTTTTATTTTGAGACAGGTTCTCACTAAAGTGCTAAAGGACTCATTAAGCTGCCCAGGTTGGCCTTGAACTTAAAATCCTCCTGCCTCAGCCTTCTGAGTTGCTAGGATTATTGGCATGTATCATAGTGCCTGATACTGAGCACTAACTTATTCTAGTCCTGAAATAAGTCTCTGTCTTTAGGGAACTTATAGTAAAGTGGAGTAAGGAAGGACTGGTCTTAAATTTGAAGTGCTGTAAATGAAACAAATAGGTATTGAGATAGACAATTAGAAATTGAGAGAAGCTGTATAAATACAGTGATCTAGGAAGTCTTTCCTGAGGAATGACATGTCAACTGAAATTTGAAGAGTGAACTGAGCTCATCATAGGAAGAGCTTGGGGGGGGCACCTCAAGAGCAAAGACGTGCAAAAGCCATGTGGTGAAGGGGCATGGAATATTCAGGACCAGAAAGGAGGCCAGTGTGGCTGGAGGCGATAGGTGAGGGGAAAGGGGCAGAATCTGCTGCTGGGTGGTGAGGCTTGGGCCAGCAAGATAGGCAACTTGAAATCAACTGGGGATTTTCCCTTAGAAAATCAAATGACCTCAGAATCACCAAAGGTAAACTGAAGGTGAAGCTAAGGCATTTTGGTTTTATTTGAAGATCAAAGAGAAGCTCTTTCCTCATTTCACTGCCCATAGTTGTCTGACTTGGAAAAACCCCAGGAGGAGGGGAAATAAAATTGATCGTTGAGAAGACACACTAACACATTAATCTGGGTTCTAGTCCTACACATATCCCTGAATCCTGACTCCATTAATGAGTTTTAGACAGACATTTCATAAAGCTCACTCTGGTTTCTATGTGGAGGATGGGTTTGAGAGGGAAAGAGAAGACTAGGGAGATGGGTCAGGAGATCATAGCAACTATTTATGATAGATATTGGAGACTGGAACTGGGTGAAAGCAGTAGAAGTAGAGAGTAAAGGTTGATATTAAGATCTATTTTCTTCTTCTGTTTTGGTGGTGCTGGGACTTGAACCTGAGTTTTCATGCATGCTAAGCAGGCACTCTACCACTGAGCTATACTCCCAGCCCTTTGACATGTACTTTAAAGGGACTACTAATGAGGTTAAATTTATATGTTCTTTTCAAAAGTGGCAGATGGGCTTTAAAGTGGAAAGCTACCCTAATTCACTAGGGGTAGGCTCCTGTGCCACATCTCCCGGAAGGGACTTATATGTACCTCTGAATCTGTTCAGGAGTCTCCCTTAGAAAGGTAAATGACCTTGGATTCACTAAAGGACATTTTCTTCAGAAGGCTCCCAAGTGCACTGAAGGCAGTTTCCTGAAGGAGAGTTGGTGAGTGGCAGCTCCAGGAGATGAGCACAGGCAGAGCAGCTCCTGAGGCCAGAGAATCTATCAGAGATCTGAGATGTAACATTGGCAGTTGCTGGTGTTAAAATGGGGAGGTCAAGTGGATGTTGGGGCACAAGGGGCACTGATGTACCTACTATATCCCCTTTTGGAATCACAAAGTAGAATCACAAAGTATTTAAAGTTCTTCTTGGATATGTTGGGGTTCACAACTTTTCAGAAGGACACCTAAAGGGATGACAGGAGAGTGTGGTAACTGTTTTTGAAGGGTTGATGGCCGTCACACATTCAAATTTGCTCTGTGTCAACTCTAGCAGGTGGAAGTTAGAAAACATTTAATCCAATAGGGAAACTTACCTTTTTCTGACCATATAGTAAGCCACCACAGTATGAGAAGGCTTCATCTAAAGAATAAAGAAGTCAATACTAAGGGCTAGAGGTGTAGCTCAGTGGCAGAGTGCTTGTCTAGCATGCAAGAGGCCCTGAGTTAGATCCCAGCATAGTAAAAAAAAAAAGAAACAATACCATCATTCCCAACTCCCTTCAAAATATCTGGCCCATTCACAGGTTGGAAATTGGATTGAATAAGATGTTAATCTTCAGTTGCTGCAACAGGAAAAGTAGAGTCAGGATGAGTTCCTGGTCAGATTCAGAGTGAACCCAACTGGGGATAACAAGCCTCTGTCCACCAAGTTTCAGGGACAGTTTTTAGGTAAATTTGAGGCCAAAGAAGTTAGAGGCTAGAGTAAGTTAGAATTAGAATTGGTAGCTGTAAATTCAGAGAAATGGTTATGGAGAGAATTGTATTTCATTAGGCTTCCTTTGGAGGCCTGGGACCCTCCCTGTGTCTACTGATCCTTATAATTGGATGAGCTGTGCAACAGTTTGCTTCCCCAACAGCAAGTACTTTGCCCTGTTTTCAAAGCAAAGATTGAATAGTACATTCTTTTTTTTTAAATTTTTATTGTTGGTTGTTCAAAACATTATATAGTTCTTGACATATCATATTTCACACATTTGATTCAAGTGGGTTATGAACTCCCATTTTTACCCCGTATACAGATTGCAGATTCACATTGGTTACACATCCACTGTTTTACATACTGCCATACTAGTGTCTGTTTTATTCTGCTGCCTTTCCTATCCTCTACTATCCCCCCTCCCCTCCCCTCCCCTCCCATCTTCTCTCTCTACTCCATCTACTGTAATTCATTTCTCCCCCTTGTATTTTTTCCCTTTACCCTCACATCCTCTTATATGTAATTTTGTATAAAATGAGGGTCTCCTTCCATTTCCATGCAATTACCCTTCTCTCTCCCTTTCCCTCCCACCTCTCATCCCTGTTTAATGTTAATATTCTTCTCATGCTCTTCCTCCCTACTCTGTTCTTAGTTGCTCTCCTTATATCAAAGAAGACATTTGGCATTTGTTTTTTAGGGATTGGCTAGCTTCACTTAGCATAATCTGCTCTAATGCCATCCATTTCCCTGCAAATAACATGATTTTATCATTTTTTAATGCAGAGTAATACTCCAGTGTGTATAAATGCCACATTTTTTTAATCCATTCATCTATTGAAGGGCATCTAGGTTGGTTCCACAGTCTTGCTATTGTGAATTGTGCTGCTATGAACATCGATGTAGCAGTGTCCCTGTAGTATGCTCTTTTTAGGTCTTTAGGGAATAGACCGAGAAGGGGGATAGCTGGGTCAAATGGTGGTTCCATTCCCAGCTTTCCCAGCAATCTCCATACTGCTTTCCAAATTGGCCACACCAATTTGCAGTCCCACCAGCAATGTACAAGTGTACCCCTTTCCCCACATCCTTGCCAGCACTTGTTGTTGTTTGACTTCATAATGTCTGCCAATCTTACTGGAGTGAGATGGTATCTTAGGGTGGTTTTGATTTGCATTTCTCTGACTGCTAGAGATGGTGAGCATTTTTTCATGTACTTGTTGATTGATTGTATGTCCTCCTCTGAGAAGTGTCTGTTCAGGTCCTTGGCCCATTTGATGATTGGGTTATTTGTTTTCTTATTGTTTAATTTTTTGAGTTCTTTGTATACTCTGGATATTAGGGCTCTATCTGAAGTGTGAGGAGTAGAGATTTGTTCCCAGGATGTAGGTTCCCTTTTACCTCTCTTATTGTTTCTCTTGCTGAGAAAAAACTTTTTAGTTTGAGTAAGTCCCATTTGTTGATTCTTGTCTTTAACTCTTGTGCTATGGGTATCCTATTAAGGAATTTGGAGCCCAACCCCACAATATGTAGATCGGAGCTAACTTTTTCTTCTATCAGATGCAAGGTCTCTGATTTGATATCAAGCTCTTTGATCCATTTTGAGTTAACTTTTGTGCATGGCGAGAGAAAGGGATTCAGTTTCATTTTGTTGCATATGGATTTCCAGTTTTCCCAGCACCATTTGTTGAAGATGCTATCCTTCCTCCATTGCATGCTTTTAGCCCCTTTATTGAATATAAGATAGTTGTAATTTTGTGGATTGGTCTCTGTGTTCTCTATTCTGTACCATTGGCTCACTTGCCTGTTTTGGTACCAATACCATGCTGTTTTTGTTACTGTTGCTCTGTAGTATAGTTTGAAGTCTGGTATCGCTATACCACCTGATTCTCACTTCCTGCTTAGAATTGTTTTTGCTACTCTGGGTCTTTTATTTTTCCATATGAATTTCATGATTGCTTTATCTATTTCTACAAGAAATGCTATTGGGATTTTGATTGGCATTGCATTAAACCTATAGAGAACTTTTGGTAATATCGCCATTTTGATGATGTTAGTTCTGCCTATCCATGAACAGGGTATATTTTTCCATCTTCTAAGATCTTCTTCTATTTCTCTCTTTAGGGTTCTGTAGTTTTCATTGTATAAGTCTTTCACCTCTTTTGTTAGGTTGATTCCCAAGTATTTTATTTTTTTTGAGGATATTGTGAATGGAGTGGTTGTCCTCATTTCCATTTCAGAAGATTTGTCGCTGATATACAGGAATGCCTTTGATTTATGTGTGTTGATTTTATATCCTGCCACTTTGCTGAATTCATTTATTAGCTCTAGTAGTTTCTTTGTAGACCCTTTTGGGTCTGCTAGGTATAGAATCATGCACGGCCTGCCTACCTTGCAGGCGGTGGCTGGCCCTTCCTCCAATTGGGGTGATCAGGCCGCTGGGCCCCCTTCTCGAATAGTACATTCTAACATCTGTTTTTTTTTGTGATAAATTCTGTGACTTCAATAATTTTTATTTGTAAAATATGTGATTAGAGCAATTGTGTATTTTTTAATTTTTATTTTTAGGGCTGTTGAAGCACATCTTAGACATTTATTCCTCAAAGAAGAATTTGTGGAATACATGGATTCTTTAACTCATGTCAAGTGAGGGGAAATTATTCTGAGTGAGGGGCGTGGGGCTGCTTATTATCTCTATACACACCAACAGACCCTTCAAGTCTGTTTCCCATGGATGAAGTTTGTCTGGAGAGAGATTGGATTTTGCACAGCAAATTTGACCATCAGATTTGGGAGCTACTCTAGACCTTGTGAGCTCTCTTAGTGTTTTCTTATGTGCAGGCAAGTTATGTTCTGGCATCTGAGAACAACACAGGGTAGCACTCCATAGGCCACTGGGGAATTCTCACCTGATGGCAAAGGCAGTGGGCAGACAGGTTGATTCAGGCTTGGTCCTGGGCAAAACTGTGAAATGGGCCCACATCATCTTCCCATCTCGCTTCCTACCAAGTCTTCTTGCCCTCTGACAGTTCCTTTCCTGCCAAGGTGAGCTGTTTCCCTCAAGGTGAGCAGCACTCTACATGGGAAGGTATACCAGACCTGGAATTGGAGGGTCTGAATTTAAATTCTTACTCAGCCACCTCCTACCAGCTGGGTGGTCTTAGGCATGTACCCCTAACCCTTGAGATTCTCTATCCCCTATTGGAAAATGGAGTTCATAATGCCACATACGGCACCTCAAATAGGTGTTGGAAAATTCAAATGATATATATAAGTGAACCTGGACAATTACCAGGTTCCGTAATTATCCAAGATTGTCTTAGCTATTCTTGGCTCACTGTGTTTTCATATTGATTATAGAGCTAGCATGTCAATTTTTTTAAAAAAATTTATTTATTTTTGGTAGTTGTAGACACACAGAATGCCTTTATTTTTATTTTTTTTTAAATTTTAAATTTTTTTTAAAGAGAGGAGAGAGGAGAGAGAGAGAGAGAGAGAGAGAGAGAGAGAGAGAGAGAGAGAGAATTTTTTAATATTTATTTTTTAGTTCTTGGAGGACACAACATCTTTGTTGGTATGTGGTGCTGAGGATTGAACCCGGGCCGCCGCACGCATGCCAGGTGAGCGCGCTACCGCTTGAGCCACATCCCCAGCCCCTATTTTTATTTTTATATGGTATTGAGGATCAAACCCAGTGCCTCATGCGTGTTAGGCAATGATTCTTCCACTGACCTACAGCCCCAGCCCTAGCATGTCAATTTCTCTCTCTCTAGATTTTGGTTAGGACTCTTGAATATCCAGATCAACTGGGGAAATAATATAGGATCTTTAAGCCTATTTACATGGAATATTGCTCCAATTATATAGTCTTCTATTTTCCTTAATGATGTTTTGTAGTTCTTTTTATTTGTTTTCTTTTTGCAGCATAGAGGATCAAACCTATGGCCTCACCCATGCAAAGCAGGCACTCTATCACTGCCCTGCCTCTCCAGCTAAGAGTGACAGTGTCTACTAATTTGCTGAGGCTGGCCTTCTTCTTGACTCAGCCTTCTGAGTAGATAGAATTACACTTGTGTGCTATCAGACCAAGCTGCTTTGTAGTTCTTGAGTAAAGGATAGGTATATCTTTGAATAGATTTATCCTATATATATATTTTTTTTGATAATGGGGATTGAAATCAGGGGTACTTGACCACTGAGTTACATCCCCAGCCCTATTTTGTATTTTATTTAGAGACAGGGTCTCACTTAGTTGCTTAGTGCCTCTCCATTGCTGAGGCTGGCTTTGAACTTGTGATCCTATAGTCTCAGCCTCCTGAGCCACTAGGATAACAGGCATGTGCCACACACCTGGCTTATTTGATATTTTTTGATGCTATGGAAAAATAATATCATTAAACATTAAAATTTCTATTTATCACTGGAGTATAAGCATAAAACATAAAACAAACATTAAACTTCTTATAGGTTGAACTTGTGTCCATGAACTTATTAATTCCAAGAGCATGTTAGTGGTGATGATAATATTTCTTCCTTTCTTGCTTAGTCCTTTAACTTTTTCTTCTTGCTCTAATGCACTGGTTAGAAATTCTACTACAATAAAGGTGGGATAGTAGGTGTTTTTAGTTCATTTCTGTTATCAGAGGGTAATTTTTCAGTATTTTACCAAAAAAATAATGTTAGAAATATCAAGATGTATGTCACACAGAAGTGGCATATTAAATTTTCTGTTTTCTGAACAAGAATCGATGGACTAATAATAATACATATATGAAATGGCTATATGTTAGACTACCTGGCAAAAATTGTCTATGAAGGGAGAATCTGTGGAAATATGGACAGGAGCTTCATTAGCAGAGGTTCAGGCAAGGAGGTGATTTTTTTCTCCTCTCTCAGGTCTGACTCAACTTTGTGAGAGGAGCTTGCTCACTTGCTCCCTGAATACCTGCTTCACCTGTTTGTTCCTCAGGGTGTAGATGAAGGGGTTGAGTGTCGGGGTCACCACAGTGTTGAGCAATGCCACCACCTTGTTCTGGTCCTCCCCCTGCCCACCCTTGCCTGACTGGATATACATGAAGATGCAGCTGCCATAGAAGAGGGACACCACAATGATATGGGAGGAGCAGGTTGAGAAGGCTCTGTGCCTCTCCTTGGCTGAGGGGATGTGCAGGATAGTGTGGAGGATGTGGCCATAGCAGGTGGCCGTCACGGCCAGAGTGCCCAGAAGGCTGCAGTTGGCTATCACAAACCCCAAAAGCTCTATCAGACCTGTATCTGCACATATGAGTTCCAGGAGTGGAAAGTTGTCACAGAAGAAATGGTTGATGACATTGGGTCCACAGAACGGCTGCTGAAATATGATGTAACAAGGAACACAGATGAGAAGGAAACCTGTCATCCATGAGCAGAGCACTAGCTGGACACACAGCCTTTTGCTCATGATGGTGACATAACGCAAAGGGTTACAGATGGCCACATACCTGTCAAAGGACATCACTGCCAACAGGAAGAATTCTGTGGTGCCAAGGAAGAAATAGAAGAAACATTGAAGGAAGCATCCAGCTAAGGAGATGGTCTTATGTCCTGTGAGGATGTTGTTCAGCATCTTGGGAAAGATGGCTGAGGTGAACCAGATCTCCAGGACAGCAAAGTTACGGAGGAAGTAGTACATGGGGGTGTGGAGGCGCCTGTCCACAAGGGTGATGGCCACGATGAGGAGGTTCCCCAGCAGTGTGAGGAGGTAGGTCAGGAGGAGCCCCAGGAAGATGAGCATCTGTAGCTCACAGGCATCTGAGAGCCCCAGCAGGATAAACTCGGTGACAGTGGTGTGGTTCCCCATGGCTCCTCTGACCTCTGTGGAAGCTGGAGTATCAAAGGTGGTGAACATCAGGGTCTGTGGTGCTCTGAGCACCTGAGGACAAGCTGGAACCGGAAAGACAGAGGGATGAGTGTCCTATTTTGGGCTTAATTCTTTTAGCTACCAGCCCTGGTTTCTACCTCCTCGTGCTGGTTTTCTGGGTCCTTCCTTGAGTCAGCATCAAGTTGTATACTTCAACCTAATTTTGCTCAAGTTTTTGCAAGTATTTTGGAACATTTTGTTTTTACCAATTCTTCTGCTATTTACTTATTTTCTGTAAGGAAACTGTAAATTCCTCTCATTCTTTTAGATCAGATGATTATCTTTTCCTACATCCATTCAAATGCTGTCAGGGGTCTCCTAAAATTAAAATATTTCCCTTTTAAAATCTAGCATCCAATGAGCCACCGACTTTTATTGAAAAGCAACATGCTGGCACTAGTCTCTGAAGGCATTTTATTCAAATGTGTGATTTACTAACTTATCTGTGACAAGTTACCTGTCAATACCACACCAGTCCCTCAATGGGAATAGTTACAATACCGATGCAACAATATTGTCCCTGGATTTAAATGGGTAATGTGTACCCAACACTTAGCCCTGGTCTGGCTACAAAGTGAGCAGTCATATAATCCAAGCTATTTTTTTATCTCTCCATGGTTGAAACTCTATTAGGATAATAATAGTAAGAGTAAAATTACAAAAAAATATGGTGAGTTTAGGACAAAATTATTGAAATCATAGAGATAATACAAGCCAATTTAGGGAATACAGAGGAATAAGAATAAAAAGAATCACCTATTGGGCAGAAGTTGTGGCTCAGTTGTAGAGTGCTTGCCTAGCATGCGAGAGACACTGGGTTTGATCCTTAGCACCACCTAAAAATAAACAAATAAAATAAAGGTATTGTGTCCATCTACAACTAAAAATTAAAAAAAAACCCACCTATACCTATCCAGAAACAACTTCTAAGATTTTGATGGGGCTGGGGTGTAGCTTAGAGGTAGAACACTTACTTCTTCTTCTTTCTTTTTTTTTTTTTTTAATATTTTTTAGTTGTCAATGGACCTTTATTTTATATATTTATATGTGGTGCTGAGAATTGAACCTAGTGCCTCACACGTGCAAGGCAAGTGCTCTACCACTGAGCCACAAGCCCAGCCCCAGCACTTACTTATTCTATGAGAGAAGCTGGGTTCTATCTTCCAAGAACTGAAAAAGAAAAAAAAAATTTTGATATATTTCTATTGTATTTTTTTCTATTTTTTAATTTACTGTTTATGTATTAGTTTACATAGCTATGCTGATAGATTATGTTATTTTGTACCTCTTTCCTTGCCATATACTGCTATAACATATATTCTGTCATGTCATTACAAACTTTTTGCTATTATTTGGTTGATTTGTTTTTTGAGGAATACATGTCCTATGAATCTGGTACGTAAATGGAGGAAAGCACACATTTAGAGTTTGGGTATTATGTTTAATACTTTCAGATAATTCCCTCAGTAATATAAAACAATAAATGCTGATAGAGATGTTCATGGGCTCAATTTTGACTTTAAAGAATATATCTTTCCTTCAAGTGATTATTATTTCTAGGTTACACTGCTTAATATTGTTCTCAGACATTTTGATAAAGAAGAAGGCAACCTTATGATTGATTGTTTTTATGGAAATGTCAGGTTAAAGCAAGCTTCTGTTTATGGAAAAGCTGACTCTACCCAGGATGAACGCAGGAACTAATGTGATAAAATTGAATCAGAGAAATGATAACACAGGACCTCACAGACAAGGAAAATCTGAATTTATGTGGAGGAGGACTAGATATGAATATGAAAAAATGAACATAATTTCCATGCAAATCTGGGAGAATTGTGGGTGATTTTTCTTTCATTATAACTTGTATGAAATTATAAATTATACAATAGCTTAAACCCAAAAATCATAAAAAGAAACAGAGTGAGCTCATGAAGAGTTGGGTAGAACATTTCAGGAGAGACAAAGGGAAAACAAATGACTGTCAATGGAAAGCATAAGAAAAGCCTTGGGATTCTGTAACTTATTGATTGAACATGAGTCAGGATATTAATAACAATGAAATTTCAAAGAAGTCAGTGGTGCCATAGCCTGCCAATGGACACCTGGAAACAAACAATAGACTTCTAGGAAGAGTGTTCAAAAGAACTCGATTCGATTCCTTTTACCCCATTCCTGAGATTGTACCAGACTGGTTACCTCACTAGCCATGGGTGAGGTGCTCGATTGTTCTCCCAGGCAGTTCTGATGACATAGTTCCTAGTTTCATCAGAAGCTCCTGGGTCTTCAGTGCTGCTTGAGGACTATGGTTCCTCTGGGTTCACTAGACATGCAGTTACACTTTCACAGTGAATGAAGCTCTGGAGCCAAGGCATGGTCTTCAGGTCATGTGCGTGGACAGGTCCTGTCCTTACCAAACCTTCATGTTTTCCCAGACCAATCTCCCTTAATGCTGCTCCTGGCTCTCTTATGACTGACATGTGCCCAGATCTGTTCTGGAAGTCCTCAGAACTTCTAGGTTCACTGATTTCTCAGGAGGCTACTGTTACTCCTGTCCCATTGCATCACTGTTGACTACTTTCCTGGGGAAGTAAATATAGAAACTTAATGAATTATCCTTCTTCTCCTCTGTTAAAGGAGACACAGACATCATTTGATGCAGATTTATACAACTCACTTTCAGTTATACTTTAGAGTTTTCTGACTAATAATACATGCTCTACTGGGCCATGGTGTCCATAGAAGATTCTGGGGATAAGCTATTCATGATAGACCCCTTGTCTCTGTAGAGCTGGCAGCAAGCCTGGATTGTGGAGTTGTGTTTGGTCTCCATGGAAACACAGAGATACACAAAGCTATCCAGCTCAAACTTAACCCATCTGAGATTCTCACTCTTCTCTTGCTGGATAGATCTGTACTTCCCTTGAGATTCATTACCATCCAGACAATAGGGACTTTGGGATTGAAAGTTTACTTTGTTCTGACCAAGAGTGACAGAAACTTCTAATGAAGTTAAATTATAACAAAGAAGCAAAATTTTTAAATCATTCAACGTACTTTCGTTGAGAGCTTATTCTGTGAAAGGATCTGCTTTAGATTCTGGATATACAGAGACACAGTATTGGGAAGACAGACATTAAAAAGCCCACAAACAAACAATTACCACTAGTGTTCTGAAGTAGAGCTCATAGGAAATTCTGACCTAGATGGATAGTTGAGTGTCTTAGTCTTGGGCTGCTATAATAAAATACCAACACTAGATGACTCAACAGAAATTTATTTCTTATAGTTCTGGGGGTTGGGAAATCTAAGATGAAGGTGCCAGATGCTTTGGAATCTAATGAGGACCCAATTCTTTGTTTGCAGTTGGCTATTTTCTTGCTGTATCCTTACATGGCAGAGATAAACAGGGCTCTGGTCTTTTTCTTTCCTCATAAGGGCACTAATCCCATCATAGAGCTCTACCTTTATGACCTCATCTAAAATGAATTCTCTCTCAGAGGTTCCATCTCCAAACACCATCACATTAAATGTCAACATATGACTTTTAGGGAGACAAAAACATCCAGTATGTAGCAATGAGGGAAGATCTTCCTGAGAAGTTTCATAAAAACAGACTTGAAAGATGAATTGGACTATGAGAGGTGAAGAATTTTTAATTGGGGCTGGGGATGTGGCTCAAGCAGTAGCACGCCTGCCTGGCATGCATGTGGCCCGGGTTCCATCCTCAGCACCACATACTAACAAAGATGTTGTGTCCACCGAAAACTAAAAAAAAAAATAAATATTAAAAAAATTCTCTCTCTCTCTTAAAAAAAAAAGAATCTTTAATTGAGTCATCTCTTAATCATTTATTCAACATGTGTTTATTGAACATCTACCAGATGTTATTCAGTCATTCAAGATGACTGACTGGTCAGTTAAACAGATGTGGTTACCTCCCCCAGTGGGGCTTACTCTTTATTGGCAAATCATGGGAAGAAGACATTGGGATAGTTCTTATCTTGGTCCTTGGTGTAATTTCTCTTTCTTTCTTTGGTTACCAAATTAACCAGTTCCTCCATTATACTGTATCCTCCATTAACTGTATCCTCCATTATAAAACTGACTGATATAACTTGACTGCAGTAAATGATCTGACTTTAGAAGTCTTTCTATGTTTGAGAAGGCAAATGAGTGATTGGATTTCTGATATTGCTTAAAATGTGAGTAAAGAGGCTATTAATTTTTAAATTATTTTATCTATTTAGTGCTGGAAATTGAACCCAGTGGCACTTTCCCATTGAGCTATAGACTAGCCCTTTTTATTTTTATTTTGTGATAGTATCTCAATAAATTTCTTAGGGCCTTGCTAGGTTGCTGAGGCTGGCCTGAAACTTACATTTCTCCTGCCTCAGCTTCCTGAGTTGCTGAGATTACAGTGTGCTCAACCACACCCAGTTAAATAAGTTTTTAAAGTTTTAAAATATTTTCTCTTTTAATTTTATTTTTATTGGTGCATAATTGGGAGCTTCCCAGTTTCTGTTTTTTACCCTCCCCTTCTCTCTCCCTGTGATCTTCTTCCTCTACCTAACACTTTCTCGTCTTTTTTTCCCGAGATCCTTTTTTTTCTTTTTTCTCTAGCTTTCATACATGAGATAAAACATACCCATTGACTTTCTGAATCTAACTTATTTTGCTTCACATGATGCTCTTCAGTTCCATCGTTTTTCCTGCAAATAACATCATTTTTGTTCTTCTTTATGGCTAAATAAAACCATGTAGAGTATTTATACCACATTTTCTTTATTCATTCACCTGTTGATGAACACCTAGGCTGGTTCCATAGCTTGCTGCTCTAAACATGGGTATACATGTATCTCTATAATATGTTGACTTTCGTTCTTTTGTGTAAATATTGAACCATCTCATGATAGTTTCATTCCTGGTCTTTTGAGGAAACTTCATACTGATTCTCATACTGGTTATACTACTTTACTTTACATCCCCACCTTCAATATTAGAGATTTCCTTTGGCCTTGCATCCTCACCAGCATTTATTATTATTTGTATTCTCAGTGATTGCCATTTTAACTGGAATGAGATGAAATCTCAGTGTAGTTTTGAGTTGCATTTCCCTGATGGCTAAAGAAGTGGAACTATTTTTTTTTTAAAATGAAATTGTTGACCATCTGTGCTTCTTAAAAAGTGTCTATTTGCCCACTTATTGATTTGGGGATTTTGGTGTTGAGTTTTTTGAGTTTTTAAGGTATTCTAGATTTTAATTCTCTGTTGGAAGCATAGCTAGCAAAGATTTTCCTCCCACTCTAAGTTCTACCTTCATGCAGTTGTTTTCTTTGTTGTGCAGCAGCTTTTTTGGTTTGATGCCACACATTTATTAATTCTTGGTATTATTTCCTGAGCTTTAGGAGTCTTACTGAGGAAGTTGCTGTCTATGGCTATATGTAAGAGTGTTTCCCCTGTGTTCTTTCTGGTAGTTGCAAAATTTCTGGTTTAATTTCCAGGTTTTTTGTCTATTTTGAGTTGACTTTTGTGCAGAGTAAGAGCTAGGGATCTATTGTCAGTGATTTACATATGGATATCCAATTACCCAAACACTCTTTGTTCAAGAGGCTTTTTTTTTTTCCTACATAGGTTTTTGGAAACTTTGTCAAGAATCAGATGACTGTAGCTGTGTGGGTTTGCCTCTGTATCTTCTATTTTGTTCCATTGATCTATGTATCTGTTTTTATGCCAGTACCAACCTGGTTTTGAATTCTACCAGATCTTTAAAGCAGAGCTAATTCCAATGCTCTTCAAATTGATCCAGAAAATACAAAGGGAGAGAACACTTCCAAACGGATTTTATGTAGCCAGGATAACCCTCATACCCAAACAAGATAAGGACCCTTGAAGGGGAAAAAATATTAGCAAATCATATTCAGCATGCAAGGCATTTGTATATGGTTTGCCATATATAAATCAATAAATGGACAAAAAAGATCACATGATCCTCTCAAAAGATGCAGAAAAAGCCTTTGACATTCATGACAAAAACTCTGAAGAAACTAGAGATAAAAGGAACTTAACATAAAAAAATTATGTATGACAAACCTAAAGCCAGCATCATGATGAAGGGGGAAAACTAAAGCATTTCCTCTAAAGTCAAAACAAGACAAGGTGTCAAAACACCTCTCCTATATAATAGAGTACTTGAAACTTTAGCCGGAGCAATTAGGCAAAAGAAGGAAATAAAAGGGATGCAAATAAGAAAGGAAGAAGTAAATCTGTCCCTGTTTGCAGATGATATGGTCCTATACATGGAAGATTCTAAAAGCTCCACCAGAAGACTTCTAGAGCTGATAAACTGATTCAGCAAGTCAACATACAAAAACTGATAGCTTTTCTATACACAGATAATGAGTCTGCTGAAAGAGAAACCAGGTGAACAATTCCATTCACAATAGCTTCAAAAATAATAAAACACTTAGGAATAAAACTAACCCAGGAGGTGAAAGGCCTCTACATGGAAAATTACAGAGCACTGAAAAAAATCAAAGAAGACATCAAAAAATGGAAAAATCTCCCATATTCATGGATAGGCAGAATTAATATTGTTAAAATGGACAGACTGCCAAAAGCAATCTACAGATTCAATGGAATGCCCATCAAAAATGTCCATCAAAAATTATATGCTTCTCAGAATTAGATAAAAACAATCTTGAATTTATATGGAAGAACAAAAGAACTAAAATAGAGAAAGCAATCCTGAAGGAAAAAAAGTAAAGCTGGAAGCATCACCATACTTGACTTCAAGTAATACCACAGAGTCCTAGAAATAAAATAGAGACATTATTGACTAGAATTACTGGTCATCCTTGATGTGGCAAGGTGACTAAGATTGGCAGTCTATCCCCTCAACAGCTAATTGTCTCATGTGAATTATTGTGTAGACACCTTACTCCTGGTAAGAATTATGATGACCCAGTGACCTATAAGAAGGAGACCCAAAGAACTGGTTTGCCAAATGCCAATGTCTTGGCTTGGCACAAGATCACGAGCCACCACACAGCTTTGTAGGTTCAAACAGCAATTCTTTATTCCCGATCTCACACCAGCCTCCACACACGCTCAGGGGAAATTTCCAATCTCCCGCACAATTCACGTCCTAAATACTTTCTCTCCACGAGAACTCAGCGGGAACTCAGGCAGCAGGCACGCCCTACTCCCAGCAGCAATAATCTTCAACCTCCAACTTCCCTAAAACTCCTATTGTCTTAAACCAAAACGTTCTAAACCCAAGGACCGGGATACTTCCTCAAACCTGCAGGATACACCCTAATCCTGGATCCACCCTGGTCATTGAGCAGGGTCACCTTTCTCAAACACACATGCAAGGTCACAGCAAATTTCCAAGGCAAGTCCATTTAACATGGGGTACGCTGGCAAGGATTTCGATGCGTCATTCCTACTTGGCAATGGCCCTCAGCACTGGTCAGCAGATTGTAGGAGTGTACATGATACACATTAGTTACATCTCCTGGCATGTGCTTTTAGAAATTGTATTTCTCCTCTACCTAGAGCAGAAAGAGCCTGACTGCCTGTGACTTGCAGCTCTCAAGCTGTGAGTACCCTTTTTTGGGTACCTGCTTAATAAGGTAAGAAATGGATACTAAAGCTCCTCTCTGTGGCTACTTTTCTACAGTGATGCAGCCATTTCAATGTTTATAGTAGTTAAATTCACAGTAGGTAAACTATGGAAGCAAACTAGATGCCCTTCTACAGATGAATGGATAAGGATAAATATGGGTGTATTTCTGTGCCAGGTCTATAAGTATTTATATATTATATACCATAATATATATAAACAATGGAATACTACTCAGCCTTAAAGAAGAATGAAATTATGGCATTTATAGGTAAATGGATGGAGTTGGAGAATATCACGCTAAGCGAAGTAAGCTAACCCCCCAAAACCAAAGGCTAAATGTTTTTTCTGATAAGTGGATGGTGATCCATAATAGGGGGTGGTATCAAGGAAAGAATGGAGGAATTTTGGATTGGGGGAAAGATGGTGGAAGTCACCAATGGTAGTCACCTTGCTGCATCAATGAAGGACATTACGACCCTCGGTACGGGTATGATTGCATGAATGGTGTGACTCTATATTATGTACAACCAGAGCAATGAAAAGTTGTGTATATATATATATAAAAAGAATATGAGACAGGTTTAATGCAAATACTTGGAATATTTAATGATACATCATATATCATATGTATTTGGTGTCACACACCAGCATTGTTCACACAATAGGTAACCCTTAAGATGACCTCAGTGATTCCCACCTATTGATATTCATGCCCCCATGTGATTCTTTCCACTTGTGAACATGGATGTGCAAAGTCCTGTTCAAGTCTCTGCTCTTAATAATCTGGATGTACACTCCGAAGTGGAATTTCTGGATTTTATGGTAAATATATATGTATTTTTTTTAGGAACTACCATAATGCTTTTCATGGTGGCTGTATCATTTTACATTCCTACCAGCAAAGCACAGACATTGCAATTTCTCCATAGTCTTGACAACTTTTGCTATTTTCTGTTTTAAAAAGCTTCTTCTTCTTTTTTTTTTTTTTTAAACTAATGCCAACTTAGTTAATGAGTTCAGGAGTGCAGTTGGGTAGGAGTAACTTTCAACGTTATATAGCGCAGCAGAATAACATGGCTAACAGCAATGAACTGAAGTTTAAAAATTGTGAGTCAAGAGGATTTGGAATGTCACCAACACAAAGAAGGTTGTCAATATTCCTATTTGATTGTATACATCTTTTGAAATGTCACATTTTACCTCAGGAATATATAAAATAACCGTTTCAATTAAAAATAAAATATATTGGAAAAATAGTCATCCTAATGAATGTAAAGTGGTATCTCATTATGGTTTTGATTGGTATTTCTCTAATGGTTAGTGATGTTGCTTGTATTTTCATGTACTTATTGGACATTTTTAGAATTGGGTTATTTGTCTTCTTGGTTGTTGAATGTAAAATCCCTGTTTTGTATACAAAATCCTTAAAAATGCTTTTGTGGTAATGACACAAAATTCTTTAAAAGAAGATCCAAAGTAGGATGAGAATGGGAGACAAAGAATGTACATTTATTGAGACACTGTGGAAGGCATGGGGCATAGAACAGCTCATTGAACTTCTATGATAATCCTTTAGAATGGGCTTGTCATCCTCATTTTACAGATGAGAAAATGAGCTAGAGAGTAATACAACTAGTAGATAAAAGAGTTTTTATTAATTAGAATGAAGAATATTTTATGAATTTTAATACTAAAAAAATCCAGATATGACATATTTAAAATGATAAGCAATGGCCCTCAGCCATGTTTTGAGTTCTTATGGGTGTATTTCTGTGCCAGGTCTATAAGTATTAAATCTTGATAGTACAAATAAAGAACGATTCTTTCCTCTGAGAGTGTTACAGAAACAGGCATAAAACAATCAATCAGTGTCTAAATACCCATTCTCATGGCTATGACAATGGATTAATATTTGAGTCCAAGAAAGAATTGCAGAGCTGGTCCCTGTCCTCAAAGAGCTTGGGTCCTGTTAGAAAACCAGGTAGAAAAAGATGGAACGAACAAAGTATTCAAAGCAGGTAATTAATAAAATTTCTCCAGGATACTGAAAGCTTTTGAGTTTATGGTGAGTTGTGTGGGGACTGGCACATCATAAATATCACCTAGAAATATATCACAGAATTTTTCTAAATGGAGAAGGCACAATATCTTGAAAGGACTTATATTCTCTTAGCTTTTAGTATGGATTATTAGCTTCAGATTTTTTAAAAATATTTTAAGTTGATGATAGACTTTTATTTTTTATTTATTTACATGTAGTGCTGAGAATCAAATCCAGTGCCTCACATATGCTAGGCAGGTGCTCTGCCACTGAGCTACAACCCCAATCTTGGTTCAGTCTTTGGATTCCACAGCTTTAGGAGAGGAGCTTGCTCACCTGCTCCCTGAATACCTGCTTCACCTGTTTGTTCCTCAGGGTGTAGATGAAGGGGTTGAGTGTCGGGGTCACCACAGTGTTGAGCAATGCCACCACCTTGTTCTGGTCCTCCCCCTGCCCACCCTTGCCTGACCGGATATACATGAAGATGCAGCTGCCATAGAAGAGGGACACCACAATGATATGGGAGGAGCAGGTTGAGAAGGCTCTGTGCCTCTCCTTGGCTGAGGGGATGTGCAGGATAGTGTGGAGGATGTGGCCATAGCAGGTGGCCGTCACGGCCAGAGTGCCCAGGAGGCTGCAGTTGGCTATCACAAACCCCAAAAGCTCTATCAGACCTGTATCTGCACATATGAGTTCCAGGAGTGGAAAATTGTCACAGAAGAAATGGTTGATGACATTGGGTCCACAGAACGGCTGCTGAAATATGATGTAGCTGGGAACACAGATGAGAAGGCAACCTGTCATCCATGAGCAGAGCACTAGCTGGACACACAGCCTTTTGCTCATGATGGTGACATAACGCAAAGGGTTACAGATGGCCACATACCTGTCAAAGGACATCACTGCCAATAGGAAGAATTCTGTGGTGCCAAGGAAGAAATAGAGGAAACTTTGAAGGAAGCATCCAGCTAAGGAGATGGTCTTATGTCCTGTGAAGATGTTGTTCAGCATCTTGGGAAAGATGGCTGAGGTGAACCAGATCTCCAGGACAGCAAAGTTACGGAGGAAGTAGTACATGGGGGTGTGGAGGCGCCTGTCCACAAGGGTGATGGCCACGATGAGGAGGTTCCCCAGCAGTGTGAGGAGGTAGGTCAGGAGGAGCCCCAGGAAGATGAGCATCTGTAGCTCACAGGCATCTGAGAGCCCCAGCAGGATAAACTCGGTGACAGTGGTGTGGTTCCCCATGGCTCCTCTGACCTCTGTGGAAGGTGGAGTATCAAAGGTGGTGAGCATCAGGGTCTGCGGTGCTCTGAGCATCTGAGGACAAGCTGGAACCAGAAAGACAGAGGGATGAGTGTCCTATTTTGGACTTAACAAATCCTTTACTTCTATGAAGGACCCATTTTCTCACTACGAGCTACTAAGACTTATTTGCAGAGCCTCTGGGGTGCCTGTCTCGTGCCTGGTCTCTGATTGATATGTGTATTAGAAGAAAGAGGCGATTCAGTAAGGCTCAGAATTAAAAATTTTCCTTTCAGGTACACTCATACATTGCTGGTGGGACTGCAAATCGGAGCAATCACAGTGGAAAGCAGTGAAGATTCCTCAGAAAACTTGGGATAGAACCACCATTTGACCCAGTTATCCCACTCCTCAGTATATACCCATAGGGCTTAAAATCAGCATACTATACAGTGATGCAGCCAAATCAGTGTTTATAGCAGTTCAATTCGAAATAGCTAAACCATGGAGCCAACCTAGGTGCCCTTCAATGGATGAATGGATACAGAAAATACAGTATATATACACAATGGAATGTTACTGAACCTTAAAGAAGAATGAAATGGTGGTTGTTGCCAATAAATGGATGCAAGTGGAGAATATCATGCTAAGCAAAACAAGCCAATCCCAAGAAACCAAAGGTTGAATGTTTTCTCTGATAAGTGGATGCTAAGTCACAATAAGGGGGTCGGGGCTAGGGAGGAATGGAGGACCTTGGATTAGACAGAGGGGAGTGAAAGGAGGGGAGGAGGCACCAGAGTAGGAAGGATAGTAGAAAGAATTAGACATTCTTACTCTATGTACATATGACTACCTGACTGGTCTCTACACCATGTGCAACTGGAAGAATGAGAAGTTATACTCCATTTATGATGTGTGAGACTGCATTCTACTGTCATGTAAAACTAATTAAAACAAATGAAAAAAAAAAGAAACACAAGTTATCCTTTCTGACTTAACCAACCTTTTGTTCTTATTTCTCAACAAATTCTTTGCTCCTCTCTATATAACCTTCATTCAACACTATTTATTCATGTCATCCCTGCACTATTGGATTTTTATCTGCAAATAGTTCATATTTGAGGGTGTTGCTGTTTAAGATTATCTGAGTTGTTGATGTTGTTCTTGAGCATTTAGATGAATAAAAAGACAAGAGGATATTTATATGAGAACACAGAAGTCTCATAAATAATATGAAGAAAACTCAGATAATATCTACATAAATAAAAATTCCAATATGGGAGTTTGTCATTAAGAATTCTTGATGGTCTTTTCCCAGTGATATTTACAAGTTCTCCTCTCAGCACATCTTCCCAGAAACCCTGAGCTCCAGATACAACAGACTGCAAATTTGGGGTTCTTTATCCACTTTCCTGCACCTGTGCTTTTGCACAGGCTATTCTTTCAGTTTGTAGAAATCAGCATTTCAAATCCTACTTATCCTTTAGTCTTTCTTATAAGTACTATCTTTCTATAAAGCCCTCTCTCCTAAATCAAGGAGGCAGATTATGTCTGTCATAATATTGTCACATCTCATTTTATTTCTATTTCTATAGTTTTTCATTTTTTTCCATCTAGTAAAAAAATTTATTTGCTAAACTTCATAACTTTTTGCCACTTGGGATACATTTTTTCTTGAAATTATGAAGTTTAATGACATTTACTGACTTAGAGAATAACACCAGCTCAGATGTCTGAGAGATGGACTTGGTGGGAGGTTGACACACAGGTGGTTGAGGACCTGTCACATATGTAGTATATACTATGGACCACAACTTTGGAAAATCAACATGCCAAGCAGACTTTTCCTCACAGGATGAACCATTTCCTCACAAACATTCTCTCAAGGAAGATTCTCCATCCTGAAGGTGGCTTTGGGGTTAGTAAGGAGATAGAAGTCTGTTTGGATCTGCTAGAGAGCTCCCAGCAGTGAAAAACTGCAAACCAAGAAACACTTAAGATTTCTCTTTAAATGTCAGCATCTGTAGCCTGCAATGGAGGTGCATACCTATAATCCCAGCCACGTGGGAGGCTGAGGCAAGAGGATCAAAAGTTTGAGTTCAGATTCAGCAACTTAGTAAGACCTTCAGCAACTTGGTGAGATATTGTTTCAAAATAAAAAATAAAAAAGGGGTGTGCTCAGTGGTTAAGTGCCCCTGGGTTCAATCCAGGCTACCAAAAAAAAAAAAGTCAGTATTGTCAGATATAGCTACAGTAAAAATTATTTGCCAGTCACTAGAGAATAAGATAGGAACCAATTTGGATAACTGGGAGGAAGGAGGTGCAGGAAGGGCAGGGGCATGAAGGGATGGAAGTGGTATCAGTAGGGAGAACAAACTGGTAAATATATTAACATTCCCTTTCTAATTGTTTTACCTTCTTTCTACACTATGCAAAGTCTTTCCACAAACCACCATTATTTCTAACATTTATTTACACTTATTAAAAAGCAGAAAATATTCATCAGCCCCTGAGGATAAAACTAAGACTCCTCCCCTGAAGTTATTTCTAGGTTCTATACATAGATTCATCAGTGATTTGAGAAAGAGGTCTTTGCAGCCTAATACTTTGGCTCAAAGGAGACCAAGAAATGTACCCAGCTTTCCCCAGAACAATGGAAGAATTTGACAAGTATGAGATACCCAGTAGCATCATGAGGACCTAGAATGAGTATTACCCAGGGGGAAGTACTGAGTGGGAAGTGTGGGGAGAAGGACAGGAGCAGCCCCAAGGTGAGGAGGGACTGAATATGGGTGGGATGGAGGAGAAAGGCCTGAGTTCACCCTGAGTCATATGTTCAGCACAGAAAAACCTAGCAAAGGCCTTGAGACCAGCTGAGGGATAGAGCCCATAGACAGGACTGATGTTAGCTGTCATTCCTGCTCACCCATCCCCATTCTGATCCAGATGTCACCACTGGGTGGCCTTCTAGCTAGAGAGGGAAGCAGGCTGCTTCATGAGTCCCAGGCACTTCCCCCTTGATCCTACTTGCCTGATGAGTGTAAGGAGAGACTTGTGTGGCAGCCTTAGCACCTGGACGTGGCTGTATCATCCACCTCAGACCATTCATCATTTTAGGGGGCAGTTGTGTCACGTCCAGTGGGAAAGTACACCTGACCTGGAGGTTGTCTTGCCATAGCTAGGACTGCATCCTCTTCTGAACTGTTCTGGTCCACTTAGAATGAGGCAGAGGTCTTCCTCCATCTAAGGAAAAGCAGTCAGAGTTTCATTCAGTCAGTGTTTCATTCAGAGTTAGTTTCATTCACAGCTTTGTGTTTTGCAAGGAGATGCAGAGCACAGGGTGGGCCAACATTGCACTCTGGGCAGACTAAGTCTCCAGTGTGACTGAGTGACATAATGGCCCAGATGGACTAACTGTTGATTTAGTTCCTGCTGTTTTAGCATTGAGCTGGATGGGGGGGGCAAAGGTATATATGAGAGCCTTGTATGCCAGACTAAAAACAGAATTTAAACACAAGTGCCAGTAAGAGAAAAATTTGAGGAAACCACCGCTACTCTCCTTTCTCCTGAGCTCCCAAGGTGGAGATTGCCCTGAAGGTGCACTGTCCAGTGTCCAGAAGCGCTCTAGGAAATCCCAATCAGGTCTTTTGGGTACACTTCTCACAGGAGTACAGAAGATAATTGGGTCTTGTGGATATTTCTTGTTTGCAATAATGTTTGTGGGCTCTAAATGCAAATCTTATAGTGTTTGTGTGAGATGTCCATCTCATGAATTTGGTGGTGTTCTCTAAGAACATGTGTCCTTTTCCAGAGCCTCCTGAGTGGCCAGCTGCATTCCCCAGAGTAGGATGATTTCCTTGGACTTTGTCATCATTCAGCTCAAAGGGGCTGATGAGTTGAGGTTGCTTCAAAATCTTTCACTTTGAGCAAGTTCGTCCTGGGGGAAGTCTTGGAAAAGTGCAGTTACTCTTTGGAACATTTCTTCATTTTTCTCTTGTCCTAATGAGGTCATTGTGAGTGATAAAGACTTTCTTCTTCCTTGCTTGGCTCAGTGTCTGTGATGATGCTTTTCCTGTAGGTGCTGGGGCTGTAGGAGATGGTAGATGTACTACCCTTGAATAAACCCATGTCTTTGTGTGGTGACAGCAGGGCTGAGAGATTTGGCATGCAGCTTTGTTTTCTTGAGGGATCTATTCACCTCTGTCATTTGGTGGCACTTGGGATCCCAGAGAATTATTATAATGAGCCTCACTCAGCCTCTTCCAATTCTCTTGGTTTTTACTCTCTACAACTTCTCAGGCAAAGTTCCATTGTTTGTTCAGATCAAAAATAAAAAGTTGAGTTGAACAAAACTCTCCTGAATTCATTATGAATATGGACTAGTGTAACTGTACATGAAGTACAACCACAAGAATGGGACGTTATATTCCATGTATGTATAATATGTTAAAATATACTCCACTGTCATGTATATCTAAAAAGTACAAATAAAAGATAAATGTCCTCAGCTCTGGTAAAAAAAAAATGAAAGTAATAAATTTAATTACGGGGACTCCTGCCTAACTGTTGGCATTTCAATGGTTGCAGGGATATAAGCCAGCCTAGAAAATAATATGGAACTTTGGTTAGATCCTTGAGACTACTATATTTATGTTGAGAGATGATAAAAGATGGAATCCTGAAAGAAAGCGAGAAACAGAAGGAAATGGAAAACATTGGAATTAGTTTTATGGAAATATTTACACAATATAGAATAATCAAATTTAAATAATTAGCATATCCATCATCTGACATATTTAAAATTTCTTTCTTATGAGAGCATGCAACATTTTTTCTTCAAGCTATTTTGAAATTTGCAATATGATTATTAATATGGTCACTCTACTGTGCAACAGAACACTGGGACTTATTCCTATTATCTGTAACTTTTTACTTGTTGTCCAACCTACCCCTAATCTTAGGAAAGACATGGACATTTATGTACAGGAAGCTTATAGAACCTCAAATATCATGACATATCATAGTCAAACTGTCAAAAATACAGGACAAAGAAAAAATTAAACCCTGCAACAGAAAAGTGCCATGTCACATTTAAGGATAGCTCCATTAGATTAACAGTCGATTTCTCAGAAGAAACCCTTTCCCTTCTCTGGCAACCACCATCCTACATAGTACTTCTATAAGACCAACTTTTAAAAAGTTGTGTCTTCCAGACTCATCCATGTTGCTGCAAAGGATTTCATCTTATCATCCATTTTTTGTGTCTGAATAGTATTCAATTGTGTATATAATCACATTTTCCATATCCATTCATGTCTCAATGGACAAATTTAGATTGATTCCATTTCTTGGCTCTTGTGAAGTAGTGCTGGGATCAACATGGGATTCTACATGTGTCTTTGACATTCTGATTTTTTCCTTTAGGTATGTGCGTGTGTGTGTGTATATATATATATATATACACACACACACACGCACATACATAGTAGTCGGATTGCTGGATCATATGGTGATTCAACATTTAGTTTTTTGTGGAACATGATGATATCTCATTGTGGTTTTGATATGCATTTTCCAGAAAATCAGTGGTGTTGAATATTTTTTCATATACCTGTTGGCCATTTGTATGTCTTCTGTGGATTTTCTTCTAGTGCTTTTGAATATCCTTGACCATTTCTTCCTCTCTTAATCATCTGTGTGATTTGATGGTTTATTGTATTGATAATGTTTGATTCTTTTTTTGTTTCTCATTTTTGCATCTACTAGTAGGATTTTATTGTCTTTTAGTGGGATTGATGCTTTCAATGCTATCATGACGATAAGTTATCTTCACTCCATTCTGTATGTAGGACTACCTTAAGCATCGTTTGTAAGGCTGATATGTTGGTTGTAAGTTCCTCTAGGTTTTGCTAATCTTTCAAGATCTTTCCCCCTCTCCAATTCTGAAGGTTAGCCTTCTTTTTCTAGGTCCTGAAATACGTCATTCAATATCCTCCTGACCTTTAGGGTTGCTTCTAAGAAATCTGCTGTTAGTCTAATTGGGCTGTCCTTTGTTGTAGTAATTCACTTGCAGGTCAGCATGGGAAAACAAAGAAGAAGAAGAAGCAGGCAAGCAAAGCAGCAGCAGAAAAAAAGTCCTTTATTGTGTACAAGCAATCTTTTTATAGTATTGTGAACAAAAAAGGCAGCCTTCCAACTTCAATAAATCAGGTCTTTCAGCTAATTAAACATAGCACACAGAAGTTTTACTTTCTAATCAGAAGTGACCCGCTTCTCATGGCTAATCTACTCTCGGCCTGGAGTATGCTGAGCTCTGCTCTTTGTTTAGAACAGATAAAAAATTTTTTCTTAGCGCCCTCCTAGCCCACTTGGCAGAACATCCCGTTTGCAGGCAAGTTCTCCCAAGGTCAGCAGACACCTCGTTTTCAAGCATGTTTGTTGTTACCTATCTAAACCTTGAAGAAGCCTCTCGTTTGCGAGCAGGCCCTCCCAAGGACAGCAGACACCTCGTTTGCAAGCATGTCTGCTGTTACTTATCTATACCTTGACAGAATATCCCGTTTGCAGGCAGACTCCATCAAGAACAGTAATAGTAACGCAGTTACATTTGATTCTCTACAGTCCTTAAATGTGACATTGCACTTTTCTGTTGCAGGGTTTATTTTTTTTTCTTTGACCTGTACTTTTGACAGTTTGACTATGATATGTCCTCTTCTATGCCCTTTACTTCTAATTCTTCTACTTCATGTATGCCAATGATGTGCTCTTTTAATAGTGTCCCAAATATTATTTACTCTTTTAATATCCCAAATATCTTGAATTCTTTCTTTCTTTCTTATTATTCTTTTTCCTTCTTTTTGAGTGAATATGATATTTTGAAATAATGTCTTCAAGCCACACTATTCTTTGTTCTGCTTGGTCTAGTCTGTTGTTGAGAAATTCAAGTAAAGTTTTTATCTGACCTTCAGACCTCTTCATGTATAATATTTCTGATTGATTCATTTTAAAAGTTTCTGTCTCTTTGCTGAATTTCTCATTCACATCCTGCATTGTGTTCCTAACTGGTTATCTGTATTTTCTTGGATTATGTTTTGAACCAAGAAAAAATTAAACCCTGCAACAGAAAAGTGCCATGTCACATTTGAATCCAGTCAGAGATTCCACCCATTCTAATATTGTTGGAATCTATTAGTTGAGAATTTTGGTCTTTAGGAGGTGTCATATTATCCATTTTTTTCATATTTTTTTTCCTTATGTTAAGACTTGTGCATGTGGTGGAATTGACATCATGCATACTTCTATGAGATGGACTTGGCCATTCTATCTCTCTCTCTTTCTATCTCTCTCTCTTTTTAATTGCTGGGGATTAAAATCAGAGCCCCACACATGCTAAGCTAGTACTATATAACTGATCTACATCTCCAGCCCAGGCATGGAGTTGTTAGCAACTTTCTTCTGAAATTATGTCTTTTGTTATAGTTTTATTATGCAATGTTGAATTTAACGTCTCCAAATAATCTACAGAGTGCAATTTAAGCTTTCAAATCTGGCACCCTTTTGTTCTTGAGTCTATCTACTTCTCCATTCTTGTTTCTTACACCTTTAAAGTGTTTTGTGCAGCTCAGAGAGGTGTAGAAATAAAGTAATAAAGTCATCAGGATTGCCTGAAGTGGGTGTAAAAGCAGTGGGGAGAGACTTCCAACCTTCACGAGCTTTGCAGATTACGATGAGGAGTTAGGAACCAGTCCCCATGTGCACCAATGATCTGGGGCAGGATAGAGGTTACCAGAGGATAGAGGGGCAAAGGAGCCCCTCTTTGACTCCTTACATGCTCCTCAGAACTCCATCAGAGCTCTGAAGCACAGTGCCCTGTAGGAGCACTTGGAATTGACCAATATTTACTTACCACCATGAGGTTAATGGGGTATGGACAGGGGTGTCTACAGAAATTAAAGTGGATTTTAAAATATCCAAAGTTGTATTTGTTTTACATATGAGTTTGTGGACTGAGATTAGTATTTCATTTGCCTAATATCAGATAGTGCTATAAATCAATTAAATAATATTTATGTAAAATCCCCAAAGAATAGAAATGTACAGGTTTAGCTTTTTATTGCTGTGACCAAAATACCTGACAAGAACAATTTAGTGGAGTAACTGCTTATTTTTGGCTCACCTGTTTCAGAAGTTCAGTCCATGGTTGGCCAACTCTATTCTTTTGGGCTTGAGGTAAGGCAGAACATCATAATGAAAGGGTATGGAAAAAGAAAGCTACTCAGCTCTTGGTAGCCAGGAAGAGGAGAGAGAGAGAGGGAGAGAGAGAGAGTTAGAGTGAGAGAGAATGAATATGAATATGTGTGAGTGAAGAGCCAGGATAGGAAATGTATTATAATCCTCAGGAGCATGATATCCCAGTGATCTCCAGTCAAGCTCTATCTTGCCTACAGTTACCACTCAGTAGTTCATTCAAATATTAATCCAGCAAATGGATTAATCCACTGATGTAGTAACAACTTTCATAATATAATTTCACCTCTGAACTTTCCTGCATTGCCTATCAACAACACATGGCTGTAAGGAGACACCTCATATCCAAGCTACAATATATAAATACCAAGTTGATGCAAATAAACTTTGTAATAAAAGCATAATTTTGGCTACTAATGCTTTCTCAATAAAAATTTGTAAATGTTTTGCTGCTATCTGGTATAGTGGCAAAGATTTTGACCTTAGCATCAGATAAACCTAGATGTAATATATGGACTCTACATTCTGCCTGCTGGATGGCCTTTAGTCTGGAGCAACATTTACCTTGTGCATAATAAGTGCTCAGTATACATTGTTTTTTTTTCTTTACTTTCTGATTTGTTCTTTCTAATTTGATGTCTAACCATAGATCTGTCATTGCTATTTTTATCCAGTCACATTTATTAATTAAATTTTTGTTAAATTATTATTATTAAAACTCACTAGTTTTGTTTCAAATTCATATGTTGTTTATATCTACTATTCTTTTTTGTTGTTATTGTGCTACCTTGTATTGAATCCAGGTGTGCTCTACCACTGAGCCACATTCACAGGTCTTTTTATTTTTTATTTTCAGATAGTCTTTTACTAAATTTCTTAGGTGGCACTCATACTTGCCATCCTCTTGTTTTAGCTTCCTGAATCTCTGGAATTACAGGCATTTGTCACTATGCCTGGCCAAAATAGTTTTACTTTTGCACAGCTTTGAAATTTTTATAAGTGATCTGAATTTAAGAAAAAATTTAATTTGTTTTAATTAGTTATACATGGCAGTAGAATGCATTTATGCACTTTGATATATCATACATAGATGGAATATAATTTCTCATTTTTCTGAGTGTACATGATGTAGAATCACATTAGTCATACAGTTACATATATACATAAAGTAATAATGTGTTTCATCTACTATCCTTCCTATCCCCACATCCCCTCCCTTTCCCTCCTTCACTTCCCTCTACCTAATCTAAGATAATTCTTTTCTTCTCTATTGCCCTGCCTCCCTTATAGTGAATTAGCATCCACATATTAGAGAAAACATTTGGCTTTTGGTTTGGGGGGATTGGCTTATTTCGCTTAGCATGCTATTCTCCAACTCCATTCATTTACTGGCAAATGCTATAATTTCATTCTTTTTAAAGCTGAGTAATATTCCATTGAATATATATACTACATTTTCTTTATCCATTCATCTATTGAAAGGACACCTAGGTTGGTTCCATAATTTAGCTATTGTGAATTGAGCTACTATAAACATTGACTTGGCTGCATTACTGTAGTATGCTGATTTTAAGTCCTTTGAGTATAAACCAAGGAGTGAGATAGCAGGGTCAAATGGTGGTTCCATTCAAAGTTTTCTGAGGAATCTCCATACTGCTTTCCATAGTGGTGGTACAAATTTGCAGTTCATCAGCAATGTCTGAGTGTACTTTTTCCCCCATATCCTTAACAATATTTATTGTTGCCTGTATTCTTGATAACTGCCATTCTGACTGAAGTGAGATAAATCTTAGTGTAGTAAATGGTGTCAATTTGTGTGTATTGTTTTTTTTAAAATTTTTTTTAATTGGTTGTTCACAACATTACAAAGCTCTTGACATATCTTATTTCATACATTAGATAAAGTGGGTTATGAACTCCCAATTTTACCCCAAATGCAGATTGCAGAATCACGTCGGTTACACATCCACAATTTTACATAATGCCCTATTAGTAATTGTTGTATTCTGCTACCTTTCCTATCCCCTACTATCCCCCCTCCCCTTCCCTCACATCTTCTCTCTCTATGTGTATTGTTTTGTTATTGTAATATTATGTTCTTGACAGTCATTGAGTTAAATTGCATCATAATTCATTCATTTTTGTAGCTGTAAAGCATTCCACTTTATAATAGTTGCGTTTATCCACACAAGTAATGGATATTTAGATTATGTTCAGATATTCTTCTTTCTCCTATTTTTAGCAGTGGTGCTATTACTCTGGGCCACTTGTGCAAAAATTTCTCTATAGAGTATATGTTTTTATGTGATTTTTCTAGTTTATGGATAATACTTATCTTTCATTTTATTAGATAATTGTACCAATTTTATACCAATTTCAATAGCAATATTTGAGTGTTCTACATTTTCCTGATACTTAGTATGTGAAACTTTAAAATTTTCCTTTTGGATAGTCCTGTAGTAGTACTTCATTGTGATTTTTCTATACATTTTCCTGCATACTAGTAAGCTTAAACATATTTTCACATGTTATTGGCCATTTCTATTTTTTGAGCATTTTTTCTAATTTATCTTTTTCTTGAGGATTTGGTTTATATTTTATTTGTATTTGGTCACTCTGATGGTAGTAGATTGCTTTTTTTTCACTTTGCCTTGTTGGTTTACTTTCTGTAATTAGATGAAGAGAAGTTTTAATTTTAATGTGTAAGTGATTATAATTTTTTCTTTGTAATTGTGGTTGCTTAAAAATTGTTCCTTACTTTACAATGAAGATAATCTTCCATATTATTTTCTAAAATTGTGTGTTTTTTCTTTTACATTTAAATTATTCATTTTGTTGTATCATCACATGGTAGAAGACAGAAGGAAGAGAGAGAGAAGAAAGAAAAGAAGGAAGGAAGGTGTTGAGAGCCACGGCCAAAGGGGCCCCAGCAAACTTCCAGCTGCCGGCTGATGATTGGCTCACAGCGGCCCCAGCAACATCTAGCTGATTGGCTCCTCTGCGGTGATGTTCATTGGGCTGTTTCCCCGCCTTTCAGACTGCTAGCTGATGATTGGCTCACAGCAGCCCCAGCAACATTTAGCTGATTGGCTCCTCTGCGGTGATGCTCATTGGGCTGTTTCCCTGCCCTTTCAGACCACGGAGCTGCTCATTGGGGGACTTCTCTGGCTCCGCCCACGTGACCCAGCCACTTGGCCTCAAGAGCAGGAGGATTGTGGGAGGTGGAGAGGCTGGGGTCGGGGTTAGAGGTTTGTGGGAAGCCCATGGTGGCAGTTGGGCTCTGAGGGTTTTTGCCTGAGGAGCTGTTTTTTTTGGCGTGTGTGGTTCTAAAAATAAAGTTAGTTTCTTTTGACAAGTGGATCCTGAATTGTGCCCAGCCAGACTGCGGCAGGAAGGAAAGATATTCACATCTCAAGTCCTTTTATAACTGGTATTGATGCATTCATGATTTATGGATGTTTTTGGTATAGTAGGAGGGAGAGATCCAATTTTATTTTTTCTCTTTTAGAATAAATGATCTCAGTACTTGCTGGGTCTGGAATTAAGTTGATGTAAATGTGAACATAGGTTTCTTGGTTTTATGTTGTGTTCTGTTTCATTGGTCTGTTTGTTTCTGTAGAAGCATTAGTGTGACTTAGTCACTTTAAGGTAAAAATATTTTCTAATAGGTAATATCCACTGAGTTTTTTCTTTTTCTCCTTTCTTCCTTTTTGTGGTACTGGGGATCAAACCCAGGGCCTCACAAATTCTAGGTAGGTGTTCTATCATTGAGCTACATTCCCAGCCCACTTAGTTTTTTCCTTAGGGCTGTCCTTGGTTCATTGCTCTTTTATAAAACAATTTAGATTATTATCAAGTTTCTTAAAAATTCTCCTTTTACGTTTTGATTGAATATATATGGAGTTAATGATTTGTGGAGTGCTATTGTTTGAATGTGTTCTTCAAAAAGCATGTGTTAGAAACTTAATCTCCACTGCAACGAGGTTGGGTGGGCCCTAATGGGAGGTCTCTATATCATGGGGCTCTACTTTCATAAATGGATCAACACCAATTATAAAAGGACTTGAGGTGTGAGTATTCTTCGTCCTTCCTTCTTTTCTTTCTTTTCTCTCTCTTCCTCCTGCCTTCTGAATCTGCCATGGGATGATACAACAAGAACTGCCCTTGAAGTTTGGACTTCCCAGCCTCCAGAACTGGAAGAATAAGTCTCTGTTCTTTATAAACTATCCAATCTCAAGAACATAAAACATAAAGTGTTCCTATGTGTTTTTTTTTTTTCTTTCTCTTCTCTGGGGTAGCTGGATAAGAATAGAATGTTTCAGTTATCTCTTGCTGCATAACAATCATCATGAGACTTAAAACAGCAAATGTTTATTTTGTTTACAAAACTATAATTTTTTGTAAACAGGGCGCGGTAGACCAGCTTGTTTCTCTTCCATGTGTTGACAATTGGGACAGCTGGAAGGCTAATGCCGAGGAAAGAATAGCTAGTATTATGTCAAAACTTTTTTACTTACATGTCTGGCAGTTGAGGGTGGCTCTTGGCTGGCACCTCCGTGAGGCTTTGGCTCATATTTACACATGCCCTTTCCATGTGGCCCCTTGGCACACTCTCAGAATGATGGCTGGGTTCCAAGAGCAAGCATTCCTAACAGACAGGGGATGGAAACCAGCCAGGCCTGGCTCTGGTGGTGTCACCTCTGCTGATTATACTGGTCAGACAATCACAGAGCCCATTCAAGGGGAGGGGATACAGGATAGTGCCCCTTAGTGATTGGAAGGAATGCCATAGAAATTGTGGATATTTGTTAAAATTGCTACAAATAATCTGACCCTTGAATGCCTGGTAAAACTTGCCTTTAAAACTGAGTATGATCTTAGTAAGAAGTTTAGTGTAGATTCACTTCTTTAATTTGTCTGTAGGGCCAATCAGATTTCCTATTTCTTCTTGATTCAGTTTTGAGGAGTTATATTTTTCTAGTAATATGTCCTTTTAAATCCAATTTTTCTAATTTATGCACATGACCCATAGACTATAATATTCTTTTTCTGATCTTTTGAATCTCTCTTTCATTTCATTCCTTTCTGTATTCTTTTTTTCTTGATCATTTTCATGAGAAGTTTTCAAATTTCATTGTTTCCACTTTTGGCCATGTAACTTTTCTCTATTTTGTCTCTCTTTTCTATTTTGGTAATTTCTATTCTTTTTCTTTAATTTTCTTTTTCTCTTTTCAGTGTTTCCTCTAATATTCTTTTTTTTTATGTCTTCAGCAAGATGTTAATCTCATTAATTTCCATATTTTTAATTTTCTCAAACATTTTAATTGATAAATGCCCCTTTAAGTACTGCTTTAACTACATCTGATGACGTTTCGTGTAGGTAGTATATTCATTATTGCTCTCATGTTTCTTAACTTCTATCATACAGAAGTATTTTTTAAAATTTTCAAACAGGGCTGGGAATGTGGCTCAGATAAGGCACTGGGTTCGATCCTAAGCACCACAGAAAAATAAAAGTATTAAAAAATTTCTAAACAGATAATCATTTAAAATTATCTTTGTTGTTGATTTTTCATAATTTTATGGTGTATAGAGAATACAGTCTGTAGAATGCTGACATAATTTATTTTTTAAAAAATCATGTTTTATGACTTGATATGTGATTGATTTTTATCAATGTTTCTGATGTTGTTTTAAAAAGTCTATAATCTCTAGCTGTTGGGTATAGTGTTCTTGTGTCTGTTAAATCAAGCTTGATGGTTGTATTGTTGTTTATTTTATTGTTTATTTTTTTATTTTTTTAGTTGTAGTTGGACACAATATCTTTATTTATTTTCATGTGGTGGTGAGAATCAAACCCAGTGCCTCACACGTGCAAGGCGGGTGCTCTACCACTGAGCTACAGCCCCAGCCCTTGTTATTTATTTCAAAAATTGCTTTAACTATCAACAGCTAAAATAATTATATTAAATATTCTCCTATAATTCTGCTTATCAATAACTAAATTGAGTATGATAAATATTTCACTATGATTGTGGTTTTTTCAATTTCCTTTGGTCCTATAAATTCTTGTTTTATTTTTTTTGCAGCAATGCTATTCAGTGTAATTAACTTTCTGTTATTACACAGTGATTCAGTTCATCTTCATAATTTTTTTTGGCCTTAAGGTCTATTTTGTCTCATGTTAATAAAGGTGTGCGCACTTTGTTTTGTCTAGTTTTCCCTAGTTACTTTTTATCCTCCTTTAGCTGTCTTTTCTTCTTACAGTTTAGTTTTACCTGCTGCTATTGTTCAGATCTGGAAGGTCCCTTAAAGGGCTTGTATTAAAGGCTTTAGTGTTGTTGGGAGGTGGTGAAACCACTCTAAGAGGTGGGGCCCAGAGGTCACTATGGGCATGCTCTTAAAGGGGATGGTGGAACTCTGGTCTGTCTCGTCCCTACCCTGAGGTTAACAGCTTTGTTCCACATGTGGTCCCCACCATGATGACTGCCTCACGACAGGTCCAAAGCAATGGGGCCAATTGACCATGGGCAGACCTTCAACCTGGGGAGCCAGAATAAACCTTCTCTCTTTATAACTCAGTTATCTTAGGTATTTGTTATAGTAATGGGAAGCTATCCTATACCCTGGAAATATCTTATGGTTTAGTTTTGAGTTAAAAAATTTCATTCTAGGGCTGAGGGTGTAGCTCAGAGGTAGAGTGCTTCTCTAGTTGCACAAGGCCCTGGTTTGAATCCCTAGCACTGTGCTCAAGCAAATAACAGCAGCAACAAAATAAAATTTTTAGGTTAATTAATTTACATTTATTTGTGGTACTAATTTATTCCAATATATGTTAATCTTCTTATTTTAGACTATTGGCTGTATTTTTCTGTTTCTGTCTTCCTTTGTTCCTTGTCTTCTTTTGGCGGGAATAAGGTCTCCCAACCCTAACCTCATTCCTTTTCCTACCTCTACTAACATATGAATTCTCATTTACTTAAGAGGTTTTCTAGAGGTTTCAATATATATAAATTTAAGATGGTAGATTTTATTAATGTCTTTGCCTTCTTACTGAACACTGTGTGAATCTGATAATAGTTTAACTTAACTCCAAATGCTCCTGCCAAACATCTCTGCTTTTGTCACAAACTGCTTTAGTTCCATTGTAACAGGGCTCCACTTTATGCTTTGTTGCTGGAGTGCAGGTGGCTCATTTTAAAACTGACACTCCCCCCCACCCCGCCTTTATTATTCCCCCTCTCCTCCTCCCTAACAGAGGGGCAACAAGACTGGCATTTTTCCTGTCCCAGGCTAAGCTGTTGTGTCCTTCACTGCCTAGAAGAATATCATTGCCCACTAGAATAAAGAACTCTAAACTTGGAAACTGGAGCAACAGCTCTCTGAAGGACACCAACTGACACTGATTAATTCTATCTACTGATAATGTTTGCATCCCAGTTCTGGTACTTTTCTTTTAAAAGCCCTGTGTTTCCCTAGCAGGGAGAATCATAGCCTCTGGGATAGGAGTCCCCTGTGTTTCTCCTTCACTAGTAAATCAGTAAAACTTCTTTTCCTTTATCTCAGAACTTTGATCTTCTTATTGGATTGGCAACAGAGACAAGAACAAAACTTTCAGTATCACCATCCTATTTGTTTTTTCATCTACAAATCAGAAATATTGTTTTCTATGATTGATGTCTTTGCTGACCATTTTTTTTGTATCTTGTATTTCCATGTGGTATTATTATTTTTTTCCTTTTAAGTTATTTATTTTATAGAGACTTTGTGAATGAACTACTCAAAACTCTAGTTTTATCTGATTTAAAATATATTTGATTTGTTCTGGAGACAGTTTTGCTGAGTATAGGCTTCTAGGTTAATAGTTACTGTGTCTCCCTACATTCTATTGCTTAATTTGCTTGTTCTTTTCTAGTTTGTGAAGGTGAAAACTTAGGTATTTTATTTTAAATCTTTCTACTTTTTTCTTTCTTTTGTTTTTCCACCTTGAACGGGGGGGGGGGGTTACGTAACCACTGAGCCACATCCCTTGCCCTTTTTATTTTTTATTTTGAGACAGGTCTCACTAAATTGCTTAGGGCCTTGCTTAGTTTCTGAGGCTGGCCTTGAACTTGTGATCCTCCTGCCTCATCCTCCCGAGTTGCTGGGTGTGTGCCACCATGCCCTGCAAATATATACTTTTTCTAATATAAGTGCTTAATGCTATACATTTTCTCCTAAGTATGATGTTAGTTACATCCACAAATAATATGTTGTATTTTAATTTTCTTTCAAAATTAAAAGTAATTTCAAATTATTTTCTAATTTTTTTGCAGTTTGTTTTTTTACCCATGTGTTATTTAGAAGTGTGACTTTGGGCTTCTAATTTTTGATTTAGAGCATATTCTAAATGTTTTTCTTTTATTGATTTCTAGTTTAATTCTGTAGTATTCAGAAAGCATCCTCTGTGTGATTTAATCCTTTAAAATCCCCTGCACAGGGCATGTGACAATTTTTGTTTCGTTTCATTTCTTTTGTTAGATATTTTCCATTTAATATTGTGAGGCAGGATAGATTAGGGACCCCTGTCCCAGGCCCCACCCCATCTTGACCAGTAGACATAAAGCTAAGGACTTGCCTTTCATCCTGCCCCTTGCAGTTCTCAGAAGAGAAATCTTCCCTGAGTTAAACAGCAAGTTCCTGTTTTTTTTAAAGATTGCTTAATTATCTCAAGGAGCATGTGCAGAGAGCCCCAGTTTTGACCTAGAGTAGCCTAAGAAGGGAAAGCCTCTGTTTTAAGACCTATACATATTACTTGAATTTCATGCATCTGATTTAAAAATGGAAATGAGCATTTGCTGCATGTGAAAAAAGCATTATGGGCAAGAAACGGAAATCTGTCAATCACCCTTCATTTTAGTAAACCACTCCTAGCAAAAAGCCTGCCAAAGGTGAATAGGGAACTCAGAAGCACATCTAAGCTTATATCCTCCTCTGAATCCACAGGCAGACATCTTTGTCATGTCCCTGCTGCACCATTGCAGTAAACTCTCTCTCCAGTAAACTGTCTTACCTGCTTTTCTTTGTCTTAGTAAATTCTTCTCACTACTCAACCACCAGCCATCACCCACTCACCCATCCCATGACACATTGGGGGATCTGGTAAATAGTGATCCTCTTAAAATACTATTGAAGTATTTCTGGAAAAATTTGAATTAAGTTAGTTCATCTTGTGCTGCTTTGACAGATTACTGCAGACTAGATATATATAACCAACAGAAATTTGTTAAGCTCATGGTCTGGAGGCTGAAATTTCAAGGTTGAGGTGTTGTATCTGGTGAGTGTTTTCCTGTTGCATCAAAACTTGGCAGATCACATGGGTAAGACAGAAAGAGGGAATCCAGCTGAGCACCTCCTTTTATCAGGAGTCCACCTCTGAAATTTCCCACCTCTCAAAGTGATTGCTTTGAGGATTACATTCCAACACATGAACTTTTGGGGGGTACATGCAAAGAATAACATTGTACTCTTTCCCCACAAAATCATGTCCTTTTCACATGCAAAATAAATTCATTTCATCCCTATCTCAAAAGATCCTAACCTGTTTCAGCATCAACTCAAAATTCCCAAGTCCAGAGTTTCATTTTGGTCAGATATATGTGAAGCTCAAGACATGATTCATCCTGATATAAATTCCCCTCTGTCTGTGAGCCTATGTATCAAATTATCTCCTTCAAAAATTCAGTGGTTAGATAGATATAGGGAAGACATTTCCATTCCATAAAGTAGATATATACAAAGAAAGGTATCTGGTCTCCAGTTAGTCTCAAACCCAAGAGGAAAAAATATTTAAGTTTTAAGAAGCTAGTATTTGTGAAGTCTGTTGATTCTATGTCTCATATTCTGGGCACATTTAGGCAGATGTTGGACCCCCAAGGTCTCAGCCAGTGTCTTATGATTTTCCTGGGCAGTCACCCAACAAATTTCATGGATTTGAGTCTTGTGCAGGCAGCTCTTTCAAGCTGGAGTTACATGCAGGTAGCTCTACAGTTCTGAGGTTTCGGAGGCTGCCCCACTCTCATGGTTCCACTGGATATTGCCCTAGTGAGGACTCTGTGGTGCCTCCACCCCTGTCAAGTCTCTGCCTGGGCCCACAGGCTGTCTACATCATCTTTTGAAATCAAGTTGCAGGCCACTATGGCTCTGTATTGCGTTCTGAACACCTGAAGAATTAGCTCCACATGGACGATGGCAAGGCTTATGGTTTGTACCGTCTGGAAAGGTGGATGGAGCCACACCTGGACCCGCTTGTGCTATGGCAGGGATAGCTGAGAGGCACTGTGCCTGAGTTTGGGAAGCAGAGTCCTGAGTCTCAGGACAACAAAAGCTGAGGTCCTAGAGGCACATCTTTGTAAACCTTGCCCTCAAGGTTCTAGCTTGTCTTCAAGATCTCTGAAATGCCTATGGAGTCTTTCCTCTGTTGTCTTGATGGATAGAACTTGACTTTCTCCTATCCAAATTAATCTCTCCTTTTTTTCTAGTGCTGGGGATTGAACTCAGTGGTGCTTAAACACTGAGCCACATCCCAGCCCTTTTTTAACTAAGGTGCTTAGGGTCTTGCTAAGTTGCTGAGGCTGGCTTTGAACTTGAGATCCTCCTGCCTCTGCCTCCCAAGCCACTGGGATTACAGGCATGCACCACTGTGCCCGGCCCTGTATTAATCTCTGTAGCAAATATTCACTTGGCCACTCTATTAGCATTCTCTTCCAAACAATCTTTCTCATTCATACTTTACGTGACCAGGCTGAGAGTTTTCTGAATATTTTCATCCTTCTCCACTTTTAATTGTACATAAACTCTGCTTTTCAATTCTTCATCTCTTCTTTCATTTTACTGTAAGCCACCAAAAGAGATTGTGCAGCAGCTCAAACGTTTTTCTGCTTCGGTTTGTCTTCTGCCATATCTCCTAGTTCATTGCTCTTACATTCTGCCTTCCATAAAGTCTTGGGTCATAATTCCACCAAGTTCTTTGCCATTGTATAACAAAGATGACCTTTACTCCAATTCTCAATTCGTTTGTCAATGCAAAATAATGACTCTATATTAAAGAAAAATAAAAAGGCAATTTATTCTGATCCAAATATGAATGATGTAGGCCTGAGAACATGGCTGCTAATTTCCCTGAATGATTGTTCTGAAGAAAAAATAGGTACGATGATTTTTATAAGCAGAGAACAAAGGTTAGCATACAGTGTACATTCAGTGACAACATTGATGGGGATAGTACATAGTTGGCTTAAGGTAAAACAGGGAAAATCTGACCTCTAGCCAATGACCTGCGCTGACAAGATGAACTGGGTTCAAAGGAGCTGGCTGCAACATTAAAATAAGAAAATGGTGAAGAAATCATGTAACACACAAACATGAGTTTCTTAGATCGCGGGTGGGACTGCTCACAATCTCAAGGGTCTTCATCTATGCTGGAAGGCAAGACAGGGTACACCCAGAATCTCTTTATTTTTATAGCGGGGACACACAAAGGAGCTTCAATGGAATGTTCTTCATCAGATAAGTCAGGGGATAAGATTTCAAACGGGGGTTGCCCAATCCCATTGGGTAATGCCCAAGTCCAGGGCTAGAGTAAACTTCTTTGCTGAGTGAAGGTGGAGGCCACTTGCTTCACACAGCACGGGGGGAGTATCATGCCAGACCAGACACCCTCCTTACTCAAGGCTGAGAGAGGATGCTCAACTCATGGGCAGGGTAGCCTTCCACCCTGACCATTGGACTGAAATGGTATTTTACTGTATCCTTAGCAAGATGATTGGTCAAGTCAGAGGTCTGTCCTTTTACCTAATCATGAGAATGTTAGGTCCAATGTAAAAGTTCAAAAGTAATGGGTTGTTTTCTAAAGGCTCAGGGTAGCCCTTATCTTATAAACCTCCTGGTGCCTTGTCTCACAGGCCTGCCTGCCTGTCTTTTTATCTGCTTTTGAGGAATGTCCATCTGGTACTTGCTCGAAGAGTTCTGTTGTAATATAGTTTCCTTGAAATTATTTTCCTTGAAAATGCTTAGTTTCACACCTTGGTTCTCATTTCCATCTGAGATCTGATCAGAATGAAATTTCTGTTCACATTTCTACCAACATTGTGATCATGATCATTTGACTAACCCCTAAAAAAATTTGGGTTCTCCATACAGCTCTTGTCTTCTTGGATCTCAATAGAATTGCCTGAAATTCTGTATTTATGGCAATATAGGCTTGATTCTCTAAGCTTCCAGCCTCCATCCATTACTCAGTTTCAATTTTGAGGTATTTATCATGGCAAGACCCTAATTCTCAGTCTCAACTTTTATGAACTTATTATTTTTTTTTAAAGAGAGAGTGAGAGAGACAGAAAGAGAGAGAGAGAGAGAGAGAGAGAGAGAGAGAGAGAGAGAGAGAGAGAAAGAGAGAGAGAGAATTTTTTTTAATATTTATTTTTTAGTTCTCGGCGGGAACATCTTTGTTTTTTTGTATGTGGTGCTGAGGATCGAACCCGGGCCGCACGCATGCCAGGCAAGCACGTTACCGCTTGAGCCACATCTCCAGCTTTATGAACTTATTAATTCCAAGAGCATGTTAGTGGTGATAATGATAATATTTCTTCCTTTCCTACTTAGTTCTTTAATTTTTTTTCTTATTCTAGTGCACTGCTTAGAAACTATACCATAAAGGTGCTTGATAATTCATTCCTGTTTTCAGAGGATAGCATTTCTACATTTTACCATAAACTATGATGTTTCACATAGGTTTCAATAGTTAACCTTCAGTTGATTCCGAGTATTCTTTGAATGCACATCTGTGCTAAAGACCTATTTATTTATTTTATTACTGGGGATTGAACCTAGGGATACTTTACCAGTGAGCTATATCCTCAGGTCTTTTTATCTTTTTAAAAAAATTTTAAATATATTTTTTTAGTTGTTGATGGACCTTTATTTATTTATAGGTGGTGCTGAGATTCAAACCCAGTGCTTCACACATGCTGGGTAAGCACTCTACCATTGAGCCACAACTCCAGTCCTGTCTTTTTTATTCTTAATTTTGAGACAGGATTGCTGAGAGCCTCATTATAAGTTCCTATAACATCTCTGAATTGAGACTCATTTGGGCCCAGTGATCTGATTTTCATCATATGTGGCCATGTCTGGGCCAATATCCATGGCTGTAGTTTGACTGGGGTTGCAGTCAGCACCACCCTAGTTGCATGGAACAATAGGAAGGAATGCTCCTGAGAAAATCAGGTTCCTAGTATGTTAATAATGGGGAATGGATGCCAGACAGATAGAAACTGCATATGGCTATTACATTATTTCTGCTCACTTCTGACACAATGAAATTTTAAACCTTAAATGTCTAAATTTATAAGCTTATTTTTATATATTTTTTTCATTAAAAATTCTCTATGCATCATTAATACATTTTCTACCTAAAGGTTCTTTCATTTTATGTTTTCAGGTTTATATTTATCTATTTCATTTATTTTGACTTTGCTTAGGTTAAGATATGCAGTGACGATTGAATTTAATTTTCCGTAAGATAGTAGATATTTTAATTTACCTTCATTTTTGACTTAATTTATTTGACTTATTTCTTCTAGAAAACATAATGTTTAACACCGAATGTGACACTCTATGCCAAACTCTGTGCTAAGCATTCTAATAAAATTGACTCATTTAATGAGTATAGGATTCTATGAGGTAGATATTATGATGATCTACATATGCATAATTGAGATACAGAGAAATCTTATTTCTCTAAGACTAATAAGTAGCTGAGCTGGAGTCTGAACACAAGATATATGTTTCTGCCAGCTCTTTTATCAAACTCAGTGCTGTACAGAATCCCAAAATGATTCATGTCCATAGCATGCTGAACCTTTGCAGCCAATAGGCTTCTGAACATGTATGTTTTCCTTCCCACCAGTCGACTTACAAGACTCTCTTTGATAATTGTACTTGTTATTATATGTTACATATTTTAACTACATAAAGATTAAACAAATGGAATATGTATGTAAGGAGAAAGTTGTTTTTTTTTTTTTTCTGGGCAAAGTGGTGCTTGCCTATAATCCCTGCTACTAGGGTGGTTGAGGCAAGAGGATTGAAAGTTCCACATTAGTCTGAGTAGCTCAGAGATATATAACATATAACATATATGACATATAACATATAGACATATAACACATAGTAGTGGTATATTGAGTTTTCGTGCTCTCTAAACAAGACTGAGTAACCAATAATGCATGCAGGAAATTTCTGTAGAATGGAATACTTGACAAAAACCTGTCTATGAAGGGAGAATCTATGGAGATCAGGACAAGACTTCATTAGCAGAGGTTCAGGCAAGGAGGTGATTTTTTTCCCTCTCTCAGGTCTGACTCAACTTTGTGAGAGGAGCTTGCTCACCTGCTCCCTGAATACCTGCTTCACCTGTTTGTTCCTCAGGGTGTAGATGAAGGGGTTGAGTGTCGGGGTCACCACAGTGTTGAGCAATGCCACCACCTTGTTCTGGTCCTCCCCCTGCCCACCCTTGCCTGACCGGATATACATGAAGATGCAGCTGCCATAGAAGAGGGACACCACAATGATGTGGGAGGAGCAGGTTGAGAAGGCTCTGTGCCTCTCCTTGGCTGAGGGGATGTGCAGGATAGTGTGGAGGATGTGGCCATAGCAGGTGGCCGTCACCGCCAGAGTGCCCAGGAGGCTGCAGTTGGCTATCACAAACCCCAAAAGCTCTATCAGACCTGTATCTGCACATATGAGTTCCAGGAGTGGAAAATTGTCACAGAAGAAATGGTTGATGACATTGGGTCCACAGAAGGGCTGCTGAAGTATGAGGTAGCTGGGAACACAGATGAGAAGGAAACCTGTCATCCATGAGCAGAGCACTAGCTGGACACACAGCCTTTTGCTCATGATGGTGACATAATGCAAAGGGTTACAGATGGCCACATACCTGTCAAAGGACATCACTGCCAATAGGAAGAATTCTGTGGTGCCAAGGAAGAAATAGAGGAAACTTTGAAGGAAGCATCCAGCTAAGGAGATGATCTTATGTCCTGTGAGGATGTTGTTCAGCATCTTGGGAAAGATGGCTGAGGTGAACCAGATCTCCAGGACAGCAAAGTTACGGAGGAAGTAGTACATGGGGGTGTGGAGGCGCCTGTCCACAAGGGTGATGGCCACGATGAGGAGGTTCCCCAGCAGTGTGAGGAGGTAGGTCAGGAGGAGCCCCAGGAAGATGAGCATCTGTAGCTCACAGGCATCTGAGAGCCCCAGCAGGATAAACTCGGTGACAGTGGTGTGGTTCCCCATGGCTCCTCTGACCTCTGTGGAAGGTGGAGTATCAAAGGTGGTGAGCATCAGGGTCTGTGGTGCTCTGAGCATCTGAGGACAAGCTGGAACCGGAAAGACAGAGGGATGAGTGTCCTATTTTGGGCTTAACAAATCCTTTACTTCTATGAAGGACACATTTTCTCACTACGAGCTACTAAGACTTATTTGCAGAGCCTCTGGGATGCCTGTCTGATGCCTGGTCTCTGATTGATATGTGTATTAGAAGAAAGTGGTGATTTGGTAAGGCTCAGTATTAAAAATTATCCTTTCAGGTACACTCATACATTGCTGGTGGGACTGCAAATCGGAGCAATCACAGTGGAAAGTAGTGAAGATTCCTCAGAAAACTTGGAATAGAACCACCATTTGACTCAGTTTTCCCACTCCTCAGTGTATACCCCAAACGCTTAAAATCAGCATACTACAGTGATGAAGCCACATCAATGTTTATAGCATTTCAATTCGCAATAGCTAAACCATGGAGCCAACCTAGGTGAATGGATAAAGAAAATGCAGTATATATACACAGTGAAATATTACTGAACCTTAAAGAAGAATGAAATGGTGGCTGTTGTCAATAAATGGATGGATGTGGAGAATATTGTGCTAAGCAAAACAAGCCAATCCCAAGGATCCAAAGGTTGAATGTTTTCTCTGATAAGTGGATGCTAAGTCACAATAAGGAGGTTGGGGCTAGGGAGGAATGGAGGACCTTGGATTTTAGACAGAGGGGAGTGAAAGGAGGGGAGGAGGCACCAGAGTAGGAAAGATAGTAGAATGAATTGGACATTATTACACTATGCACATATGACTACCTGACCGGTGTAACTCTACACCATATGCAACCGGAAGAATGAGAAGTTATACTCCATTTATGAATGATGTGTGAAAGTGCTTTCTACAGTCATGTAAAACTAATTAAAACAAATGAAAAGGGCTGGGGTTGTGGCTTAGTGGTAGAGAGCTTTCCTGGCAAGTGTGAGACACTGGGTTCGATCCCAAGCACCACATAAAAATAAATAAATACAATAAAGATATTGTAACTATCTACAATAAAAATATTAAAAAATGAAAAAAGAAAAAAAAGAAACAAAGTATTCTTTCTGACTTTTCTTAGCCAACCTTTTGTTCTTATTTCTCAATAAATTTTTTGCTCCTCTCTACATAACCTTCATTCAACACTATTTGTTCATGTCATTCCTCCAATAGTGGATTTTCATCTGCAAATAGTTCATATTTGAGGGTGTTGCTGTTTCAGATTACCTGAGTTGTTGATGGAGTTCTTGAGTATTTAGATGAATAAAAAGACAAGAGGATATTTATGTGAGGACACAGAACTCTCATAAATAAAATGAAGAAAACTCAGATAATATCTACATAAATAAAAATTCCAATATGGGAGTGTCTCATTCAGAATTCTTAATGGTCCTTTCCAAGTGATATTTACAAGTTCTCTCAGCACATCTTCCTACAAACCCTGAGCTCCAGATACAACAGATTCTGCAAATTTTGGGTTCTGAAGGAGTGCTTCTGTATTATGTCTTCCAGATTATGTCTGTGATAATATTATCACATTTTATTTCTATTTCTATAGTTTTTCATTTATTTCCCATTTAGTAAAAAAATTTATTTTGTAAACTTCATAACTTGTATGCCACTTGGGATACATTTTTTCTTGAAATTATGAAGTTTAATGATATTTACTGACTGAATGAATAACATCAGCTCAGATGTCTGAGAGATGGACTTGGTGGGAGGTTGACACACAGATGGTTAAGGACCTGTCACATATGTAGTATATACTATGGGACCACAACTTTGGAAAATCAACATGCCAAGCACACTTTTCCTTACAAGGTGAACCATTTCCTTACAAGCATTCTCTCAAGGAAGATTCTCCCTCCTGAAGGTGGCTTTGGGGTTAGTAAGGAGATAGAAGTCTGTTTGGATCTGCTAGAGAGCTGCCAGCAGTGAAAAACTGCAAACCAAGAAACACTTAAGATTTCTCTTTAAATGCCAGCATCTGTAGCCAGGAGTGGAGAAAAAAAAAAGAAACACAAATTATCCTTTCTTACTTTTCTTAACCAACCTTTTGTTCTTGGAGGCTGAGGCAGGAGGATCAAAAGTTGGAGGTCAGACTGAGCAACTTAGTAAGACCTTCAGCAACTTAGTGAGACATTGTTTCAAAATAAAAAAGGGGAGTGTGCTCAGTGAGTGCTCAGTGGTTAAGCACCCCTGGGTTCAATCCAGGATACCCCCCCCAAAAAAAGTCAGCATTAAGCATTATCAGATATAGCTACAGCAAGAATTATTTGCCATTCACTAGAGAATAAGACAGGAACCAATTTGGATAACTGGGAGGAAGGAGGTGCAGGAAGGGCAGGGGCATGAAGGGATGGAATTGGTATCAGTAGGGAGAACAAACTGGTAAATATCATTAACATTCCCTTTCTAATTGTTTTACCTTCTTTCTACACTATGCAAAGTCTTTCCACAAACCACCATTATTTCTAACATTTATTTACACTTATTAAAAAGCAGAAAATATTCATCAGCCCCTGAGGATAAAACTAAGACTCCTCCCCTGAAGTTATTTCTAGGTTCTATACATAGATTCATCAGTGATTTGAGAAAGAGGTCTTTGCAGCCTAATACTTTGGCTCAAAGGAGACCAAGAAATGTACCCAGCTTTCCCCAGAACAATGGAAGAATTTGACAAGTATGAGATACCCAGTAGCATCATGAGGACCTAGAATGAGTATTACCCAGGGGGAAGTACTGAGTGGGAAGTGTGGGGAGAAGGACAGGAGCAGCCCCAAGGTGAGGAGGGACTGAATATGGGTGGGATGGAGGAGAAAGGCCTGAGTTCACCCTGAGTCATATGTTCAGCACAGATAAACCTAGCAAAGGCCTTGAGACCAGCTGAGGGATAGAGCCCATAGACAGGACTGATGTTAGCTGTCATTCCTGCTCACCCATCCCCATTCTGATCCAGATGTCACCACTGGGTGGCCTTCTAGCTAGAGAGGGAAGCAGGCTGCTTCATGAGTCCCAGGCACTTCCCCCTTGATCCTACTTGCCTGATGAGTGTAAGGAGAGACTTGTGTGGCAGCCTTAGCACCTGGACGTGGCTGTATCATCCACCTCAGACCATTCATCATTTTAGGGGGCAGTTGTGTCACGTCCAGTGGGAAAGTACACCTGACCTGGAGGTTGTCTTGCCATAGCTAGAACTGCATCGTCTTCTGAACTGTTCTGGTCCACTTAGAATGAGGCAGAGGTCTTCCTCCATCTAAAGAAAAGCAGTCAGAGTTTCATTCAGTCAGTGTTTCATTCAGAGTTAGTTTCATTCACAGCTTTGTGTTTTGCAAGGAGATGCAGAGCACAGGGTGGGCCAACATTGCACTCTGGGCAGACTAAGTCTCCAGTGTGATTGAGTGACATAATGGCCCAGATGGACTAACTGTTGATTTAGTTCCTGCTGTTTTAGCATTGAGCTGGATGGGGGGGGGCAAAGGTATATATGAGAGCCTTGTATGCCAGACTAAAAACAGAATTTAAACACAAGTGCCAGTAAGAGAAAAATTTGAGGAAACCACCGCTACTCTCCTTTCTCCTGAGCTCCCAAGGTGGAGATTGCCCTGAAGGTGCACTGTCCAGTGTCCAGAAGCGCTCTAGGAAATCCCAATCAGGTCTTTTGGGTACACTTCTCACAGGAGTACAGAAGATAATTGGGTCTTGTGGATATTTCTTGTTTGCAATAATGTTTGTGGGCTCTAAATGCAAATCTTATAGTGTTTGTGTGAGATGTCCATCTCATGAATTTGGTGGTGTTCTCTAAGAACATGTGTCCTTTTCCAGAGCCTCCTGAGTGGCCAGCTGCATTCCCCAGAGTAGGATGATTTCCTTGGACTTTGTCATCATTCAGCTCAAAGGGGCTGATGAGTTGAGGTTGCTTCAAAATCTTTCACTTTGAGCAAGTTCGTCCTGGGGGAAGTCTTGGAAAAGTGCAGTTACTCTTTAGAACATTTCTTCATTTTTCTCTTGTCCTAATGAGGTCATTGTGAGTGATAAAGACTTTCCTCTTCCTCACTTGGCTCAGTGTCTGTGATGATGCTTTTCCTCTAGGTGCTGGGGCTGTAGGAGATGGTAGATGCACTACCCTTGAATAAACCCATGTCTTTGTGTGGTGACAGCAGGGCTGAGAGATTTGGGATGCAGATTTGTCTTCTCCAGGGATTTATTCACCTCTGTTGTTTAGTGGGACTTGGGATTCCCCAGGGCATCAGTCTAATGAGCCTCACTCAGCCTCTTCCAATTCTTTTGGCTCTTACTACAACTTCTCAAAAAAAATTTCTATTTTTGGATGTGGATTACAAGTTCCTTTTAGTTAATATAATGAATATAATTGTGCTTCCTTTATTTTAGAGATTTAAGGAACCATTGCAAATAATAAAGAACTTTTTTAGATACTCAGGTTATAAAATTGCAAATAATAAAGAACTTTTTTTTAGATACTCAAACAGATTATAAAATTTTCTAGATCCATTTAGCACCTCTGGATAACCTACAAAGTGAGATTAGTAGAGCAGTCTTCCTAGTTGTTATTTCTTTTAACTTTTGTTTATCATGGAAGATTTTTATTTCATTGTCAATTCTAAAGTTTAATGTTGCTGTATATAGTATTCTTGGCTGGTGTCCATTTTCTTTCAGAGTTTGAGATATGTATATATTATTCCAAGACCTCCTCCCTTAAGAAATCAGCAGAGATCTGAATTGGTTTCCTTCTAAAAGTGACTTGTTGTGAGAGGCCATCCTTGCATGTGATTCGAGTCACCTCCCCGGCTGGGTGAAAGGTGCTTAGACACAACTTTGTGTTCAGAGCTTTCCCCACCCTTCTCGGGTCCAATGGCTTGTCTGTGTGGAGGCGTGTCTGGCCACAACCCCTGAAGACCCAGTGTCTCACCTGACCTTGGGACACTGTCCCTCTTAATCTTCATTGGATGGGATTTTCCCCAGAATTTTTTGTTCCCCAATAAAAATCCACTCCCTGGTGTGTTTGCTCTCTCTCTCACTAGCCTCTTTCTCTTCAAGATTATATAGTTTTGTTTATTGTTTGAAGTTCTGTCTTCCAAGTGGTCTACTTTATTGGTGATGCTTTCCATTGAATTTTTAATTTCATTTATTCATTTCTTCATTTTGTAGATATCTTAATTTTTTTTCAGAATATCTATTTAAGTGAACATTACTGCCTGTATTTTCTCTCTGATGTCACTCCTTATATTGTCCTAATGTAACTATGTACATTCTAAACTCCTTCTCTGACATTTCTTCCACCATAGTGTCGGATTCTGTTATTGAAGTATCTTGATTTGTTTGGGGTAACTTGTTCCCTTGCTTTTTCATGTTGTTTGTGTGTCTACCCATCTAACAGTATGTATATGAGGCAATAGAGTTTCTACCCTGTAGAGTTATAGTGTTCCTGAAGGCCAGTACCTCACCATTTAGGGAGATACAAATAATAACAAGCAGTTCAAACAATATACAGCATTAAACCAAATAATTCCTATTATGACATCTATAATGTTGTTGCAACAAATAGTAATGATATGATCAGTTTTTGCCTACAATAAAAACAGTATGTTTGCAAGATGGTCTACAATTTTGAATGGCGGACAGGGAGAGAACAGAAATGATGTAGGATGTGATGTTTATGAGAAAGAAGGAGAGAGGATAGAAGTAAAGTATTAAAGGAAGAGTGAAAGAGAGAACAATAGAATTTGGCTGTTAGCAGAAGAAAAAAGAGAAGAGATTCAAGGGAAACAGATAAGTGAGAGAAAAAAATTTAAAAAATAAAAATAAAAAGTAAAAATTTTAAAAATAAAAGAATACAAAACAAAACTGAAATATGCTAATCAAATTTTGTAGTCCTCAAAAAACTGATCCATTAAAAATAACTGGTTTCAAAAATGCTGGAAATGAGAAAAGAAAAAAAGAAATATGAATATCTATAAATATCCATGAACCATTAATGTCACAATTAAGCAGAGAAAAGAAAAAAAAAGATCTTGATGAAAAGTTAAGGAATTGTTTCCATTGGAGTTCAAAAGATTCTCAGCTTCCATTTTTAGCAGTTAGGTGGGATTGTCTGGAGTATGATGCTTGCTCCATCCTCAGGGTGGGTTTGCTAAGGCAAAAGAGGTAATCCTGTAGGCAGAACTCCTGGATGGGGGTTTAGACTTAGGTAGGCTTTAGGCTCTTCACTGGATGCCAACTGATCTGGAGATTGTAAATCAGCACACCTCCAGGCCCAGTAATCACCAGTCCACACTGGAAGATTGCACCCCAGAATCTCCTCTGGGTTCCACTTGTGTTTTGGAGAAAAGATTTTGACCTTAGCATCAGATCTCGTTGTACCTACTGACTCTCATTCTGCCTGCTGGGCAGCTTTTAGTCTCTGAGCAACATTTTCCTTATGCATAATAAGTATTCAATTCATGTTATTTTCTTTCCTTTCTCTTCTGATTTTTTCCCATGATATCCTGATGATTTAACCTATAGATCTATAATTATTATTAATATCAAATCACTTTTTATTTATGAAGCAATTATAATTAAAACTATTTTTGTTTTAAATTCATCTGTTGGTTATATCTGCTATTTTTTTTAATGTGTATGATTTCTCCTATTGAATTCAGGATTATTCTGCCACTGAGCTACATCCCCAGGTCTGTTTATTTTTTGTTTTGATAGAGTCTAAGTTGCAGAGACTTGTGACAAACTTGTTATCCTCCTGCCTCAACCTCTCAAGTCACTGGGATTACAGGTGTATGTTACTGTGGCTGCCTTAATTTACTTTCTTTAACCAATATTTATTTATTTCCTTCAATTAAAAGTGATGATTTTTTCTTACTTACAGTAATTCTCTCCATAGGACTGTTTAAATGTTCTGATGACATGACAGCTGGCTTCATCATAGTGAGTGATCCAGGATACAGCAAGTTGAAAGTGGTGATGACTTTTATGACCTCCTTTGAATCCCACACACTTTCATCTCCTCAGTATTTTATTGGTTGTGGGTCAGCCCCATTCAGTGTGAAAGGGGATTGCAGAGGGTGTGGATACTAGGAGGTAAAGTTATATCAGGGAACTATAAAGCTGCTAGGATGGTCTGAACATATCTTGAGCTTGCCAATGTGCTTTGAGGAATATATGATTTCTGTATCTTTAGTAGTTCTTTCCTCTTAGATTGGTCAGATTTACCAGAGAAGATTCTGTCAATTCCCTATCCAGAGGGCAAACATTTTATTACCAGCATTCTAGAAGCCCAGAAGAGGAAAGAGAGTCAGGGAACATTTTAGTATCCAGAATGCCCACATTCACTTCATCTTTATCTTTAGACTTTGCTACTCACCCTATTCTCTAACTTCTGGAGGTTATATTAGATTTTGGTTGGAATTTCTCATTCACAATTTTATGTCTTTTAATCTGTCTTTTACATTTCTCTTCTCTTTTTGTATTTAAGTCACAATCTGGGTAAATTTCTCAGATCTATATTCTTGCTCACTATTTTTTTTTTGTCTACAGTAGTATGTTTAGCCTGTTGAATTTTTTCATATTTTTATTGGTGCATTATAATTGTAGGTTATTAGATGGGATTTGTTGTTACATAATCATACATGAACATGCTATAACAGTATAATTTGGTGAATATAATTCCCCAGTATTTCCCCTTTTCCTTCCCTGCTCCTTCTCCCTAGTCCCTTTCCTCTGCTCTATGGATATTCTTTTGATTTTCATGAGATTCCCTGCCCCTGTACCCCCACTTTCTTTTCCTTTTTCTTCTTTAGCTCCCACGTATGAGAGAAAACACAAGATTCTTGATTTTCTGAATTTGGTTATTTTGCTTAACATTAATTTCCTCAAGTTCCATTCATTTTTCTACAAATGACATAATTTCATTCTTCTTTATGGCTGAATGAAACTCCATCGTGTATGATGATCACCTAAGCTGGTTTCATAGTTTGGCCATTGTGAATTGTGCTGCTATAAACATGGGTATGCATGTATCACTGTAGTATGATTACTTTAATTCTATAGGATAAATACTGAGAAGTGGTATATCTGGGTCAAAAGGTGATTCAATTTCTAGTCTTTTGAGAAAACTTCATACTGTTTTCCATGGTGATTTTACTGATTTACAATCTCACCAAAAGTGTAAAAGTGATACTTTTTCTCCACATCCTGTCCAGTATTTATTATTGTTTGTATTTTTGTTGGCTGTCCTTCTAACTGGAGTGAGATGAAAATCTCAGTGTGGTTTAAAATTTTTTGTGTAGTTATAGATGGACAGAATGCTTTTATTTTATTTGTATATGGTGCTAAGAATTGAACGCAGTGCCTTGCACATGCTAGGCAAGCATTCTGCCACTGGACTATATAGTCCCAGCCCCTCAGCATAGTTTTTTTTTTAATATATATATTTTTAATTGTTGATAGACCTTTATCTTATTTATTTATATGCAGTGCTAAGAATCAAACCCAGTGCCTTTCACATGCCAGGCAAGTGTGTTACCGCTGAGCCCCAGCCCCAGCACCCCCCTCAGCATAGTCCTGATTTGCATTTCCTTATTGCTAAAGATGTTGAACTTTTTTTGTATACTTGTTAGCCATTTTATTTTTTCTTTTAAGAAGTGTTTTTTAGTTCATTTGTCCATTTATTAATTGTGACTTTTTTTCTGGTGTTAAGTTTTTTTGGTTCTTTATATATTATGGATATTAATCTTCTGCCAGTAGCTATTGAAGATTTTATTCTGTTCTGTAGGTTGTTCACATTCTTAATTGTTTCCTTTGCTGTGCTCAGGCTTCTTAATTCGTGACATCCTATTTATTAACTCTTGTCATTATTTTATGAGTTTTAGAAGTCCTATTGAAAAAGTCATTGCCTGTGCCTATATGCTAAATTGTTGGGTCTATGCTTTCTTCTAGGAGTTGCATAGTTTCTGGTCTAATTCCTAGGTCTTTGATCTATTTTGAGTTGATTTTTGTGCAGGGTGAGAGTTCAGGGTCTAGTCCCATTCTTCTACATATGGATAACCAGTTTTCTTAGCACCATTTGTTTAAAAAGCCCGTCTTTTCTCCAATGTATGTTTTTGGCATCTTTGTCAAGGATTAGATGATTGGATTTGTGTGGTTTTGTATCTGTGTCTTCTATTCTGAACTATTGGTCTATATGTTTGTTTTTATGCTAGTAATATGCAGTTTTGTTTCTAAAGCACAATAGTGCTCTGTAGTCCTTCCAACAGCGACTGTGGGGAGCTTAAGGGTGGAGAGAAACCCTCCAAAGATAGTTTCAGAGACAGTTTCAGAGTTTTATTGTGCAGCAAAAATAGCTTTTATAATGGGTATGTGCCAATTTACATATAACAGTCATAATAGGCCAGAGATGATACACAATGTATCATATTAGGAAGTCCAGAATCTACTATGTAGGCTGACCTTGTCCCAACAGAGGAATAACTTCTTGTCAAAGGACCAAGGAAATGCCACTTGCCAGTGTTCTGACAGCACTCTGTCCCCAAACATAGTATTCTTTGTTAGGACTTCCCTGCTGCATAATGAGCAAACTAAGCATTCCTCCATGAGAGTCCAAGGTCAGACCCTGCAACACTGTAGCATTATTTGAATTTGGGTATTGTGATGCTTCCAGCATTGCTTTTTTTGACTTGGATTGCTTTGGCTATTCTGGGTCTTTTATCCTTCCAAATGAGCTTAAGAACCATTTTTCCCCCTAATTCTGTGAAGAATATCATTGAGGCATTGAGGTTTTGGTGGGGATAGCATTGACTCTGTACATTGCTTTTGGTATTATGGCCATTTAAATATTAATTCTACCTATTTAAGAACATAGGAGGTCTTTATATCTTTTTTTTTTTTAGCTCTGGTTGGACACAATACCTTTATCTATTTATTTTATGTGGTCTTGAGGATGGAACCCAGTGCCTTGCATCTGTGTCTTCTGTTCTGAACCATTGGTCCATATGTTTGTTTTTATGCTAGTAAAAACACGCTAGGCAAGCGCTACACTACTGAGCCACAACCCCTACCCCATGGTCTTTATATCTTCTGGTGTCTTTGATTTCTTCAGTGTTACCCTGTTAAAGTTTAATTTGAATTACTATATTATTGTTTTTAGATTTTGGTGGGGGGTGTTATTTTCCAGAACTTCCTAATCTTTCTTGTTAGTGTTTTGTTATTCTTTCATGGTTTCTATTTATTCTTTTAGCTCTCCAATAGCTTTATCAATATTTATTTTATACTCAAAGTATTTTTAACTCACAGTGTTGTCAGATTTGTGATAGTAGCTGTTCTAGTGGATGTGTTGTTATATCTTGTTGGTGTTTTAATTTTTAAATGATTAATGTTTTTTTATTTTTGTTTTATTTAATTTATTTTTTTGCTGTTATAGGAATCCAGAGCCTTGCAAATGCTAGGGAAGCAGGCTACCACTGAGCTACATCCTCAGACTTTGTTGATAATTTTAAAGTGCTTATTATCCATTTGCATATCTTCTTTTGTGAAATGTCTTTTAAAATATTTTGCGCTTTGTGAACTTGAGATATCTTATCATTGAATTGTTAATGTTTTTAATATATTTTCTAAATATAAGTTCTTTATCACACATATGATTTGCAAATATTTTTCTCTTGTCTGTGGCTTGTCTTTTTGTTTTCCTAATGGAATATTTTGAAGTGTAAGCTTTAAATTTTTATTATATGCAATTTATCAATTTTTACATTTAGTGATCATGCATTTGGTGTCATAGCTAAGAAATCTTTTATTTTATCCAGTATTTATTCTAGACATTGTATCAGTTTAGCACTTTAACTTAGATCTGTGGTCTATTTTGAATTAATTTTTGTGTATGTGTATGGTGTGAAGTAAGGGTCCAAGTGGTTCTGGGGATTGAATCTAGGGGTGCTCTACCTTTGAGTTACACCTTCAGACCTTTTTATTTTTCGAAATAGGTCTCTCTAAGTTGCTTGGGGCTTCACTAAGTTGCCCATACTGGCCTTGACATGCAGTCCTCCTGCCTCAGTCTCCCTTGTCATTAAGATTATAAGCATAAACCACTATGCCCAGCCTAAACTCATTTTCTAAAATGTCTGGCTATCCTATTGTTCCAGCACCAATTGTTGAAATGACTATCCTTCTTCTATTAAATTGCTTTGACACATTTTTCAAAAATCAATCAACCATAACCATAACGGTTTATTTCTGTAATTTTAATTCTGTTCATTTGAACTATATATCTATTTTAATACTAATACTATGCAGTCTTGACAGTTGTAGTTTTATAGTAAGTTCTGGAATTAAATTATATAAGTCCTTCAATCACGTTGTTTTTCAAAATTGTTTTAGGCTATTCTAGATCCTTTGTATTTCTTACCAGTTTTAGAATCAGTTTGTCAATTTCTTCAAAAACTGCTGGGATTTTGATTGGGACTCTTGTGATTATAGAAATCACTTTGTGGAAAACTGTCATTTAAAAAAATTGAATCTTCCAATTTCCATTTATTTAGGTTCACTTTTATTTCTCCTAGTAATGTTTTGTGGTTTTCAGTATACAGGCCTTACATTTATTTTCTAAATTTATTTATTCTTTTTGATGCTCTTATAGTTCTAATTTTATTTTCAAGTTGTTCCTCTTGTGTAGAACTATGATTAATTTCTTCTTGCCTTTTATTAAGGGTTTTAGGTTTTATTCTGAGTATGAGTAGAAGAAATTGGAGGATTTTGAGAAAGGGTGATTTAGTTCAAATGAATGAACTAACTTACATTTTAAAAGGATCCTTTACTCTTTTTTTTTTTTTTTTTTTGGTACCAGGGATTGAACCCAGGGATGCTTAACTACTGAGCAATATCCCCAGCCCTTTCTTGTTGAGAGCCACAGCTGAAGGGGCCCCAGCAAACTTCCAGCTGCCAGCAAACTTCCAACTGCCAGCTGATGATTGGCTCACAGCAGCCCCAGCAAACTTCTAGCTGCCAACTGATTGGCTCCTCTGCGGTGATGCTCATTGGGTTGTTTCCCCGCCTTTTCAGACCATGGAGCTGCTCCTTGGGGGACTTTTTTTGGCTCCGCCCACTCAACCCAGCCAATCGGCCTCAAGAGCAGGAGGAGTGGGGGAGGTTGAGAGGCTTGTGGGAAGCTGGTGGTGGCAGTTGGGCTCTGAAGGTTTTCCTGAAGAGCTGTGTGGTGTGGCGTGTGTGTGTGTGTGTGTGTGTGTGTGTGTGTGTTTCTAAAAATAAAGTTCGTTTCTTTTGACAAGTGGCTCCTGAATTGTGCCCAGCCAGACTGCGGCACTTTCTTTCTTTTTTAAAAATTTTTTTGTTTTGTTTTGTTTTGTTTTGTTTTAGGATACCAGGGATTTAACTCAGGGGCACTCCACCACTGAGCCACATCCCTAGCCCTATTTTGTATTTTATTAGAGACAAGGTGTGGCTGAGTTGCTTAGTGCCTCGCTAAATTGTTGAGGCTGGCTTTGAACTTGCAATCCTTCTGCCTCTGCCTCCCAAGCTTCTGGGATTACAGGTGTGTGCCACCACGCCGGCCCCCAACTCTTTTTATTTTTATTTTGAGACAGGGTCCTGCTAAGTGTCTTAGGGCCTCTCTAAGTTGCTGAGGTTGGCTTTGAACTTTCGATCCTCCTGTCTCACTCTCCTGAGCCGCTGGAATTACAGGTGTGTGCCACTGCACCTGGTATTAAAAGGATCCTTTACTCTTGAAGGATAGACTCTAAGGGACAAGAATGGAAATAGAAAAACTGGGGATACTTTTGGTAGCTTCACGCAGTCTCCTGAATCACTATGAAATTAATAAATAGCTATTAAACTTATAAAAAAAAAAACTGGGGATAAACTCAGTGGTAGAGCACTTGCCTACAATAATGCCCTGGATTCTGTCCCCATCACTGCAAAAAAAAAAAAAAAAAGAAGGAAAAATGTCAAAATAGGGAGATGACATAGAAGAATGAATGGTCAAATTTTTAATTTGTTTCTAAGGTAGAGTCAACAGGATCTGATGATGGATTTAATGTACAATGAGAGAAAAAAAAATCTTTAGTTTTGCCGTGAGCACCCAGGTGAATGATAGTGCCAGGAGAAACAAGTGTTGGGGAATAATCAAGAGTTGTATTTTTGACATGTTAACTTGGAGATATCTATTTGAAATAAAATTCATTGGGATTGGGCTCCACTGTTTATAACATCACAGAAACCTAGTAGCTTTAGTAAATGCTTTCATTTCTTTCTCATATAAGATACTTTTATTTCTTTCTCTATGAAAGAAATCCAAGGCTGGAATGGCAGATTCACAATCAAAGCTACGATGATCTTTTTTTTCTCGTTGCTTTGCTATACTTATCTTTCTATTTCATGGTCCAAATGGTGACAGTCATTATACCCATAATTGTTCCCTTTTAGCTTTTGTTTGTCATGGAAGATTTTTATTTCATCGTCAAATTTGAAGTTTAATTTTGCTGAATATAAAATTCTTGGTTGGCATCGCATTATCTCTTAGAGCTTGGATTTGTTGTTCCAGGATCTCCTAGCTTTGAGAGTCTGGGTTGAAAAATCTGCTGAGATCTGAATTGATCTTCCCTTATAAGTAATCTGATTTTTCTCTCTGCAGTCTTTAAAATTCTATTCTTATTCTGTATGCTAGGCATTTTCATTATAATGAAAATTTTCATTATAATGTATCTTGATGTAGATATGTTGTAATTTTGTACATTTGGTGTCCTATAGGCCTCTTGTATTTGATTTTCCAGTTCATTCTTCATGCCTGGGAAATTTTCTGCTAATATTTTATTGAAGAGATTGTGTATTCCTTTGGTTTTAATCTCTGAACCTTCCTCTATCCCAATAAATCTTAGATTTGGTCTTTTGATGGTATCCCATAATTCTTAGATATTGTGTTAATAGTTTCTTACTGTCTTCACTGTGAGGTCAACTTTATTTTCAAGGTTGTATATTTTGATTTCCAAGTAATCTAATCTGTTGGTGATGCTATTTTTTGAGTTTTAAAATTGGCTTATTGTTTCTTTCATTTTAAGGATTTTCTGTTTGTTTTTTTTTTTTTCAGTATCTCTAACTCTTTCTTGAAGTAATCTCTTGCAACCTGTATTTGCTTTCTTATTTCTTGTTGGAGTGATTGATTTTTGCCTGTATCTGCTCACTTAGGTCATTCTTTAATTCCCAAATCATTTTAGTTATCTATATTCTGAACCTCTTCTCTGACGTTTCACCTACTGCACCATCTATGGGTTCTATTGTTGTAGTATCTTGGTTTGTTTTGTGTGTTTTCCTCCTTGTTTTTTCATGATGTCCATGTGTCTTCCTCCCTTGCAGTATAGATCCAAGGTATTACAGCTTCTGTCCTATTGTCTTGTAGTATCCCTATAGGTTACCAATAGCTCACTTTCAAGAGAGAGATCAATATTATAGCACTCAATGTACTCAACGTGCAGCCATATCAGTTAGCTTCTATTTTTACATTTACCATTTGGGCACTATAATCAGAAATGATGAGTTCGGTTATCTTCTTCGTTCTAGTCAATAGGTTTGCATCATGGTTTATAGTTTCTAATTGTTGAAGGGGGTTAGGGGATTGGCTGAAATGTTTATGAGGTAGAATGTGAGAATATGGAGGTATTAGATTATATGACTAGTGAGAGTGTAATCATAAGAAGTTGGCTGTTAGTAGGAGAAACAAGAGAGGCAATCCCATGCAAGACTCCCTGTTATCTCAGCAACAGGGTAACTGTTAGCACCTTTAGTAGAGAAACCTCTGGTACAGCCAGGCCCACAGGTTCCTTGTTGACGTCTTACCAGGTCCTTATTGTTGTCCCTTGATAGAAGTGGCGATATCCCAGTTTGGGGGTGGTGGCAGCTTCAAGCCTATATGTACCCTGATGTTGGGATGTACAGCCATGCTTTGGTGGATAAGGAACCCCAGCATGGAGTGGCTCACCACGTATCCCTGGACACCGGGCGGGCCTCTCCTCTGGAACTCTTGGCCGCAGTGTGGTGGGCAGGCCTGTCCTCGGAACTCCCTTCCTTGTCATTTTCTTGAACCATGACGAATACATCTTTGTACAATAAGCAGTGGGTATGCAGGATGCCTTATGGCTGCCACTGCTCCTCAGATTTATCATCTCTCTCTCTAAATTTCATTTCTCTTTAATGTAGAGCAGATAAGCAAAACACATTGCTCCAGCAGAACTGAATCAAGTAGAATACTTTCTCTAAGGGATCCAAAGAATAATTCTTTCTACAACATCTCAATTTTCAGAGAGAGGGGCTACACTCCCCCAAAGACCTTCAATTTACTTTCTTTGCTACTTTCTTTGCAGTACTTTCCTGTGTGTGTGATATCATTGTTGGTGAGACAAGTATGCTGTAGTATTTTCCAGTTGGAGTCCCAGGATGAACTCAAAGGAACTCCAAGTGCTGTCAGCTGCTTGAACTTAGAACACCAGATACTTAGCATCTATTGTATCCAGCTTTTTTTCTATACTTCGGAGATAATTCTGAGGAAAAATCCTATTAGATATTCTATTACTCAACTAATAATAATCTACAAAGTACTCTAGTCCACAAGAAATTATTCAAAGAGTATGTATTAGTTACTTATTGCTGCATGTCCTATAATCCAAAATTTAGTGCCTTAATAAACACATGTCTCACAGTTTCTGTGTGTCAGGGATTCAGAAATATCTTTACTGGGTTGTCCTGGCTTGAGCCATTTCATCATGAGGTTGTAGTCAAGATGCTGGCTGTGACTGCAGTCATCCAGAAGCTTGGCTGAGGCTGGAGGATATACTTTCAAGATGACTCACTCACATGTCTGGCAAGATGGTGTAGGCTATTGGCAAGAAGCCCCAGTTCTTCTCCATGAGGGTTTTCCCCAGAGCAAAGAGAAGACAAGGTGGAAATTGTGATGCTTTATATAGCTTGGCCTCAGAAGCCACACATCATCATTTCTGCAATATTTTATGATTACATGAGCCAGCACTAGTCACTGTGGTAGGGCACTACACAGGTCATGAATACCAGAGGTGAGCACTATTGTCAGCCATCCTGAAGGGTGGTTACTATGTCACCATAGGATACCACATCATATTCTGCATCCCAAGGACAGGAGGTACATCTGGTTTCCCAACAAGCCCTGGAATCTGAAAGCCAGAAGCATAAAGTCTGCCTGTCTTTTTTTTTCCCCCTGTTTCCTTCTATTGGAGACCAGCTCCAACTGGGGGTCTCAGGAGACGGATGGTGAGGAGTCGGCAAAAGAAGGGGTGGAGAAACAACACAGAAACCAAAGTGAAGGTGTTGATCCCAATCTTTACTTGTGAAGTTGATCATATATACTTTTCATTTTGGCAGGCTCACAGTACTTTGTGGTTACAAAACAGGAATCATTATTCAAAGAAATAAAATATTACGTAGTTACAATTAGAAGAGAAGAATGTATCTTGGCTTATGCATAAGCAAGCATTTGTACTTTCAGTTCGTGTTTTGCTTTGAGCTGTTTCTGCTTAGTTAACTTTTAATAATAGTTACAAATGTCCCAAACTATTGGCCTATACCTTGACTATTCTTTCTTGACTTACTGACTGGAACCAGTGCCATGGTTACGGCAAGTAGTTGACTTGTTATTACTTTTAATCAAACAAGAGTAAGAGCACAAACCATTGTGCACAGGAACAAGAACAAGTTGCCCAGTACTAAGCACTAATCTGTCTTCTTAACATTAATTTTTCTTCTCTAGATTTTAATTTAATTTCTCAAAAACTTCCTTGACAGGAATACAGGGAGTTTTTCATTAGACATTAACAATTTACACTCCACAGCTGAATCATTGCATTTAGAGCAAACAGATCTATGCTTTAGAAGTAGTTGCATTAAAATTGGGAGTTCATAACCCACTTCAATCTAATGTATGAAATATGATATGTCAAGAGCTTTGTAATGTTGTGAACAACCAATAAAAAAAATAAAAATTAAAATTAAAAAAAAAAAGAAGTAGTTGCATTAATTGGGAAAGTCATGTTTTTTCCTTTATACTTAATGGTAATATGAGAAATTGCAACTATACTTATTAAAGGAATACAAAAACAAATCAGCCCATTCCCAGAAACATACTGCGCTCCTCCAGAGGATGGACGCCTTGAGCCATCCACCTCAGTAGGACCTTGCCATTGCCTGAGTCAGGGGAGGGGCACAGCATCCTTCTCTTTCTCTCTCTCCACCCTTTCTTCCCTTCCCTCCTTCCCTTTGAGTTTTGGATGCATTGCTACTGTCTCTGCTTTATTCTGTGAATTATAAACCTGTGAGCCTCCTTTGTCTGCCTTGGTTATACTTTATAGCAGATATGGCTGCTGCGCAATGGTTGGCTCATTTCCTGAGTTTTTATTACATTCATTTAAGTGAGTAGCACAGAATGCCTAGAATCAGTGAGTCACAGTTCCATATTCTCAAGAGATTAAATCTGTTGTCTATCCTGGTTTCATTAAGTAAGGAAAGGGGATCAAGAAGCATATAGTAAATAGCATGATTGTAGCTGTCCTGAGGGTGGTGAATGGGTTGTGAACTGGCAAATGCCCTTAAGTGTGTAATGACTGACCACAATGATATCTTCTCAAAACTGTTAAATTGAAGCTGGGCACTGTGGTTCCACTTGTAATCCAAGCACCTTGAGGGCCTGAGTCAGGAGGATTGCAGGTTTGATGCCAGCTTGGGTAACTTAGCAAGACTGTGTCTCAAAATAAAAAAATATAAAGGTCTGGCACTATAACATTGAATGCCCCTAGGCTCAATCCCCAGCATTGTGCATACACACAAACACACACACACACACAAAAAAAAAAAAAACACACACACACATTATAGGATTGAACTGTATCACAGTTCATCAAGGATTCAACTTTCAAAAGGGTAAATTCTTTTATAGAAAAATCTTTCATACAACCGTATTAAAATTCCATAAGAACTTATATTCCCTCAGTTCTCAATTTTGTTTTGTATAAATATTATTCTTCAAACAAAATTGTAGGGCTAGGAATATAGCTCAGTTGGTATAGTGCTTGCCTTGCATGTACAGGTTCTGGGTTCAATCCCCAGCAACACACACACACACACACACAAAATTCCAAATTGTATAAAATTTGCTTTGAATTTATCTATAAAATCTTAACATATAGCTTGTGATTTGAGAAAATTCTGAAAGAATTAACCTCTGAAAGGTCAACTCAACCAACTAAAAGTGGATTTTAAAAAAAATTATAGTTGTAGATGGACAGAATCCCTTTATTTTATTTGTTTATTTTTATGTGGTACTGAGGATGGAACCCAGTGCCTCATGCATGCTAGGCAAGTGCTCTGCCACTGAGCTACAGCTATAGCCCCAGAAAAGTGGATTTTTAAAGAGAGAGAAACTTAAGTCATTTTCTGGAAATTTCTCTTATTAGGAAGTTTACCACAGTAGTTTGAGGCACTTGTCTTTGCTGTACTAAAGTTAAGTGTTATGTAAGCAGTTTTCAATATTTTACTTAATAGATCTATAGATAGAATTCAAGAAAATGACTCGATCACAAAATACTGTAGATTTTTTTCCACTTTAGTGAAGTTAGTTTTCTTTCCACAGAGCATTCTACTGATGAACACATTCGTTGAGAAGAATAACTTATCATGAAACAAATTGGTTATTCCAATATTAAGCAGTAGGGTAAAATGATGGTTAAGACGAGGAGTCAAATCACTCTTTAAGCCTCACTTTCTTCATTTGCAAAATGGGGTTCTGGTTTCAGTTGTGTAGAAAATCACCCTGAACTTAGTGGTATAAAACCTGGGTTAAGACTTTAGAAAGGACTTGGTTGGGAAATTCTCCTTGGAAGGTGTCTCAGGCAGTTGCAGTCGCCTGACAGTTTGACTGGCCTGGTTGTCCAAGATGGCTCACTCACATGACTGGCAGCTGAGGCTGGCTGTTGGCTGGAAGCTTAGCTGGCACTGTTGATTAGAAACACCCATATATCACTCTCCAGCTTGATCACCTTTAGTAGTAGGACTTTTTAAGTGATGTCTGGTTTTCCTGAAACAAATTTCCTGGGAGAGGGTGGTAGAAGTTGTAGGCCTTTCTGTGACATTGCTTTGGAAGTTATGTGACATCATTCTACTATACTCAATTGATCAAATCCTATAGGTTTGAAGGAAGACATACCCAGGACCCACCCTGTTGATTTGGAGGAGTGGCAAGTTCACATTGTAGAAGAATGATTAGGATAGGAGATACTGTTGTGTCTGTATTTAGAAAATACTGTCTGCCACATGTAGATTTTATTATTGCTGATTGCATGAGTTGTAATGAGAAAATTGAACAAGTGCATGGTGAAGTCCTAAATATAGCCTGGCACATCAGAAAAAAGCAACAGATGTTAATACACTTATTATTTCAAAACTAACCTTTGGAGAATTTTTCAGTTTGGAATAAACACTATTTTGACATTCTGAATTATTTTCTGGTTCTCAGAAATATCTGATTAAGTTTAGACAGGTCACAGCCAAAAGTACAAGTGAAATTGGATGGAAGTGTATTGTAGTTACCTTTGAATTGTCTTTTTGAGTTCTGAAGTACAGAGTAGCCTTTGTCTGAAAGTCAAATGTCCCATGTCAGGGAAGTATTCTCTGAGGCTCTTTTGCTTGCTTTGAGATAATGAAAATGCTTTGTATTGGAACTTAGTGTTAGCACCTATTGCTTTTTCCTTTGTTTTCTCACCTGTAAGTATGTTGTAACGATGCAATTGATGTAAACTTTCTTATCATGGTTTTCAGGAGTGTTCTTTAGGATTAGAAGAGTCACAGATTTTCAGACATTAGAACTTTAGCAGTGGTAACTTTGCCTTTCCAAAGTAATTTGAAATGAGCATACCAGACAATGAACCTTCCTCATACTAACTCAGCTTGTGCTTTGTTGTCAAGCTGTGTTGATTTAGACTGTCTTTTCCTTGGCTTTAGAAATCAATGTCACAGCTGTGGGAGGTAGCTGGCAAATTATGTTCTCTTTATCTGCCTTTAGCTATGAAATTGTGTTCTTCTTATCACTGTAGGTTGAAGGACATCTTCTTACCTGACCACTTTGATTTGAGGGTGATGTCAAAGGGATTTTGACTCAAATAAATATTCAGTTGGGGCAGGAATGACAAATAGAATTTTTTTTGTGGCCTTGTTTCAGTCAGGATAAATGTAAAATGAATTAAGTAAGGAAAAATATTGTTTTTTAAAGAGAGAGTGAGACAGGAGAGAGAGAGAGAGAGAGAGAGAGAGAGAGAGAGAGAGAGAGAGAGAGAGAGAGAGAGAGAATTTTTTTTAATATTTATTTTTAGTTCTCGGCGGACACAACATCTTTGTTGGTATGTGGTGCTGAGGATCGAACCCGGCCGCACGCATGCCAGGCAAGCGCGCTACCGCTTGAGCCACATCCCCAGCCCCAGTAAGGAAAAATATTAAAGTAACAATTTTGTTCTCTTTTTACTATAAAATAATTTATGAGCCTCATAGGAAATTTTAGAAAATCCAGGCAAGCAAAAAGAGAAGAATAAAAATCACCTGTATTCTTATCACCTAGATGCAATAATTTTTAACATTTTGGAATATGTATCCTGGGCATACACATATACATACACACCACAGATTTTTAAAGAAATGGATAATGTTATTTAGTATATTTTTATCTTGCCCATAGGTTAATTTAGAAGTGGAAAAATCAGCCAACATTATTTATCATACTATTGGCTAAATACTACTGTAGTTTGATTAGATCCAAGGAAGAAAATGTAATTCATGTCATCTACAACTTTGCTGCTTGAAGGAAAATCCTCCAAATGTCAAGATCTAGTCAAAGATAGATTCAGGTTTTGTGGGTCTACTCTTGTACAATTTAGGAGGCCCTTTCAAGAGAAAAAGATAAAAATTATAAATACAGCACTTTAGAGTCCAACCTTTTGCCTTCAAAAGGGCCTGAAGTGAGTGAGGGGCCTTTAAGTCTTAGCTTCATTAACTTCATGGTAAATCTTCTTTTGGGTCTAATGACCTTCCTTTTAAGCTTTTTTTTAACCTGCGATGAGGTATTTTCAGTGGCTGTCATGTTTCTTGTGACCTGTGTGTTCTCCTGGTTCATTTTGCTGGAAGTCCTTCTCCAGCATTTTATTTCACACTGGTATACTATACTCAGAGGGTTTGTATGTTGCATATGCATTTCTTTTGCCCAAACTTGATTAAATGTTTGGATTAATTTAGAAATCTAAATTAACTTTTTCCCAACTGGAAGGATAAAGAAGAAACTAATAAAAAAAATGAATAAAAACTAATAAAAATTATCTTTGAAGTCAAATGAGTGGGCCATGGGGAGAGTGGGAAGGGTAGGAATGAAGGCTCTTCACACTTTTTTTCTGTAGTTTCATCCTCTTACCAAATTAAAGTGTTACTTTGAAAAATAAAACAAACAGAAACACATTAATCTTTTCTTGCCCTCAACATTTTAAAGCTGTTGTCCCTTTGTCTTTGAGTACTGAATGTTGTTAAGAAGTTTGTGGTCGTTCGTTTCCTTTTTTTGATAACTTGTTTTGTCCCTTCTCTGGAAGCTTTCAGGTTTTTCTCTTTACCCTTGGAGGTCTGAAATTTCATTAAATTGAATCTTGCATTGGCTCCTTTCAAAATTAATCTTGTTTGGCTCTACACAGACCAATTTATTTATTTATTTATTTTATTTATTTCTTTTATTAAAGGATATACTTGTCTACTCAATAATGTGAAAGTAAATGCTCCTTTAAAGCATGTGCTCATGTGTTAATAGATTAAGTATATACATTTCCCTCTAATTTTGTCAACAGCAGAATTATTTCACTTAAAAATCCAATTTTTCTAAAACCTGTACTTATTAAAGGCATTTTTTTCTTTTTTTAAATTGGTTGTTCAAAACATTACATAGCTCTTGACATATCATATTTTATACATTTGATTCAAGTGGGTTATGAACTCCCATTTTTTACCACGTGTACAGATTGCAGTATCACATTGGTTATACATCCAAGTTTTTACATATTGCCATACTAGTGTCTGTTGTATTCTGCTGCCTTTCCTATCCTCTACTATCCCCCCTCCCCTCCCCTCCCCTCCCATCTTCTTTCTCTACCCCATCTACTGTAATTCATTTCTCTCTCATTTTTCCCCTTTCCCCTCACATCCTCTTATATGTAATTTTGTATAATTTTGTATTTCCATGCAATTCCCCTTCTCTCTCCCTTTCCCTCCCACCTCTCATCCCTGTTTAATGATAATCTTCTCATGCTCTTCCTCTCTGCTCTGTTTTGAGTTGCCCTCCTTATATCAAAGAAGACATTTGGCATTTGTTTTTTAGGGATTGGCTAGGCTTCACTTAGCATAATCTGTTCTAATTCCATCCATTTCCCTGCAAATGATATGATTTTGTTATTTTTTAGTGCCAGGTAATATTTCATTGTGTATAAATGCCACATTTTTTTATCCATTCATCTATTGAAGGGCATCTAGGTTGGTTCCACAGTCTAGCTATTGTGAATTGTGCTGCTATGAACATCGATGTGGCTATATCCCTATGGTATGCTCTTTTTAGGTCTTTGGGGAATAGTCCGAGAAGGGGAATAGCTGGGTCGAATGGTGGTTCCATTCCCAGCTTTCCAAGGAATCTCCATACTGCTTTCCAGATTGGCTGCACCAGCAATGTATAAGTGTACCCTTTTCCCCACATCCTCACCAGCACTTGTTGTTGTTTGACTTCATAATGGCTGCCATTCTTACTGGAGTGAGATGGTATCTTAGTGTGGTTTTAATTTGCATTTCTCTGATTGCTAGAGATGGTGAGCATTTTTTCGTGTATTTGTTGATTAATTGTATATCCTTCTCTGAGAAGTGTCTGTTCAGGTCCTTGGCTCATTTGTTGATTGGGGTATTTGTTTTCTTATTGTTTAATTTTTTGAGTTCTTTGTATACTCTGGATATTAGGGCTCTATCTGAAGTGTGAGGAGTAAAAGTTTGTTCCCAGGATGCAGGCTCCCTATTTACCTCTCTTATTGTTTCTCTTGCTGAGAAAAAACTTTTTAGTTTGCGTATGTCCCATTTGTTGATTCTTGATTTTAACTCTTGTGCTATGCCACGGCTGCAGCAAAATAACCGGGGGGGGGGGGGGGGGTGACGAATAACTTGTGTACATTGATACATCAGGAGTAGGAGCCATTTATTGTAGGACAGGAGCAGTATTTATACATTCCACACAGCTTATCTTAATTAACATAAAATAGATACAGCAGTCAACCAATAAGGAATCTCCACACTTAATGGCTTGCTGGCGTTACTTCACAAACCACTCCCTCTGGCATTTTGCCAGGCATCATCCAGACTTGTTTACAGACCCTAACAGTGCTATAGGTGTCCTATTAAGGAATTTGGAGCCCGAACCCACGAGATGGAGATTAGAGCCAATTTTTTCTTCTATCAGACACAGAGTTTCTGGTTTGATACCAAGCTCCTTGATCCATTTTGAGTTAAGTTTTGTGCATGGCGAGAGAAAGGGATTCAGTTTCATTTTGTTGCATATGTATTTCCAGTTCTCCCAGCACCATTTGTTGAAGATGCTACCTTTTCTCCAGTGCATGCTTTTAGCACCTATGTCAAATATAAGGTACTTGTAATTTTGTGGATTGGTCTCTGTGTCCTCTATTCTGTACCATTGCAGACCAATTCAGGGGTATTTCCTTTCTTTTCCCCACATTTTTTAAATTGATGCATTATAGTTGTACATAATGATGGTATTTGTTGTTACATATTGTGCCTCCATACAATATGACAATATAATTTGTCTAAAATCTCTCCAGCACTTCTCCTCTCCCTCTCACCCTATGGTTTCTTTCCTCTACTGATTTCCCTTTGATTTTGATGAGACTTCCCCGCTTCTTTTCCTTTTTCCTCTCTAGCTTCCACTTATGAGAGAAAATACAGAACCTTTGACCTTCTGAGTTTGACTTATTTTGCTTAACATAATGATCTCTTATTCCATTCAGGGGAATTTTTTTCAGCTACTTCTTTGAGTATTTCTTCCTTTTCATTGTCTCAGTTCTTCATTTGCGACTTTTAAGACAGATGTTTGACTTCTGGATTCGTCCTCCACATGTTTTAAATATATTTTTGTACTTCTGAATTCTTTAATTTTTAGTCTCTGTTATAGGACATTAAACTTAATTGATTTCTAAAAGTCTTCATGTTCACTTTATTGTTCAGTCCAGTGTAATTTGTTGATAATTACATTTTAAATATCCAAAAGCTTTTTTGTTCTTTGATTGTTCCTTTTTGCTCAGAGACTGTATACTTTAATGGATACCATATCCACTCAAATTGTTGTAAAATTATTGCATACATTTAAAAAGTTATTTTTAGGTTCCTGTGTCATCTTGAGTTTCTTCAATGTTAGTTGCCTTTTTATTCATCTTTTTACTCTCTCTTCATGTTATTGACCTTTAATCAAATACTAGTGGTATTTAGGCATCTGGTTATAGACACAAATACAAGCTTTATTAAAGTATCTGGTGTGAGTTTTTCTCCCTAGTTAGGTAGGACCATTTCCATAAAAGGCATTTCCCTTGAATGAGAGGGCTCACCTTTGGTTCTGTATAAGTGGGCTGGTTTATCAACAGGTAAACTTTTCTTTAGGGCTGGAGGGTGTGAATCAGGCAGGTCAGTGGCCCTAGCATTGCAGTTGCCCAAGTAAAGAATTCTCTTGCAGTGACAGACTTCAGCATATTTCACCCTCTGGGTGGAGAAGCTTCTCTGCATCTTAACATTTTTCTCTTTTTTTTTGGAACTCAGTAGTTTTCTCTCAGATCTCAATTTACTCTCTACAAATTTTGGTAGATAGCTGATTATTGATTGATTGATTGATTGGTACTGAGGATTGAAATGGGGCACTTTGCCACTGAACTACATAGGCCTTTTTATTTTATTTTTTAAAAATTTGAGACAGGCTCTCAGTTGCTTAAGGCCTTGCTAAATGGCTGAGACTGACTTTGAAATTGTGATCCTCTTGCCTCAGCCTCCCAAGTTGCTGGGATTACAGGCATGTACCACCATGCCCAGCTATGATCACTGATTATTCAGAAAACAGGTCTCTAGCTTTAGTGGAAGAGTAACAACTTCAACTATTATCCACTCTGTTCCTTGGGGAGGTATAGGGAGCACCCCAACTGCTCCAACTATTCCAATGCCCTGTACTTACATGTCTATCTGAGCTTTGGGTAGGTAGTTTCTTCTACAACTTGGGCAGCAGATTGCATTTATAGTATACCTGTGAGATTAAATATCTTTAGTTTGTTTATTGACCATTTGTATTTCTTTTTTCTGTAAGTTTTTTATGCTTAGCCAATGCCTATTTTCACTGTAGGATTTACCTTGTTGAAAAATATTTTGCTTTAATTCACAAGAACTCTTTATATGAAGCAAGGAATCAGAAATGAGATTAATTAGAGATTCAAGGAAAATTAAAAGAATTATGATATGCTGTGGTAAAAACCAAATCCCTTTTTAAAAAGGAAAGTTTTTCTTGCAAAACATGAGAGTTGTAGATATCAAGATGTTGCTGGTTGAATAGATCAATGGAGTCTATTCAGCAGGCAACATCTTGATATCTACAATAGTAGAGACTGGAAAGGAGATTAAAGATTAAAGATTTAACACTGGGAAGGGGGCATAACCAGCTAGATTCACAGCTATATTATGTTTAATCTTTTAAGACCAGGTAATTTCAATGTTATTTGAACTATTATAGGTCATAGTAAAAGACAGAAACCTGTGATTCATTTTGTGAAGCCAAAATAACTGTAACCTAAAATTGAAAAATAAAAGAAAGGCACATATACCAGACTTGCTTTACAATGTGAGGGAAAATTCTAGATTGCTATTAAATAAAAATCTAGTGTTTATCAAAAGGATAATAAATCCTGATCTATGATCTAAAAGATTTGAAGAATATAATTGGTTCAATATCAGTAAAACCTAGCACCATAATCTATGAAAGTAACAAATTAAATTTAAAATAATGTGATGATGTCAATTAGATGCTGGAAAGTCATTTGACAAAATTTGGCCACCATAGAAAAAGAGCAGTCTTAAATAATGAAACCAATTACCAAATGCATGAATAAAACTAATTTGAAAATGGTTTGAATTAGAATTAGGAACTAGATAAGGGTGCTTGATATCAACATTGATATTTGACATTATCTTATAGACTTTCTAGCAAATATAATAGCACAAAATTAAATAGCAAGTTGAGTCATTGGAAAAGAAGAGATAAACACATTTCTTCAAGCTGGTAATATAATTGTATAAAACTCAAGAGATTTAGTAATTTCACTAGAATTAATAAGGAATTAAGCAAATGGTGTGAATAAGGTATTCACAATAAGAACTCCAAAATGCTGACATATACATTTAACAAAAAAGGTAAGATATTTATGAAGAAAATAATTTTACATAAAATTTGAACAAAAGGAAAGACATACCATGTTCTTGGGAAATCTTACATTAAAAAAAACCTGATGGGGCTGGGGATGTGGCTCAAGTGGTGGCATGCTCCGCTGGCATGCGAGCGGCCCGGGTTCGATCCTCAGCACCACATACAAACAAAGATGTTGTGTCCGCCGAAAACTAAAAAAATAAATATTAAAAATTCTCTCTCTCTCTCTCTCTCCATTCTCTCTTACAAAAACAAAAAACAAAAAAACAAAACAAAAAACCTGATTATTTCAAAAGAAAATCCAATGTAACTACATTAGAGTACTGTGTGTGTGTGTGTGTGTGTGTGTGTGTGTTTAAAACAAAGTTTAAATAAAATATAAGTGCTTCAGAATAGCAAAGGAATATTTTATTTGGGAAAATTAAAAAACAGCAATGATGAGCTTGCCCTCCTATATAGGAATACCTACATAGCAAATCAGAATGTGTATTGACATAAAGATAGCAAATGGACTAGTAGAATAAAATGGAGGACCCAAAACATATTCCATTATGTAGTAGACTTATGTTAGTTTATTAGGCTGGAATGTCCAGTATTTAGGCACCAGCAGATTCAGTGGCTGGTGAAGGATTGCTTTCTTGCTTCCAAAATGGTACATTGAAGGCTGTTTGCTTGTGCACATGGTAGAAGGGAAAGAAGGGCAAAATGGGGCTAGCCCTTTCATAATATTGTTCATTAATTCCATACATAAAGACTCTGTCTTCATGATAGTATCACCTCCCAAGGCTTCTACTTCTCAATATTGTTTTAAGTTTCAACATGAATTTTGTGGGCCACACTCAAGCTATAACTCTAGGTAATAAGACAACTATTCTTGGAACTATTTTTTTGCAAAATCTTTCAGGGATGAGGAAGTATGAGCTTTCCCTTACATATATGAATAGCTACATAGCAAATGTTCAGTAGTAGAGCACTTGCCTCACATGTGAGAGTCCTTGGGTTTGAGACCTAATATTCCCAAAATAAGAATAATAATAGGGCTGGGGATGTGGCTCAAGCGGTAGCCCGCTCTCCTGGCATGCGTGTGGCTGGGTTCGATCTTTAGCACCACATACAAAAAAAGATGTGTCTGCCGAAAACTAAAAAATAAATATTAAAAAATTCTCTCTCTCTTAAAAAAAAAGAATAATAAAAAATTAACAATTTATTTTTTAAAATTTGACTATTTTATTTGGCTGATTGGAATAAATGCTCAATATTCTATAAGTGCTTTGAAATCAAAATACTTTGAAACTTAACTAAAGCTTACAGCTCTTATTTTCAGTTTTAATTCTAACCAAGATCAAATTAATGAATATGGAGCTTAGGTTTTTCTGATTTTATTTATTTATTTATTTATTTTAATTTTTTAATTTTTTTTTTTTTAGAGAGAGAGTGAGAGAGGAGAGAGAGAATTTTTTTTTAATATTTATTTTTTTTTAGTTCTCGGCGGACACAACATCTTTGTATGTATGTGGTGCTGAGGATCGAACCCAGGCCGCACGCATGCCAGGCGAGCGCGCTACTGCTTGAGCCACATCCCCAGCCTGGTTTTTCTGATTTTATAGTCAGAATTATTTTAATATTTCAATATTGAATATAATCATTAATTAGACTTATGGATATTTGGAATTCTCACTATCCTTGGCTTATTAAAAATTTAAAAACTGAATAAGGTGGTGGATTTTGGATATTCATTGTATTATTCTTTAAGATTTTCTGTACATCCGAACATTCTGTATTGAAAATCTATTAAATTATGATAAACATTTTAGAATATTGCAGAAATAATAAAAGAAGGAATGGGGTCAGTCATAGGAAGGAACACAGTAGCTCCTTGAGTTGCAAACAGGTAGCCAATACCCTCTGCTATTTGTCCTTGTGGACAGAAGAAATGTTTGGTGGTGTGATGAGAAATATTTAGCTTAGATATAATAAGGAATGTTCCTCTGAAGGAGACCATGCAGCTTCTTGCCCTGTCCTTAAGAACTTCATAGATGCTCTCTGTCTAGGATGGTGGCAGTCACCTGAGGCAGGTGCTGTCCTTTTGTTGGAGAGAGGCAGATATCAAACTGGTTCCTCCAACAGACCTGGGGGCTACCACTATTCATTTGTATTCATTTGTATGTATACAGTTAGCAAGATAGTACTAGGTAGGGAGATAGATTAGTTTCTGCCTGCAATAGACCCACTGGTCTCCACAGGCTTCCCTTTGTGGATTAGCCTCTGCCTTGCATCTCAGACAGAACAGTTCAATTGAACTGAGCACAGGGCAGGGAGAGACCCTGCAGATCATGAAGCCCAACTGTTTGTTCTTCTGGTGATGAAGAGTTCATACCACTTCCAAAAGCATGGGATTTTCCAAGGGAAACAATCTTTATACTATTAGTTGGGCAAATTTCTGCAACAGTAGAAAGTAATTTATGCAAAAAGAGTAGTTGCTAATTATATCCAGAGGCATATGGAGTCTATTTAGTTTAGTGGATAGTTTCCAGAGTGCCACAAATGTAACACTTTAGGGAACAGGCTCTGCATTTTCACCTTGATTTTAATCCTGATATGCCCCTTGATTAGCTATGTAACTTTGGAACCCAGTGCCTTAGTGTCAATGTGCCCTAGTTTTCTCCTCAGTGGACTGGGTATTATAATAATGCTTCTCATAGGGTTTTCTTGGAGGATGCACTAAAATAACATGTAAAGAGCTTGGAATGGTACATAGTAAGCGTTCAGTAACTGTTGACTATTATTATTATTTAGCCTGGTTACATTGTATCTTCTTTTCCAGCCCATGCTCTTGTTTCTAGTTTTCTTAAACAAATTCTAAATCATTTCAGGGATGAGAAACAGCTACTTGCTCTTGGAATTTTCTAAGTCACCCAGCTAGAGGAGTTTTCAAGGCCCCCCAGGAACTTCCTGCTTCTCCAGAACTCTGACCCTGCTTTTGGATTCTTTTGGTGAGAGGCCAGTGAATCATACTATGGAAATGACTTTGGAGTCTCTCCTGTGTTCTCTTGCGCTCAAGGTGTACCGTGGAAAATGAGATTCACTGAACTCAACCCTAGGCAGTACTAAAGACCCTGCTGGGTTACTGAAGTAACTTCCCTAACAATTCCTTGGTATAAGGTATTTTTAAGAGACTTTGTGACACTGTGTATCTAGTACAGACCTGTTATATTTGGATTGATTCCAAGTTTCTATGAAACTTTGAAATGTGAAGTTCTAAGTAGTGACCCACTAAGGAAAACTTTCCCCTCTGTGGAGTGAAGCTATAGAGCTTCTCTTGAGATTCTTCACAACACTGTGCTAACAAGGCCCCAGACACTTCTAATCCCTTGGCTGTTGATTGCTCTAACTTTAAGATTGGAAGTTTCAAATCCCTTGGCTATTGATTTCTCTAAGTTTAGGACTGGAAATTTGTCCCTTTCCCCAAGTTGCAGAGCATACTAACTTTGGATAAATTTTAACGAGGTTGTTGAAAAAGTAAAGAAAAAATGGCAGACAAGGCCCTTCCAAGGGCAGGAGAGTGGGGCTAAGGCCATAGGCAGAGCCACGTTCACCATTTGGCTATCAAGGCCAGAAGTGGACCACACTCCATAGTACTACCTGATATCTACATATTTGTATTTGCTCGTCTTTCTTACTAGAAGGCAAACTCCATAAAGGCAGAGACTTTGACTTGTACATCTCTCTAAAAATCTGGTACAATTTCCTCTCCCACAGCCATTGCATGAAAATGTCCATCTTTTTCATCATTGCCATTGTAATATTATCAACAGCCTCTAATTTTTTTGTCATTCTCCATGTAAAACTAGCATCTCATTATTGTATTTTATTTCTTCTATTACTAGTGAGGTTGAGCATATTTTCATGTTTATTGGTCATTCATGTGTCTCCTGTGAATTACTTAATTCATATACTCTTTACATAGATAAAACATTTATTTTTCTGCTGGATTCCTTTTTCTTCTTTCTTTTTTCTTTCTTTTTTTTTTTTCTTGAGACCAGGTCTCACCAAGTTGTGCTGCTTCAACCTCCCAAGTAGTTGGGATTATATGTGCATGCAATGATGCCCAGCTTTGCTTTTTCTTTTCTGATTGCTTGGCACAAACTATTTTCATTGCTTATAAAAATATCCTTCAATTCTGCAATCTTCTGAGAAGGAAACTGTTGGTCAAATGGGCAAAAATGTATATATAGGTGTTGATCACACCTTGTTTAAAGCATAAAAATATTTAGAAGCAACTTTAAAGTCCAACAACAGAGAAGTGGATGAATTATGGCAGTTTCTCACAATGGAAGACAGTGCAACAAATAAGAATAATGATGCATTTCTGTAGATTGTATTATGTTTTGATGTAAAAAGAGATTTAGCTGGGTGCAATGATGCATACCTGTAAACTCAGCTACTCAGGAGCCTGAGGCAGGATGATCTCCAAGTTTGAGGAAAGTTTCCATGCTCATGAGCCAGTAGTGAGAACAGAGCATCCTGAATGACCTTCTTGACTCCTCTTGCACCTGCTCCTAAGAGGTGTTTTTGCATATCAACATTATTGTACAGCCTTCCAGAGAAAAGTGACTCTTGGGGGGCTGGGGATATGGCTCAAGTGGTAGCGCGATCGCCTGGCATGCGTGCGGCCCGGGTTCGATCCTCAGCACCACATACAAACAAAGATGTTGTCTGTCAAACACTAAAAAATAAATATTAAAGATTCTCTCTCTCTCTCTCTCTCTCTCTCTCTCTCTCTCTCTCTCTCTCTCTCTTAAAAAAATAAATAAATCTTTTCTGTTTAAAAAAAAAAGAAAGAAAAGAAAAGTGACTCTTGGGCAAGTGGGATGAACTTTTAGGATCATCGGCCCTACTTGTACACAAGTGCTTTCTGGGTCAAGAGTCAGAGATACAGAATCCCTTATATAAGTGACTGCAGAGCTGGGGCATCAGAATCCCCTAGGAATGCCTTTTAATGCAGATTTGATGGTCAGATTTCTTTCAGGTTTATTAAAGGAGGAATAGAGATCAGAAATCTATATTTTAAAAAATGGTTCCAGGTTGTTAAATGAGCAGGTTTGGTAACCACTGCACCATCTCGCCTTCTTCAGGAGGGTGATAGCATCACTTGGTGTTGACACCTCGTCCCTTTAATCACCCAAACATTTTTTACATCTTTCTCCACTAGTCAAGTCCAATCTGCCAGCATTTCTGGCCTTTACCACTGTGGAGTCTCTGAGTTTTCCTGCAGGGAGGGACTCATTTTCTTCTAGGCTGTCCCCCACAGAGTCAGAGTTGCTGTTTCAGAATCAGTCTGATACTGTCACTGTTTACCTCATCCAGACCAGAGCTCAGTTCCTTCCACTGCTTTTTAGGATGAACACATTCTTCCCATGACCAGACAGTCTGTGAGCAGGTGCCTCCCAGACTTACCTAAGAGCCATACTCCCCCAGGGGCTCTTCCCTGCTTCACTTTCAACCTCAGCTGCCAGAGGCCTGCACCAGGCTTCCCCAATCTTCAATGGGCAGCACTTTTCTTCTCCAAGTTCTCATTGATTTACATAGTTATAAATTAAGTATGTCTCTCCAAGTAGGCTGGAATTTCCTACAAAAGCAGGGACCATGTTTATTCATTATTGTAGCACTAGAGCTTGGGATATAGTAAGTTCTAAATACCTGCCCTCTTCCTCTATACAGCAATTTTCAGAGAAGACACAGGGTCCTGGGATGGATCAGAGATTTGTAACTCTTCCAGGTGTTCTATTGGTTCATTCAGTTGTTTGTCATGGCATATACAGTATCATATGCCACTCAGAGGTGTAATTCTGGCCTTACCTGGAGTCAGCCATACCATGCGTCATGATTTGATCATTTTCCAACACTTGACATATCTCATTTCTTGTGACTTGTACAAAACATTTATTCATGAACTAAGTCCCAGATGTACCCCTGTCCTTTTGTAGTTTATGTTGAAGGAAAAAGAGACATTAAATAAGTGACCATAAGTCAAAGAATTTTACAAAAGGGGAAGTTGAGTGTAGCAGAGAGAGACATAAATAGTATTCAAATTTAATTTGGGAGCTCACGGTAAGACTCCCCTACAAAAGGAATATATGAGCTAAAATCTGGAGGATGAGTAGGAGTTAGAACAGGCTGCAGGGAGCAGTGCATGTGCAGACTCACTGAACTTTAGAGAGGTGTCTAATGGGAAGCCGAGAACATCCAGTTCTGCCCAATTCTCCCTTGTGAACTGGGGCTGAATCCATCCACACTCTGGGTTGACTCCTTTTCTATCACAAGTGGGTTTGAGATGGTCTGTGTTGGCCTGGACTCTGGGCCAGGTTCAGAGGGAAAACATAGCACTAAACAGAACAGGGAGTGGCGTGTAAGTAGACCAGGGCTTCCTTCTCTGACTTGGATACCACTTGGACAATTGTGAAGTCAATATCACCTAGTACTCTTATTGCAGCGATATTAAGTATCATCACCACCAGTAGATTTTACTTATTTCTTTATTAATATAGAAAAGGAGCCCAAGGCAGCTGGACCAGTAGTACACAGCACCAGGAGTTAATACTATTCTGGTGAAAGGGTTGGCTTTATAAAAGTGAAGGAGCAGACAGGAGCTGCCCTGCTTCTGGGGCCAGGCCCAGCCTACTGCCCAGACTTCAGAGCAGCACATGGAATGAGCCCCTGGGAGAGAGCTGACAGGTTCTTTGCTGGATGAGCTGGAGACCATGGGGACAAATGGTAGAGATAGAGGGTCAGGCAGTAAGAACCATCCTGTAGATGATGAGGGCAGGGACCTGCTGGCTTGAGGCTCCCCAGTGGATCATGAGCAGGGGCTTTTAGTGGTCCTCAGCTCTGGGGGCAGGTAGAAAATGCTGTGAAAAGTGGTGGGCATGGCGAATCCAGACATGGCCCTGGGGTGAAGGGTTTTCCTCCCTCTCTCCACCAGGAGCCACCTTTGCTCTATACTACACATGGGGCTTCACGCCCAAGGCACAAAGGGAGACTCAGAAGTCTCCCATAGGGAGAAGATGGGGCAAGGAAGGAAGTACTTGAGTGTCCTTAGTTTAGGCAGCCAGGACAGGCACAGGGCAGGACAGCAGCATGTCTGCATAATGGGGCTAGAATATGGGATAAGGATAGGCTTGAAGTCAGTCGGTGACCAGCCCCTTGGTGTCCGCCATGAATCTGCAGTATGCACTGTGTGTCAGTAGACCTGCATTCTAGTCTTCATTCTGCCAGAACTATTATCACTCAGGGCTGTGTCACCATGTCCTGCCCTGGTCTCTTTCCTCATCTGCCATTGAGGGCTTTGGATATGACTTCTGAGGTCATGGAAGTGAACAAAGCTTTAGGACCTGCTCTTGGTGGTGAAGTGGGACCTAATCCCAACCAGAACCTGGATGGAGTTGGCATGGGATAGGAGTGAGGAGGTGATGGAGAGGGAAGATGTTCTTGCATGGAACCTACCCCCATAAACACTCCAGAGCTAGGAAAGGCTGTTGGGAGACCTCCTCTGCTCAGAGGAATGAAAGGCCACATAGAGAGGCAACGTGGATTGGTGCAATTCCTTTACAACTTTCATCTGGGTGACACTTGGCATGGAGAGACTGGAGTGGCACTGGGCAACCCTTCATATTCTTCCCCAGGGCGGGGGAGCTCAAGGCCTCTTGTGGCTTCTGCCTCCAGCCCTCAGCATGGGATCAGAAGTGCTCTCTTTCATGGTGGTCCTATCTTGGGGACAGCCTAAGACTCTGCCTGGCTGGCACATGTTAGTTGATGAGGAAAGAACAGAGGGGTGACTAAGCAGACAGGGAGGTGAGAACAACTCTCTGGCTTTCTCCTCTTCCTCTAGCAAGAGCAGCTCAATCCACTGAGTCACAGATCTCTTCCACTACAGCATTAAAGATGTGCGGCTGGTCAGCATAGACATGGTGCGATGCACCCTCAATCTCCTGTGGAGAAAAGACCCATCAGGGTTGAAATGGTCCTTTATACCCAATACTGGAAAGCTGCTCCACCATTTCTTCTCTCCTTAAACTTGCTTTTCACCCAACAGCTCTTATCAGAAATGTGTTATTTGCTTTTGTCTCCCAAAAGCTCCTATACTGGCTAATGCAGATGGCGAAATGATTGGATTATTAGGGCCATAATGCTTTCAATGGATTAATCCATCTGATGGAGTGATAATTTGAATGGATTAATCCATCTGATGGAGTGATAATTTGGTGGTTACTATAAGCAGGTGGGGGCATATCTGGAGTAAACGGGTCACTGGGGGCATGTCATGAGGATTATATATTTTGTCCCTGGCACCTCAACTGCTTCTTAGCTATTATGAGCTGAGCTGTTTTCCTCCACCACATCCTCTGCCATGATGTTCTGCCTCACCAGGGGCCTGGAGCAATAGAGTCAGCTGATTATGGACTGAATCTCTGAAACTGTGAGCCCAAAATAACTTTTCCTCCTCTAAGTTGTTCTTGTTGGGTATTTTGGTCATTAGCAATGCAAACTGACTAACACCTAATGCTCTTTCTTCCTGGATCTTGGTACATTCCTTTGGGAACCAATGACTCTTCATATCCTGTTCCACTTCTTCTTTGGCCATTCACTGTATCTTTCCTTCCATGTGAGTTCCATCACTATTCTGCTCCAAAACCCAGGAAACCAGGGCTCATGGGTGGCACCCAGCCTAGAAGCATGCTCCTTGGCAAATGAGAGGAAGGAATAAGAAAAAAGGAGAAGGCAGAAGTGTAGCAGGAAGTCTTCATGATGATCTCTACTATTCATGACACTGGTTTGGGGCAGGAATTATTTGGTGAGGGGTGCTGGAGTGGCAATGTGTGTATGCCTGGCTGCTGGACAAGAACCTGCCTTTTAGCTAATTGGGCTCTCCAGAAGTGGGAAGTCTCTAATTTTGATATTACCAAGACAGTCAAACATTTCAAATCTAATGTCCTAGCTCAACCTGTTCATTCTCCTTTTCACCCTACTCTGATCATCCTTCTCTACCCAAGGCAGAGTTGTTTGAAGGAGAGTCAGTTAACATGTGCTATCATTCAAGTCATAGCATTTCCACCTTGGCTCCCCCTCCTTGGGTAGACTAACATACCATGTCTCGGACATAGGAATCTGGCCGCTGCATCTTCACTTTTTTTCCCGTGCTAGTATCTATCCAGGTGTTGGCCCCATAGATCATGGTGATGGGTACATCTTTTCGAATTAAATGAATTCTCTCCAACATGGGGCGCCGGGCCCAGCCAAAGGACTCCATCATGGCTTTGAATGCTGTTTCACCACTGACAGAAACAAACCAGGGTAAGACAATGAATATAATAAATCCTGCAGCAGACAATGTCAACTTCTTGGTCTCTTCAGAGGCTGGGACAGAATCTTAGTGCTGTTTGTATTTCCCTCAAAACCCAGCACTGGGCTTATTAAATACTGATAAGATTAGGAGATGATGGAATCATCACACAATGGAAAACCCCATGGCACAGAGAACCATCCAAGAGTGAAATGGACTGCTTTCATTCTACAAATATTTATGTCATGCCCTGGGCTGGTGAGAGAACATATGAATGACAGATGAGGTGCCTGCCCTCCTGAAGCTCACATTTTGGGAAGATGAGTGTTAAATAGCTAATCATATGATTAAGCATTTAGCTTAAAATCTCTTGGGGATTATGAAAGGGTAGTAGAGAGCCGTGAAAACACAGACTAGGAACTTAGCTTGTTGGGTGGAGGGTAAGGGAACCAATTGAGGTGAACTCTGAAGACTGAGGACTATAGCAGTAAAGAGGGCCTCCTGAGGAGACTCTGGGATTAAAAACCAGTCTTAGGAAGACTAGGGGAATAGTGATTTCTGCTAAAGAGAAGCAACAAATGCCAACCCAATCTACTTTACTCTCTGGTCATTTCCTAGATAGAAGTAACTGAGGCCATATCATAAGGTATCTGCAAATCTAGTGTAGACTCCAGCTTTCAGGGGTCTGAGCCACCTTCAAGGCTCTGCCTGTTTACTATGGTTATACCTCTGGTCTCCTTTGCACCCCCAGGATGAATTCTGCCAAGGCCACAGGAACCTGAGAACTTTTCCTTAATATGTCACAGCAAAGTAGATAAATCATGGAATTTGGAGTCAGACAAACATGAATTCAAATTCTGGCTGTTTCCTTAGCAAGGCCTGTAAACAGGATACACCTCAATTTTCTCATTTACAAATTTTCTCATGATTAAGAGAATGAAACTAAATACAAAACCCCTAAGTTTAAGTGAAGTGAAGTAGATACCCCTCAAACATTTTTCTCTTTGCCAGATGTCATGTTTTCCAAGGGACTAATCAAAGTCATCAGGAACTTATCAGTTACAACTCAAAAAACTCAGGGAATTCTAAAATTGAGCAATGGCAGTTGGGGGTAAGGGAGATGGTTATCATGATGTCATCTTTGCTTCCTCTAGGACATGAATAAGTTGCAAGATTATTCTGTAACTTGGACTTGGTGGCTATTGTACAGAACTAGGTCCATGGTAAGGAAAATTCTGAGGGAAGGGCAGGAATAGGCCTATAGGACTGATGCTGAGCATGTAAGGGCTGAGATGAGCTACGAGCAGGAAGACAGAGGTGTCTGATGTGACTGGGGAGGGTTTTTGTTGCACTGCTTTACTGGGTCCTTCCATTAGCTGAACTCATGTGCAATGTTGGCAGGACAGCTCCCACACTACCCCAAAGTTCTCTGAGGCTAATGCTGATAGTATTGCTGGAAGGCAGAGCCCCACCTTCTTCACAGCTTTGGGCTCAAGGCAGGTAACTTGGAAAAGCCTAGTAGGGCAGTAAGTGACCTTAGCTCCTGAGATGCCTCCCAGCAACTTGGGGAGAGGACTCCACAAAGGTGGTGCCACCAAAGTGGCCTTTTGTTTTCTGCCATTCATAGGGCATCTATTATAGGAGAAGATTGCCTCCTTGGCTTGGCCCTGGCTGTCAAGCAACGGGACCTGCTGTGTCAATGAGTTGCCAGGGATAGACTTTCTCAAGGTTCCAGGGACACCTTCAAACCTCCACAAGAGTGGGAATTTGTGTCCCAATGATTTTATTTCAAAGTGCACATAATTAAATCAAACACATACCCTTTCACTCAACAATCCTATTTGTAGGAATGTATTCTATAGATGTATTATATGTGTATATAAAGGAATATGTGCCAGGAGGTTCTCTGAAGCAATGTTTGTTAACATCTTAGATTGAAAATAATGAGGAGATTTAGGAACTTCAGGTTGGGAATGATGTTCTTTCTTTTACTTTGCTTTTTTAAAAATTACTATGTTTGTATCACTTTTTCAATTAAAAAAAAGTCTTTAAAAATGTTTCCTAGACTCTTGCTCATCAGGCCAACTGCCTATCTCTAGGGAAGAGGGAAGACCTTTCTCTAGAGATGGACAAAATGTTTAATTAATCTATTATCTTCTACATCCCTTTGTACCCATCCCTGGAGAACCCTTTGGAAATGATCAAGCCTGCTACTACATATGTGTGTGTTCCCCTGAGCCAGTGCTTTATAGAAGAAATAAAGCACAGCACTACACAGCGGAAATTTTTTCTTTACACCATCCACCCCAAGTGGGCCCGGACAGCTGCCCTCACCTGGGATTCTGTGCATTGCAGTGGTAGATATACTCTGATATAGTATCATCTTCAAAGAAGTCTGCAAATTTACGCTTGAAGTCTGGCCGAAATCGCTGTACCAGGCCAGGCCCTAGGAGGGGATAGAAAAACATGAGTGGCCAGTTTGGGCAGTGCAGGGGATATGTTTAAACAACTTTAACCAAACATTATTTCTCTGAAGGGTTTATTTGCTTTATGCATTTAATATTATAGTGGCAAAAAGAGTACAGAAGTCTGCTGGAAAACTCCAGTTGACTTCAAATGACAGTTAGTTGGTCACCTAAGAATTTAAAGATAGTCTAACATCACTGAGAAACCAGGTTATTTTCAGCTCAATGAAGTCCCAAGGTCTTTTCCTACAAGGACCATAAACTCCACAAGAGTCCATGGCGGAGATGTTTTTCTTATAGTCTGAGCCATGTTTTCTTTCTCCCTGGGACCCATATGGCCTTTTAACCTTCTGAAGGGAGTAGATGAAACTGGACCACCTCCCAAGAGTCCTCTCATTTTCAAGCCTGAAATAAAAATATGTGGAGAGGTGTCCTTAACGATCTGGCTCAGGGCATGTGTTAGAACAATCTGTTCCTTTCACCTTGCTTGATGGTATACATCCAACCAGTAGAGCACCCAAAGAGACTGTAAAAACTGAGCCTAAGGGTCAATTTCTCATCTCTCTCTCTCTCTTTTTCTGTTTGCAAGAAGTAGCTGGGGAGGTGCAGTGTGGATATCTATGGGCCCTGCCCCTCTGCTGACTCAGTCTTCCATGGTTGCCAGCCAAACACCTCAATAGCTCTGATACACTGCGCAAACCTGCCAGATCCAAGGCCAGAAAGGGAGATGGTGGTTAGAGCAGGGCTTCTCCCTGTAGAGAATCTGGTGGAGTCCACAGTGCTGGGAACACTAAGGTCAGCCCTCTGCCCACATACTCTCCTTTGGCATCTGTGTTCTCTTGCTAGCCTTCTTTTCTTCTAGGACTCTTGAACTCCTACCTCCTACTCAAATGCTAATGACCTCCTTTATTTGGAACCATTCTGTTTTTCTTGTTGGGACCACAGAGATAACTTTTATTTAGCCATTAGATTTAACTCACAGTAATTGACTATTGAACATTACTATGTGTATATATATATATGCCATTAGAACAAAAAAAGGTCACTAATCTTTTCCACAAAGGAAATCTGCCTTTTACTTCATCAGAATAATAAGTTTCCCACAGTGAAGGGTATGGACAATGAAAGATATGAAGAGTAGAGCTACTAGTACTACACCATGGCTCCCCACCTCTACCTCCTTCCCTCCCTTTAACCTAAAGAATCACTTAGGGGGGCTGGGGATGTGGCTCAAGCGGTAGCACGCTCGCCTGGCGTGCATGCGGCCGGGTTCAATCCTCAGCACCACATACAAACAAAGATGTTGTGTCCGCTGAGAACTAAAAAAAAAAAAAATAAATGTTAAAAAAAAAAAAAGAATCACTTAGTACTCAGCAACCCAGAGAAGATGAAGATATAGTGTTTTCTTGAAGCAGGGCATGGCTTAGAAGGGTTTGCTTGCCATTGTGAGTTAATGTTAAAGGCTCAGGCTCTGACCCTCCCTGCTACAGGTGCTGCGTGAGCCCCTGGGATGGGATCCAGTGGTGGTTACTATACCTGAATCCCGGATAGCTTGGTCCTACAAGCTCACACATGTAGCAGAGAAAGAGTCACCTCACAGGCTCTTTCTTTCCCTGAGGGTCTGCCAAGGTATGGGGTAGCTGTTCTGCTCGATCTATTCTCTACATAGCAAAACTTTAAGGGAAAAAATAACCCTCTGAAACACCCAAGAGATCTGGTCCAGATCCCACTTTTTATGAATAGGTGGAGATGGTGGGAAACCAGATACAGCAGGGCTTGGTTGAGTGAGAGAGCCTTGCTTTAAGGAGAGGGTTTCTTCATCAGCAGGATACTCACCCCAGGGCCCAGCCACTCGAAGAACAGCCAGGGGATTGGAACGCCCCAGGACAGAAGCCACAGCCTTGACCCAGGTGGGAGGTGCACGGATCTCACTGGGGTCAGTTGGCCGGAGGGGAAAGCCCCAAGGGTCCACCAGGATAAGGTGTTTAACTCTATATTAAAGGAAGAAAAAGGAGACCATGCTATAGTCACTTGGCACCATAGCCCTTAAATCACCCAGGAAGAACAGGACTATTGGAAATTAATGCTTTAAAGTTCCTACAAGGTAAAGAGTCAAGTCATGAGGAAGAGGAGTGGCTGCCTTCTTGTTACCTTTCAGGGTACTTGATAGAGTAAGAGGTGGCCAGGAATCCTCCCAAACTGTGCCCTAGGAGGATCATGCTGGGGATCCCCATGGTCTCCCTCCATGTCTCTATTGAGGTCACAAACTCATCCTCGGCCCCCTCCGGATCTCTTGGGAATGTTGGCCTTGAGCTTCGCCCAAAGCCAAGCAGATCAAAGGTGTGCAGTGTGCGGCGGGCACTGAGTGAATCCATGTTGAGGATCCAGAGGCCCACGCCGCCCCCAAAGCCATGCACCATCACCAGGGGGGTGCGGTCCTTTTGCTCAGGGCTCACAGTCACCGTCCAGATCTTGTTCTGGTTTGGGAGAGACACATATCGGGCCAGGAACTTGTTCTGGAGACCTGAGGAGGGGAGAATCCCAGGAGAAATCAACAAGACTGTTTTCTGATAGAAAAGTCATTTTGCATGGACTCCTCTTCAGATTTCTCTTGACAGTCCCAAACTCTTCCCAACTTCCCTCAGTTCTTCTCTTGTACAACCCACTGACAATTGATCAACTCTCTTCTTGACCAAACTTTAGGAAAGCTCCTTTTGACCTTGGCCCCCACCCTGTCTTCAGCCTGCCTACTACTTCATAAAAGGTGAGGTTAACAAAAATTCCCTCACCTTTTATAGTTGATCAAGTTCCTCATCTCATACCTTTGACCATCCTTCAGCATAAAGTCAATTTGATAAGAACTCCCCTGTTCTTGATATTTCCTCTTAGTAATTTTCCATCCTCTGAACCCTTCACCCTGTTCCTCAGTTATAAATGCCCCTTCTTGTCCTTGCAGTATTTAGAATAGTCTTGAATAGTCTTCCTAATAGATTCAGTAAGTATCAGAGTAATTCTTTCTTTTATACCACATGCCCCAAAGAATTCAAGTCCAAGCACAATTTGTATACCATTTGCTTGTGAGTAGTAAGAGGAGCCATATTATTCCTTGATGTTATGTACTCAGCTTGCTTTGGGCCCAGGGTGGCAGTGACACCACTGACGCCATGCAGCTCTTGCATCCATCACTTTTTAAAAAATTTATTTATTATAATTAGGTATATATGACATTAGAATACATTTTGATTCATTGTACACAATTGCAGCACAACTTCACATTTCTATGGTTGTACATGATGTAGCATTACACCATATGTGCAGTCATACATGTACCTAGAGTAATGATATCCATCTCATTCCACCATCTTTCCTGCCCCCATGCCCCCTCCCCTCCACCCAAAATTCCTCCATTTTTGCATATCTCCCCCATCCCCATTATGGATCAGAGAGAACATTCAGCCTTTGGTTTTTTGGGATTGGCTTACTTCCCTTAGCATAATATTCTCCAATTCCTTCCATTTACCTACAAATGCCATAATTTTATTATCTTTTAATGCTGAGTAATATTCCATTGTGCATATATACCACAGTTTCTTTATCCATTCATCTATTGAAGGATAAAGCAATCTAGGTTGCTTCCACAGTTTAGCTATTGTGAATTGAACTGCTATGAACATTGATGTGGCTGCATTAATATAGTATGCTGGTTTTAAATTCTTTGGGTATTAATCAAGGAGTGAGATAGTTGGGTCAAATGGTGGTTCCATTCCAAGTTTCCTAAGGAATCTTCATACTGGCTTTCCAGATTGGTTGTACCAGCATCTATCACTCTGGGACTTGGCAGCCAGGTGGAGGGAATTTTGGGCGTGTGTTGAGCCTTGGGCTTAGACACCAAGGTAGGTAGTTTTTGCTCTGTCATCATGCAACAGAGTTGTCTGGGTGATGTAGCCTGGATCTTTCCATTTTGTTGGGCAGGGTTGTAGATAAGGAGGGTAATCTTGGCTGTGGGTAGTAGGGCAGGGTGGGGACTATCATGGGCTAGGCAGATTGAAGACAGGAGAGAAGCCAAGGTCAACTCAGAGCCCAAAGATCTTGTTTGAGCCATTAGCTACTGCTGATTATGGGATGCCTTGCCTCAACATAATGTCTAGGAGAACTGGTCTGTGAGAGTTTCAAACTGTGGTAAGTAGATAGGTGGTAGACCACAGCTGGGTAGAACACAGGAAACAATGTTAGAGAATGAAGGATTGCTGATCCTCAGAAAGGAAGATGGTAAGTTAATAAAAGCTTATGTGTTAAGAGAAAAAGAGAAGGAGGAAGAGAGGAATGGGGATAAGGAAGGAGGGATGAGAGAAGTGTGCATGTGTGTTGTGTGTGTTGACACATTAGGGATTGAGGTGAAGTTGTAGGATGTGGTAAGAGCTGGATGGCTATGGAGAAGCCGAGGAACCACTACCATAGAATATAGAGTTCTCTGTGTGAATCTTCCCTCAGATCATTGCCATATTTTCCTCTACCCCATATACTGTTAATCAGATCTCAGTGGGCTCAGTGTACCCAGCTCTGGACAGATCCTGCATCTTTCTTGGACCTTCTAAGGGAGGGAGGACAAGCTGCACCTTCTACTTACACTGGAGGATCTTGGCTTCCACATTCTTCAGCTGAGACATAGAAGTGGGACGCCAAGTAGGCAGCCAGCTACTCAGCCAGCCTTGAGGCCTAGAACAAGGAGACACGGAGATGTTTACTGGCAACATTGGAAAGGAAATACTGAAGCTCTCAGCCTTGCTGATAGAAGACTTATCAGAGCACAGGGTGTTACTCAGGCTCAGGAGACCTGCCCACTATAGCAGTCAGCAATACTCTACTGCCTGATAGACTGTTACTCTTCCCTGGGAAATGTCTGTTACCAACAACATGCCCATTGTTTCAACAGATACCATAAACTTGACAAAGCTCTTTCTCATTTATTATCTCATTTGTTTCAACTCCCCTTTGTTACTGGTTATCATAATTTATGTTCAAGGAGATTAAAAGGGGAGAGAAAGCAACTTTTAACTAATATTTCAATTATCCTTTTCTAGTCTTAGGACTAGCTGTTCCTTTAGGGTTAGAAAGACAATTTCCATGCCACCTGCCCTCCTGGCCCTGTTTCAGGCTCCTACAAGTGTGAAGCATGTGCCCATGCCCAGTTGAGCTCTCAGGTAACCCAGTTAGCCCAGAACATGGAGATTGGGCAGGCACAAGGCAGTAGAACTGGGTTCAAACCCCACTATGTTTCATACACAGGACACAGGTTAATTTTGGTCTTGTTTTCCAAGAGCAAAGTAAAATGAGTAGAAAATGACTTGCCTATGTCCTCAACACACAGAATACAATAAAACATAAGATAACCCATCCTGCTTTTTCCTCCATACTCAGTGACTTTAAGTCATTGCAGAGCAGAGGTTAAAATCACCCGTGTTGGAATTAATAAACAAACGAGCAACTCCTGGATATGAATCACAGTACTAACATTGATGAGCAGACAGGTGTTATTTAGTTAACTTGTCTAGATATGTAAGGGACCTCATCAGGTGCCCACCACAAATTAGATACTCAACGAATGACAGTTTTTGCTTTTCCTTTACTATCCTACATGATATTTCTTTTTTCTTTAACTCTGCCTAAGTAAAGGGGGTTACAGGACAGATGGCTTCAGGAAGGGCCCGTGAACATCAGTATAATTAATGCAGGAACATTCTGAGGGAGGCTATAACCACAGCCCCCTTGGCACATGGTGGATATCCTCATGATCATTTGAAGCCCAGAACTTTCAATTAGGATATTTCCTTAGAAGTAGAGTTTAGCCTCTTTATTTTACAGGTGAGAAAACTGATGCCCAGGGAGGCCATATAGTATATTAGAAAGACCCTGTCTCAAAAAAAAAAAAAAAAAAAAAAATCCAGATCTCAAATCCAGGTTCTTCACTACCTCCTCCCTGGACCTTCTGGTCTCAGTTTTCAAGGCCATTCATGAACAATCACAATATATAACCACATCTTCATGTGTGTGTTTTCTGAAGGGAGGTGTGATCTAAAACCAGATGGCCAGAGTTATAATTCCACCACTATCACTTAACAATGTAACTTCAGCCATATTAGTTTTCTGTATCAGTTTTCTCATCTTTAAAAGGGAGATAACAGTACCTACCTCATAGGATTATAGAAAGTATTAAATGAGTCAATCCATCTAAAGCACATAAAATAATGCCTAGCACAAGATAAAACTCTCAACAATCCTTCTTTCCCTTCAGTTAAATCACAGGCTCTCTTGCAAGTTATAACTATCAAGAATGTTGGAGGTCTGAAAGAAAAACTTATGTTGCAGGTGAAGTGGTACATCAGTGGTTTTAGCCAGACAAGAATTCTCAAACCATCTAATCTTACACAGAGAGAGAATCCTTTTTAATATTCTGCCAAAATTTTCTGATTGATTGAAGCCTGGGGACCAAGTCAACAAAATTTTGCCAGTTTCATAAGCCAATCTTTCTCTCCATGTCATTCAAAGAGACGGTCGAAAGTCAGATCATAACATGTGGACCCCACATTGCCCTATAATTGTCCAAAGCAGAGCTCAGAGAAATGCTGTCCCATAGAATAGCACCATAGGCTGCTCAGCAGATATTCCTTGGGAAGAGCTTTATTTTACCTTTTTTTCCTTTACCAAAAATTTTACAGGTAAACTCCAGGAATTGGTGCCTTGCACACTGTATCTTTTCAATGCTATTTGGGAGGTAAAGGCTAAGGCAAGGAGCAGAGAAGCCACTTAGCATCAACTTAACTTGGCCAGGGTGGTCTCTTTCATCCTGAAGCAGGTAAAGCAGAAGTTCTGTGTTGGGAGAGAATCCTGTTCTAGACCTCTGTGATCTTGGTCAAGTCTCCAATTTCTAAGGGCACCAAGTTCTTTATTTGTAACATACAGCTGAACATCTTACATCTCTTCAGCTCTAATATTCTGTTTCCCTAAATTATTATAAGTTTCCTCTTGGAAAAGTAGTCTTTGAAAGCAACCCTCTAGGGAGGTTCCTTCAAGACCAGGAAGCTATTTATTATTGTGATACATTTAATTAGTTTTTCAGGCTATCAGTTTTGCAGGTCTGAAAGAGTGAATTCTGAGTCCAAGGCCCTGTTCCTGTGAAACCAAGGCTTGGTTTGGAGCTGAGTCATTCTCCAAGCAACTTTTTCTTGCTTCCATCAGACTGCGAACTGCTAGTCACACCACCTACAGGTGGCATCCTAAACCTGATGCCCTTGAAACAGTTTCTTTTAAAAAAAAAGCACCAAATCTAATTCTGAAACCACTGTAGTAAGGACGTCGTTATGATGATTAAAAGCACTGTCAATAGAACTGTAAGCAGCAACGTGTCTTGGTGGGCGAGAACTAAAGTAACTCTCAGACCCATTACTTCACATCAATCCCGCGCAGGGGAGACCTCAGCGTTCTTCCCACGCCTTCTCCTCGTCGAGCTAAAAGACTCTTTTCACACCCACAACTATAGTCCTGAAGCAAGTCGGGACAAGCACCCTCAGCCGCTACCCCGGCACCCGCGTCCCCAAAGCTTGCTTTCGGGGAATCTCGTGCAATAATTACCACTATGTCTAACCCCTCTGTAGAGGAAAATGAGGGGCAATCGTGAAGACTAATTGGAAAATTCAAAATCACTGAGCTGCTGCAGCAAGCTCATCAACCATCGCTTCCTCGGCTCTGCCCGCCTCTTCTGGGCAAAAGCAAAGCAAGCAAACGCACCCCTCCAGCCCTCCCTGGAAGCCAACCTGAGAAAGGAAAGACGGAAAGGTGTCTAAAATTGTTCCTCAGCCACAGACAGTCCCAGGATCATGGCCCAAAGAGAAAGAGAGAAAGAGAAAAGAGACAGGATTAACTCACTGCTGCTCCAGATCATCAGCCATAGTAAACAAGCCCTGCCGGGTCGAGCTGAGCCAGCCCATCCCTCTGCCTGACGCCAGCACCAGCTGACCCAGAAAAGTATCGGATAACAAAGGGGGCGTGGCCGGTGCGCCCGGCGCCAGAGGCGGGGCCAACGCGGTCCTGGTGGCCCCGGCGATCTGCAGGCAGCGGCAGCTGACAGGTGAACTTAGCCACTGCGGGTTGAGCTGTGGAGCCCTTGGTGTTGCTTCCTATTACTGGCAGAGATGACTCTGGGTGAGGCGAGGTGTCTCAAAATAGGACAGTAATCCTGGCCACACATTTGGGGGACGGGAGATGGGTAGTGCTAAAACTCAAAGTCCCTCACAGAAGCTCCATCAGCCCTCCCTTCTCTCATCAACTACGAAGTCCCAAGTTTTCAATTCTGCTAATATGCCCACGTAATTGACAGGAGTATATTAAAATAGGTTGGAAATAGAGCTTATGATATTATAATTAGCTTATAATTTTATGCTACATATTATATTAAAGTTTTTATAAGTGTTCCACATCTGGGATGATGGGGCAAATTTTTTAAAATGACAGAACCACCTCTGCATTCTGGAACACATGCTTTGGGCTTCCTTTTATGGCTCCCTTCCCCAGATGTCTTCTCTTGATGTTCCTTCTAATGGGAAGCTTAAAATATTTGTGGAAACATCAATGGTTGATCCTACAAAGAGCCTAAGAGCTTGTACCCCAAGTAGATTGTCAGATTTAGAAAGTTATTTTTAAAAACAGGGGGAGGGGACTCCTAGGTAAATTTGAACTTCAGTTTTTATTTTCTTTTGTGATGAAAGTGCTGGGGGTTGAACCTAGGACTTCCCACATGCTAGGGAAGTGCTCTACCCCGAACTACATCCCCAGCCCCCAAATGAATAATTTTTAAGAATAAGCATGTCCCATACAATATTTGGACATAACTGTGCATCCTTACTAGGCCTTAACCTAGATTATGTCAGTCAAAACAGACATTCCTCTGTTCAGGGGATGAGTCTGTAGCTCAACTCTGGTCTCCATCAGTTTGAAGATCTCAAACTCCAGAGGAGAGGAGTGCTTTGAGTATATTTTAGGGTGGGAGACATGGGAGGTGTGGTGACTGGCTTACCCTAGAGATCCTGAGTGTACTTCAGGCTGGCTCAGTAGAGGAACCAAATCTTGAAGCTGGCTGCAGAATTCACTTGAATTGGTAAACAGGGCTTGAAGTCCTTGGAGCTGTCAGATTTCAGATCATCCCCTTGGTTAGGATGAAACCAGACTGGAGTGGTAGTGGAGCATTGGTGGGAGAATGCTGGTGTAGAGGGATTTTCCAAGGCAATTTTCTTTTAAGTTTTCCTGCAGGACTTGAGAGATTCCAAGATTTCTTCTTTCTCGTAAAGTGTTAAACTGATCATTTATAAATATTTAACATTTACAAAAACTGGCATTTGTAGAATTTAGGGGGACTAGGAGTTTGCAAAACCAAACACAGGAGTCCTAAACTTCAGCATGCATAAGATTCATCTTAAAGAATTGTTTAAAAGATAGATCTCCAATCCCTACCCTCAGATTCTAATTCAGCCGATTTGTCTTCATACTAAAAGCTAAAAATTTTTGGAAGTACTGCAGATGCTGGTGTTTGATGAGACCCATTAAACAACTTAGTGAGACCCTGTCTCAAATAAAAAATAAAAAGGGCTGGGTATATGGCTCAGTGGTAAAGTGCCTCTGGGTTCAACACAAACATAGGTTCCAGGGTCAGAAGGATGGATTAAGGTCAATCTTGGCTTTGCCATTTATCTATTGCCCACCCTTGGGCAAGTTATTTTGTATCTCTTAATTTCTTCTTCAAGCTTGTGCCTTGTGAGAATTAACTAAGATAATTCAAATAAACATTTAGTATCCTTACTTGTGCTAAAAATGTTTCTATTATTCAAGGTCAAGCATTATGGTGGGGATTATGAATGCAAGTATCAAAAGGAAATAAATTAACCAATTAAGGAAATTAAAAGGAAAGAAATAATTCACTGGTTTTCAATTACACATTGGTTTTTCCATATGCTGCCACCCAATATTATTATTGGTTTTGTAGAACTGGCAATTTTGTATTCAGAGCTCAGCTCAAACTTTCCCTCTTCTGAGGCCTCTGTTGACCAAAGGGTCTAAAAGAGTCCCATCATGCTATTTTCTTAATATTACTTATTTCTATTTGAAATTATCTTGCATATTTTTTACTCATTTATTATCTGTTTTCCTCAATTGGAGATTAAGTTGTCTGATTCTCTGTTTTGCTCCCAGTACCTAAAACATATGTATAACAGATCAGGTGTTAGTATTTATAGGATAAATGAATGGATGAAAAGTCTAGTGAGGCTGGGTATGAAAAGTCTAGTGAGGCTGGGTGAGACTGGGTGAGGTGAGTTGTAATTCCAGTTATTTTAGAGACTCTCAAATGTGAGGCCAGCTTTGGCAACCTAGGGAGAATCTGTCAAAAAGAAAAAAAAAAGTCTGGGGATGTAATTCAGTGGTAGAGGGCCACTAGTTCAAACCCCAGTGGTCTGGGTTGGGCAGGGGTGGGGGGGGGTCGGTCTAGTGAGGAGGCAGAGGCATATAAACAATTACTTATAAAACCATGTGCCAGGTGCCAAGGACTTTGGAAGCTGTAATTTAATTGGGCCATGTAGGAAATTCTGACACAGGATAGCAAAATGTTCCACTTTTCTGAGAATCTATAAGATGTAAGTTTTTTAAAGTACAGATGATTGGGCAAAACTGATATTAAAACTCTCTAGACCCTACCTCAGGAGGTAGTGCAGAAAAGCATTTGTATTTTGTTTCCATGTATGCCAAATCAGCTTTTCTTGGAAGCAGGAAATTTGAATGTATGGAAGATGCCTTTTGTAATTAATGTTATTAGATCCCTTAAGGTATCTCTAGAGCTGGGATAACTCAGGATTAGGCTGGATCTGCTAAAATGGTACAAAGTGGAAAGGACTCTCAGTGCCTATTTTAGAAAAGCTTCTCAGGAGAAAATGTAAGGTGACTTTTTTCTTCTTGCCTTCCAGACAAGACATATCATATACAAATGTGAAAGAATAATTTTTATTATAACTCCAACATGTGCGACTTTATATGATTAAAGTATTAATATGGCCAGACATGGTGGTGCATATCTGTCATCCCAGTGACTCAGGAAACTGAGGAGGAGAATCCAAAGTTCAAGGCCAGCCCCAGAAATTTAGCAAGGCCCTCAAGCAACTTGGTGAGACTCTGATTCAAAATAAAAAATAAAAAAGGTCTGAGTATGTAGCTTAGTGGTAAAGCACCCCTGGATTCAATTTTAAGTGCCAAAATAAAATCAATCAATCAATAAAGACAGATGGAAATAAAAATAATAAAAATTAAAATGGACTGGGTATGAAGCTCAGTGGTAAAGTGCCTCTGGGTTCAATTCCCAGTATCAAAATAGTAATAATAACATACTAATGTGACTGTTTTTTGGGGAATGCTGGGGTTTGAACTCATGGCTTTGTGCATACAAGGCAAGCATTCTACCAACTGAGCTATAACCCCAACCCATTAATGTGGCCTTTATGAATGGAAATTAATTTGACAAATTCTCTTTTCTGTTTGGAATATAAACATTCCAAAAGAATGTGGAGCTGATAAACTAATAGCTCTGGCCTTGCAGGAACAGATGATTTTTTTTTTTGTTTGCAAATGGGTGTCACTTCCTTTTGAATGAACTATGAACAAGGTGTGATTCTTAGACTAAATGTAGATACTCAGTGAAACAGTTCTAAAGTTACTGTGTCCAAAGATAGCCACATGTGGCTACTAAGTTTTAAATTAATAAAAATCAAAATTTCCTTAGTCACATTAGCCCCATGTTTCAGGTGCTCACAAGCCATGTGTGTCTAGTTGCTGCTATATTAAACAACCCAAGGACAGAAAATTCTACTGGACAGTGCAGTGTTGCTTGGGCACTGATGATTTCAGCTCCCCATTGCAGGGAGTACAATAACTCTTATTAACCAAGAGTTAATAATGCCCTTGTAAAGGAAAATATGGTAGACTCTCTTCTGGGTACTAGGAAGGGAACAAAATTGAGGCTATTATGGGACTTTCAAAGAGCTGGGAGGGTGGGAAATCAGACAAAATAGCTTGCAAGTTGTTCCACTACCTCAGGGACTGGAAGCCTGAAGGAATATGGGTTCATTGAAGATATCTGCTGCTTGACTAGGACTTGGATCAGAAACCTGATACTTTAGAAATTTGACTTTGTGCTGTCTGCAATTTTATTCCCCTTAAAAAATTTCCCTTTTGAGCATAATAATTTTATTTTATTTTATTTTATCTGTTCTATTAGAAAACAAGGAAAAGAGGGGTTTTCATCAAACTAGGGCCATAGTTTAAAAGATGGACTGTTAACAAGAAATCACAGTAGAAAGAAGCAACAGGAACTCTTAAAGCAAAAGAGAAAATACAAAAAAATAAGAATTGGAAAAGAGACTCTTACTGAGATTTTTTTAAAAAAATAATCCTTTTCTACTCAAATTTTGAAGGATTTGTGTTTCTTTTAGTAAGGAATGTACTTTCTTATTGTAGAGTGACAGGATGTAGAACCATGAACTTTACCCATAGAGGGGGAGCCTTTTTGCCTCTCTACTCTCCCATTGTTTTATGATGTTAATTGTTTCTGTAATAAAACCTCTAAGGTCTACTCTGACTTATGCTTCAGCTTATAAATATGATTTGGCCTTTTAGAATTGTCTGGGTTGCAGTTCTTCTAGTGCCATCTTGTGTGTGCCTAGAATACTGGGACTTTGGAGTGTGGCCAACTTTTAATTATTCAGAGAAATAGGGGAAGTAGACATAGTTGATTTTCAGAACTAATAATATATATGTAAATACATGTATATATGTAAATGATAAGAGTAAATATGTATTGAACATTTATTGAATATTTGTTGTGTGTCAACCACTAATGCTAAGTGGTTAATGCTTAGCATGATCTCATTTAATCCATACAACATTCTAGTGACTTAGATATTGTTATTTTCATTTTGTAGAAAAGGAAAATGAAACTGTCAGACTCACCTGTTGGGCTAGATAACTAGTAAATCTTAGAATTGAAGTTCAAATCTAGGTTTGTATGACTCAAGAGATTGCAATCTAACTCCATTACTGTGCACATAAAGTTTTATATATATATATATATATATATATATATATATACATATATATATATAGAGAGAGAGAGAGAGAAGGAAAGAGAGATTGATTTATATATATCTATGTAGATGTTCTAATTTATACTAATTAAAACCAACACCAGTGTTAGCAACTTTATATTGATATATCAGTTAAATAGAATCATAAGCTGAACAAGGAATAAGATCTTATCTTGTTTTAAGTACTCCAGAAAAGTTTTAGTTAATTATATTAGTGGAACTTTGCAGTTCTCAGAAAGGGATGCATTCAGTAAGTGAATTTGATGTTTTTCATCTCTTCTGCTTTCTTCCTGTGGGAGTTCCCATGAAGATGTTAATAATGATGGTTGACAAGGATCAAAGGCAGGAAAACATAAGGAAGTGTGCTGGAAGGAGCCTGGCGGATGGAATGGAAACCCCTTGAGAAGTTCACTCCTGAATAATTAAAAAGCATCTGCCCAGCCTGTAAAGTCTGAAGTTGAATTCTACTCTTCTACTTGCTGATGAGGCAGGGAGAAAGGCTCAACTGTCAGAGAAACTAACATTTTCTACCATATTATGTTGAATAGGAACCAGTTTGGTTATCGACTCTTTTTTTCAGAGCAATATAAGAGGGCTTAAGCTGAATTTAGTTCATATGACAGTAAAAACCTCTTCAAATAAACTGAAAAACTTCCTAAGGACATTTCTCTTTTTTTCAAGAACTTAAGCAAGCCTTTGTTTATCACTGAAAATCAATATATTTGTTGATGCTGATGAATTTTCAGTCTAAACGCAAATAAAAGTCAAAATGAAGAAAAGTTGTTCACTTGCTGTTTTAGAAATTTTGCTCCTGTACCTAAGACAGCTCAGAGTTTTAGAAGCTGAAATAAAGTTCCCAGTTATGTGCCAGAAGGCTTGGAGTTGAAAGGCAAAGGCAAAGTAGGTTTAGGTCAGATGAATTTGAGATTATAAGGACAACGAAAGTCAAAAGGCAGGACCTGGATATTTTAAAAGTTAAAACGCTAAAAATAGTTAATATCGTTTTGTTAAGATACAAACCCTCAAACCTTCATTTCAGAATCCTCTGCAAAATGAGTTGGAGGGCAGAGTTGAACTAGACATGCACTTGCGGGCCTTTCAGTGTTAACACCCTGGGATATCACACCAGATTCTAGACGCTGGCATGGGGGCGGAGAGCTCTTGAAGACATGATCTATGCATGATAAGCCACCATTCTCTTAATGCCTCTTTTAAAGAAGCGATTGTATTATCTGATTCACTTGAAGGTCTCTACAATTTAGCACCAAGCTAGGAGGCCAGGCGCCCCATAAATGTTGAGTGAATGAATCTGCAGGTTTAGGTTACAGGGCCAGACTCGTAGTTTCGGTTTATGATGCTGTAGAAGTCAAGCCCCCTTCGCCCCCAAACAATTCTACCCTGGTGCGTGCACAAGGATTAACCGCGGTGGTTCTCATTACGGAGGAACTTGACCTGCTCTAATGATTTGTGATAGGTATTGGCAGAGTCCTTAATAGAATTAAGGCTTGACTGGTACCGAACCCCGAGAGCGTCAAAGATTGCCTCTAAGTAGATTCAAACATTTAGTTTTTGAGGACTCAGGAGGACCCAAGAGAGCCGGAACGCTGTGGTTAGCAACTCAGTGCGCTGCTAAACCTCTCCCCCTCTTCCTCCCACAACATCTTGTCGCCAGAGCAACAGTGGGCGTCACCAAACGGACGGCGGAAATAGAATAAAAAGAGGACACGTCTCCAGCCCATTGACGTATCCTGTGCGCAGACGCGTTCACTATTTCTGGCCGTAGTTCGCACTGTGTGGATGCAGTTTGCGTCTGCGCATTAGTTGTCTCTCGCCTCGCCCTGCTTGTACGCTTGCGCAAATTGGCTCCTGGGGGCGGGGCGGAGCTGGGCCGCCGCACTGCGCGCGCGCAAACGCTGCCTTGGTTGTGGACGTCGGATTCTCCAGGAGTTTGGGTCGAGCGGCCCGGAGATCCCAGCGTGGTAGTCATGTCCGCTTCAGTAGTGTCGGTTATCTCGCGGTTCTTAGAAGAGTACTTGAGCTCCACTCCGCAGCGGCTGAAGTTGCTGGACGCTTATCTTCTGTATATACTGCTGACCGGAGCTCTGCAGTTCGGTTACTGTCTCCTCGTGGGGACTTTCCCCTTCAACTCTTTCCTCTCGGGCTTCATCTCTTGTGTGGGGAGCTTCATCCTAGCGGGTAATTCTATAAGTAATCACAACAGTAACGTGTTACTTTGATGAGCAGTTCTGTTCTCGCTATTTTATGGCAGACCACCGCCCTGTAAAGTTTTGGAAGAGTTTGAACAGTACTCTTCTTGTAAGTGGGGAAATTGAGGCCCAGAGAGGTTGTCTGTCGGTCTTCCAATACTAAACAGCCGTTTAGGAGCTGGAATTTAATATCTGAAACAACTTCATGTCGCTGCTCCACCTGTGATCCCTGCACTTCATATTGGTCCAGGGAAAAATCCAATTCCAACTTTCACTTAACTTTAACATAACTTTCAATTTGGTAGACTTTTAAATGAAAAATCCAACCCTGAGTTCTCTCTCTCATGTAGGCCTAATCATTAGTGATCTCTGGGGAAAATTTTAAGTTAAAGTGTGATGAAAATAAATTGGGTGCTTTGCTTGTAGATCCCGTTCTTATTTGATTTTAGCTTTTAGCTGTTCCCACTTATTTCTTGTGGATGAAGCTGTGCTACTTTTTTCATTATCCTGAACTCAATTTTTATTCACATAATTATGTTTTAGTTTTTCTCTTTAAATTCCCAGCATTTAAAATGCCCCCTTCCTCTTTTTTGGTACCAGGATTGAAACCCGGGTGCTTAACCACTGAGCCACATCCCCAGCCCACCATGCCTCAGCCTCCTGAGCCACTGGGATTACAGGCCTGGCCCACCATGCCTGGCTGAACTGCCATATTTAATGAGAACTGTCTCCATAAATTTTTACCGAAATTTGACCTTTCTTGCCCAACCAGGTGCAGTGAAAACTGAGAACAGGCTTGGCCCAGGAGTGTTAGCCAGTCCAGTTCATAAGTGGCCACTACATGGGCTATTCCAGAAACTGGTTTTGACTACTACTTAACTTTGAAAACATACCAGAATTGTTTACTTTTCAGAGTGATCATTAGGCAGGCTATCAATTGAATTTTGAGTTGAATACTCGGTTTTATGGTAAATGCTTTGGGGATTCATTAGCGGTTTGTTTCTTTTTTTTTTAATTTTTTTTAACATTTAATTTTTATTTTTTTTAACATCAGAAATTTATTAGTTGCTCAAAACATTACATTGATCTTGACATATATATCATACATTTGTTTCAAATGGGGTATGAATTCTTATTCCCATATGTACAGATTGCAGGATCACATTGATTATACAGCCACGTTTATACATACTGCCATATAGTGTCTGTTGTATTCTGCTGCCCTTCCTATCCCCTTCCTATCCCCCCTCCCTCCCCTCCCCTTCCTCTACCCTATCTACCATAGCTCATTTCTCTCTCTTATTTTTTTCCCCTTCCCCTCACATCCTCTTATATGTATTTTTGTATAACAATGCGGGTCTCCTTCCCTCTTCCTTCCTTGCAATTCCCCCTCTCTCTCCCATTCCCTCCCACCTTTCGTCCCTGTTTGATGGTAATCTTCTTCTCATGCTCTTCCTTCCTGCTCTGTTTTGAGTTGCCCCCCTTATATCAAAGAAGACATTCGGCATTTGTTTTTTAGGGATTGGCTGATTTTACTTAGCATAATCTGCTCTGATGCCATCCATTTCCCTGCAAATTCCATGATTTTGTTATTTTTTAGTGCTGAGTAATATGCCACGTTTTTTTTTTTTATCCATTCATCTATTGAAGGGCATCTAGGTTGGTTCCACAGTCTAGCTATTGTGAATTGTGCTGCTATGAACATTAATGACGCTGTATCCCTGTAGTATGCTCTTTTTAGGTCTTTTGGGAATAGTCCGAGAAGGGGAATAGAGCGGTATGTTTCTTATTTTCAAAGCATTTACAATCTGGTTGGGCCACAGACAAAAGACAGTGTTAGAATCATTTGGAGATGATTTAGGACCATGGCCTGCTTAAAGTTTTAGATCTGTAAAATGCATTAATTAAAATGTGCTAATTAAGACACACCAGAGATATTTTTACTTCTCAGAACTTAAAAATTGGTGTAAGGACTTGTGTGCTAACTGGGTCTGGGTCTGCGTCTGGAATTGCAGAATTAGCTAGTTGATTAGACATTTAGTTACCATTTTTGAGTTTTGAGGACCAAGACCTGTGTCCTAGCCTTCTTTTCTCTGTGAACTCAATACTAACTATAAGAATTTTATTATCCAATCTAGAGGTCAAACCTCTTGATTAGTTTGGTTTTTTGATTTTTGTCTTCTTGAAGCAAATTCCTAAAGCATATTTTTTAAAAGATGACTTTGTAAGACTCTAGGGTTAAGGATGACTTTTCAGGACCACATGGAAAAGAGTGATTTGGTGAAGAGTGGACATGGACTATTGATAGGTTAGTGTGTTAAAAATGAAAAGTTTTTTGAGCAGATGACTTCTACTTACACCAAGTCCCATTTTTGAGCTTGTTGAGGCTAAAATTGCGTTGGCACACTGTCCTCTAATGGGAACTAGATGGCTTGTTATTGAGGAGAATGCTTAGTGAAGAGACATATGGGAGTGGGGGAGGGTCGAGGTTCCAAATCTGTGAGATAACAGGTAATAGGGACAGAGAAATAAGAGTGGCTTCAGAAAAAAGATTCATGACAATTCATTGTTGCCATAGAAAGGTATCATTTGCATTGCTTTTGACATCATTGAGTTTACTAAATCCTACCTCTTTTGCTAGCCCAGGTCATTATTTGAAAACTAGTTTTAATTAGAAATTTTAAATTTTGATGCATATCCTTTCTTCATTTTTGGGAAAGGAAAACTTGTATCTGTTTGCGGGCTTTCTAACTTTTATGTGTGTATGTGTGTGGTGTGTGTAGGAGAATGGAGGTTGCCAGTATGGCTAGAGAAAGGGTATTGTAGGAGATTATGGTGAAGGATTAGATGATGCTAGATGCTGAAGCTTTGAGATCCAGGCCCAAGAATTTGTACCATATGTGGATAAGGAAGAGCATCTGAGAATTGTAGTAGAGACTTAAAATTGATGTTAAGTATGTAGAATGAATTGGAGGGTGAAGTTCTTTAATCTGTTTCCCTAATTTCTTTTTTGGCACTTTATTCTGTTCTCACTGCATGGGTTAATTTAGCATATGCTATATGGAAAAATTGATCAGTGCATTTTAAGCCAATTTTAGAATGCTGTGATATTAAAACAAAACAAAATAAAAACCTATTATCTGGGTCCAGTGGTATGAGATGGTCTGGTGTGTTCCCTCATCTCATGATCAGGAGACTTAGACATGGTTTCAGGAAGGAGCTGGGTGTAGGGGGATGGTAATTTATAAATATGTTACACATATTTGTGTGTGTGTATATATGAATGTACATACATATATATATGAGTATATGTATGGTATAGTAGGCTTTAAACACATATGAGTATATGTATAGTAGGCTTTAAAAGAACCTCAGAATATATTTCTTCTTCCAGATGGATTTCAAACATCCTCAGCAGCTGTTTATCTTATGGTTAAAATATTGCTAGAGGAGAACATATATCCCTTTTTAGAGTAACATTCCAGTATTGGAAGCCCTTTTAGTTCCTTTTCTGCCTAACTGAAATCTCTGTTTATTTAAAGAGCTATTTAGGGTGGACATGTGTAAAACAGTAAGACTGTTCTTAAAATAAGTCTTAGGTGTTGAAGTCAGGTTTTACTCTTAGGTCTTGAAATCAATATGAGTGTTCTTAAAATAAATCTTAGGATGGGCTGGGGACGTGGCTCAAGCGGTAGCACACTCGCCTGGCATGCGTGTGGCCCGGGTTCGATCCTCAGCACCACATACAAACAAAGATGTTGTGTCCGCCGAGAACTAAAAAAAAAAATATTAAAAAATTTAAAAAAATAAAAATAAAAAAATAAAATAAATCTTAGGGTCTTGAAAGGGGGATGTGGGGGGCCCTCTGCTGGGGATTGAGCCTAGGGCCTGTGCATGCTGGACAAGTGCTTCACCTATTGAGCTACATTCCCAGTCCCTGAAATCAGTTTCTAAATCACTTTTCAACTTTGGTCTATTCTCTTTCTAACCTTTGAAGCAATTTTGGCTTTTCATTGGAAATACTTTTGTTACTCTTAGTTTACATATTCAAAAGAAATTGAATTTGAAAGGCAGGGAGACTATCCAGCAGGGTCTGAGGGAGCTATTAGGCTGAGTGGACTGAGGTGCAGTATTTCTTTTGGTATTGACCACCCAATTTGTGGATCCTATTATTTCTCATAACTGCCGTCTAGGAGATTGGAACTTGGCCATATTTGTGACTGATTATTCTGTTTCTAAACGTCTTCATGTCCATTGCTACCTCTTCATCCTCAGTGCCTCAGGTTTTTCATATCTCTTATCTAGGCCACTATAATTTGCCTTACTGGCCTTCGAGCCTCTGGAGTCTCTTCTGCTGTATTTGCAGGCTTGATTTGACTTGCAGACCTGATGTGCTACTCTCCACATTTGTCTCTTTTCTCAAAAGAAAATTTAAAAAACAAAACAAAACAAAACAAAAAACAACACAGGTTCTTTCATGTTCTGGCCTCATCCATATCTCCAGCTTCTTTTCTTGCCTCTGTCTCCTTGTACCTTATGCTCCATCATTATTGACAGGTAAATCCCTCACTACTCATGATATCTGAAGCTATTATTTTACTTTTCTTTGACTGTCTTAATATTCCTTTGCTTTTTAGATGGTCTTTCCTTTGGAACCCATTCCTGACTCTTCTTGCAGATTGAAATCTTCTGTATTCCTGCTTCATTCTTTGTGTTTGTGCAGAGGGAAGAGAGGGTGGGGGAGGGAGGAGAAGCAGGAGGAAGAGGAGGAGAGGAGGGAGGGGGAGAAAAGTAGGAGGAGGAGGAGGAGGAGGGAGGGAGGGAAGGGAGGGAGATAGATGGTACTGTATTTACTGTTGTGCCTATTTTCCCTCTGAAAGGTGAGCCTTTGAGGGTAGGAACGATCTTTCATCTCTTCATCCTCAGTGCTGAATACTGTATATGTTAAATTGTGAACTTGTATATAATAATTTAAGGAATACTGAACAATTATGTGCTAGTTTCTCTGCTAAGGTGAAGCACAGGAACATGGTCTCTACTCTAAAAGAGTTTACAATAGTGGGAGATGCAAAAAAGTAACTATAAATATGGTGCTGATGGGAATTTTTTGTGAGAGTGAGAACATGGTTGGCACCAAACCCTGCCCAGTGCTCCTGTAATAATGCTTTGCTAATGTTTACTTTGCCAATATATACTTTTTGAATTTTTTCTCTTTTTCCTCTTTTTCTTATTCTCAGTTGATGATCTTAGTTTTTTTTTTTTAACTAAAACAATAATAGTAGGCAGGAATCCTTTTACTTTCTATTGAATCATAACAGCCCACCTGCTGCTGTTCCCATACACTCTGACTTACTTCCCATGGGTGGTGGATGATTTTAAATTTTAAGCAGATGTCCCTTTCCTGTCAGCAGCCAGCTCCTTGACTCATGCAGGGAATCTAGTCTTCTCATGTCTCTGAGGAATTCAGCTTCTGCAATTATCCCTCCATTCTGCATCATTAATTTTTCTCTCTCTACTGGATCATTCTCATTCAAACAATTCTCTAATATTGTCCAATTAAAAAAAAATTATCAGCCAGGATTAGTGGTGCATGCCTGAGGGAGTGACTGAGGGAGGCTGAGGCAGGAGAATTTGAAAGTTCAAGGCCAACCTGAGCAACTCAACGAGACCCTGACTCAGAAAAATAAAAGTGTAATCGTTTATATTACTCAGCTACTCAAACCCCTGAAATACTGTCCTAATGCACTTAGAACTATATCCAGACTCTTTTCTGAGATTTAAAAATCTTATAGGATTTGTCTTCTGCTGATCACTACTGTTTGGTTAGGTTTTTTTTTTTTTTTTTAACTATCTAGAATGTTCTGTCCCCAGATCTTTATATGGTTGATTCTTTGTCTTTCAGATACTGGTATTAAGTAGCACTTTCTTAAAGAGGCTTTCTGAGGCTACTGAGTAAAAAATAGCTTCCCAGTCACTCTATTATTCTGTTTTATTTTCTTTATAGCACATATTGCTATTTGATATTTTCTTGTTTGTTTACTTACAATATTTGTTTTATGTTTCTCTCCATAGACATATAAGTTCCTTGAGAGCCAGACTCTTTCTTTTTCTGTCTTTTTCTATGCCATATTCCCAGCACCTGTAACAATGCATGACTCGTAGAGAATGCTCAGTAAATATTTTGCTGAATGAATGAACATTTAGAGAGGGAGATTAAATTAGAACTGCTAAAATGAAACAGGCTGCCTCAGGAGGTAGTAAATTTCCATCTTTGGAAGTGCTCAGGGAGACGCTGAAGGCTTGTTTCTGGAAGAGCTTTTTGAGCAGGCAAGATTCTTTACTTTTTTTGTTCCCAGTGCATCTGAGGGATGTGACACCTTTATTGGTAACACAGGCTCTGGAAGGTTTGTAATCTCCCCCGGGGGTGGCTTACCAGATTCTGTAAATGGTAAGTATACTTTGGAAAACTTCCCAGGTGATTTTTGCAGCCTCCTCAGCATATCCACCTCCTCCCACCTCATGGAGTGCTTGTTTTTTATGACCTCTGACTTTCTTTCCATCCTTGTGGAATTCTGATTCTTGTGTTGTCATTGAAATAACTTGGGTTACAATGATAAGGATAACATCAATTTTAAATTTTAAGCAGATAAGCTTTCACCAGGAGTTTTTTCTTTGTCCCCACAAAATTCCCCAAACACTAATAACCAACTGTTAATAGTTTAGTATTTATTTCTCTGGATATTTTCTAGATTCCAACTAAAACCAACGATAACTTTATCATATAAATAAAATATTTTTAAAAAGAGAAATATGGAATGGAGTAATTCTGTTTTTTCCTACTTAATGAAAGTGTATAGCTTTACTTCAATGTATAGAAAATTTGCCTTATTCTTTTGAATAATTGCATGTGATTTCATTGTCTGTTCATAGTATAATTTAATCCCCTGAATGGCATTTGCACTGTTTTCATTTTTTTCTTCAATTTACAAACATGCTGTTAGAATGTTTTCTTAGTCAAAGGTAAAACATTGTAAATATTAATGGATATTTCCATTTGTTCTCCCAAATGAATGAATAAATCTGTACTTTTCACAGCAGGATTTTAATTGGTTGCTTTTGATTCAGTTAGTGTCCTTCGTATTTTTGAAGAGCTTGGGTGCCTGAAAAGATCAGTGGCAGTTTCATAGTGTTTACATTTTTGGGGGATTGGGGGGTGCCGGGGATTGAACTCAGGGCCACTTGACCACTGAGCCACATCCCCAGCTCTATCTTGTATTTTATTTAGAGACAGGGTCTCACTGAGCTGCTTAGCGCCTCACCATTGCTGAGGCTGGCTTTGAATTTGAGATCCTTCTGCTTCAGCCTCCCCCACCACTGGGATTACAGGTGTGTATCACATGCCTGGCTATGTTTACATTTTTAAACATAATGAAAACTGTTGCTATGGTCCTGGAGTCAGGAGAACTAGTCTAATAGTTTTCTGGCCTTTGGATTAGATTTCAGGTCTTTGTTTTTTCTTAGTGATGGAATGGTTGCTAGCCTAAAGCAAATTTGAATTTTCTTAAGCAGCGTAATAATTTATCACAGGCATAAAGGTATTTTGGAAAAGTGCAGTCCTGGAGTTTTTTTTTTTTTTTTTTTTTTTTTAAATCAGTTGTGATGGTTGCTAATGTGCTATGTTAGAATCTTCAAGGGTATATAAATGTGGCAACGTCGAATTCTTTGTTAAGAGTTATATAGCTTAGGTCTCCTACCTTTTTTTGAGACAAATAAGAAGCTATCTAAAAGTAGTTTATCTATAACTAGGAGGTAGGTCTCATGGATGAGCAGTTATATTTATAATATATATATTTCCTGTATATTATACATATATTTTGTTAGAAAATAATTTGTGCTTGCGAGGCAAGTATTCTACCAACTGAGCTATATCCCCAGGCCTATAACTTTGTTTTGTTGTTCACCCAGCTCTTTTGTTACTACCTCAGCTACATCCCTGTCTAGATATAATTAGAAGCCTTTAAATTAAGAGATAAATTCTTAGAGTTTTTTGTGATATTTTTTTCCTCAATAAACTTGTGGTTTTTAATGTAACTTTGAGAATAGATTTTTTTTTTTCCTTTAACTTTTTTTCCTTTTTGTGGGGAGGACTGGGGATTGAACTCAGCGGTGCTTATCCACTGAGCCACATCCCCAGTTCTTTTTTTTTTTTTATTTTGAGACAAGGTCTTGCTTAGTTGCTTAGGGACTTGCTAAGTTGCTGGGGCTGGCCTTGAAACGGTGATCCTCCTGCCTCAGCCTCCTGAGCTGTTGAGATTACAGGTGTGCACCACCATGCCTGGCTCCTTTAACTTTCTTTTATCAAACAGTTAAGATTGTGAAGCTTTGTCAGGCATAGTGGTCCAGGTCTGTAATCCCTGCAGCTCTGGAGGCTGCGGCAGGAGGACTGAAAGTTTAAAGCCAGCCTCAGCAAAAGTGAAGCACTAAGCAACTCATTGGGACCCTGTCTCTAAATCAAGAACAAACGGCTGGGGATGTGGCTCAGTGGTTGAATGCCCTTGAGTTTAATCCACAGTACCAAAAAAAAAAAAAAAAAAAAGATTATGAAGCTTAAGTGTACAACTTGATAAGTTTTGATAAGTTTTAAAATTTGCCAATCTAATAATAATAGATAACAGATTAAAAATAATAGAACATTTCCAGTACCTAAGAAGGCTCCTTGCATCTGCCCAGCCACCTTTCTCTCATGAAAGAACTACAATCCTGATTTATTTTGCAGAGTTTTAAGTTTTATATATATAAAGCCATCTGATATGTATGTATAAATCAGATGGCATGTACTTTTTATATCTGATACTTGTGTATTTTATCTGTATTGTGTGTAGCAGAAGCTCATTTTCATTGCTGTATTGTTAGTATATGCTACAATTTATGATTTTTACTGTTGATTGACACAGAGATTGTTTCCTATTGGAGGCTATCATGGGTATCCTTGTAGGTGCCTTTTCATGTGAAAATACATTAATATCTGGAATTGTTGCATCATAGGATGTATGTGTATTCATTAGTAGTCATATTTGTTTTGAACTTCTAAATAATTATTTTTGTGTTCTCCTTTTGCAGTGTGCCTGAGAATACAGATCAACCCACAGAACAAAGCAGATTTCCAAGGCATCTCCCCAGAGCGAGCCTTTGCTGATTTTCTCTTTGCCAGCACTATCCTGCACCTTGTTGTCATGAACTTTGTGGGCTGAATATTTCCCAGTTACTTAATTGAGGAGTAGGAGACTGAAGTAATGTAAGTGATAATCATAGTCCTTGTCCTGTCATGTAGATTTTGGGAAGAGAAATTAGATGGGTCTGGTTTGATCATAATTATCAGGGTTCCTGTATTGCTGCTAAGAGGTTTGCAGAATTTTGAGGTGATCTTTAAAGTATGCATTAATATGGATCTTTCACTGGGTCATTGTCTCATTATTTTATATATCCTTAAGATAACAGAAGATAAGTGTTGCCTATAGTTAATTTATTAATTTCTACACCAATAACTATGAAAATGGCTCATTTTAAAAGAAACACAAATTATAGATTTTGCCTTTGGATTTTTTTTTTTTTTTTGGTACTGAGGATTAAACCAGGGGTGCTCTGCCACTGAGCTGCAACCTCCAGCCCTTTTTATTTATTTTATTTTGAGACAGGATCTTACTAAATTGCCCATTCTAGCCTCAAATTTAGCATCCTCCTGCCTCAGCCTCCTGAGTTTCTGGGATTACAGGCATGTGCCACTGTGCATGGCTGGATTGGCTCTTAAATTTTTTTCTGATTTCCATTTCAAATGACTTAAAAATCTGGGCTATTGTTCTCATAGTATCCAGTATGGCACTTATACTTGAAGCCATATGTTGTAGGTTGAGTGAATGACTGTAGCCCTTTGCTAATGTGTGTCCTATGCTGAAATTAAAGGGGAAATTGGATTAATTTAGGAAAAGACTTGTGTGATGCCATTTAGTTCATTTACCATTTTCCTTGGTTTATCATGAAGCTCTCCTGCCCCACCCAGACAAGCTCATATATAGAATTCTGATAGAAAACTGGAGTGGAAGTAGAACTGTGTTGATTGATAGAAATCAGAAAGCTCTCTCTGGGGCTGGGGATGTAGCTTAGTTGGCCCTGGGTTCAATCCCCAGCATCACCAAAAAAAAAAAAAAATTCTCTTTGGCTTCTCCTTCCCTGCCAATCAAAACTCTAAAGGTTAATAAGTTCATGGATGTTTTCCAAATTGTATATTGACTTTATATATGAGAAAACAGAGGTTCAGAACAATCCAGTAGCCTTCCCCAGCCACATAACCTGGTTGTGGAGAAGTGCCTTTGTCCATTGGTACTCTTGGCCCAGTGTTCATACAGCTTACTGATGAATGCATACACTCTTTGCCTTTACTCTACAATTTTTTTTAACATTTATTTTTTTGTAGTTGGACACAATATTTTATTTATTTATTTTTATGTGGTGTTGAGGATCGAACCCAGGGCCTTGCATGTGTGAGGCAAGCGCTCTACCACTGAGCCATAACCCCAGCCTCATAGTCTACAAAATTTAATGCTGCTGTTACCAGTTGATAGAGAAAAGAGAACCTTAGGAAATATTACCGATTTGGGGGAAAAACATTCCAGGATCAACCTCTTTATCACAACTTGGAAAGCTACAATTTTTGTACTAGTCAGGGGAAATCTAATATAAGAGTTAGAGCAAACATGTGTAAAGTGCATGCAATGTCAGTGACTATACTTTATTTCCTGGCATGAATTAATGAGTTACTAATAATGTTACAAAAATCCTTTCCTTTGAAATTGCCTCAAAAATAGTTATGTTACAGTTTGTTTAAGATTTCATTTTTGATAGTGCTAAATTGGCAGAGGTAGTTTATTCCATTCAAAAAAATTTGAGAACCACTTTTTCTACTATCCTAAGAGTTTCACTCATTGGAGACCTGATTAAGACTTGAGTTTGTCCTCCTTCTACCTGCCCCTCCCTTTTTCCCTCCCTATTTGCCAGTCAGTGCCTTGTTACTAAGAATATAAAGAGAAGTAATCTGTGGCTTCTGCCCTCAAAAGTGAATAATCTAGTGGAGGAGGAGACATGTAAACATAATAGTTGAAATACAACATGGTTAGAGTCTTACCAGAGTTTTGAGCAGAGTGCTGTGAGAGACTGAGAAGGGAGTTACTGTGCCGTCTGGAGCAGGAACAGCATATAAGTTGTGTGACCAGTGGATAATAGCTCTCACCAGTTATCTGTTACCAGTGTACAACCTGGAGTGCAGCTAGGAAGTGCAGTCTCTAGCCTTGACCTTCTTATGCTTGTTTATATTTCAAGTAATTCTTGGGCTCTCTGATAGACTGTTGGGAAGGCCATAAGTCTTCTGGTTGCCTTACTCTGGATATCTAAAGTTCTTTTTTTCCTAGATGAGTCATGGTATATACGTAGGAAGGTGATAGAACAAACATTTCAAGGATATTCTTTATGCTCAGGGAGATACCAAATAAATCATGGAAAATTATTTTCTAGGACTATTATAATTGGAGGAGGACTCTGCTATAAGAGAACTTACTATTTCAAAATTATGACAGAAACAGACAAAAATGCAGGCTCAGGAGAAACTGTGTGGTGCAAACCATGTTAACAACCTTAGACCTACCTGTTCATCTGGGAGTTATGGGCCCAAGGTACAGCAAAATCTTCCAGTCCCAGATTGCAGTGTTAAATCATTCTATAGAAAGTAGTATGTTCATAGAAAAATTCTCTTCTCTGGGGGATTGCCCAAAGCATTTTCCACAGAGATCTTTGACTTGACATATACTACCTACTCTGTCCTCCTCTCAATTTTTTAAATATATATTTATTTGCCCTTTTATGTGGTTTTAACTCAGATATATGTACAGTATTCCAAAACACATTAAAAATGGTTTTCAAAGTGAGTTCTCAACATTTATACCAACTTAGAAGGTAAAATAAAACAGATTGAACATTCTCCATATTTTCCAAATGATAGTTGGGTATGAAAAAAATAAACATCTATAGTGTAACTGATCTTGCATGAATTTGAAGGTGACATTTAAAACCAGCAGCTATGTTAGAAAAGTCAGATCAAAAGAAAATGGCCCTGAGCTAAAAAATAAATATGATCTAGGGAAAGTAAGAAAGTAAAGAGATACTGAGTGCTCACTGTGTGCCATGCTTCAAGTGCTTGTTCTGTATCTCATTTTCATAAGGGTAGGCTTATTTGCATTGACAGATCAGGAACTGAGATTTAGAGTCTTATTATAGTCATTAAGTGTGATAATACAGTCCTGCTTCAAAAAACAATGATTTTTGTGCCCTATTTTTACTCAGAGTTGTTTACCATATATTATGGTATTTGTCAACTGCAGAGATAAACAAGTAGGCTTAAAAAGGTAGCCTAGTGTAATAAGAATTGTAATGCATTCTGTTGTCATATATAAATTTTAAAAATTAATTTAAAAAAAAGGTAGCCCAGATAATTTATCACTGTCCTCACCTTGTGACTTTCCTTTCTTTAATTTTATTTTGACGATTTTGAAAAGGTAGAAAAATATGGATAATATAACAGGCACTCCTATATCTACTACCTGGAATTGACAGATTTTGAACAGATTAAACATTGTAGAGTCAGCTGATATTGTCTTTGAGTCCCTCTCTAGTCCTAGTTCCTTCCCTGTCCTGTAAGACTTGAACTTCATGGCAGTTCTGGTCAACCAGGACTAATATAATGCATATTAATAAAACCTTATCCTCAGGCTGGGGATGTGGCTCAAGCTGTAGTGTGCTCGCCTGGCATGCGAGGGGCGCTGGATTCAATCCTCAGCACCACATAAAAATAAAATAAAGATGTTGTGTCCACCAAAAACTGAAAAATAAATATTAAAATAAATAAATAAATAAAACCTTTTCCAGAGACTTCGTGGTCTCTTGAAAACATGTCTAAAGATAGCAGTTTGAGAAACCCAGTGATAGAATTTGCTCTGTTAGTAATACTGATTATGGGGTGGCTATCTAGGTGGTTATGATTAGACTCAGTATTTTTTAGATTGTCATAAAAATGAGAATATTAAAGTAAAAATATTTCTAGTATGCTTCTGAGCCCCAAGAATCCATGAACACCTGAAACGATCAGTTATTAGCACTAAGATGGCAGTAAATTTTAATAACTGCATGATAGACTCATTAGATTTGAGTGTTAAATTTATGTGCTTCCCATAATTATTTCCTATTTTGTTTTTTCATGTTTCTTTGAAGTTCTTTTCAAAAAAATATCATCTCAGGTTTCTGAAGAAAATGAAGCAAAGAGGGACATAGCTACATTTGGTCACATTTGGAAGATTAAAGTTCATATTGATGTGGGCCTTGGGTCAAAGGCAAAGGTGAACTCAGTGAAGAGGGACAAACCTGAGCTGCAATGTGCTCACTTCCTAGGGAGATTGTATGCCAAATGCTTTGGCTAAAATTTATAAAATGTTGCCTTTTTTTTTTTAGTACTTTTATTTATTTTATGTGGTGCTGAGGATGGAACCCAGGGAGGGCCTTGCATGCTAGGCAAGCGCTCTACCGCTGAGCCACAACCTCAGCCCCATTGCTTTCTTTTTTTTTAATGGAGACATTCTCCTTCCAGTCCTTAAACATCTGTAGTGTTTAATCTGAGCGAGAGCAAGGAGATTGTGGGGTTAGGCAGAACATTTAAGCTGACAGTACTGTTTACAAACATGCAATTAATTGTGTTGGCTTTTTGAATTCATCAAACTATGGTAACCTAGAGAATTACCTCTGGAAGGGAATCTAAATGTTATTCTTTAAGCTCTGCTGCCATCTAGTGAATTGTACATTTCCTTTGTTGAGAGATTGTACTACAAAAAGTAGAGTTTGGGGGAAGAAACCACTGATCCTCTGTGATAAAACCCAGTTTCTTTTCCAGTCATAGGAGGGCAGCAGAGGTCCAAGTGGGTTTAAATGTTGGGTTGGGGGTTGCTTTATAGCCTGACCAGAAGTGGGCACTGTTGAGCTAGGAACAAAAGGGCCCAGAATCTTTCAATGGCCCAAGGGTTTTATTACACAGAAAAAAACAGGTGCACATAGATCCTCAGATTTTACCTTGTTTTCTTTTCTTGTAAGTTCAAGAACTTCCTTTTTGGTTCATTCTAGACCTTTTATTGCTTTCAACAATGAGCTCCCACTGATAATAATCTTTTTTTTTTTTTTTTAAAGAGAGAGTGAGAGAGGAGAGAGAGAGAGAGAGAATTTTTTAATATTTATTTTTCAGTTCTCGGCGGACACAACATCTTTGTTGGTATGTGGTGCTGAGGATCGAACCCGGGCCGCACGCATGCCAGGCGAGCACGCTACCGCTTGAGCCACATCCCCAGCCCTGATAATAATCTTTAAATTTTTTTTGATGCGGGATCTATTTTTATTTTGTCTTTGACATTTCTACCTTATATTGAATTAGGTCCAGTCACCAAATAAGTTCTCCAAGAGGGTATTATCTTGAATTTGTAGAAAATCTTCTGAGGTAGGCACAATATTGCCTTTTTTCCAACGCATTTCCCCCCTGGTTGGAAGGTGAGATTAAATTACCTTTTATTTTTAAAACCTTCAATCTGCTTTTTTTATTACTAAAAGAACACTAATTGATGGCTTTGTATTTGGTCCATAAGACTACCAAAGTGGGGAGGGGGAGAATATCAAGTAGATTTGTGTTTATGAATTGCATTGGTGTCCTAACTCCCTGCCTTACTTTCTCCTCCCTTGGAGTGGATGAATCCCAGACTAGGACATCCCTTCCTTATCTGTTGTATAGGATCCTCTGGGCTCTCATGTCCACTTCACATAACTCTAAGGCTGGATTATCACATTGTTATAAAACTGTTCCTTCACATTCCTGTTTCTCTCCCATTGGATTCTCAAGTTTTCTGAGGGGCTGGGGATGTGGCTCAAGTGGTAGCGTGCTCGCCTGGCATGCGTGCGGCCCGGGTTCGATCCTCAGCACCACATACCAACAAAGATGTTGTGTCCGCCGAGAACTAAAAAATAATAAATATTAAAAATTCTCTCTCTCTCTGTCTCACTCTCTCTCTCTCTCTCTCTCTCTCTCTCTCTCTCTCTCTCTCCCCTCTCTCACTCTCTCTTTAAAAAAAAAAAAAGTTTTCTGAGAGTAGGGACCTCAGGGTTTAGCACAGGACTAACAGTCCTAGTGTATGCTTGTTCAGTGAGTGTTTGGAAGTGCTATGGAAGAAAACAGTCAAGGAAATATTGATAAAAGAGGCTGTGCAGTGGGAAGCAGTTGTGATGACAAGGTGGAAGACCTGCACTGTGGATTTTGTGTGGTTAATTAGTTGAAGGGACATAAGCTTGTCTCTGTGCCTTGGTTTCCCTATTTACACAGGTGTGTGGCCTGACTAGTAATCAATGCCTCTTCGAGCAACTAACCTTCCATTATATTATTTGTGATGATCCCTGTTGTGTTTGAGGAGGATAGTGCTGTTTTTGTGGATCCTAAGTTGGGCTTTGCTTTTGTTTTTTCCTTCAGTTGTTGCTTTTATTCTTATTTCCAGATTTCCACTATCTGTTCACAAAATGTGAAATGTTAAAGTTCACAACAAAATGCACACTTTCTATATAAGGCCTTATATAAAATTAAATAACATTTGTAAAATGTCTTAACATTGATTACATTACCAAGTTTGTAGGTTCACATGCCTTTCACATGTAATTTTTCTTACGTTAACACATTTGATTTTTACCCCCCACCCGGAGGAGAGGAGGTAGACAGATAGTAGTAAATAGTATTCCAATTTTACACCTGAACTAATTAAACCTCGGTGGAATTTAAGTTGCCTTTCCCTGGCTGTGGAAATAATAAGTGATGTGCATGAACTTGATAGTGGACATTTGGACTCTAAACTTTTATATTATTTGCTTTCTGTTAGGTTCAAGGACTTTGGAATGATGACTGTATACATCTTCTCATTAGAAGGTTTTCATTACAAATATTAAACTAGATTTTTAAAAAAAATATTTATTTTTTAGTTGTAGTTGGACACAGTACTTTTTTTTTATTTTTTGTTTACTTGTATGTGGTTCTGAGGATCGAACCTAGGCTCTCACACGTGCTAGACAATTGCTCTACTGCTGAGCCACAACCCCAGCCCCAAGCTTGCATTTTGTAATGGGAAATAGAAGAGGTTCATAAGAAAGGATGAAGACAGGTGATATGAAATATTTCTGCAAAGTCAGGCATCTCTAATGTGGTTCAGGAGAAATGCAGGAAAATGCAGATCAGATCTGACTTAAATCTAGTGAGGATGACCTGGACTGGCATCTTCTATTCTGGGTCTGCACTGCCCAGTGTGGTAACCATTAGGCACTTGTGGTTATTGAATATTTGAAATGTGGCTAAGTACATGAGGAATTGAATTTTTAATTAAATTATTATTATTACTTAATACTTGGAATTGAACCCAGGCAGGGCCTTGAATGTGGTAGGCAAGAGCTCTATCACTGAGCTTCTTATTTTATTATTGTTGTTGTTATTTATACTAGGGATTGAACCCAGAGGTATTCTATCAACTGAGCTATACCCCCAACCCATTTTTATTTTTAAAAAATTTGAGATAGGGTCTCACCAAGTTGTCCAGGTTGACCTTGAACTTAGGCTCCTCCTGACAGCTTCCTTAAGTAGTTGGGATTATAGGTGTGCACCTAATTTCACTTAATTTTATCTAAGTTTAAATAATCACCTATTTAAACTACCAGTCCCTGCAGTGTTGAATAGCACAGCTCTGGACAAATTTGTCAGACTTTGAGGTAATAGTTTCTTCATCTCTAAAATGAGAGAATTGGCTGATTTCTGAAGTGCTTTTCATTTTTAGAAATATCTCATCTGTGTTTTCTAAAATTAATGGTTCAAATTGAGCTCTGAACTTGGAATTTTTTGCAGAATGGTTTTTGATTTACATTATTTCAAATTTCAGTTTTAATTGGGTGTCCAGGAAGAGGTGGATTCTAAGGAAAATTCAGTATTTGATCATATCTGCATAGTGCTAACATCTGAATAGAGATGAGGCTAAAGAAGAATACGCTTCCAAATAAAAATGACCCTGTCTGGCATTATCATTTCTATCTATAGAGAGAGTTATTATTTTTAACAGTTCTTTGTTATGCTAGCTTTCTTTTAAGATGATTAGAACAGACTGATCAAATGTCACTGTCCTTTCTGCATGGGTAAAATAGACTCAAAAAGTCCTACTAACTTTCTCAGTGGGTGTCTTTCATTTTGCACATTTCCAAATTTCAGTATCGGGGAGGAGGTTTTATTAGTCATTTTACCAAAACCTTTATCCCCTTGTTAACAGTTAAAACCACTTTTTGAGCTGTTGAATAGTCTGATTTTGTTGAACTAGCTTGTGTGTGTGTGTGTGTGTGTGTGTGTGTGTGTGTGTGTGTGTGTGTGTGTATGTATGTATGGTACTGGAGATCTTACCCAGGGCTTCACACTTGCTAGGCAAGTTATATCCTCAACCTAGAGCTATCATTTCAAAGAATTCTAGAACTTCAGCTTTTGGAATAGTATCTGGTAAATGTATCTTTGCCTTAAGAGAAGGGAGCATATCTTTGTAAGCGGGATTTTCTGAAAACCACTAAAAAAGAGACTCTTTTACTATCATGAATTACTTTTGCCTTCCACATGGACTGGCCTCATAGTCTTACATTTTAATATAAAATATTAAAATTTGACTTTTGTATTAAACCAGGAGTCCTTTTATAATTCTCAATTTGTCAAGAGTTTATTCACTAAAATGGCCTTAAGCTTTAGTCCTCTCTCACCATTAGAACTGTTGGTTATTAGAATTGATGTTGTATTGGTTCATAGTCTAGTATAACAAATTTGATGGAATGAACAGGTGAATTTTAATAGGCTATTTGTTCTTATTTAGTACTGTGAACACTTAGCTCCCTGTTTTTGTTTTTTTCTTTTACACATTTCTCATAGTTGCACTGAAATCTTTTGCAATTATGTAGCATATCTTTAAATGTCATTGTTAGTGAAATGAAAGCATTCTGGATGGAAGCTCTGATGCTGGAATGTCTAGTCACTTGAATTAGTATGCAAAATAAGGTGATGCCCTTTTTACCTACTGGGGTGGGTAGCCCAGTACTGAAAGGTAGTGTTTCCCAACCTTTTTCAAGTCATGGCATATATAGAAAGTTACAGCGTTTTAATGGCACGTTGCTGAAAAATTGGCATCTTGTGGAAACATTGGAAGGAGTCCCCAGGGGCAAGAGATTAGTTTCTGGCTATACCTATCATGGAGTCCACTAGGTGGGAAGCTGACTCAGAAGACAAGAAAGGAAGGCTGTGTCTTTCTGGAATGGTGACACCTCACAATTTCCAGATCCCAGTTCCCTCATGCTGTAGCAGCAGCTGAACTACTTCTCTTGGATTCATTTTTCACTTTACCCAAAATAACCTTATCTTTAAATGAAAACTAAATTTTTTCTTTTCCTTTGGTCCTTTATTAAATTTGAGATTGAATTTTTCCCCCTACTTTCTTGAATTCTCTTTCTTCCTATCTTCCTCAAATCTAAAAATCAGTGCTTTAGGTGTATTCTAACATCAGAAAGTTTCTTTAGGTAAAACTGCAACTCCTTCACCTTGAAGAATTTGTGGGCCAGCAGGTGGAAGTGACTTATGTAAAGTAATACAGCTTACTAATGAGAGAGTTGGAATTAGAGTCCATGTTTCCCAGTACCTAGTTAGTTTTGCCGTTGTGGACTTGGAATTTAGCTTTAAACATTATTTTTATAGATACTGCTCCATAAAATACTCTTTGAAAAATATTTGCCTCATTGTGTTTGTTCTATCTTGGCTTAAATTCTGTTCTGAGCTTAGGAACCCCATTACTATCTCATGGATTCGGGGGACCTGTCTGTAGTGTCATAAGACATTTTACTTTTGTTTCTTTCTTTTAGGTTCACTTTTTGATGTCCCTTGGATAAAAGGTCTTGAGACAACAGCTTGTCGCACCCATAGATTCTTCAGATTTGTACTCAACTTTTGACTCTCATTTGGTCTGGAGGTGGAGAGCCTGGGGAAATTCTTTGTCTTGTGTCAGACCAGCTTTGTAATGAACTTTGTTAACATGACCTCTGTTTTCCATTAATTGTAACTTTTTACCTTTCACATTAAAAAACTACATGCTACTCCTCCCTATGCCTCTGACTGGTTTTTTGTTTTTTATTTTTTATTGGTCAAAATCCCCCATTCCTGTGTGCTAATAAGCTCTTTATTAATTGGTAACTTGTAACTGTGACTCTACTTGTTTGCTTTTATTAAGTGCATTTGAAGTTAATGACAAAAGGCATTGCTGACAACATGGGAAATGGCAGTCCTTTGTCCTTTGCCTGCAGCAGGCAATCCTTTACTAATCCTTTGATTGTTACAGGTGGTTCCGCTCTTCTGACACAATGCATTCCTGGAGCTGCACCATTAAGCACTTTGTTAGAAATTGAACTAAAGAGTGTGCTTTCACATTTACATTTGTTTCACATGCTTCAGTGGTGAAAAATGAAATGTACATTTCTTAGGCAATATAAGCAGACTCTAAAAAGTGGGGTTTGTGTATATATTGATTTGTAGAGTGTGATATTCTCTATAACATCTTCACAAACATTCTCATTTTATTCTTGCAATTTTCTCAGGGGGCTTGGGTTGTGGCTCAGTGGTAGAGTACTCACCTAGCACATGTGAGGCCCTGGGTTCAATCCTCAGCACCACATTAAAAAAATTAATAAAAATAGGTATTGTGTTCAACTATAACAAAAAATAAAATACTAAAAAAATTTCTCAGGGGTTCTAATCCTTAGTAGATAGGTGAGGAAATCCAAGCTAGATTTGTATTTTAAGATCAGAGTTCATGGGCTGTGGTTGTAACTCAGCGGTGGAGCGCTTGCCTAGCATGTGTGAGGCACTGGGTTCAATTCTCAGCACCGCATATAAATAAATGAATAAAAGTTCATCAACATCTTAAAAAAAAATTCGAGTTCATGACAAAGCTTGGATAGAATATAGTTCTGCTGGCTGAATATAGTTCTGGGCATATTTATATGTACCATACAAGCTACCCTGTTGCCATCATGGTACAATAGAGTTGCCATATATGGGAAAGAAGCCAAGTTGAGAGTTCCACTATTTAAAGCTAAATCCCCAAATGAGTCATGCTCCAGAGGTTCTCCAGCATGGCTACACAGTAGCACAACCTGGGGAACTCAAAATACCAATGCTTGAGTCACACCAGAATAAATTAAATCCTTGGAGTGATTTTGGAGATTAAGCTACTCAAGTGATTTCAGTGTGAAGCCATCTTGTGGGAGCAGGGCTTTTGATTCTTGCTACTCAAAATGTAGTCACTGGTTAGCAGTTTTGACCATCACCTAGGAGTTTATCTGTAAAGGAGACACCCAGGCATTACTCCAAAACTACAGAAGCAGAATATTTAACAAAGTCCCCAGCTGATTTGTGTGCACATTAAGATTTGAGAAGAACTGAACTAGAGCAGTGGTTTTCAAGTTTCTGTGTACTTTGCAGTTACCTGGGAACTTTTGTCAAAAGCTTGGGTTAATTCTGTGTTGTCAGTTCTCTGCCTGACACAAACTCAGGTTTGAGAACATGATAGGAGTCAGCAGGCTTTTTTAAAAATGAGTGTAACTGTGTTCCAATGTAACTTGACAAATCTGGCTGTGGATCTCTGGCCCATGTGTTACCACTCTATGTATAACCAGCCTGGATCTTGGGTGGCTGGATTTGGACACTACATAAGAAATAGTCAAAGCTCCCCCGTTTGATCAAACTACATGAAATTCCTTTCCCCATCATTTGCCTACTTTTTAAGCAGACAGGGGCTGAGTCTTAGTAGTCAGGATTCAGGCAAGGTCTCTTGGCTGGGCTGCTGGTAACAGAAGGATACATTCACTAAAATTATGAGGGAGCACTTTTTAAATTTGCTTTAAAATTCAGTATACGGATGTCATAGCATTATCAAGAGACTTCTGGATTATTTTAGTCTAGGTATTTCAAATAAAAACATCTGAATTTGAAGACAAATTAAATGCTGAGAATAATAACTATCAAGCAAGACATTACAGTTTTCAGAGCCTTTCCAGATTAAAGTTTCTGACAATGATCTTGAGGAACATGGGACCAATACTAAATTCCCAAGTATGAGATTAACTTGTGTCTTAGAGGTGGTGATTCACCTTAACCAGTTATCATCACTTGGGAAACTCCAACTTTGGTGTGTCTTATCATCATTTGCAACATGGCAAAAACCTGCAGACTGATGTCTTGAGGTTTAAACTTAAAGGTAGCTAAGTTGTTTTCTGGCTTTTTTTGACTTGCTCTCTGGTCCTCCACTCCTTATGCACAGAAGAATTAGCTGTGGGGCTGTTCCTTCAAGCTTAAAGAAATGCATTGTTCTCCCTTCCTCAACTGGGTTTCCGATTCTTTGGTGTTATTTTAGCTGAAATGTTTTTTGAAGGAGTTGGTTTTGAGTACTACTGTATAGATGGAGGTATACCTTAGCATTTCTGGCTGCTTCTAACTCAACACTTCTATGGGGTGGTTAATTTTCTATGCTCTTGTGGGGTGGGCCAGAAGCCATCTACCACAACCACTGTACATCGTCTATTCCCTGCCACTCTTGAAGTGGTGGGAAACCCAGCCCTGAGCACCTCCGCCCACATACTTCCTGTCCCCTATCACATGGAAACCATCTCTCATGTTTTCTTCTCTTAGCAGCCTATACCTTTGTTCTCTTTGATCACATCCTTTCATCTTGGGCTTCAAAATACTTTTGTTATGATGGTTGGAAAATACTAGATAGGTCATTCAGGCCTCTTCCCTGGTTTGGGAGGCTCAGCAAGCTAGTGCTGGTCAGTAGCAGCTAGGAGCTCGAGTGCCAACAGCATGACTCTACTACCTTCTGGTCATCAGTTTGTGATGATGACCTAGGCTCTGAATGACTAGACTATAAAGTTGAGTCCTTTAAAACTACAGTTAATTCAAAAAATCTTAACAAATATGAAAAATGGGTTTCTTCTGCAGGAGAAATTGCTTTCTTGAACAAGGATCTTAGGTGAGGGAATAAAAAAAAAAGGGACTGAAGTTTATGAAGGACCAGATGAAAAGTAATTTATTTGCTTCCATAGAATTTATAGACAAAGTTTGTGATCATACAGAACTTTTTTTTTTTTTTGTGGTAGTAGAGAATGAACCAAGGGTACTATACCACTGAGCTATATCCCCAGTTCTTTTTTATTTTTTGATTGAGTCTCATTAAGTTACCCAGGCTGGTCTTGAATTTATAATTTTGCTTCAGCCTCCGGAGTAGCTGGTATTACATTTTTTTCCACTGAAAAAAATCAAACTTTTTTCAGTGGAATACAATGAATATTTTCAAATCATCAGGCAGCCTGGTGTTAGAAAACACTTTACAAGATCTTAAAATTTTGATTCAAGGGGCTTGTTCTGCCACTTATTGTCTGGATCTTTTTTTTTTTTTAATTTTAAAGAGAGAGTGAGAGAGGAGAGAGGGGGGAGAGAGAGAATTTTTAATATTTATTTTTTTAGTTGTCGGCGGACACAACATCTTTGTTGGTATGTGGTGCTGAGGATCGAACCCGGGCCGCACGCATGCCAGGCGAGCGCGCTACCGCTTGAGCCACATCCCCAGCCCCTATTGTCTGGATCTTTTGTCTCTAAAATCTACCAAATAATTAGGCACCTAGACTCTGTGCTAGATAGTGTGGGGGATTATAAAAGATAAGGCACAGTCCTTGCTGCCTAGGATTGAATGAGCTAACACTGAGTATCTACTACATGTCTGGTATGGTATTTAATGCCTGCCCTCCTGTGAGGTGTGTTCTATAATCCCTTGAGGTAGGTGAGTGGTATTCTCCTTTTCAAAAAGAGAAAATGGAGACTTAGTTTGCCAGAATTTGGATTTGAACCTTATTTCTATCTGACTCAAAGCATTTGGATAGGTCCTTGAGAGGAATAATAAAATAATAACCATGGTAATGATAATATTTCATGGGAAAATACCTTAATAACATAACTGCCCTGCATCTGTACTCACATAGCAGTGATCAAAATGCTGAGAATTGTTCACTGAAACACTGCTTTTCTTCATATTCACACTATGCATCCATTTTACTGGCTATTTAGTTAATAAATGTTTGAATACCTACAGTGTGCCAGAGATGTAGAAGTGTTCAGAGAGAATTAAGTGACTCCCTTTCTTAACCCTAAATTCTAGCAGGGAAGAGCTAAGTTAGCACATAATTGGAATAATTGTAAGTGGGGTGAAAGATATGTACAGTATGATGTGTTATTAAATAGGGATAGAAGAGAGCCACTTGAGTGATCATGAAAGAACTGAGTAGATGGCATTCTGGTTGACAGCAGAAAGAGTCAGCTAAGGGATTGGCTATGGGGAATGTGTCTAGACATTATTAAACTTCTGCCAGATGATTGAGTAGTAAATTTGTTCATGAGAAAAATACTCCCTCCTCAGACTACCAACATCAACAAATATTTATTGAGTGTAAGTACGAAGCTCTGCTCTGTCATTCTATTCCTAAATAGGGGCCAGTAGGTGCTAACAGTCACGGAAGAGGAAAAGGCACATTGAGGTAGAACATGAGACTGGTTTTGGAAGGGTTACTCAGAACACCAGTTTGTGCCCCTTCCTTTATGATGTCTGCACCTATCACCTGAGACTTTTGGGTCTTTGGTGCTTAGTGGGAAGCCAGGGGATTTAGGAACTGTGTACGCAAGCCACTTTACCTATTCCTAACTTGTAAAAGGAGGAGACAAATATTATGCCTGTTGGTTAGGCTTATTGTGACAATCAGAGGAGGTAATGTTTGCTTTGGTGATATATGCACACAGGACTTTGTTAATAGGGATTCTAGATAAGGATACTGTCTACCCATGTCCTTTGATAAATCACTGGAATAGCTTGGTCAGCTAGGAGAAAGGAGGACATTCTAGAGGATGATAAAAATAGTGTCTTGCAGTCTTCATTGGAAAGAAGTCCCTTTTAAGATTAACTTAATTTCTTCCTGTCTAGGCTGGAAGCATGAGACGGAGACCAGTTGCTCATCACTGTCTAAACCACATTGTTTCATCCACTTAAACTCTCTTAAGTCTTCAAAGTCCTGTCTTAAATTTATAGCTCTTCCTCTAATATTTGCTACTGTGAAATTTTATGTGGTGGTTCAGAGGAAGGGTAGACTGTCACTTTTCCCTGTGTCCTGCTCCTCAGTTGGATTTCCGGAAGACTTTGGAATGGGAACATGTTTCAAGACACTGAGCTCCTCTTCCAGGGGGAATGCCCCTGGAAGGCTTAGGGTATTCTGGTCTGAGAAAAGGAGGCTGCCTAGAAAACCTGGCTGCTGGAAGGTACTGCAGAGGTCTGATTTCATGCTTTTAGACTCTTCTGCCAGTGGGGAAAGTGGGGTTCTTCTGAAAGCAGGAAATACCTCAGGGGTCAAGAGAGGAGGTTATTAAGACTGGGGATGACGCTGAGGAGCTAGGGAGGCCTGGAGTGCTGTGTTGCCAAGAGCGCTGGCTTTTGTCAGGAACTCGGTCATAGACAGCCTTACCAGTGCCTCTGGCTTGTAATTTCCCCACCATCAAGCTCCCCCAGAAGCTGGAAGGAGTGGAGGAGTGGCAAAATGTACACGATGGTATGAAGAGCAGCTCCTGGGGCCACAAGGACAGCAGCCATCCACTATGGTAAACACTGAGTTCACCTGGGCACTGGCTTAGTTAAGCAGCAGCCTCACTTTCATCTCAGTGTGGTGGTGCACTCTTAAGTCCAAGTTCATATTTCTGAGCATCTGAGTTCATCGAGGTTCATCTTTCTGCGCATTCTGAGGCATCACTGCTTTTATATTTGCATTGGGATTTCAGTTCATTAAGCATTTTCAAATCCATTATCTTTTTCAATCCCTTCAATAGCATCGAGAAGAAGGTGGGCAGGTATTCATCTCTCCATCTGAGTAATGAAAAACGGAGGCTCAGAAAAGTTAAAAGCCCTGGGAGAGAAGGCTAGTGAGGGACTGTAAAGCTTATAGATAAAGGGCTGGTTCTCTCCTGATTCCTGCCTGAGGATTGCCCCCATACTGTATTAACAAAAGACATGAAATTGCAGCCGTTGACACCTCTCCTTCATGCCCATGTACTCACTGACAAAAACTCCTTGAGCTCAGGAACTCAGTGTGTAAGCATTGAACAGGAACAGTACTTTATTGAGATGTAATTTATACACATAATCTTACTTTTATGTCTCTTTGCCATGTGTACATCCCACGTGCTCATAACCCAGAAATAGATGTAGAACCTCCGCCACAAGAGGTTCTTCCGTGCCCTTTTCCAATCAGTCCTTCTACCCTAGAAGTAACCCATGTTCCAGTATTTTTCACCAGTAATTGCTTTTGAATTTTATCTGTGTGGAGTCACATTGTTTGTACAGAGGCCGAATCCCCAGAGTCTGGCACAGTTTCTGCAGTGTCTGGCACATGGCAGGTATACTATGTGAAAGAAAGCTTAGAAAAGAATGTTGGACCTCATTGGGAAGCAGGCTGTAGGTGGTCAGTGACCTCTCCAGGGCAAGAGGCCAGGAAAACCATGGATGCTGGGCTGGCCCAGGCTCCCTGATCCTGATTGCAAACTCTCAGCAGTGCACCTCCAGCTTCTCTTTGGGCTGCCTTTAGTCAAGTTGGTCTCATATCCTGGGCAGGTAGTGCCCCCTGCAGCCTGAGGGCCTGACCCTACTCCTCTCTTCTGTAGGGCTATAGGATCATGCAGGCCTGGAGCCCCAGTGCAGTGACTGTCTGGCACCAAGTAGGGGCCTGTGAAACAAGAGAAGTCACCTGCCATCTTATTTTTCTTTGAAAAGAGGTTTTCCTAAACTTTGGGGACTTTCCCTCCCTAGAATAAACAGAGCAAGGGCATGACAGGCCTTTTTGGTGGAGCTCTGCTGCCCCCAGGTGGGTAGCTTGGGACATTACCACAAAACAAGACCTAAAGCCTGGTGTTTTTTGGTCTCAGCTTATTTGCCTCCTCTCTTGTAGTTAGTGTCCTGGTCTCCTGGTCCCTGAGGAGCAGAGGTCCACAGGACCATCGCCTGTACTTCAGTCTCAACCTGGAATGGAGGCAAGCGAGGGTGGGAAATGGGGGAAAATGCCCTTCAGAGAACCAGCCCAGTTGTGAGTGTGGTCAGAGGTATCCCCTCATATCCCTCCTGCCCAGGGGAGGATGGGCTGGACATAAACTTTATAAGTCTGTCCTTGACTAAGTGTCTGAAAAGGTTTGATCTTGGGGTGGCAGAGATGGGTGAGGGAGGCTTCTCAGCAGTGGGGGACAGCACCTCCCCCACCGCTGCGGGGGTGTGGATGTGGGTGCTAGTCAGCAGAGGGGCCTGCCAGCCCCGCCCAATGTGGTTTGGTAGCTTTCTTATTGCACCTGTGGTTGGGGGTAGTGTAACGGCCCAGCGTGCCTCCTCTTGGCACGTGGCTTAGGGCGATGTTATCTCTAACTCTGTATTTTTAACTTTTCTTTCCAGAGGATGTGGCTTCTGTGGGCAGGCTTCAAAGGGTGCCCTATTTGCCCCTGTCAGCAACAAAAACGTCATGGAAATGGGAGGGGGCTGCCCAGCCCCAAACACCTGGAGGGAAGTGGGAGCCTTTTTCCACTTCCTGTTCTACTTCTGGCTACTGACTCAATGTCTGACCTGTTTATTAATTTCAAAATGCAGTTTTCTGTGTGATGCTCAGAGGAAACCCTATGTATGTGTGTGTTTGTGTGGAGGAGGCCTGTAGGCTGCCTTGTTGCCCAAGTGGCCTCTACACAGAGGGAAGGCACTGGCTGTCCTGAAGCCCTCCCAACCCCCTACCCCCTGCAGCAATCAGTATGTTTATTAGCAGGAAGGATGGCTCTGGGTCTCAGTGTGGCTCACTTTACCTTCTTCCCCCATGTTACATAAGGAGGTGGACTGGAGACTGGGTTTAGGGTGGGTCATGTGGAGAAGCTAAAGTGGATCAGTGAAGTGACATTGGGCCCTGGACCTTAGTGTGGTCACATGTGACTGGAGCTCAGACTCCTGAGAGAACTGTGTGCTTCCCAGAGTAACTTCTCCAGGCTTTGTTGGGTGAATGAAAGCCTGGCTGGGGCTGTCCTGGCCCTTGGCCACCACTCAGGTTTTTAAATTTTTTAATTTTTTAATGTGTCTCGTTGAGTTACTCTTGGCACCCAGTAAAACTGTGAAACAGTGGTTTACCTGGCCACCTCCTCTCTGAATTCTCACTTTCTCCTATACTCCTCAACCCTCAAATTCTGCTCCCTATCCAGTGCCTAATGGTGCTAATAATTCATTTGTTTATTTGGTGGCATTTACTGTGTGCCAGGCACAGTGCTAACCACTGGGGACACACCATTACCAAGGCACTCTTCCTATCACAAGGGGAGGATGGGCTGGACATAAGCTTTGTAAGTCTGCTGGAATTCTTTGCTAAGGTGTTACTTAATCTTAATAAGGTGATATTAGGGTTTTACATGTGACCTGGAGGAGTTCAAGTTTATAGGAGACACACACAAAAGTCCTTTAAGACTCGGGTGGCTGCCTGTCTAATAGTAGGTAATAGCAGGGGGGCCGCTCTGTGGGAATTTAAGACTCTGGATGCTCCTGAAGCAGACCTTATTTAACCTGCATTTTTCCTGACTGGACTTTGACTCCAGTTGCTCTAAGAGGGCAGATCTCTGAGGGAAGTTGCAGACAACACTCCATAGACTTAGGCCTGCATCATGAGGTCATTTGGGCCCATTTATCTGCCTCCAATGCTGACCTTTGGGGTAGTGGGGCATCTTTCCAGAGAAATCCTTTCTGTAGCTGGCCCTGATAACATGTTCTTTGCTGAGTTGTCAGCCTTGTTTCCATGAGGTTGGGTTCAAGCTGGTCAGTCTGCAGCTGTAGCCCAAGGCCCTGGCTCATAGGGCCTGGGGCTCTGACCATGCCTCCAGTTTTCCTCAGCTGCCTTTTCCCTTCAGGCTAAACAATGCCCACTTCTTACATTTGGGCCCTCCATACTGAGGGACCCTGCAATGGTTGTACTAGGCCCAGAGCTGACCCTTCTGGTGGGTACAGGAACCCTTATTGTGGGCCTCTCCACAGGCCATTTCAATGCTCCTAGATATCCCAGGTGGTGCCTGTAGCCTGACATGAGAACAGAGTGGTCAAAGGTGGATGGAGTTTCTGCTCATGCCCCACACATGCTGACCCTTTATCGATTGCTCCTCATCTACCTCTCTGACCTCAGCCCTTGCTGGCTTTAGGCTTAACAGCCTCAGATGTGAGGGAAAGTTCTTGCTGAGACCAAGGATTTTAGATGGAAACTTTTCAGGCTTTGGAGTTCATCCTGCTTTCTAGATGGCCTGCTTGGAGCCTCTGCTGAATCACCTTGTGTTGGTCCTCGGGTTCTCCAGGGTTCCAGTGACTACTGGGCCCTGCCATTTGAGGGCAGTGAGCTGGCATGGCTCTATAGGCTCCCATAGGCCTTCTTTATAGCTTGCACCTTCTCCATGTTTCAAGGAGGCCTCTGTCTTTGGCTCCTCCACTCTCTGACAGGCTTCTAATCCCTATCCAGAGCTCTCATGTTCCCTTCAGCCACAGAATAATGGGATCCAACTCTCAAGAGTGGACCTGCCTCCCCAACCACCACCTTTCTTTGTTGGGATCTTTTTTTTAATGCAGAACAAAGTGATTTGCCACTTGGGAGGTGGGGAGGGAAGATGAACTAATTTGTCCTAAGTTTTTAAAGGTTGATAAAGGCTTGCTCTACTAACCCTCCCAGGGGCATTTTCATTTAATAAGGGGGAAGAGAATGCTTTAATTAAAAGAAATTCCCAGTGATAGAATCTCTGGCATTGTGTCAGACACTCTAGGAGACAGTTTTAAGGAAGGCTCAAGAAGCCTCCGGAGTACCCTGCAGGTGGCAAATCCCTCATGGGAAAAGTAGTACCCATCCTCCCAAGTGTGAAAGTGACCTGCTATGATGACATTTCCTGAGTAAATCCCTTTAGTAATCTTTAAGGGATTCTATTTAGGCTGGAGATGAGACAGATTAGGAAGAACTGGGGATTCTGTTACTACCCTGAGTAGGGCTAACCAGGGATGCTGGTTCTTAGTTCTATGGTGGTTACAGAATCAGAGATGCATGGAGCTTCAGGTAACCTCTGGTCCTACCTGACATTTTATAGGGGATGACCCTGAAGTTCACAGAGGGGAGTTCATGCCCCAGGTCACCTCTTAAAATTCCATTCCTATGAAAAGAAGCAGACCTGAATTGCAGCTGAATTTTCTGCTAGTGTGGACAGAGCTACCCAGGTGAACCATATAGCCATTTGAGGAAGGAACACCCTCTCATTCTTGGAATGAGTGAGCACTTCCCTTTGGTCTTGGTTGAGTAGCTGTTGGGTGGATGGCTGAGTGGTCTCTGAGGTGTGTTCCCATCAGCATCCCCAACTCTGGGGAAAGGTTCTCTGGAGTAGTGTGCTATGGGGCTCCATGGAATCCTATTCTTATCCTTGAGGTTGGAGCCTGAGACATCTGTTCTCCTTGGCCAAGTCCTTGGCTTGAGTAGGGAACTCATCTCCCCTTTCCTTATTCTCATGTCCAGAAGGTGGAAATGGAAATTCCTGCTGGGGTCACCATTTCCTCCCAACCCAGTTCTAAGACTGGGCACCTCAAGGTCTGGGCATGGGCCTGGGATCTGAGCAGGGCAATGGTGAATAGTCCTCAGCCATGAATTTGTGGGCAATGCACAGTTTCAATGATCTGAGAGAAAAGGCAAAAAAAGAAAAAGAAAAAAAAAAGTTCCTGGAGGGCAGGAAACAGTGGCATTTGGGAGACATTTGCTGTGTGGTCCTCGTCTGTCGAATTTCAGCTACCGGTCACTAATATTTATGTGTGTGGGCCTCCTGCTTTGCCCAGTGGTGTGGCAAGAAAACAGAAGTGCAGGGCCCAAGCTTGTAAGAGGGTTTTCTTGGGGGCCAGAACAGCTTGCTGAGTGGAATTTTTTAGAGGTTATTCTAAGGAGAAGTTGACTTAAGCAGCCTGTTGAGTTAGGCTTCCTGGATAGCATGGTAGACACATGCCTTGGTTTGTCTCTTAACAGCATACTGAAAATGATCCCAACCAAACCCAATCAAACAGGAGCACAGTCTCTGCTCTTCTAAATCATTTTTAATGAAGCTGTGAGTAGCAGAATAATACACAATGTGCCTCAGATACACAGCATAGCAGGACCTAGATAATGAGCTAATTTTCCCCACATCTTGAGAAAAAGAATAATAAAGTACTTCTTTATGAACAATGTTTAAAAAATATAAACTGGAGAACATTCTCCAGGAACTAAAGTCTAAGAAACCCCAGGGGGATCCATCAGAGGCAGTCTCTGGGAAGGGGGAGGGATTCTCCACAGCTAGGAGAGGCTGCAGCAGCCCCTACTTTTGCTGTGAATGGTGACAAGCAGCAGTCTGGGAATGGAGGGGGTGGCAGCAGCGTTTGGCAGCTCTTTAGCAATCTTCATGACAAATTTGGATAGATCCAGTTGGTGGCTTTGCCAGTGGGGGCCAAAGAGGCAATGGAGCCGCCTTCTTCATGGAGGTGGGAGATTCCCTTTGCTTGAAGAAGAGAGAAGAGGGAAGAGGAGGAAGGATGAGGGAGCTCAGGTCCTTATAATCTTGCCGACCTGGAATGAGGAAGATCAGAAGTCAGGCTGGATGCTTAACAGTACTGTTAGGGATGTGATAGAGATGGTTCCGTGGGCTTCAATGATGGCTCATCACTGAAGCTGAGAGAACCATTTAAAGGAATTGGGGCTCCTTTAGTTACACAGTGAAAGAGGGACAACAGAAGGCATGTGGTATAAGCGAATTGGGGTCTGAGCCCCTCTATTCTTTCACTCAGTAGTTGTGTGGGCCTTGATATTTCTTGCCCCTGGTTTTCTAGAATGGGGATATAACAACTATTCTTCATGACTCATAGGGAGACTGGCTCAACTGAGGAGGCCAAAATGAGTGTTTTGTCATAGGAATGTTTCAGGCCATTGTTTTTTAACAGGAATTTGTGACAGGAAGAAATGGAAGAGTGAGATGGTCCCAGTGTTAGAATTTAAAAGCATCTCCCTGCAGGGAGGTTTTCTCTCACAGTTGGAGACTTACCGGAGGCACCCCACCCCCACCCCCAGCTTGGAAGCCCCCTCACCTCAGTTGGACCACAGCCGTAGCGTCATGAGTATGTTAAAGCCAGCCACTTTCAGGAGGAGGATGCGGAGCCCCATCACTGACAGGTTTTGAAAGTTTAGGTTTATATCTGTAAAACAGAGAGACCACAGCCGTTATAGACACACGCACCAGAGGTCTGCACAGCTCCTTAGGACACCAACGGCTTTTCCAAAGCGGGTGGGACAGGTGGGGGGGTGAGTTTCAGCTCCTGGATCCACCTCATTTTTTGAGCTCCTTGTGTAAATATATTTATATACTGTGTAAATATATTTGTGCATTCCTCCAGGTTTAAAACAAAACAAAAACACCTACTGGGGTTGCTCCTTGTTTTCTTTCTGAGCCCTTGTGGGGATGGGGATGGGGATGGGGATGGGGTAAGAATAGGTGCTCAGAATTTATCACTATAATCCCTTGGGTCCTGGTCCTTTAGTGAGACAAGTGGCTGAACCACAGGAGGGATGATTGAGGAGGAACAACTTAAGTGGGGCCAGGGGGTGAGGATTGGTGGGGGTCCTTGAGAGACAGGACTCCTGCCCACAAACCATGTAAGTTCTGCTGGTTTGGGAGGGGATATGTCCCTGGGATGACCTGATTGATTCAGGGATATCCCTAAGGGAGTCAGAAAGTTCACAGCTGAATACCCAGCAGCTCTCTTTGGTTCTCCTGATGGGAGCTGTTGAAAGTAATACAGAGGCCTAGGATGAGTAAAATGGAGACTCATCCTCAAAGTACTTGGAATGGAAAAGAAAATTCGACATTTTGAGGAGGACTTAAGACCGACCCCAGGCAGCTCCAGGCAGGTCATAGCTGCTATTCTGCTCCTCATGACTTCATTCCCAGATCTATTCCCCCTGCCCCTACCCTATCTAGTCAGAGTTATTGTGGGTTTGTTGCCTCCCCAGTGCTGTGACAAGCGGGATAGACCTTTCTCTTACCTGTTTCAAAGCTTTTCTCTACCAACTTCGCATCACAGGGAATCTCTAAAAGGAGAAACAAGAGTTTTTCTTAAAGTCCAGAGCATGCTGACTCTCCCATCCCAAACCTCCTGGTTGCTGGGCTCGTGAGTATCTATAGCCTTTCCATGCTTTCTTAGGGAGAGATCTGGAAGGAACTTATTGCACGAGGGCACCTCCCCAGCAGGAGGCCTGAGGACCAAACACCCTGGCTTCTGGGCACCATTGCACTGACTCAGCAAATGCTGGCTGTGCAAAGTGCAGGTTGTATGACATGGGCCACAGGGAAACCTTAAGATAGAGCTTGCCCTTGGTCAGGCTGCAGTGTGGAGTCTAACCAGGGAAGTGAGATCAAAACAGTGATAAGAACAATAGGGCGATAGATACTTAAATGTGTTCCAAAAAGTTTTGATCCTTGTATTCCAACTTTGTTTCTTTGTTTTCTCTCTCACTGACTTAGTTGCTCAGCTTTGAATCCAGCCACCTTCCTCAATGCCCTATTTTCTTTCTCATCTCTAAGTGGTTTCATCCTTGAAACCCAAGTGCTACCACCCTGCCCAGGCCTCTGTCATCTCTCTCTGCTGCTATTGCTTCCTTTCTTCTTTCACTCTGGACCATTCTCCACACACCAATCAGACTGACCTTCTAAAAAAGTAGTTTAGGGGTCACCCCTCCCTCCCACCCCCAGTCACAACCAATCAATAGCTTCCCAATAAGTAAAATAGTTATCTATCCTCTCATGGTCTTGAAGCTCTGTTCTCTGGTCCATGCTTACATTTTCTAACTCATTTTCTGCTGCTTTTCCCAGCTGTCAGCATGGTCCTGTCTCAGGCCTCCATGGAGTTCTCTCTCTGGCATGGCATGTGGGTACCTTGTTATTCTTTAACCCAGCTCAGTAGCATTTTTTTCAGAACCCTTTACCCTAAGGTGACTCTGTCTTTAAGTCTAAGTTAAAGTACACATTACAATCTGAAATTATACAGATTTCCTCTGCTGAGGGATGGTCTTCCCTAATTGGAATGAAGCTTCCTCAGGGCAGACCCTTCACTGGTGCATGGTCCTGTGCCTAAGCAAAGGCTGGGAGGCCAGACCTCACAGAGCAGGTGAGACCTAGGCTGGGTCACCACCCTCTACACCTGCTCTCTCATCTTCTTTTTGCCCTTAATTGCCCTTTTCTTTAAATGGGCTTCAGGATGAGGCTGACTGCTCCTTAGTAAAAAGAAAATGGGAGATTTTCTGACAATTGATGAAGCCGAGAGCACCAATCAGAGTAGCTTTCATCTATCATTAACCTAAGCTTTGGGTAGAACCATGCTTCTCTGGAAGCAAGGAGATGAAGTGTGTAAGGGCAAGGGGGAGGTTACTCACCTGAGCTGGAGAAGGAGAAGTTCTGGGTGAAGGCACTCGTACAAGTGAAGTTAGGTTTGTTGCTCCAGGCCAAGGCGCCGTTGCTCTTGGAATCCATGGACTTCATGTCCAGCACAGTGTTTCCGGAGACAAACATTTTAGAATCCTCATTAAATTGTGATGACACGTTGATGTTAGAATCAAAATCGGTGAATAGGCAGACAGTGTTTCTGGATTTAGAGTTTCTCAGCTGGTACACAGTTGGGTCAGGGTCCTTGATGGCTGTGGGCCAAGAGGACTGGGATTAGAAGATGCTTTTGCTTTCTTTGCTCCAACCTATACCAGAGCCCAGATGCAGGTGATAAACAAGAGCGAGGCTCTCTGGGGCTGGGTAGTCTCATTCTCAGGCTTTTTTTGGGGGGAGAAACCAGCTGCTTGAAATGGACTGGGACTTTGGGGACAAACACATACTATGAATCTTGGGCAGTTGGTCAGGATTTCAGTGAATCCCTGGCCAGGCCCTTTCTGCTATTCTAGGAAACAAAAATGAAATTGCTCATTCTTCTACTGAATAGGAACTTCTTCAAAACCTCAGTAAGCCTAGTCAACAACATTGTTCTGGCAGGACAAAAGCTAGTACAGGGAAAAAAAAAAATGCCCAGAAAAGCGAACCATGCCTCTTGGAACCTAAGGTGTTTTCCCCCACTTAGGTTGGGCATTGGCAGGAAATGGAGACTTAGGATATGTTGGCATTAAACTGGAAAATCTATCACACCACCAGGAGATTTCTCTCTCATTGATAATACTATGGACTCCACACTAGGACACCTACATTCAAGCCCTGGCTCTCCTATTTGCTAGATAACTAGATATAAGGCCCTAAGGACTCACACCAGCTTTTTCAGGAGGACTTTGTGTTTTTAGTAAGACTCTCATTGTTTATTCTTTTCAACCTCCGCCTTTAGAAGAGGAAGCAGAGGTTTGCCAGGAGGATTAACATGTTGGGGCCACCCAGAATGTTTCCAGCAGGGCTGGGATTAGAATTTCCTGCCTGTGTGGTTCTAGGATCCCACAGCTCCTCCCTATGCACATAAGGTTTCTCAGACTCCTGCTGCACTCTGCTTGCTGAGCCAGCCTTGGTGGCCTAGGTGATGCAGATATTCTGCTGGATCCCAAACCAGAGAAATTAGTGCTTGGCATGACCCTGGGGTGTTGAGTCAAGGAGAGCAGCCTGCTGAGCGGGGCCACCCCTGGAGCAGCAGAGCAGGGGTGGGCTCTGTGGTCAGGCATCTGAAGCTTTGTTTGTCCCTTTTGGGGACAAAAAATGTTGTACTAGAGGTACTGATATATATATCATCTTTTTACTTTCATCTTCAGGTACCTCTAGTGCAACCTTACTTTTTTTTTTCCTGAAAATAAAAAACGGTCACTTTTAACTTGGAGGTCATTAGGGATCCACCTGCCAGAGCCCTGTGGGGAGGGACATCCTATTCCACCCCAGCATGAGAAACACATTCTACCACTGACAGTGTCAGAAGGTAGCCTCAGCAAGACAATCAATTTTTCAATGTGGAAGTTCATCTATTCTAGATCCTAACCTGTCATCATAATTCAAAACTAACTGCAGAAGCACATGTCTGAATGCTCTAGTGCTTTAGATCCCTGGGGGGCAGAGCAGTGATTGAAAGCTCCCTTACCACTAAATCTGTGCTCTGCAGTAAGGCACTAGGAACCAAGAAATGAAAGTTAGTGACACTGATCTGTGTCTCATTGAAGCTTTGTAGAGGAAACAGCGTGGGCAGACTTCTGAGGAATAATGGAAACTCTGAGCCTTTGCCAAACTGCCCCCAGGAGGCAGGTGCTTCCTTACAGAAAGTCCTCAGGTTTCTCTTTCCAGAGCCCACGGAGGAAGGAGAGGGAAGGTCCCTAGGCCATGGACCATCCGTGGAAAGAGCTGATCCTTCTCACCTCCTATCTGGTCTGCATTTCTAAACTGAATTCTCAGATTACTGGTGTCTGGTCTTGGCCCTAATTTCTGTATTCTATTGCAGGCTCTAGTATTCCTTATCTCCGTGGTCTAAGAAAATACAGTCTTTGCCTTGTCTCTCAATCCAACTTGATCATCAGATGTGTTCACTTAGACCAAAAGTCATGTGCTTTGTTCATTCCCAAGGTCATATCTTTTTTCTTGTTGTTCCTTGTACCTAGAATCCCACTTCTCTCCTCTTTCTGCCCATACAAATGTTAACTTATCCTCAGGGCTCAACAAATCTTTTTTTTACCACATAAAACATCCACTATCTTGGACTTTTCTTCCAGGATCCTAACTCATCTGGATCTCTTATGCCCATTGACATCATTAATTGTTAATAATAAAACAGTTTTTAAGAGGGTAAACATACAACAGTTCTGTACTTTTGGCTAGCCTTTAAAAAAAATTTTGTAGTTGTTGATGGACATCATGCCTTTATTTTATTTGCTTGTTTGTTTTTATGTAGTGCTTAAGCTCAAACCCAGTGCCTCACACATGCTAGGCAAGCACTCTTCCACCGAGCTACAGCCCCAGCCCCTTTGGCTAATCTTTATATTATTTGGGGACAGGTCAGAGATCTATCTTACGCTGCTTCATATGCACTGTAACATTTTATAGAGTGATAGCTACTTAGAAGGCATTTAAAAATATCCTGAATGATTAAAGTCAAATTTTAATGTGTTTGACCTAGAGAAACATAGATATTCAAAATTGATAGTGATGCCTTTCCCCTTCCCAGACCTCTGTAAGACAATTAGTTACAATATCCACAGTTAGCCTCACCAGGGTAATAATGGATATCCCTGGGGAACGAATTAATGACACTAGTGCATGGGGTTGCAAATAGCATAACCTAAGATGACTCACCAGATAGTATGGACACTTGGGTCCCTTTCCCAAATATGAGTTTACCAGTCATTCCTCCAGTATTCACACTGCAGGCAATGCCATTACAGAAACTCATTGGAGAAGCACTGATGTCCCCGAGGACAGGAGGATCACACTCCTAAGAGTGAGGCCTTCTGCTATTTTGTCTTGAGATTTTTGTCTCTGGTATGTAAAGTTATTTTTTCTTGCCCAATTCTGCAATGGTACCCTGAGCTGAGTTTGTGAGTTCATGTGATTTCCACAAATTCAGTAGATTTCAGTGGAGCAAAATCCCCTATTCAGGGCAGCAATATCTTAGATCCTCTAGTGGAAGGTTCAGAAACAGAACTTATCATCTGCCATGTAATTCTTAAGGTCCCAGTCTAAGGATAATGTCTCCAAAGCACTTAGGGCTGCTAGTGGGAGAATTTCCTGGAGGTGGGTAGAAAGAACCATTTGGAATACTATAGACGAGAATACCTGGACTCAAGTCAGTGTCTTGGACAAAGAAGAAATAATTGTCTATTCAACCCTTGCCCACTCTACTTACTTGGCTGGGTACTCAGTCTGGTTCCTGCTCCAAAGATTAGATTGACTGCCATTGCTGTGTTCCCACTGTGGGTAACATCTTTGGAATAACTCTCCTGATGTGAATCTGCTGGAACCCCCACCCCTCACCCTCGTCCATCCTCCCTGGGTCTCAGAGAACTATCGTACAAGGCTTGACCCATCTTAATTTCTTACTTTCCTGTTTCCCAAGGGAGCTGGTCCTTTACAATAATCTTAGTATAGCCAAGTATAGCTTAGTATTATAATAACAATAATATATCAGAAAAGTTATAATAACAATAATATATCAGAAAAGCTACTACTTTTTTGTTATCTGTGGGGTATTATTTCATATTGTGATGTGGTTATTGTCATTTTGCTGTTGGGAGTAGAGGCTGCATTAAATACAGCTGGTGAGGATAGAGCTAGAATTCCCCTGTCATCCTTTCTATGCTTGTTACTCATGTGGAACCTGCCATCTAGATAGGGGCCTGGACCACTTTTACCCCTGGGTGAGGATTTACGACTCTACTGTCCTCCAGAGAGGAAGATTCTCTGAGCAGGTATCCCTGACCATGCTCATTAGCCAACCCAGGGAGTTTAGCCACCTGCTGCAATAAAAGAGAATTTGTGTTTGCCATTAACTCATCTCTTTCCCCCAAGGGCACTAAGCTAATTTCCTGAATGTTCAGATTATCTGGTGCTGATATTATCAGCTTCGCTTCAAAGCACCGAGTATCTGGAAATCTTTTTATATTTCCGTAAATTATTCTGTTCCGATTTTCATTTACTCAATTGGCTCTTGGCACTTCTGACTTTAATATGAGAAATGGGAACATTTCAAGTCACCAAGAGAGCTTGTAGAAATGGAAAATGAAGGCTTCATATATCCTCAGGTTTGCTATAAATCATTTGCCTGTTTTCTCTTGGACAAGTCAGCGGTTCTTTTTGCCCTGGTCATTGGCACTGTCATACTCACATGGGCGCACAGCCAGCCTGGTCCCTGCTCCAAAGATCAGCTTACTGTAGCTGCCTGACAATGCACAGTAGGAGGATGCTTTACAGGAACTCTCTCACTTAGGCAGGACTGGCCTGGCTGGGACACTTGCTTCCTGTCCCTGTGTCCCAGTCTCTTTCAAGTCAACCCTTCTCTGACCAGATGGAAAACTCATGCCCATTGGGTCGAATTCCTCACTTTTCAGCGTAATGGCTCCACAGCCCTTTCCTTGGCCAGTCTGGAACTGGCCAGGCCTTCCTGGAAGAGGAGCCCCATTTTGAGTTCTGCAAGTGAAGGTGAGGGAGGAAACTTGGGAGAGTGTGAAGAGCCAGAGATTAATTGGGAAATGGATCATGAGGGAAAAAATGCATAGCAACAGCAATAGATGGAAAACCTTGGGCAAGGCTTAATGATGGAACCCAGGCCTAGGAAGGGCTCTTCTTTCAGAAAGTGGCTTCTATTATTCCTTGAGGGCACAGAGACTAAAACTGCCACAGGAATATTCACATAAAATGTACAATGTGGACTGTTTTCCTAGGAAGGTTGTGGGAGAAGTTACTTATGGGACCTGAGAATCTCTTTCTCTGGAGATCTGTAAATTAGAATTGACATTCATATGGAGGAAAACCCCCAAAGTTTGAGAATGGCTCAGACAAATACTTATCAAAATTTCACAGAACCTATTCCTTGTAAGTTTCTCTGGAAAAAGTGATTCTAAGCTTGAATAAGTTTGGAATATGCTTTATGCTCCTATTTTGGTCTTGAAGATTGACAATGCATATTAGCGTTCTAAAGTCTCTGAAAAGTCTTGCAATAAGTAAATCCAGAGCTTTTCTAACTTATTTGACCCAAGAACACTTTTTTTTCTTTTTTTGTTAAAGCACTCATTAACGTCCATGGGACTATGCAAGTTTATACACATATATTCCTTAGAAGTGCTTTCTCTAGCTCCAGGAAATTAAAATTCTTTCTAAATGTTAGTCTAATTTTATCCATTAGGTTTTCTGTGCTCAGAATCTGTTTGTTCTCCTACCCACTCCTGAGGCCACAATTAGAGGCCTCATTGATGCTGATTATTTCTTTCTAATCATCATGAAGCAGCTTCATTTTATTTAGGCAGTTGTGGAACACCTAGGCAGCTGGGCAGCAAATGTTCTCGCCCTGTCAGCAGGAGATCAGAGGCAGAGCTGCTCCTGACTGACACACCAACTCTTCACTGCCTGACAAGAACAGGGGCAACTTGAGAGCCTTTCCCAAATGTGAACTTTTGGTCTTTCTTCCATTCACCTTCCTACGTACCTCGGAGCTGTGTATCTCAAAGAATTCTTGTCCCGATGGACTAAAGTTTCCTTAGAATACCTACTTCCTGGGTGGTCTCTCAAGTGGAGACAGATTTCATGCATCTGTCATCATCTATACCTCCTTCTTTTTTGCTGCTTCCCAACCACCACAGATCTTGTAATCTGTATGCCTCTGGTTCCTGAGGAATAGGATGGGACTTTCTAAACCTATCCTGAACCAACCCATTGCAGGGAAGAAGTTTTGACAAAGTACACAAATGAACAGATAAAATACAGTGGAGGCTTTCCCTGGAGAAGTGGGCTTCCTCCCACAAGGTCCTGTATTAACCTATTTCTTTCTCTCTTTGCTATATCAGCATTTGGGTGATCTCCCTGTTTGGAGGTCTAATGACTCTCTCTGTCAGAAAAATATTTGCTAATGTCAAAGTCATTATATTTTAAGCAGTAATTGCTCTTCTACCTGAGCATTTCCAGATTCTCCTAACCAGAAGGCATTAAAAAGAAAAAAAAAAGTTAGCCACACCTTCATGCCAGGCATTGTGCATGCCTAGTTACAGAGATATGAGAATGAAGGAGAGGGTTCTGCCTTCCCAGATTTTATGGTGCAGTAGAGGGTGCATAGAGGTACTAGGCACTTATGATAGGAAGTCAGATGTGCCTTCCTTTGCATTCCCATCACAACTTGTGAGTACCTCAACTACACCTGATTGATACTGGGTTTATACTGTGAGATCCTGGAGGTAGAGACTGTGCATTTCCTTCTGCTTCTCTTACCACTTTCCTTTCTTCTTCTGCATCTAACACTGTACTTGGGATACAATAGTCGCTCAATAAATACTTGTTGAATGCATAAACCCTCAAAATATTTTAATTCACCTTTAATGCAATTGTGCTAGAAAGCAAGGTTTCTCTTGTTAGGACTATTGCATTTCTCCTTTAATTTCTGTATGGTCTCATTTTTCAAACTTTTTATTGTTTTTAATGACATTATTTAGGTTTTAAATTCTTCCTGTATCTCTCAATTGGGCATGGAATGTATCCAATGCCCAATGTCTTTGAGAAGTTTAATTTTACCTTTTGTGAAATTAACTGGTAAGAAAAATAAAAATAAATCTTTTGACATAATCAGTCACAGTTTACTTTCTGATAAAGATCTAGAAACCATGAAAGAGTCTGTTTCTATAATGATGAAAAGGCCAATTTCCATTAGAAAATGAACTATTAAGCCAGATGCTGGGAATTCAAATTTCAAAACTTTCAAACCTCATAAAGAAAAACGAAAAATGAGTTCAGGAGGTACTGCTTCAGCACCTGAGAGAGCAGAGGAGGCACTTTTGGAGTCTTTGGCTAGGGCCTAAGGTCAGGCACTTACTTGGATGCACCTGGAGTCTCATTCCACTCCCAAAAGTGAGTTTCCGACCACTTGAGTCTACACTACGGTACAACGCAGTACAAATACATGCCCTCAGCCACCTGGGCAGCTGCCCATGACCCCTGTCACATTTCACATTTATAACCTTCCCTCTTAGGGAACAGAGGTTTTAAACAGCCCTTTCCATGATTTTGACAATAAATTTCTTCTCCTGTGCATCGATACCTAATAAACAGTCTCCTAAGTCTCTACTTCCCTTTCCTCCATACCTGCATCTTGCCAATCCAACGTATGACTTTTCTGATGTCTTAAGAAATGTTGAGTCACTGTGCCATCCATGGTCACTATGACCAGAAGGTTCACATTGGGCAAACTGTGGACTAAGCCCCTGCACTCTCTGAAGGAAGACCACCGTGCCTTCAAGATGTGGGGTCTTCCTTCAGAGCTTGTAAGAGGGACTGTGACAGCATGAGGGGTGCGGTTAATAAGAAGGCCTACAGTCCAAGAGGTGAGAGCCAAACTCTGGCTCTGTCATTCCTAGCTGTGTGACCTTGGGCAAGTTACTTGTCCTAAGCATGCTTCCTTATCTGGAAAGTGGGCATACCAACAAATGACTTATCATTCAGATGGATGTCAGCACGGGATGAGAACTCAGAAGGAGAGTGTGTATCAATGGCACCTCAGCTGTAGATCATCACAAGATGACGGTTCCCAGCAGAGCTTCGTACAGAGGAGACCCATTCCTGCTCCTACCCACTCCAGCACCCCTGAGTTCCTAGCATCCAGGCTGGGATGCTCTAATCTAGGGGAGACATCTCATGGAGCTGAGGGGAGGTGGCAGCAGGGAAGAGGGACAGGACAGACCCCTTGGCTGCCAAGAAGAAAAATCCTATTTCAGAAACCTAGCAAGAGTGAGTTCTCTTTTCTCAGAATTTGAGTACTTATCCTCTGAAAGCAAGACCCTCAGTCCAGCCCTCATTAGACCCGACTCACTGACGGTCACTCCTCTTCAACAAAGAACTCCTTTAATGAGGGAGCAGTCCACACCACTCCCTCACTACCGCCATTGACTTCCATGATATGTCTGAATTCAAAGTTTCCCCCAGCATTTCTAGAACACTCACAGGGATGCACAATGAGGCTGGTCCCTCTTCCAAAGGTCAGTTTGTAGTTTCCTCCTGATGCGCACAGTGAGGAAAGCCTTTGATAAAACCTGTCTCCTGTGGCCTCCCTTTACCACTGACCCAGTGGTGTTGGGACAGCCATCTTGGGAAGCACTAGCCACACTCCCACTGATGTTGGAAACCCTCCCCTGCTGAACTTGGAGCCCTGAGTCCTGTGCCTCCCGGGCAGGGATGGGAGCCAAGAGGAGGGGACTGGAGAAGACCTCAGCCCCAGTTACCCTGAGAAAACACCACTTTCCTACCAGCAGAGAAGCCCATATCTGCATCCAACACTCCAGTACCAACCCTACCACCCTGTCTGTTGGGATGGACACCCTGAGGGGCTGACTCTATTTATCTGTTGTTGAATAGATTCAGTGGCCTCTAAAGGTACTGGGAGAATGGGGGCCAGGGTTTCTTTTGATATTTTGCTGAGGCCATTCTGACTTCCTGACCTTAAGCTCTCCTCCTTGTTCTCATGCTTCCCTTTCCACAGCTCCTGATGTTTCCCATTTTAGCCCTCTTCCTCAGGGAGGTCCAGGGGTGTGAGTTCTGCATAACCCTGTCTGACACAAGACTCCAGGCAGGATTCAGATCCTTCTTGAGATTTATACTTTAATCCTTTCCTCTTTACCACCTGGAAATAGGCCAAGGCACCCCAAACCTTTCAATTCCTTTATTTCCAGTCAGACTGGACTTATTTTCTATGAAAACTGGGACTACAGAAAAGAAATTCACAACAATAAAACTTTTGAAAGATGAGCGGAAATAGAACTCATGCTGCCTCTTTCAGAGATGCAAAAACTGAGGCTCACGGAAATCACAGCCTGGGCCGCAGACCTGAGCTGAGAAGGAAACTCAGCCCTCAGTCCCCAGTCCTTGTGTGCTACCAGCTCTCAGGTTATTTCACACAGGGTTTGAGGGTCACATTATTAGCAAAGAGCTGTGTGGTTCCCCTGCGCTTGGGGCGGAAGCGAGGGACTGGGGACCTAACACTGCTCTGCACAGCCCCTCGCTTGGCCTTGCACAGAGGTGTAAACCTAGACCTCAGGCTGCCCCTGCCATGTGAGCAAGAAGTCCCTCAAGTCCCTCCTAGCTCTCACTTTGTGGTTCACAGTTCAATTTGAAACCCAGCCTCTGGGAAGGGCAGGGGAAGCCTTATATAGAGAATGAGAGTGTGGTCAGCCGAGATGCCCAGGAGCAGGGGTCAGGGAGGAGAAGCCACAGGTAGGCAAAGATTTGGAACTAGGTTTGGCTAAGAACTTGGGTGTGGCATTGATATATCCTTTTCCCCCTCCCATGGAAATATGATAAGAAATTGTCTAGCACCAGAGTAGGGCCAGGGAAGGGTGGAGTGGAGGGCCATTTGTATAGGAAGATCCTGGCTTACTTACTTATAACCACCACTTGGGTTCCCCTTCTGAAAATGAGTTGTTTCCAGATACACACCAAGTACAAGCATTACAAAAGGTCCTGTTTTTGCCCGCCCTGTAGTGGGGGACACACACCCTTTACAGTAGCTCTAAAAGCTGAACCCAAGAATGGCTGATCCTGAAGTGTTCCCCGTAATGGGTGGCATAAGGACCTGAAGGAGCCTGCCCTAGGTGAACAGCACCAGCCCCTAGGGCTACCCATGGCCTTCATTTTCTGTATCACAGCCACCAACAAACATTGCCTCTGGCTATTCCTCCTCTGAGAAAAGCAGTCTTTACAAAACTTAGTGAAACACACTGCCTCCTACATGGTCCTGGTGGGTGTAAGTATTTCTAAAGATACCAGGGAGCAGGCGGGCATTTTCCCACTTCAGCTGCCATGATTGAGAAGCAGGTCCCATTTTCTTGGGGACATATGCAAAAATGCATTTTTTCACTCTGTCAGGAAGAGTAGGAACAAGAGAACTGACAACCCACTGCACCGGGGCACATGCTAAAAACACGCCTGGGCCTGACTCAGTCACTGCGCCTTCTCTGGGGCTGAGCAAAAGTCCTGGGTGACTCACACCTGACTCACTCTTCTTTCTGTCCTCATCTCACTCAAGGATGCTAACCGCCAGTCAGGCCTTTTGTCCTCAAGAAAGTCAGACATCTCAGTACAGAACAGATTCAAATCCTTTCCCAGAAACATGATGGGGGTGAGGCGGGCGGGAAGGGTGGAATCACGGGGTTCTCTGCCAAGGAATTTGGAGTGTCCTCTGCCACCCTGTCCTGTCTCTCTGCCCTTCCAACCCCATCTCAGCACAAGCACATATAAATTGTTATTAGACTTGTTATTAAGAGTGTTTTGTTTTTTCTGATAAGACTGGAAGTTCCTGAGATCCGAGGCCAGATCTTAGACTTTTTTTTCTTCTTTGTTTCTTTCTTTTTAAACCAGCTATGGTCTCTGGCTTGTTGATGATACTCAATAATTATTTACTGACTTGAACTAACTTTACTGTGCATAATTATTGAGACAAGGAGGCCATTTTTGGGAGAGGTTAAAAGCTAAGTATATTCTGGGTAAATGTGAACTGCAAAATCCAACTGCTTAGGCAAGGAAAAACCAAGGAAGCATTTCTAAGAGAGATAATAAGGAGGCAGAATAAAAGCCAAAACATTGTGAGACTCATGTTGACCCTCAGCAGAGAGGTGGGAACCAAATGAACAAATTAGAAAACTTGACTGGAAACAAGCATTTTTCTCCCAGTATCTTGATAGCAATTCTCCCTAAAGGGTCAAAAGAATACTATAGCAGAAAATGTGCACCCCAAGTTAGTAGCATTGTTGTGATTAATAACAAAATAATAATCATAATAATCTATCACAGACCAGAGTAGCAGCTATAAATAGAAATATATAAAAGTAAACCTAATATTGGGGGCTACAAATTTCTGGAGTTCCAACTTACTTGGGCTGATCAAAAGTTGTGTGCCAGTTCCAAACTTGAGCTGCTGAAAGCCTGTGTTCACACTCTGACATAACTCTATACATAATGGCACCCGTAGCTGGGCCACCGCCTGGGAATCCTATGTTCACACTCAATTTTGTTAATAAGTATGCTCCTGTGTCTGTGTGCATAAACAAAAGTGGTAGGAGACATACATTTTTACTATTTAGCTTCATTTCTAAGACTCCTGGAAGATGACAAGAAATACATCAGAACCCAACAGGAGATTCTGCTTTGCAAACAGTGAGTTATATAAAACATGTTATTAATATTCAGGTTGAAAAGTCATAATTACAGTTTCAGTTCTAGATGGGCCCAGAGAGTTTTGTCTATTCACACCTATTGTTTGTTACATGTTTCTTGCAGGAATGTTCATGGACATTGTATAATGTGACATTATTATTATTACCATCATTTCTTCTTACTTAAATAGCAAAGCCATGTCCCCCCAACCCCCCCACACACACACAAAAAAGAAAAAATAAAATAAAAATGAATGTTCCTTAACTATAACATAAGTCAGGTTATTTTATAGGACTTACTTGCACCAACTAATAGTCTTGTTCCTGTCCCAAAGATAAATTTGTAGCCTCCAGTATTTCCCACAGTGATTTATCCTGTGTCAAAATGGGCCATTTTCTTCACCTTCCATTTGTATAACATGTCTGAGGAGCAGGTCCAGGAAGCCCATAGTAAGGTTCGAGTGAAAAGAGCTAATAAGAACACATTCTTACACTCCTAGTGAAACCCATGAACAGGTCTTACACCTACTTATTTACACCATCGAACAGTAGTTACAGAATATGGCCCCAGGACCAGACTTCCCAGGTTCTAGTCCCAGCCCTAGTTCTCCTTGACTTTATAATTTTGGGCAATTCAACCAACCCCTCTGGGTCTTAATTTCCATATTGGGAAAATAAAGAGTGCTGAATTTAGATGAATCTTAAGCTCTTCTCAGAGCTGGAGTTCTCTGATGCAGCAGTGTCCCAAGTGTCTCCACATTGTTTTTTTCTGTAACTCACTAGTGGGTCAGGTACTTGCAATCTGTTGCATTGATGGCTGGTCTGCCTGGGGAATGTACAAGGAACTTCAGGAGAAAGGGACAGTTAGGACATGGGAGTGACTGCCATCATTTCCTCTCCTCTCCCTTCTGGGTAAATGCTCACAGCAGCTCTATCCTTCATTCGGAGGGGAAGAGAATCCTTCAGACATTTGAAGCATCCACATAAAGATTTCCTGAAATTCCATCTTTACCTCATGGCACTATCTAAGAAAGGAAAAGATAAATTCTATGTCCTTACTCACTGTGACTGGCCTCTCATTTCTTTTTTCTTTTTTTGATATTGGGGATTAAACTCAGGAGGGCTTATCAACTGAGCCACATCCCCAGCCATTTTTATTTTTTACTTTGAGACAGGGTCCCACTAAGTTGCTTATTAGGGCCTTGCTAAATTGCTGAGGCTGGTTTTGAATTTGCTATCCTCCTGCCTCAGCCTCCCAAGCTGCTGGGATTACAGGCATGTGCCATTGCACCTGGCTCGGCTCATCTCTCATTTCTAGATAAACCCTGGCAAAGAGCTTGTGTCATCCTATAATAGAAAATAAAGGGCTTTGAGATCATACAGATAGACCCAGGTTTGAATTTAGCCCTTTCTACCTGATAGCCATGGAATCTTGGACAATAATAACTTCTCTGAGACACCTCAGTTTCTTCTGTAAAATAAGATATTGCTCCTTATCTTATAGAGTTGTTTGAAGAGAAATAATACTGTAGGTCATGCATCTAGCCTCATAGCCACATGCTATACACACAGTTTTGAGTGTTTCAACCTCTTCTACTGGAGTCTGAGGTGCATAGAGGGGAATGACTTGTTCAATATCACAAAGTCAGTTGGGGCCAAATGCCTGTGGTGAAGTCCTGAGGTTCTGTTTCTGCACTTCACTGTCTCTTCTTGGACAATGTTTAGTGAAGAGGATGCTTTGTTTCCCGAGTGAATATGGTCTGGCTTACTTAGGGCATGGATAAAAAGAGTCTTCTCCCTGAGTGTTCCTGGGAATCAGTGGCAGTGGAAGTAGAAAGGGTCTATTAGATGGTGGCCATGCAATTTTCTGCTCTCCTAGTTTCTTTCCTCTATTGGACTCCATGTAGCTCAATACTAGTGTTAAAAACTCTGATGTGAGACAGAGCTTCTGTCAGCCTCAATTCTCAAATGGTTGCTAAATTTTGCTAAATTCTACCCCAAAGGAAATATGCCCTACAGTCATAAATTAGTCATAAATTTCACTAATTTATCTTGGGGTCACTATTCTTAATGCTTCTGCACTAGATTACAGCTAATTAAAAATAAGACATAAGGACAAAGGTGACATATCCTGTTCTCCTGTTTACCATTAGTAGAACACATTTTGTAGTTATTTTGGAATCTCATACTTACGTAGTTCCACTTTTAGCTGGGTGCCTGTCCCAAAGGTGAGTTTGTTTATTCCTCCCGTGAATCCCACAGTGTTGGATGCCTCACAATAAACTCCCTTCTGCCACCGCACCCCTTCTGCTGGTTTACCCTAACCAATTAGAAAATACTCAAGACTCAGTCAAAAAGAAAAGAAAAGAAAAGAAAAGAAAATACTCAAGATTTAACATAGCTGAGTACGGTGGCATACACTTGTAATCCCAGTGACTTGGGAGGCTGAGGCAGGAGGATCGTAAGTTCAGACAGCCTCAGCAATCTAGTGAGGCCCTAAGCAACTTAGCAAGGCCCCGTCTCTAAAAATATAGAAAATAGGGATAAGGAAGTGGCTCAGTTGTTAAGCACCCCTGGGTTCAATCTCCAGTACCAAAATGAAATGAAATGAAATGAAATGAAATGAAATAAAATAAAAGATTTAGCATAGCTATTTGACTTATTTATATGAGAAAAAGCCCCTTTCTAGCACAAATGGGGATAAATTTATAGACTGTTGGTGGAGTGGGGCCAGAGGTCATTCAAGCCCACTTCCCCTTTTATAGATGAGAAACATGAGACTCAGAGGCAAGAGATATGCTCTAAATGACATTGCTAGTTGGTAGCAAAGACTAAAATATAGAGCTATTTGATTCTCAATCTAGTGTTTTACTCTTTTCACCACAGGCTTGAATGTCCTGTGTCATTTACTTTATTCTCTTCTTCCCTTTGGTCTAGAAACTTGATTTCTTTGGCTGCTTTATTTGAATTAAACAAGCGTTTATCAAGCACCTTACTTTGTAAAAGGACCATATGAGATACTTCCTGGGACATAAAAGAGTTTTTGCTCTCAAAGATCTTTTGCTTTTAATAGCTGAATATCCTTAAGAAGTAAAAGATTTCTGGAGCTGTCTACGTTGCCGATGGTCTAAGGTTGCACAGCTAAATTTGGGATACAGAGGGTAAGAGGAATGTGAAGGATGCCTGGCGGAGAAACCACAGACTGGGCTTTCCACAGGAAGTTGGGCTATTTCTGGAGAAACTATGTTTGTCCTAATCATTTAGGATGTTAGACGGCCCTCCATTGCAACCCAGTGAAGTAGTTCTATGGTGATTTTCAACTCTTCTGTTATTTTCCCGTTTAAATGGAGAGCCCATGGAAGCTCACCCTCAAGTTCATAGGTCTCAACTGACAAAACAAGGACGACGCAATCCATGAGGATAACACACAGGAAGTACATGGAGGAGCCTTCAACCAGACAAGGGGGAAACAAGCACGGAGCCAGGCCAGCGTTTACCTGGAAAGACTAGAAGCGCAGTCCCCTTTCCAAAAGTGAGTTTGTTGAATCCCGATGACACACTATAGCAAAACCCCACACAAAAACAGCCCACAGTGCCGGGGGTTTTCAACCTGTGAACTGTTTATGGAAGGGGGAAGAAAATCCATCATTTAGGGAGAAACTATGACGTGCTAAGCAGGTTGATAATTTACACAGAAGACATTATCTCATTTGGGCCACAACTGGGCCATGAGCTTAGATCTTATTATTCTCATTTTATAAGTTAGGAACAGGTGTCCTGAGGCTAAGCGGGCTGGGTCAGCACCAAGAACAAAGCACGAATATCCATTATCCTCAAAACATTTTAGCAGAGGACACATAAGGAGCCACAAGAGACAGTCCTGCTCCTTGTTCCCTCTTCAGTGGGACTGCAGTTGTCTTGGGGTTGGTTCTTTTCTAGAACCGGACACCAGAACTGTAGTAACAGGGACCCAAGCACAACCGCTCATCCTTCATCACAGGACCAGTTCTTGAGGCCTGAGGACATTTTACCCTCAATCTTTCTGTTATTCCTCGGGTGCCCTACTCACCAGGCATGACCAGCAGTCTGGTCCCACTCCCGAAGGTCCATCTAGCACCTCCATCCTGCCCACAGTGTTTCTAACCCCGACAAAAACACTCACAAGCCCACATATCCTTCTCATCTCAAGACCTGCAGACGTGGCCCTCTTACCTACAAAAGGGGCCGTGTCTTAACTTTCTTTTTTACATTCCATAGAACACACGGACCATTTGACTCAAATTTGGGGCATTTATTGCTTAACACTTAAAATGAAGTCTCTGCCTACCCACACCTCATGGTCTATCACCATCACATTCATGATTTTCAACTCTATTTATCTAACGGATATATCTGGCCTTTTTTTTTTTTCATTTCCATGACAGTTATCAATTTTTAGATTCTTGCTATACTGTCTCCCCTAATTTTACCTTCAATCAATCTGAAACTTGATGGACAAGTGTCCAGATCATTCTGAGAGGCAGCTTCCAGCTCCCTCAGTCAACTTGTTTGGTGAAACCAGCGACCCAATGGTAGCCTGATTACTTACTCAAGTTCTGTTCTGCCCTCAAAGCTGAATGACCCTCTGATTACATCAAACTCATTCTGCTTCTAATTTAGTGGAAAACACCACTTCTTTTCTCTTTAGTTCTTATGCTTCGTAAATCTACTGTTTTCCATTGCAGGCAATGTCTTAGCTTTCTTTTCTATTAAAAAGAAACACAGCTTGGATGGAACAATACTACTAGAATGTAAAGGGATGAATGAGGGTTCTTTACACAGTCTCTTTATGTAAATATCCTGAAAAATGACCCAGGAAAGGAAAGGCCTCTTACATTCCATTATGCTCCAAATGTCATTATCTGAGTGAAGAAAACACAGGGCGGAAGAAATGCTTAGGAAATCAGACTCACTTGTGGTGACCTGGAGCTTGGTCCCAGTTCCAAAGGTGAATTTCTGGTAACCAGAATTCACACTGTAATGCAGGCCTTTACAAAATGGCTTCCTTTCCCCAGCCATTTTCATTTGGGTGGCCTTCAAGTCACTCTCCATCCGTGGAAGACAGAGTGCTTTCTACCAATGCCCACAGCAGCAGATTCTCATGAAAACAGCCATTTTTACTAAGAACTCACACTGTCTCTTCATTTTAAAAGAATTTTACTATTCAACCCAGCATTTTTTGTTCTATAAACAAATAATATTTTACATATGTATACCCCTTAAGAGTTTTCAAATAATTTTCATATTAACCTATTTTACCTTAAAATGATTTATGAGGTATTATTAAATACTCTTCCTTTGCACATAAAGAAACTGTGGCCCCAGTTCACTGGTCAAGCTAGGGTGAGCAGAACTGGAAGGGGTCAACCAAACTTTCTGCCTTTTTCTTTAGGATCAACTGTCTGGATTGTTTCAGTGTATTATTTTTGGTTCATCTACATGACTTTTTCTTTTTAGTTTTTCTCCACAGCTAGCTCTTTTTATCCTCTGCACCATTATTTAAATGTTTCTTTCTGCATAGATATGCACTTAAGTCTGCACAAACCATTAATTTTTTGACACTTGGGCCTTACAAATACTTTAGTAAGTTCAGTGGGCCTCAGTAGTCACATTAAGCCTCTTACTTTAGTGACATATTGCATACTTACTAGGTTTTACTGATAATCTTGTCCCACTCCCAACGATGAATGTGTTATAAATCATAGCCCTGCACTGCCTGACGAAAACGCCCGAGCTACCTTGATAATAGACTAATGTGATTAGCATGTATCTGTCCTCCCTCGTGGGAGCTCTGGCTGGGATTCCCCTTTTTGATTTCTGGAATAAAGGCTAAGCCATGGAATTAAGCCCATGAAAGCCTCTTTTCAGGGCACAAGAGCAGTGCTACAATAGATGTGGCAGAAAGCCTGAGAAGAGTCCAAGCGATATTCTCTAGACAACTCTGAAACTTATTCCTTTCAAAAAGATTTGCAAAATGTCACAAGTAATCTTGTTTCACTAGCCAAAGGATATCAGGTCTGATCCCCACTTTATTTTACCTAGGAATCCACACTGTACATAATCTCATTTTACTGGTGTTAAGCAAACTGCTCCTAACCCTTTAGGTAATCTTTCCTTATCACTTTATTTAAAACATTTTTGTGAGCATATAGTGGGACATGAGAGATGGTTGGAGTATTAGGGATGGGAGATAGCACCCCTTTTTAAAAATTCTGTTTTAATGACTTTCCTTATTAAACCCCAATAGTCCTTGACTTAAAGGATAAAGAGACATTAAGTCACCCATGCAATATAAGATACAGGGTAAGTACAGGCATTATGATCAATAGTTACCAGTTACTTACTGGGACTCACTAATAAGGTGGTTCCCTTTCCAAAGGTCCATGTACTTCCTCCTTGATAGGCACAGTGAAATAAGGCCCTGCAAATACTTCACGTGCCTGCTCACTCAAACCCTCTTCGTATACAGCTCTAAACAATGGAAATTCATATTTCGCCCTTGCATTTTGGCCAGGATCTCAATGAGTTTTTCAGCATCTGCACAAATGCTCTATAATTTCATTTCAATGGAGGGATGGTTGGTGCTTGGTCCTTTATTCACTTAGTAGCTATTTATTTAACACTATAGGAGGCACTGAGGAGACAGTGAGGGCCACTCACTGTCCCTGTCCTCATGGCTCACAGTCTAGAAGGAGGAAAATAATAGACCAATACATAGCTAATAAGATATCAAATAACAAAAGTGTGTGAATTTAAATTAAGCTGGATAACAGGATAGAGGGAAAACAGGCAGTGGCAGCTGTGTTTGATGGCTCATTGGATTGGCTGGGCAGGAGGTCCTCTCTAAGGAGGTGATGTCTGAAGTGAAGTCCAGACATGGAGGAGTTAGTCATCACGCTCATTTCCAGATAAGCAAATTGAGGTCTGAAAGATCAAAGCCTGGCTCCAAATCATACAGTGTCTCAACCACAGACACTTAGATCATGCCTCTCCTAGCTCAGAACTAGAGGTAAATATAACCATGTAAATTCTTCTTAGATAAGATAATGACAGGCAGATATTCTTCCAAAGTGATTTTGGGATGTTATCTGGGCAACTGGAAGATGTGGAGGGCACTGAGGTTGTATGAAGAGGCCAAATAGAAGAGAAGCTTCTCTCTGATGGAGCTGGCCACTGAGCTAAGGAGGTATCTTCCACTCTGCTTCCCTATTAAGCCTGAAGATAAGGCACACTTACCTGGCAGAATACACTCTTCTAATTAGGTTGGGGAGTCTCTGCTCCCCATAAAATCTGGATAAATGGAGGGCATTTGGCAATTCACTTAGATATCCAAAAAAAAAAAAAAGGTTGCTACTTGTCTCAATAACTAATTAAATTCAGAATTCATGGCAATACTCACTAAGATTCACCTTTAAGATGTTCCCCCTTCCAAAAACCAGTTTCTGGGTGCTCACAGATGCCACAGTGACTTGTATCACCACACACACACACACACACACACACACACACACACACACACACACAAAGCCAAAGGGTCCCTTATTTTCAAGTACAAGAATTCTCTTAAGGTTGTTTGGCTTGGTTGAGATTTAACCCAAAGCTAAGCATATACCGAGGAAAACTCAAGAAAAAAATTCACCTCCTCTTTGCAAAGGTAGGAAACCTCAGGAAGGAATCATTTTCTGCACTTTCCCAACCTCACATATTTCTCTCCTAAGTGATCTTGGGTTTCCAAAGATCTCCAGGGATTCTCTTGGTCACCAGTGCTCATGTTATTTTTTTTTTTCTCATAGCTAGAGAATCCATCTCATTTCCACATTGAACCCTTTCTCTGCCATAGCCTAAGTCCATTAAACTTGTTCACTTTTAAGCTTATTCCCTAGTGGAATTTTTCTCAAAATCTAACTCTTAAAAATCATGAGTTTCACTACCCACACCTGTCAAGGAGATTCCACATACTCTATCTCATGTGAGTTTCAGAATCTCTTTATGCAGGGCTGAAATTATAATCTCTGTGTTACAGACGAGGCTTGGAGAACTTGAGAGATCTTCTCATGGCAAACCAGTGAGACTGAGCTGGGTCTGCACTGTCTTTGGCTCCTGGTTGAATACCTTAATAATTCATTTTGTGTACATTCATGTACTGATCTCATCAGCTTGCCTTTCAAGAATCTCTCCTTTCTTCTTCCCTCTCCCAATAGAAGTGACATTCTAATAATAATAAAAAACTCTCTCTCCATCTCTAAACAACAACAACAACAACAACAACCATGACAACAAAACCCAAAACCCTCTAGCTCAATTTGTTTTCAGAGCAGTGTCTTTTTAGTCTTCACACATTTTCTGTGAGCCGGGAGATAAGGGTTACCAATATTTCAGTTATATTAATTGGGAAAAATGAGAGCAGGAGGAAATAAATCAGAATGATGGTTATAGAGGCTACAGCGTGGTACAGACAGCAATATATTGAACGTTAGAAAACGTGGGTCCTTTCTCTGCTATTGTGACCATGTTCAAATCACTTACATTCTTTGAAGAGGAAAGAATTATCCTTTTCTACCTTCCTTTGCCCCTTTGGACAATCAGATAAGTGATGTGAAGAAATAAGTCAAGTACCTTTATTTTTTTTTTTCCTTCTCTTTAGAAAATAGACCTTAGGAAACACCAAAATAGCAACATCCTTTATCCATGTGGAATTCACAATGCAAGCATACATATATGGTTATGCAGAAGAGCAACACTAAACATTTAAGGTAAGTTTAAGATGGATTTGGGCCGACATACACCACTCAACTTAAAATTGATGATAAGGTTTCTGTTTCAATGTTGAAAATAGAATTGGGGTTCAAGCCCCAATACTCACTTGGCTTAACTAGCACCCTGGTTCCTCCTCCAAAAGTTAGCTTGTTTCCTGCAGTATTGGTTACACAGTGATCTGAGGCCCAGCAAAAACATAGTGACCAGGGGAACTAAAATCCTTGGTAGATACTTGACATTCTGTACAGCCTTGAAAAAGTGGAGGGGATACACTGCCCAGGGCAGGCCTGTTGCCCAGCACTGGATCTGATTTATAGAGCTGAAATACTTGCAAGTGGTCACATACTTGGTTCTAGCCCATTCATATATTTGTTTACCTCTCTGCTTTGGCCATTTGAACTTGGCTCTGTGAGTGAACAATAGCTCTCAACCATAACCTAATATAAGGGCTCATTTGACTATTTTTAACCCCCCAATAATCTGAGAACAGGAAGCCCTAAAAACCCTGGAACCTTCAGGGCCAGGCTGTTCATGTATCCAGAGTAAAAATGCTGAATGAACACGTTCATACACACACAGGCACTTGCTAACAGGGTCTCTCCATTCAATTTACTGCCCAGGGAAGACCCCAAAAAGAGAAAGGATACTGCTGAAGTCCTGGGTCTGACCAGGTCCTTCCAGCTGCTGTGCCTACCTTGCACTGTGGACCAGCTTTACTTTCTTTGGTCAAAGTTTGAGACCCAGATTCCCTCTAGTGAGTCTGGAGTCCCTCCACTGGTGAGCCTAGTGCCAAGGAAGTGGATAGGCAGTCTTCTTGGGAAAAATTTACAGAGAGCCATGGACAGATCATTCTCAATAAGAAAGGTGTGCAGTGGCCGATGAAGCCTTATAACCTTGTTGAATTTGACTTGCCCATTCTGGGTTGATGTCCTTCCTCAAGTTGGGTTTGGAGCAGAGCAGCAAAAGGGATGCCTCAAGCTTTCCAGGGCACCTGTCCTTCTCCTTTGCCTTTGGTGGGGACCACCACAGCCTCCTCTCTGATTCTTGGGTTCCTAAAAGGGTCTCTAGATACTCTTGGCATTCCCTCTGCTTCTCACCCCAGGCTACCTAGGAAGGGGGATCATCTGGGAGAGGCAACATGCTTATTCCCATGATTTTAAGACTGAAGAAATTCATTTATCTTCCTTTTCATTTTTTTTCATAGTAATATTTGCCTGGAGGAGAAAAGAACCCACTCACCAGGCCTGACGGTCAGCTGAGTTCCTCTTCCAAAGTACTGCCTCCCCAGGACTGAGCCTCTATCGACACAGTGCTGGCCCTCTTTACATGAACCTGTTCCTAATGTCCCCATCCTCTCTCTCCTTTCTTTCGGTTGAAATTCACCTCTACTCTCTTTTAGTAGCTTTAAGTCTTTTTCTTGGGCAGCCAGCAGACTAAGCGGTGTAGTCAGTCCTCAGAGGCTATATCTTAAGGGACAAATGATCTGTCGTAACAATGGTCTTTCTGCCTTCAGAGGACTCTCCCATCAGAAAGCAATTACACATCCTTTTCAGAGTGTTTAAATTGGAAGGAACTTCGCTCCCCTGCCCTATTTCCTGTATAAAAGGCTGCTCACTTACTTGGATTGACATTATGTTTGGATCTCTTTCCAAATCTGAACTTGTGGAAACTTTGATAGGCCAGATCTGTCCTCTGCAAAATCACCCCATTTCCCTCATTCAACCTTTGGTCTTTCCTCTGGGCATTCCCTTTCTCTTTCTCTATCTCTTTTTTTTCTTTTCTTCTCTCATACCTCTTTTTATTTCCCCATTTACTGCATGGGAAGATTATTCTCCATTATCTTATAGATGTAAAAATCTCTGTAGGCTTTAATGCATGGCTAATTTGACGACTTGTTTCTTCACCTATCAGAACTATACAAGTAGAAGAAACAAGTTTATAAGGCTTCATCGGCCACTGCTCACCTTTCATCCTCTGGGCTTGAGACATGGGATCTTAGCACCTGGAGTTGAAAGGCAGGTGATTCAGTCCAATATCTAAGATGTCATAGGAACCCTTTCCACAGCATCCTGATGGTCTGCTCTAAGGATCCAGGTGAACATCTCCAAGAACAGTCCCATACTTCACAAAGCACCTTTCCATAGCAAGGCAGTTATACTTGTTCAAAAGACTTTAGGGGAAGCTAGGACACATCCTTTACCTGCTGGTTGTGATTCTGCCTTCTGTACTAATCCCTTCCCTCACTCACATAGAAGTTCTTCAATTACTGGAGAAGAGTGGCTCTTTTCTTAATATAGCCCCGTAACATTCTTTCTTACTGTTTTTAGAGATCTGAGATAATTTCAGATTGCTTTCTCAGTTTTATCTGACTGTGAAGAGTGCCCTCAACAAATGTGTCCTTGTGAAGGTGCCCCTTAGGAGAGCCATTCCGGGGAGGAGGAGGAGGTGAGGGAAGACAAATGAGGCAGAAAGATTGCAGTTCTAACACAAGCTGGGAAGTGTCTGGAATTTAGTTACTCCTGATTGTGCTTCCCAGGTGAGATTGCTCTTAAATGTACCCACCGTTTTGATTAAAAGTATTCTGGCCTTTTCCTTTTTACTCACTTGCTCTTACAGTTAGTGCGGTTCCTGCTCCAAAGCTGAGCTTGTAGTTATCATAGCCACAGTGCCATGTCTTCCTACATAAACCTCAAGACCCTGGTTAAGAGAGTGGGCTGGGGGACAGGCAGGCCTGCCTCTTGGGCTAGCTCTGACCCTCATATTCAGTGGGCCTTGGACAACTATTTCAACCTCTTTGTCTTAAATGTTCACACAGTTTCTTCATCATCTTTGTAAGTGGGGATGATAATAATATCTATTCCGGAGGGAAGTTAGAAGGGTAAAATGAGTTATAGTGTGAGAGACATTACTGCTGTGCTTTGCACATAGCAAGTGTACAATAATGTAAGTTAGAAGATCATCATGAAGGCCACTTAATTATTTTCATCTTTTAAAGAATACATGTAATTTTAATTTGTCATATTTCCTTTCTAAAATCCTGGATATACCAACATTCTTTTGTCAACTAGAAAAAGTAGCAATAGTTAAATTTGGGGGCTTTTCCTAATATAGGAAAGAGCATAGTTGGCAGTTTCAGAATGTTTATGGAATCCTAGGATTTGTTTACTACATTCTAGATACGTTCAAGAGTCACAGGAGTGACAAAATGTTATGGGTAAGGACTAGAACCTAAAATAAAAGAACTTGAAATAAATACAGACTGATGAGAGGAATTTAGTATAATAGATTGGCAAGTTTTTCTTGCAGACAACTATGACTTACTTGGCTTTACGCTGAGTTTGGTCCCAGATCCAAAGTAAAATCTGTTATAGTTGTACACTGTGTTCAACTTCATTACAAAAAGTCCCCAGGAACTTCTTAAAAGGGAGGTGCATTATCCAGAGGTGACTAACCAAGTTATGTGAAGACTAATCCAAACTCACCAGTTTTTTGCTATTCCCTAGAAAATTCAAGTACTAAGGTGAGGAATGAGCTGAAGAGACACATTCATTATCAGAGACAGGCAAGATAAGGGCAACTGATTTTCTTCAGTGGTTTTATCGATTTCTTTTCTTTAGTTTTCTGCTTGGGTTCTTTCTTGTGTCCTCTGTGCTCCATGCACTTGATATCTGAAATAAGGACGCTGCAAGGAAATGCTCTTTACTTTTTTTCTTTTCCTACTTATAAATGAAAATTCTCCCAGGTGGACTAGCCTGTGAAGAATATCCTCATTCTGCCTTTAGTTTTAGGGATACCTGGAAGCTTCTCTTTCAGACCCTGAACCTGGATCTAGATTGTACTTGACAACTGAACCTGACCTTCTCTTAAGGACATTGGAGCCATGCCGGGCGATTCTGCAGGTATGATCTAATAAGATCACTATATCCTCTCTGTCAGAGTCTACATTATACAACCAAATGTGTTTAACATCCACAGTGACAGTCCCCTTCCATCCCCCACAGCGAAACTCTGCATTTTGGCTTATTTTTGCTTCCTGCCTGCATATTCCCTTCAGGAAAAAAAGAAAAAAGGAAATAAAGAAAAAAAAGAGGCTGCAGTGTTGGCTGTCATTTGCAAGTCTAGATGAAACATTATTTATGGGCAAAATATTTTGCTGACAATTTCAAGAGAAAGGAAACCTCTGTGCCAACAGTTAGACACCCACACAGTTTGGATTTAAACAGATCTTAAAAATGAACACAGTTATGAGAAATAAAATAGAGGTGACTTCAGTCTAAGCCAGGTAATTATAATACTTTTGCAGTTTTGGAGGGCAAGGGGCTCACTTGCTCTTACTTGTAGAAGTGATAAGCAACGTGTTGTGGGAATGCTTCACTGGAAGGGCACTAGAGAACTAGAGAAATAGAGCTTCATTTAAATACCTTAAATAGGCACCTTGTGTTTCAAGACTTATGTAGAAATAAGCTAGAGTAAGTTGGAGATGTAGCTGGCTAACTAGGCTTGGTTTAAGATAGTTCTTGTAGCATTTGGTCTGGTTCTGGAGCAAATATTATGAGAAACAGAACTCCCTTGCTCCCACTATCCAGTAAGGCTTCTAGGTGAGGATGGCCTTTTCTCTGCTCATTTCATGCACTCCTATTCAAGCTTGGCAAAGAGGCTTCTTTTCCTCTTTTTTGATAAATAGTTCTCATCTCACTTTTCCCTTTCTATTTTCCATTGTGGTTGGCCCTCCACCATTCTCAATCCCAGGCCCATTAACTAACATAGATACACACAGTATACATTTATAGATACTTAAATTGATGCAAATCATTTTTCATTGTGGTGACCTACCAGGTACAACAGTTAGCAAATCATTTTTCATTGTGGTGACCTACCAGGTACAACAGTTAGCCGGGTTCCAGAACCAAAGGTCTGTTGCCAGCCTGAGCCAGAAAAACACTGTGTTATATCTAATAGCAAGAACCAGATCAAAGAGGGCAGGCTGGCAGAGCACAGACAGAAGAGTTGGCAGTTCCTTTATGAAGTAGCCTGTGCCATTGTTAATGTAGGTTTGGTCTGGAGTAACCAAGCTGGCTGTCTACTATCTAAATAAGTTTTTCTTTGTCTTTTATAATCCCATTTTCTTTTAGAGGATCTTCGTTTTCCAACTACAGAGTTGGAAGCATCAAACATGTTTCTAAATATATGTATAGTAAATGTGCTTTGATTTTAGATGTCAAATAAGCATTCAAATCTTTTCATTTAAGGAGACTTGAAAAATCCAGACAGGATATTTCCACTGCGGGCATCACTAGATTATGCTACCAGGGAACTTCCCAAACTCTTGGGTCCTCCTTAGTCTGAGCCTATGGAATCTAAATGACATAGGTTTAGAGCTGGCATTGTCTAGTTAATTTTCCCACTAGTTTTAGGTTGATAAAATAATTTTATAATGTTCAAATTATCTGAGAACTTGCTAATTTTCTTGCTAATGTTATCGATGTTGGTTTATCTGCTAAAGGACTTTAAAACTGCAACAAAAATAAATTTTAATATTTACTAAGGTAGTGAGGATGGTATAAAAGGATCATTCCCAAAGACATCAGAATGTGTATTGTCATATCTAGAAGAAAAAGTGGGATCCACTTCCAGTTTGGAAGATCCTGGAGGGGACTGTCAGCACTGGGTTTGTCCCCTATTGGATTCCTAGTATGAGCACTGAGCCTGGTGCAGAGTTGGTGTACAAAATAATTGTCAGATGAATCCTGACACAGGTTTCAGACCAGACACAGGTTCAGCAAGCCAGAGATTAAGGTCTAGTCTAGCTCGGCAATCAACTGGCGGGGGTGTGGGGATTACTCCCTTCCCTGGACCCAGTTACCTTATAAGACAGCCAGAAAGGATGATTCTAAAGATTTTTCTCTGTTCAGTGAGGCTATGTTGTATGAATTTTTGCTCTACAGTCTCAGAAACAGGAAGTGCCCCCCAGTACCCATGAGTAATATTTTTTTTCAGTGATTTTCAGACTTTGACAGAGACTGATCACGCTTATTTTGGTCAACAATGATTGTATTTACAAGTTTCCTTCCATACATTTACATAATCTCAACCAAAGAGAATAGTGCCTTACAGGGCTTATTATGGAATTAGACATCTTGTCCCTGATTACTGCACAAATCCAGGACTATGATCCTAGCCAATACCCCAACGAATCAGTCGCACATCTTTAGTCCCAACACACACACAGTCTGGGAGCAATTCCCAGAGACATCCCTGCACAGCTCATTTTGCATGGCAGATTCTAGCCAGGAAGATGTTTGGCTTCCTATGTGACCCTCATTCTCCTTCTCTAAGCATTCTTCATATACTGTATAATTGGGTCTAAATCAGCCCTTAATCCACAGACATTGCTTAATCCAGGGATACAATTTTATACTTACTGGGCTCCACAGATAACTTGGTTCCCTGTCCAAAGATAAGCTTTCCTTGGTCATAATTCACACTGTGTTACATATCCTGTCAAAAACACATCCAATCTGCCTGAACACATTTCTAATCCTCCACCCCCAAATCTATAGCCGATTGCTCCCACACCACAGCATGAATCATGGCTGTTCTGCCTATGATTTCTTCTTTTATGGGGAATAAGGGGGATTCACACACAGGAGACTGATGGAGAATAATGAGAATTCCTATTTTCCAAAAATGTTTCTATTTAACACACACTGACCTCTCACTTTTGCCTAATTGCTATGGAGATTGTAGTTCAGGGAAATGGCTTCCTTTCAAAAGGGTTTCTGGTAGGCTCAGCAAGAAAGACTTGGCATGCAGGGGTTAAAATTAAGGACAGGTGAGGCTCCAGGGAATCAGGCTTACCTGGGGTGACCACAACCTGGGTCCCTGCTCCAAAATGCAATTTCCCCCAGCCTTCCGTTGTCACACCGTGACAAACACCTCTACAAAATGGCTTCCCCAGAGAAGACAGCTGCTAAATGAAGACAAACTGCTCATGGGGAAACAATCTTGCTACAAAATGAGGTAACTGCATGATATGAGGTACAAACTGCCCCCACCCCTTCTCTTTTAATTTCTCTTCTGTTCAGACACGGAGGGTGAGGTGTGCCCAGAGCCACCCTTCCTGGGAAGCAGGGCCAGCGAGTGGGGCTGCTGGGGTTAATGAAGCCTGGTGCAGGCTCAGGACTCCTTGGGGATCGGACCCACCGGTCTAGGAGGCTGCCTGGTACTCAGCCCAGTGTGCAGCACCACTGGATCTCAAACCACAGCTCATTACTACTCTCACCCTCTTATTTAAATCACCTGGTATTTTGGATTCATGAATCTGGTGGAAAACCTATGTCACGATTCTTGGTCTCTGTTCCTGTTAATCCCTGGTCTCTACCTGTGTCGGTTTTCAATCTGTCAAGTGCGGACAACTATGTTGGGGTCTGCTGCTGAGGAAAACCCTGCCATCAGGTCATCAGGGGTTTAGCTTATTGGAAGTCTGGCCCACTGGGTGGACTCCGAGGCCTGGCTGTGGGAGGGGTCCTGGTGGGTGTGTTCCCCTTCGCCACATTTTCCAGAGGGATGACAAGGTATCAGGTCTTGGTCAGCCCATCCCTTCTTTGAACCCAAGGAGGTCCCCTGGAAAAGAGGCAGGTCTTCCTCTTGTAAATAATCTATTCAATGCACAATTCAAATTATATGCTACTTACTTGGCTTGACAAGCAGGCTTGTCCCCTTCCCAAAGGTAAAGGAGAAGCCTTGTCCTTCCACAGTGATTAACTCAGCATCAAAAACCCGCCAGCTCAGCCTTTCCCCACACAAAGCCTGTCTGAGAAGGGAACCTCTAGCGCATTTCCTCTAGTGTTATTCACACAGGCCTGGGATTTTCCTCCCTGAGTAAGCAAACTCTCCCACTTCTTATTGTCCTCTTGGGCTCTGTCCCTCGCTTCCCTTCTACCCTCCTTTCTATTACTACTCCTGAGGTCACAGTGGATCTCTGCCCTCAGACCCTTCCAGCTTACCCCCATACTGAGCATGGAACTCATTTCCTCTCCCCATTTAACTGTACTTACAGGGCAGAATGGACAATTTGGTTCCAGGACCAAAAGTCAGTTTTCCGCTGCCGTAGTTGTCCCCACAGTGCTTCTGGGCTCAGCAAAAACCCACTAGAGTTTCCTCCCCAGGTGCCAGGGCATCTCAACACTGCAAATGACCCAGGACCCAGAACCTGTATTTTTGGCTTTAGGGTGAAAGAGACAGCCCATCTGTCTTGTCCTATCCTGAGACCAAAGGGAGTTTGAGAATCCAGCAAGCAAAGGTTCCAAAACTTAACCCAGCCACCTCCACTCCTGCATCCCCAGGGCTGCAGCTCTGCATTAACGAGGCTGAATCTTTTCAGGGAGAGAAGCTCCAGGGGCTGGAAGAGGCTTAAAGAGGTTCTCTCATTTCTTCTCCTGCCTTGAGGCAGGGCTGCACTTCACTCACCCCTGATAGGAGGGTGTCTATCTCCTTTCAGAAACCCTCTGGAGAAAGTGCTCTGGCAACAGCTCCTGACAGCTCATTTTCACTGCTCAGAAACCTATTAGGAAGGTTTTCACCACCAACCTCCTCCCTTCCTGCAGGATCAGCCACGTCCTGTGGTCTGAATCCTGGTGGAGCTGAGAACAGAGCCCCTCCATCTTCTAAGGCTTCCTTTCCCAGATGAGGAATGTGGCTCCTGACCCACCCTCTTTTAGTGGAAATCTACTGCCCCCCAGTTGCCTCCACAGACTTCCCTGATCCTCTGTCGTCTCTGGGTTTGAGAGTTTCATTTAGTGGCGAGTTTCCGGAGCCAGATTTCTCATGAGCTTCACTATCCAGAAGACGGGAAGGACAATGTTGGGACTGAGTGCTTTTCCCCAGGAGCTTCCATCTTCTGTCACTGTCTCTCTCTTGGGAAGGGGCTCAGGACACTTTGAGGGAAATGCTGCTGGGGTCAGCCCTGTGACAGGGCAGTGCAAGGTTTCGGTTTCTGCACCCCCTGCCCTGTGGCCCGTGAACCAGGCCCCTGATGGCAGGGTTTGTGTGCGGCCTCCAGAGCCCCAGCCCTGCAGTTCTCTGCAGAAACCTCTCCCCTGCCTCGGACACGTGGATGGTTTTGTATTTAAATTAGTCAGGATTCTTTCTATTTCCACTTTCAAATCCCAGGCGAAGAGTTTCATAGAACAGGCTGACATTCTCCACCCGCCCTCCTATTCCTGCTTTGCTCCTGATGCATGACAGAACCTTGACAGGAGAGCCCAAGGGGCGAAGCCAAAACTCTACTGTATATTGGAGAGGCTGTTTGTCATTATTATTAATAGTTGGGGCTTAATGGACTCTTCCTATGTTCTGGGCCCTATGCTAAATATTTTAGCTATTATTTCATTAGATCCTTATACTAATTTAACAAGGTAGCTATACTTTTATCTTTATTTTATGTATGGATTGGGAAACAGACACTCAGAGAGGGTGAGGAACTTGCCCCAAGTCACACAGCTGATTAAGTAGTAGAACAAGGACCTGAATTCAGGATTTTCTGTCCCCCAGAGCTCATATTATACTTCAGAATCCATAATTACTTGGATTCAAAATGTCCAGAGAGGAAATACGGTAACTCAGAGGGGCTGCAGAAGCGGACTCAGTGTTGAATCTCACATTCTATCACAGTTTTTCTTTTCTTTTGCAGTGCCGGGGAATCAAACTCAGATGACAGCTACTTTATTCTTATTCCAGATGTGCAGAATTCCAGTGGTTCTTTTCAAACAGATTTAAATTGCAGCAGGAGTATCAAAGTTAGATGTGAGAAAATACCTGCTGGCAGCAAGGGCTTGCTAAATTTTGGAACTGATTACAGAGAGAAGCTGAGGAATTTCCAGCTTGTGACCATCAGAGGCAGAGAGCAATCCATATGGCCAGGGAGCCGGCTGGGAATCCTGCCAGGGGTGATGGGGTACTGGGTCCCCTGGAGGTCCCCCCTGACATCCTCACTGGCTCAATTATTGTTTGTATCTCTATTTCTTTCAAAGGTTGTACAGGCTCCTGAGAGCCCCTCTCTGTAAGCTAGAGCCAGCGTGCGCATGCCGGCACTCACATCTCATTTTAAACCAGGGAAGAGAACAAGCTCTCTTTGGCCTGGGGAAAGAACATTAATAAAGAGCCCAAGCAGATGCACAGGATTAAAGTATTTTTCAAACTAATGATTTGATTGATTGCCCCTAAAGGCCCAGGCAAAGAAGAACACAACTTACTTGGCTTTACAGTGAGCGTGGTCCCATCCCCAAAGGTTAATTTGCCTGCATTGGTGTTACACAGTGTTCAGTGCTATTGCAATAACCTTGACTGGGGCCTCTAGGAAGACAGGTGGAGGTGGGGCGGCAAGCCGCAAAACAAAACCTGAAATGACTGCCCATGGCCAAAACAATCTCCTTGTAATTAGGTTAGAACGTGGGAGGAATACTAATACCTAGCAACTTCCCCTCCTGGTTCTATTTGCCGTAATTTTCCTTGAAAGAACGGGCCTTGGCAGGAGCACCTCCTGGGAAATTCACACAAAGTGGCTACTGCTCTGTCTCCGAGGAGCCCGGCTTCTTTTTCTATTCCTGTGAGGCCTGTGTCTATTTTCATCCAGTTTCTGCCTTTTCCCTCTTCTTTCCCTGGACCTTCCTCCTCCTGGAGGGTCACATATTTTCTCAGGGAGAGACTACATGATATTAAAAGCCCAAGGACAATGCCCCAGGGAATTATGTGCCTTAACAACCTTGTTTTCCAACAAGTATCAGGAACTACCCAACACAAACCAAGCAAAGAAAACACCACCTGTGTTTTGACAGCTTCTAACATGATAGAAGACAGGCTTCTTGGGAAAAAAATAATTAGCCAGAAAAAGGAACTTACTTGGTGTGACTGAGAGTTTGGTACCCTTCCCGAAATTGAGTTGGTAGGCCCCAACTCCAGAGTATCCACAGAGCTTCCTTTCTTTGCAAAAACCCCCACAGATGCTGAGGAAATCAGACCACTCACAGGCCAGGAGCAGCTCTGACAACAGCTCAGATGTAACAACGACCAGACGATAGGAATAAAAAGAGAAGGGCATTCCATAGGCTTGCCACAGAAGGACCAGACCCCGGAGTCCCACAGGGACCTGGCCTGACTTTCTGAGGTTATCTAGTCTGTCCCCCTGGGCACAGCCCCGGTGTTTTCAGATGAAAGACCTGACTAGTTTTTCAGAACTCCTAGTTTTTAAGATCTTCCTTCACCAACAACCCCTTCATTTAAGTAACTATTTCGTATATTTTTAGGCTGAGCAATCCCTCATCCCCACACTGAAATCTAAAATGCTCTGAAGTCAGAAGACATAAGGCCACTAGTGGAAAATTCCACACCTGACTTCAATTGACAGGTCTCAATCAAAATGGAGGCACAAAAAATATTGTATAAAATTACTTTTAGGCTATGGATATAATATATATATATATGACATAAAGTGAATTTTGTGTTTAGATTTGGGTCTCTTCCCCAAGATAGCTCATTTTGGATATGCAAATATTCCAAAATCTGAAAACATATTCTATAGAGAAACTCATCACAACACACCAAACCAGCCACAACAGTCACTTTTGGGGAGGAAACTGATATTGAAGGAAGAGGTGAAGGTGAATGTTGTCTTTATCTGCAATTGGAATTACTTTCAATGAGAAATGTTTATGTATTACTTAGGCAAATTAAAATTGATCATAGCATTAAAAACTACAATGTATTTCAAAGTGGCCCTTAAATCTCAAACATGTCTTTCTGTGCTCCCAAGCTATGGTGTCTTGGGTTCTCTGTGCTAGGGCTTTGGTCTCCTGGGATCAGAGGAAGTAATTGGGTGAAGATTTGTGGTCAGAACGAGCTGAAGGTTTGAGGACAGAGCAGGGTAAGGCCAAGTTCTGTGCTTGCCATCATTGTCGGTTGGCTTTTGGTTTATACAGAGCAACAGGTTCATCTTCCTCCCCAATACTTATGGCTCATGTCTTAAAAGACCTCTCTTTTCTTTTTTATTGGTGCTGGGAATTGAACCCTGGACCTCATACATACTAAGAATATATGTCAAATATACCACCGAACTATGCTCATGTCTCTTAACAGTCCTCTCTTGGAGCAAAAGCATTGCTAGGTACACTGGAAAATCATTTAAGGAAAGAAGCCATTGCTGATCAAAATCAGGGTGGCCAGGAATACTTACTTGCAATCACAGAAAGTCTTGTGCCCTCTCCAAAGACAAGCTGCCTGCTTCCTGTATCCCCACAGTGATTTTTCCCATAACAAAAACCTGAGTTTTCCTGAACCTTCCCTCTTATTAATTCTCTTTCCTGTTAGAATCAATCACCAAGATATCTTTTCAGGTAATCATAGCTTTTGTTTTCCCTTAGCACATCTTTGCCCTTTCTCTTTACTGCCCTACAAAGTGTGATATAATCAAAATGCCCCTGGCTGCATCTGTCTACCCTTTCCCTAAGAGTATCCATACATGGAATTGTGGCCCAAGAATGGTTTCTGAACTGCCTGCAAACTTTCACCTTATTGTGAAAAATATTCCAAAGGAAACCCCTGTTCATGGACTCCTGATGAGCACCTTGCTATGTTGTATGCAGACATAGAAGGCATGATCTCTTCTAAAAGAATAAAGAGATTTGGAAAATGCACACAGTGAGAAGGTATTGTGCTTGGCCATCTTTCCATCTTTGTTGTCTTTGACATTAAAGTGACCCTTGAAGAAGGTATCTCCTGCCATTCCTGGAACAAAGGAAGTGAGAAGGCATGGGACATCAGAGCCAGGAACCTCAGCAAAGGCCACAGACTTGTGGATCTTTTATGAAGGCAAAAGGAGAGGAATTGCTGGGGTCATTTCAAAATCCAGTGTGAGGTGTTGGAGCCAAAAATCACACTGGATTTCACAATGTGTCCAAACAAAGTCCCCTGGAGAAAGACTAGAAAATGAATTCTGGGATTTTTCATGATTTTTTTTTCTCTTCATAATAGAAAAATGATGAAAAAGATAATTGAAACCTGGGGATATGGCTCAGTGGTAGAGTGCTTGCCTAGCATGCACAAGGCACAGGGTTCAATTCCCAGCACTGCCAAAAATGGGGTGTGGGGAGTTAATTAATATTTAGGTAGCAGAAGACTGGCAGGAACTTTCCCAGCACTGGGGTGGTAGAAATTGGTATTTGGCTAAGCTATGGAAGGGCCCAGGACCTTGAGGCCACCCACATATCTTGGAGTCTAAGAAACTTTCCCCACTCAATGCTCAAAATCCTTTCGCTCAATGGGAGTCAATATCAGAAAATTACACAAACAGTACTTACGGGGGAGAACACGAAGTTGTGTTCCTTTTCCAAAGATGATTTTGTAAGAATTTTGATTGGCACTGTGATTGGGACCATAGCAAAAACTTCTAGTGACTCTATTTGGGAAAGCTACATCTTCCTTAATGGATATTTCACCTTCACGGGCTTAACAGATTCCCATATTATCTCTTTTCCTATAATAAACAGTCTTCATTATCTGTCCAACCATCTTTCTCTGTGTCTCCTGGTTATTTTACTTGAATTTTATGCTGTTTACTGCAAATATGCAGAGAGGAAATTGAATGCCCTCATTTGACACTGAGAGTGAATTATAAAAGCAACACTTCAACAAACTCCTTTTGGATATCAAACAGATTCTGTGTCTGCAGGCAAAAAATATCTGGCAGGCAACCACCAAACTAGAAATCCCCTCTTCAGAGCCCCAACAAGGAAGAAGTTAGAAATCAACAGCTTTGGGCGTACAGCTGGATTTCCACCGGAGATGGACTTGCATGACACAGCCCTTGCCTCACCCTTGTCCCTGAGCTGGAAGCTCTCCTCTAAAGTTAGCCATATCACCAAACTCTGAGGATGCTTTGCCTCAGATCAGGTGAATATTTATGGGGATCGTTCATTTGGCTTAGAGGGATCCTAGTCTTTGGGGAAATGTTTTACAATCCAAAAGATTAACAAGGGATACTTATACTTACTAGATCTAAACAAACAAACAAACAACAAAAAACCCCAAAACTTATGGAGACAACTAGCTCATTTCCTTCTGTTATTTCCCTGATCTAAACCATTATAAAGCAGGCTATCCTATGATAAAGCCCCTTAGGTTGCTCATTTCAAAATCTCAATCCTAACCTATTGTAGGGTTTAGTAACCCAGTTAAACATCTTGACAACACTACCTCTTAATATTATTATTATTTTTTGCCTGACATTTAGATGGATCTTGTTGCCCCCCAAATGGCAATATGGAGAAACTGACACTCTAGGAGTGCCCCCAACAAATGTTAGTCTCCCGAATGCCTTTTTTCCCTCCTCCCCCATGAGGTACATTTAAAAAGTTTTTATTCCCCACGGAGGCATTGATCAGTAAACAAAATTCTTGTCATGCCTGCCATTTTATTTCACTATGAATTCCCTCTCAGGTGTTGATAAAGTCATTTGGGATCGTCTATTCATCTCTGCATTGTTTTATTTTTCCCTATTGCATCTGAATAGTAAAGCTGTGTTTTTAGGGAAATGTGACATGTATGAGACTAGATTGTGGACATTTGTCAAAATGGGATAATGCTTGGGTTTCCTATTAGATCTTTTACAATAAATATATGTGTTGGCATGAGAAACAAAGAAGGTAGCTTATAAATATTAGTAGCATTTAAAATGAGATACACTCTCATTTTTAATAGATGACAAGTTCTGTGGGCAAATTCACAGTAAACACACAAATCATTGCAGAATGTAGTTTAAGAGATTCTGTGGCCATAAATAACTCAGGGTCCCAGTATCTCTCTGGAAGAAAGAGAGCTGAGCTACCAAATTAAAGGTGATTTGGGATGGTCTCATTTTGCATCTATTTATTGTTATTACTCTATTCCCAACAATTATGAATGTTTCATGTATTTGCAAAAGCCATTTCTCAAAAGGTACATTTGTTTACATATTAGATTAAATCTCCACTAACTTCACAGGATCTCTTTGTTTGGTCAAATATAAACAGAATATGGACACTTACTGGGCTTCACCACCAACTGGGTTCCACTTCCAAAGACGAATCTGTTATTGTTATTCCCACAGCATTTCCTGCCTTTACCGAAACCCCCTTGAAACCCAACCAAACATAGGACACCATGGTCAGGGGGCAGTTAAACTTGCTGTTTTTCTTTTTCTCCCTGATGTTTCTGGAAATGTGTCTTTTTATCATAGGCAGAAAAGAACTGGCTTTGCTACATAAACCAACTTATTTCTCCTTTAAAACACCAAACTTACAGCTTTTTTTCCCCCCTTGCTATGGGGATTAAACCCAGAGGTACTTAAACACAGACCCCTACATTCCCAGTTCTTTTTATTTTTTAGTTTGAAATAGGGTCTCACTAAGTTGTTTGGGGCCCTGCTAAGTTGTTGAGGCTGGCCTCGAACTTGTGATCCTCCTGTCTCAGCTGGGAGTCACTGGGATCACAGGCATGTGCCATCAGGCCTGGCCCAAACTTATAAGCTTTTAAAACCCCTTTGCGTTTCTAGGGTGAAATCTGCCAAAGCTGAATCGAGTAATTTAATAACAACTCTTTCTCTCACCTATAAGCTCAGCCTCAGATACTCAGGTGTGATGAGGTGAGGCATCCCCATATCCACAGGGATGTTCTGAAGCCATAGGCCATCCAAACGCACCCCCAGACTACCTAAGTTCCACAGTCCTGTCCTCTACTATGGACCAACTTACTTTTAAGCCTTCTCAGTGTGCCAAATGACTATGCAATAGCTTAGAATATATCTCCCTAAAGAAGTTCCACCATAAAATCATATGTTGTTTCACTCAGAAAGGGGTAGAGGGTAATGACACTATCTCCCACAACCCTAAGAAGGTCCAGTCCTGAAGTAAAAGGATAAAGTGAACGTTTTTCATTACAGAAAAGATTATTATACTATAAAGATGGGGCACACAAGAGCTCCTCTATTTCAAAGCGGAGCCTTGGTTGGGTTTTAAAAATGCACACTGAGAGTTTGTATTAAAGAGATGAAAGAGTACCCCTCCCCCGCACACGGGAATAGCAGGGCATTGACTTTCTTGGTTAAAGTAAGCTTTAGTGGAAGAATTTTAATTTTGGAGGGAGAAGACTTGATCTCATCCCCAACCATAACACTGATTCTTCAGATTTGAAGAAGAAGAGTTCAAACCCAAGGGCAGAAAAAGGGACTTATTCTAGGGAAAGTGAAAAGGAAGCAAATGTAGGAAATGGGGGAAGGTGTCAGATGGATCCAGCTTTAATACTGAGCCAACACCCTACGCCTTCCTTCCCCTCCCCACCCTCAGCAATCTCCCCAAGGATGGCTCTGGAGTCTCTTTTGGAAGATATGGCCTATAGAAGAAGTTGCTTGGACCAGCTGACACAGAATTGTATAAACGGATTAGCAGAGTACATGGGTAAAAGTGTGATCAGAGCTGATAAATGGCTGGAAAATAGGATGCACAGAAGCAGAAAGCCTGCAGCATTTAGATGAGAAGAATTTTCCCACAATATTTTTTCCCCCCTATTTAGTGTTTGTGTGAAATTAGCACCAATTCCCCTTTCCTAACTGGTGTGCTATCCAGGAGAATGGGAAATTTTGAGAGCCCAGCATATTGTGGCAGATAAAAGATGACAGTAGGGAACTAAGTCAACCTTCAGCATTCCTGTCACCAAATATGGCTATTACCTCCCAATTGCCGTGGACAGATTCCATCTGACAAATCCCACTACTCACGTACTTGGCTTAACAGAAAGCAGAGTGCCGGTCCCAAAGATGAGCTTGTCGGTAGACCCATAATTCACACAGCCCTCTAGAGCCTTACACTAACCCTCAAGGGAGGCACAGCAGGACGGGGTGAGGACAGGTCTGTGTCTTTCCTTACTTTAAACAGCTCAGTCTCAACTGCGGCAAAAGTCAACTTGCCAGGCACCCACTAGCCTTCATACTCCCCTGACTCAGCTTATGTCCTTATGTGGTTTGTGCTGAATCCCAGAATCTTGGGGGATTCACTAACAAGTGCCAAGAACTCTGCAGGCACCTGCTCTCCACACAGGACAGTGGCCCAGGGCGTGGATGTCGGAAAGCTTCAGGCACACTATAGTTCACCTACTGGTCTCTGGCTAGGGCCCTTTCCCTTTTCTTTGAATTTATTCTCCCAATGAAATGAGGCTGTCTTATCCTTGGGATAGAATTCTAACATTTCAGAGGGACAGAGACACTCCCTAACAATTCAGCTCTCTTAGAGGGCTAGTTAAACATCATCCATTCTGGAAGCAACTAGGCCAAACAAGAGAATTGACATTGTCTTTCACTGGGATTGAAGACCCCTTTGGGTTGAATGCATTGTCTCCAGCAGGCTGGATTGTTCTTTTTTTAAAAAAAATATTTTTAGTTGTAGATGCATATAATACCTTTATTTTATTCATTTTTATATGGTGCTGAGGATCGAACCCAGTGCCTCACAGGGGCTAGGCAAGTGCTCTGCCACTGAGCCTCAGCCCCAGCCCTGGATTGTTCTTAAAAATATAATTTGCATGATATTCTTCGTGCATTATTCAACTAGTGTCTTCTCTCCCTTACTGTCACATATCTGAGACTTACCTGGCTTTATAATTAGCTTGGTCCCGGAGCCCCAGATCAACTGATAGTTGCTATCCACACAGACACAAAAACCTTAACAAAAACCTTCACTGTCCTTCTGGGGAGCCTATTAGAGATAAAGCCCAGATAAAAACTCCAGAGCAAAGCACATAAAACAATGTAGGAATATTGACTATTGAAGATTATTTGCTCATTTAATTACATTTGATTCCCCTGCCCATTATAGATTCCAGACACAGATGATGAAATCAAATGACTAAACATCCAAAGTCAATCTAGGTCTCTCTGCATATAAGGGAAGCATAATTCATAAACAGTTTTCAAATTGGAGAACTTGTACTTGTTTCACCTTTCCTGGTATTTTAAATAAAAATGTGAAAGACAGAAAGAGATCATTTGCTGGGAGTCACAATGCATCTGACTCTCTAGTGTCTTATTTTTACTGCTGATAAGACTTTCATCAGGAGCCTGGTGGTCACATGTAGACTGAACTGATTCTATTTATGGAGGACTGTCTCTGTGAGGAATGGTGTCCCAACTGACCATAGACCCTGCAGCCAAAGGCCCGGAAGATCCCACAGTGTTGGAAAGAGGGCCTGTAGCACTGTGAGATTCTAGAAAACACCTTTTCAAGCTTGCTCCATGGTTTCTGGTACTTACTTGGCAAGACATATAATCTGGTCCCAGTGCCAATGATGAGCTTGTTGGCGTTGGAGGACACAGTGATACCAAGGCCTACAAAAACCCCCTGACCTCTCTGCTCTTCCCCATCCCTGATACCAAATGACTACCAACAACAAAGAGGATTTGGGAATTCATTTAAAACTCCCATGCCATCAAACAGTCAATTTTTGTTTGGGTTAAGTTTTATTTCCTAGAAAATGCCTATGGTTTGTGCTTATTATGTTTTCAACCCACAAAATGACAGCTCAAGATAATTCACTGTAAGAAAATGGAATCTCAAACTCCAATCCTAGTCCTGAATTTTTGTGAGTTTTTTTTTTTTTTTTTTTTTGGTGGTGGTGGTGGTGGTGGGTTCACTTCGATCATTTAACTCGTCTGTGCTTCAGCTCTTCTGTGTGGAATGTGTTTGATGATGTATGATCCTGTTTACCTTATTAGAGAAGGTGGTGAAGATAAGAAGGGCTGGTGTGGTACAGGGTGTGCAGCACTGAAGTGCATTTTGAAAACACAGGGAAATTCGAGTGTTTGAGTCGAGGTATTATTTACATGAATACCTGGGAATATATTAGCTGAAGTTTATTATCAAAATTACGAACGCGAAACCTTTCTTAGAGTGAAAACTAAAAGAGAATATATCCATCTTGGGTGATTTTCTGCCAGAAAGTTAGAGGACATAACCACTTCATCTGCCAGAAGAAGCAGGCATGGAAAGGTCAGAGAAATTCTGAGGCCTCAGGAGGGAGGAGAAGAAGACAAGCCTGTCCTCCCAAGGCAGTGAATGAGCATTGATGAGGTCTCTGACATGCCAGTTCCCCTTTGCTGTTGGTAGTGTTAAATGGAATCTGTCCATGTTCATTTTAAAAATGAATTTGACCTTTTTCATGGTCAAAATGGCTATGTTGGTAGACCTCGAAACTGTATCCCTTTGGTGACTAGTTGGGGATCGGGGAAGGGGATGTGAAAAACTCTATGATTTAGACATATTAACCCACAGAAATGAGGTAAGACACTTACGTGGCATAACAATCACTTGAGTGCCGGACCCAAAATGCAGGACATCCCTTATAGCTGCTTGTCCACAATGGTTGACCCCCACTACAAAAACCCTGCCACCTCGTCACAGCCACACGTCTTGGGTCCCAATGTGGAAGCTAAAGTTTCTCAGGCATGAGAGAGGATTCAGACACCGGTATCATGAAAGCAATGGTATTCCTTATTCCTTCCAGAGGCTCTTCCTCATCCTGGGGCCAGCCCCAGCCTTCTTGTAGACATTCAGTAGCCCAAGGTGGCACCTCCACCCCTGCGGGGCTCTGCTGTAGATTCTCCCAAGTCCCTGAGCCACTTCAGGAGCATTCAAAGAACTAAGCAATTCCTCAGAAATACAACTGACCTGCCGAAGAGACCATCAGCAGTGTGTATGGCAGAGCTGGTGCTGAGGTGGGCATGGTAGTTAGGAATATAAAGAGAGAGTAAAGAATTCCACAGAGGAGTTAGAGATGGAAGGAACAGGACTTGGAGCAGGAGGCTCTCACTCCAGGTAAGAAGGGTAGACACCGGGGACATCAGATGTCAAAATTTGCCATGCTCTGCTTTGTGAGTACACATGAATTGTGGGGGAAAGAAATCCTCCTGGCTCTGTCAGTTGCCCTGACCTATTTAGTACTGTTCTTCCTTTGGTGACAACCTCCTATATGCAGCTGAGAAGCCCCAAGCTACAAACGGAGACCACCTCCTTGTCTTGCTCCTGTGTCCCAGAGCCATCTGACCAAGTATTCTATACCAGTGGGTAGGAACAGTAGCCACAAAATGATACTCAGAATCTGTTTCTGTCTTCCTAATTAGGCTGTCAATCTGTTTAGCTAATAAGTCGTATAAAGTGCCTTAATCTCTTCCACGGAAAGGAGTCATATAAATGCAAAATAGCAGCAGCAATAAGTCAAATGGCTTGCTGGGTATCTTTTCTTTGTGTGAAGAGATGCTGTTTAATAGAAGGAAAACTTTCTGTGGGGAGAGGAGACAGACTGGGGAAAAATACAACAGCATTTGTTTTTATTAGGCTGAGTCTATACAGCACAAAGTAAAACAGATTTGGCAATTATTTAGGTAATGTGACAGTCAATTCAAGCAATTTTAAGCTCAAAGAAGTTTGCTCAGGAAGTGCCTAAATATCTGGATCAGCTACCGACATTAATCAAATTAACTGGACAATTGTGCTGTAGAGACACAAACTAATAAATGTGCCCTGAGATGGTTCTCCGGAACGGCTTACATTTTATAAACTTAACATTAAAACTGGCCCAACATTTACATCCTCTCATTTCATTTTGGCTTTGCAATTGACACCTTACAACACATGTCTTACATTAAAACTGCAAAGGTAAGAGTGACCTTCTCCTTGGAGAGCCTTATCACGTTAGTAGCTCATTTAGAAATTCATTAGGTGTCTGGGATGTGAGCATTGGTCATTATAGATTAAGGGCTTCTTCTCAAGTGGGGAAGGACTTACAGGGAATAATGGTGAGTCTTGTTCCAGTCCCAAAGATGAGGTTGTTTGCCCCAAGAGTTGGCACAGTGCTTCTGTCCAGTACAAAAACACTTTCTTACTTCTTCCTCTCTGCAGCTCACCAGAGGCATGCTATCACATTTTGACCTACTTAGAAATAACCTTTCAAAAACCCATCCTATAAAAATTGCTGTATTCTGTTTTTAAATGAAAACATCTAAACAACCAGCAGTCTCCTCTTCTCCCTCCCCCATTTTTTTTTTTCAAACAAAAGCTTGCCATTTTTACACTACCTATATTCTCCTTGAGAGACAGAGCTTGAAGAATTCTGGTGGCCACGGGGGTGGCTCTTGCTTTAGAATACTATTCTGTAAAGTCACCTTTCATTTGAGTGAATCACTCACACTGGATGTTTTTATTTTTCCCAAGTTGGCTCAACTTGCATTCTCTCAGCCCTAGCCTAGACAACCCAGACCTAGTCTTGCTCCCCTTCTCGCCACTAGCTGAAACCCCGGAGGCTAGAAAGGATCATATTAGCCACTTGACACCCACTCTACTTACTTTTCATTAAACGAAAACAAAACCTATAGAGAAGAGTCTTAGTTAGAAGTTGAAAAGACAGAGAAGGTTAAACGGAAGATGAACATGATGGACAATTATGGCTTGCGTGGGAACATTTGAGCCTACCTGGTTTTATATGTAAAGTGGTCCCTTGGCCAAAGCTTAGTTTTCCTAAGTTGCTAGTCACACTCTAATGCTGCACTTTACAAAAACTGTCAGAAGTGGATCCTTTCTGGTTTTTTCATTCCTTCCTGTTAGCAACCTGATCTAATAACAAAAAACAAATGGAAAACAAAACAAAACAAAAACCCTGTGTTAAAAACCTTGCTATGGGGGCTGGGGATGTGGCTCAAGCGGTAGCGCGCTCACCTGGTATGCGTGCTGCCCGGGTTCGATCCTCAGCACCACATACCGACAAAGATGTTGTGTCCGCCGAGAACTAAAAAATATATATTAAAAATTCTCTCTCTCTCTCCTGTCTCACTCTCTCTTTAAAAAAAAACAAAAAAAACCAAAAAAAACCAAAAAACCTTGCTATGTGCTTGCTACTACTTACTATGTGCCTTATATAAGTATTAACTCTTTCAATCCATATGCTATTTCAGTAAGCTACTATTATTATCCCTACTTCCCAGATGAGAAAAATGAGGCATAAAGAAACCAGACAACGGCCCATGGTCACACATCTAGTCAGTGGCAGAGTTAAGATTTGCTCAATCAGTCTGACTTCCAAAATTCACATTCTTAACCACCATACCAATACATTTTATTACCCACCCCTCTTTTTTCTATTTTGGGTTTTCTTTTGCAGTAAAAGTGCCAAAATAGCTCATTGTCGTGATAAATATACCATGATATGGTCCCTCTGGAAGGCTTACATTTTAGAAACTTAACATTAAAATTAGTTCAACATTTAAACCCACTTTCTTTATTTTGGCACTGCGATTGACCTTCCCCACCCCTTGGCCCCCTCCCCCGCAACATTTTTTTTTTCTTTACTGCTCATGTCTCACATTTAGAGCTGCAAAGGCAGTGGTGACTTCTTCTCTCAAGAGCCTTAATGAGTTAGCACATAGAAGACTATTTAAAAGCTCATTTAGGAATTGATTAGTGTCTACATCAAAGGTGTCTCCCCTGAAGCCCCCTGGGTCACTGTGCAACTCCCTCTCCAGTACTGACCCAGGACCTACCCCCAGGCGTAGCTACAGCAAACACTGCTGGGAACAATTTGGTTGGGTGGAACTAAATTCTGAACAGAGTAAATGGTCACTAAGGTGCTCTTGAAGAATTCCTGGAAAGAATAGCTTCTCAGGGTAGGCCAGAATTAGGGTGAAATTAACTCCTTTCCTGTTACTTCTAACAACTCACCATAAAGCTCTCAGCCAAAGAGAACTGAGAGATACAGTAATTACATGGCCAGTTAGAGCCATTCTGGATAATCTGTGGAGGGGAGATGTTCTCTAGCATGGTCACTGGGATGACCATAGGCCTGGAGAGCTCCCAGCAGTGCTCAATTTGTCTTTACTGGGGGAAGTAGTGTTGAACAGTGGCCCTTGGTGAGGTTGGCGTAGTACTGACTAAGGACATGAAATGGGACATAGATCCTTACTTTTTCCAACTTTCAAATGCTTTCTGGCAGCCTTTCTTTTTTGGGGATGGGTCACTGTGCAACTCCCCCTCCAGAACTGGGATGGGCCAACCTGTTTGCTCTGAACAAAACACAGGCTAATACTCTGTTTCCTGCCATGCACTTCTGGATCCCTCTATCTAGTTATTTTGACCAGGGGATAGCAAGGATCCAGTTTCAGGGGACTGGACAAAAACACTGGCTATAATTGGACTTTGTAAATATTAGGGTTCAAAAAGGAGGAGGCAGTTTCAGAGATATTTCAAATTGCACAGACAGGTTTGAGAGCGTTAACATGAAGACTCACCTGGATTTACTGCCAGACTTGTCCCCAATCCCCAAATCAGCTTACGGTTGTTGCCAACATTACACAGTCATAGAAAGCTTTACAGAAATGGACCAGCCAATGTGTACCAGGAAATCCCTTTCAATCCCCAAATCCGGCCTGCGTGTTCCTCCAAATGGGATCCTCGCCAAAGAGGTAGTTGGGAAGATTGTTTATTATGGTGGTCAGTTCTGAGTATGGTCAAGGTAGAAAGACTGACGCCTCATCCCTCTATCTCCAGACCAAGCTGCCCCCTGACCAGACCTGCAAGGATTAGTGCAATCCTGATAAAGTCACTGGAGAAGGATTCTCCCACTCCAGTGCTCACCCATCCCTGTGCTGAACACAATTAGACTCTCTGCTCCAAATTATTAAGACAAAAGGACAAGGAATCTATTTATCTACAGTACATTTGCTCTCTGTGCCAGACAATTACATATGCATTCATTTTCACGTGTACATATGCCATGTCTATATGCCATATAATCATTAATGATTAGAATTAATATAAAAAACTGAGTACAGAAAACAGAAAATGGAGCTTAGCTAGGCTTCCTTTTTAAAGTAAAGCATTCATTATGGATTCAGCAGAGATACTCACGGGGTTTGACCATTAACCTTGTTCCCCCTCCAAATGTGAGCATGCTGCCTGCATTATTATTCACACAGTGATCTTCAGCTCAGCAAAAACCTCCTAGAAACCAAACTAAGTTTTCCCTAAAGATCTTCTGGAAGGAGCGATACCGTGAGCACAGAGAATATTAAGTAATTGTCACAGTAATAAGCTGGCACAGAATCCTAGTACCAGCTTGGATTTCAGAACCATTTCCGCATTGGATGAATGAGGGATATTCTTTCTAAATATTCTAAAGAAGGACTTTTCCTGTACAGGCACAGAATACTGACTGTCCAAATCCCAACACATCCTCTAGTGTCTTAGATAATAATTCTCCAGGGTTGTGAAAATCATATACCTCATTTGGACAAAGTGGAAACAGTTTATGTCTATGGCACCAAAGCAAAAGCAGATAGATTGTCATCAAGGTGAGAGAGATTATGGGGAGCTGTTACTGCCCACCTGGCAAGAGGGGTCAGGATGTAACCCGTATCTCCAGGGTGCTGGATCCAGGCACTATACACTTAGGTCCAGCTCCTAGAACTACTAAGAAGACGCCCAAATTCTGTCTTGCCCAGAATTAGATACAGTTATATACAATGATCTGCTCTGGGATTCACCTTTGACCCCAACTCCAGATCTTTCCCCCTCTCTGCTTAGATGGTCACCAGGAAAAGGACTTTTCATCAGTTCCTTTCCTTGTCCTAGGGGAGACTTCTCCATTCACACTGCCCCCTCCCAGGAGATAAGACAGTCAAGGTCCAACCTGAAGTCATGCCCTTATAATAAAAACGTAGTTTCTCCCAGTCTTTCTAGTTGATTTTCTTTTGAGTCTCTTAATTTTGACATAACTGGAAGGAAAATCTGAGTAGGAAACTGCATGGGTACCACCACTGAGTATCAGCTTGGCCTCCTTCCTTTCCTCACCACTGGCCACCTTGAGGATCGGGAGCTTAATAACCAACAAGTCAGGAACTGACTGCTCCAGGAAAGAGCAAGAGATGCACAGGAAGGAACTATGGCGGCTCGTACATTTCCTACTTGGAGTCAGTGTTGTTTCTTGGAATTACTTCTCATGGACAGATCCCACCTTCTCATACCCATTACAGAAGCCTCCTTTTTTCTTTCCTTCTTTGCTATTTATTTGCTAGCTCTCTTACTATGGCTGCTTTCATTTTAAACAAGCACATAATTTCTCAAATATTCCTATAAAGTTAAGCCTGGTGACATCTGTTTTGGGTATCCAGGGTAAGAGACTGTGAAACCCAGTTTGTTTGACCTGGTCAGGCCAATTTCAGGAGGTGGGTCTACGATGCTTGCTCTATGGAACAGGGCACAGATGTGGGCAGGTGTGAGTGTTCAGGGAAGCAGGTGCCCAGGTTGCCTGGGTAAAGACTTTGTGAAAGGGAAGAACTGGAAATAAATTTGGAGCATAGAAAGGGCCCAGATCTGAGAGAGCCTTAAGTGACAGTTTAGGTAGTGGGCATGATTTTCCCTTGAGGTGGTTTCTCAAAATAAGAGTGCCCAGATGAAGTCCTAAGTTGGACAGGGGAGAGAACATAAAGAGGGGCAGGAAAAAAATCAGTGAAAAATGTAAAATAAGAGTACAATTTTAAAAGAAAATACAGGGCACACAATTTCTACTCTGTTCAGAGGAGTATCTTGAGATTTTTTTTTTTTTGGTGCCAGGGATTGAATCCAGAGGTGCTTAACACTGAGCCACATCCCAGCCCTTTTTATTTTTTATTTTGAGACACATTTCTTAGGCCCTCACTAAGTTTCTTAGACTGGCCTTGAACTTGTGATCCTCCTGAGCCACTGGGATTATAGGTTCACACCACTATATTTGGTGTCTCTTGAGATCTTTAATTCATACATTTCTCCTAGTGATTAATAAAATGTTTTTTGTGTGCTGGGAATTGAACCCAGGGCCTTGTGCATGCAAGGCAAGCACTCTACCAACTGAGCTACATCCCCAGCCTCTGATTAATATAATTCTTATAAGATCAATGGTTAATCCATTATGGCAATCCCCAGAGTCTTCCTTTACCCCTCTGTTCAGAGTTGACTCAGAATTGCCACTTCAGATAGCAATAATTTAGCTTCCATGCTTTATAACAAGTACCTTCTTTTGTCCTTCAAGTGTGAACACCAACAATTTTTAATAAAAAGTCTGTTTTGCCTTTAATACTCACAAGTTAAAACCTTCAGCCGGGTGCCTTCTCCAAAGACATATTTGTTGTTTCCTGTGTTAGTCACAGTGTTACATGTCTCTACATAAACCAATGAAAGGTTGCATTGCTTGAAGCAGCTTTATGGTCCAACAACAGGACATCATATGTACTTTTCCCATTGAAAGGCCTTGATCTCATGTTTTCCTAAAAGGGATTTTCTTGGGATTATATTTCGGTCTACACAGAAAGTCTTCCGTTTCTATAGGGGTGAAGCTTGCAAAACTTCCACAATCTCATGCTATCATTATCTCAAGTGTGTTTATTAAGAGTCTGATTTAGCAAATGTGCTAGAACTTAAATATACCTAAGTGGCTGTTGAATCTTTTGAAGTTGAACCCTTTCTGAGAGTGAGTTTATGAGCCACAAAAAACAAACCAATGACATTATTTTATGATTCCACCTCATTTTGGATTCAAAACAGGACAAGAAACTAGCTTGAGTCCCTCCTCTACTGATAAGTCTTGTCTCTGAAAACCTTTTGATTATTAACAAAGGGGAAACATGCCTTCAGAGGATAAAGCCATCATGGATGGTGCAAAAGATAGTCTGTGGCCTTTGAAGGGGGTTTCAGAGAAGGTGAGCAGTGAGTGTGTGGGATGCAAGTGTGTACTACTTTGAGCTGAGCGCTTTTTCTGGGTCACTCATTTCAATGTATAAAGCCTATTTGTCAACATATCAACCCTATTACCTTATCGCCATACTTGATTGAGGCACAGAGGGTTGTTGATAAAATAGTACCAAAGTGTGAAATGGCAGACATTCCTATAGGTACTGTGCCAGCAGGGAAGGCACCCATCCCAGGAACTAACAGAAAAAATCGAAACAAACAACCACAAAACCTACTGAACTCTGCAGGGTGGAGGTAGCCTGTAAATTTCCAATATTGCTTTCTGTCATCTGTCTCTATTACTCTCTCCCTGACAGCTTCACAACCTGGATAAGCATTCCACTTTATCACAGATAATCCAGTGGAGGTGGGAAGCCCTTCAAAAGGCTGGGAGTCTCTGCTTCTCCCCAAGGAGGGACTTGGCCGGCTTAGGTAGTGGGGTAAAGTCTGTGTGGGGAACTAGTTGACCTTAGGGTGAAGAAGGGGACTGTCCAAGGAAAAAAAGATCCATGGATGGGACACAGCCAGGGCTGTCCTCCCTTGCAGAAAGTTCTAGGTTTCTGCATCTCTCAGAAGGAGAAAGCCACAAGCAGCTTGTAACTGCTACGCCCCTCCTGGGAATCCTCAGCCCACTCACTCTTTTTCGGTTCTGCCAGATGACATGGCCTAAACCCACTGGATCCTCATCACTTATCTGCAGAGGACATGCTTCCTTGGCTACTGCTGCTGCTTTGGCAGCCTCCCTTTTTATTGGTTTGTTTCTGTCTCTATCACAAAGCTTTTCTTCTTCTTATCTCTGCCTCTTTCTCAAAGTCACAGCATGCATTGTGGACCTTTGGAAAACAGTGATTGCAGTATTAGTACAATTTATCAAACTGCCCAGAGACCTGATAACCAAATCCAGCCTCCAGGGAAACATGTATTCATATCTTTCTCACACATCCGACATAGTTAACAACTGCATGCTAAACGAAGCAATTAAATTTAGCTGTGTTTCAACAGGTCCCATTGGATTTCTTCCCAGAAAGGATAATTAGTTAACCACAAGAACTTACCGGGTATGACCAACAGTGAGGTGCCTTTGCCAAAGTTGAGTGTATACCCGCTATTTGAGTTCCACAGTGTATTCTCCCTAAACAAAAAACCCCTGGCAGTAGCTACTCTGTTCCTCCTCCTCCTAGGATCCCCTATTGAAGCTAATGTCTAAAAACTAATCATAAAATTAACATAGAACAGTCATAGACTGCAGCTCATGTGGGGCCCTTGATATTGTCAATGAAATTTTCTCTTCCAGGAGACTATTGATGAAAAGGTCATCATGTCCTACAGGGAGGTAGGCAGTCACTCCTGAGAAGCACCATCCTAAGGACGGGCCTTGCTACATGTTATGATGCCCAGAGTTTGCTTATGTCCATCTGAGGGAAGTGCCAGTCTGGACTGAGGACAGCCAGAAGCATCAATCAGGAGCAATTCTGTGGGGTTCAAAGGTGAAGGGGATAAGTGGCCACAGAGCAAAGGTTGATAAATTTCTTCTCGCTCTGGGTTAGCTGCACTCACTGGTGTGGTCTTTGAAAACCCCAACACTTACTTGGTTTAACAGAGAGTTTAGTGCCTTTTCCAAAGATGAGCTGTCCTTGGCTTCCTCCATAATTCACAGTCATATGGGCCTTTACAATAACCAGGAGGTAGGAAGGACTGAGAAGGAGACTGAGCAAGTGAGATCATCTTCCCCTCTAGTGGATGTCTCACCACCTTGCAGCCTCAGCTCCCAGATCCCTGGCAAGGTTAGGGCACATCTCTAAAAATAACAGCTGACTCTGCAGATCTGAAGCCACCCCTTTTGTTTCTACAACACTGGGCTCTGGTGGGCTGCCCTTGCTTGACCCACTAAATCCCTAGTTTTCAATTCTATATAGGATGATGGGACATACCTAATTAATACACCTGAGCACTATAGAAAGTTCAGGCAGAGGCATGCCACCTAGCACAGATCCACAGTGGGATCAGAAGGTGGCTATTTTAGGGACCAGCAGCATCATGTCATTCAAAGCAATAGTTTTTATAAAGAATAATAGTGGTATGGGATTGTGGCTCAGTGGTAGAGCACTTGCCTAGCACAGGCGGGACCCAGGTTCGATCCCCAGCACCACATAAAAATAAATAAATAAAGGCATTGTGTTGTGTCCATCTACACCTAAAAAAAATATTAAAAAAAAGAATAATAGTAACAAAACCCACAAAAGAACTGAATGCCTTCCTCTTAGAGTGGAGGGGTTCTTATTGAGGAATACCTGGACTTTGAGTTGTTTTAATTTTGTTATATTACAAAATTTAGGCTTAACACATGTTCTTGGCATTTCTATATATCCAGAGCCAACGAAGAAGCTAGTGAAGTTTTACTACTCTTTGCTGACCCCATTATTTGAATTTCCAGAATTTGTTAACAGACTTCCCACTAGCTCAGGGTCTCAGGCACAAAGAAATCAGGTGCACAGATTCTCTTGGCACAGGAGGGTCTTAATCCCACTGAAACTGCACCGCACAACCCTGCCCTTACTAGGTGGGCTTTTGAGATTGGCCCGCTCTCCCCAACTTACTTGGTTTTACTGTCAGTTTGGTCCCTGCTCCAAATTGTAGGCCATAGTTGTTATTGCCACAGCAATACATGCTCTAACAAAAACCTCCCGGGGAGACCTTGTGACTAGTTCCCAGTGTGGCAGGGACAGCAGGGAGAGGAGAGGCTCTGACAAATACCACTCAACACAATTATCCCATTCTTGTTTTCCTTTTGGATTGGAACCATTTTGTCAGGCTGCTAAGCTGTACCACAGGTGGTTCTTAGCTCACACAGCACAGCTAAACTAGAACCCAAATTGTCACTCTGAGACACGCAATCAGTTTTCAGTCAGGTCCCAGCACTATGTGCAAACCAATGCTGCAAAGAATCAGGCCCAGGCACACTGTCTATCTTCAGGGACTGCTGTGTATGAGGAACTGCCTGGTGGCTTACTCCAGAATGTCTACAATGTCAATCTTTTTTTTTTTTTTTTTTTTTTTTTTTTTACAATTTGCATCTTAATCATAGGTTCACCATAGTCAAACCACTTATCTATGTGATTTCATGTTAATTATCACGCCATCATTTCATAATTGGTAAATAATGAAACTCAGCAGTGCTTTGGGGAAAAGGGTTGGCATTTTGACTGCAGTCTCAGAAGGTCAAGGTTTTGGTTTTATTCCACCAAGAGGCTAACAAAATTGTTCCTCTCAGAAGCTGCATTTAACAAGTTCCCTCAAGAAGGTCACTCAAGTCCACTTCCTCACAGTCACACATATCACCCCTGAAAAGTGATCAGAATAAGGAGGACTCACTCTTCTCCATTTGAGAGTGCTTTCATTCCATGGCTCAGAGTGACAAAGTCCCAAACCCACAGTTCCAAAGGAAAAACAGTGTAAGGAAGACTGAGGAAGCTTGGAGCACGGAGAAATCATTTTCACAGGTGGAAAGGAAAAGCCTCAGTGACAGAAATCAAAATGACACAGATACTGATAGAGGCAGGTTTCCTCAGTGAGGTCACCTCCACAGCACCGAGGGAGGACGCCACTCAGAATAGCCCTTCTGCAGTGTTTCCTCTTTAAAAGGGACACACAGTTACCTCATAGTTCTTATTACCTACCAGGGCTGACCTGAAGTCTCGTTCCTGTCCCAAAGGCAAGTTTCCAGGTGTTGCCAGTGGTGACACTGTGAGATGCTCCACAACAGAAACCTGAAGCTTGACTTTCCCTGTGCTCCTCTGTGCCTTCCTCAGAGCCCTGCCATGACCTCTTCCCAGGAGCAGCCCTGGCAAGCCTGCAGGGATCACTTCCTAAACTCTGCAGTGGTACCTCCTGCAAGGGAAGCAGGGCTCTGGCCACATGTTCACTTGGTGAGCACTGCCTGCTAGGTGTCCTCTGTTGATCATGGGGCACCGACCCTTATTAAAGTCAAGGAGTTGTCAGGTTCAACTCTGAAGACCTTGGGAACTGAGCCCTTTGTCCCTTTTCTTTCCGGGTTTTATGCTAATGGATCCCTTTTGTCACACTTGATGGGGCTGAGAAATCAGATGATTAATAGCTTTTCTGATTTAATGTCCCTAAGTCAGGCAGAGAAGAGGGCAGGGAGACAGAAAAGGAGAAACAGCTAAACCTCTAACTATGCAACCATTTCAGCACTTCTAGGAAAGTAATTTTCATTGCAAAGGAGCTGCTGGTGAAGTAGCCCACATCAGTTTGGGTCCCAGTCCTGAGCTCATATCCGTTGTCTGCGGGAACCCAGAACTTCCAATAATAAACATGGTAGTTAAACAGTTGCAAAAGGACAGATCTCAGAGTCCTCTAAACCATACACCACATTACCTCCTTCACCTACGTGGCTCAGAACCTCCTGTGTACTTAGGATGGTGCCAACAGTGACATTGGTACCAGAGGATCATGAGCAGGGTTTGGACTGCATTTAGACCCCTACCTCCCAGGTAGAAGCACTTACAAGGCTGGACGATCAGCTGGGTCCCTTTCCCAAAGGTGAGTCGGTTAGCACCTCCCGTATTCCCACACTGGCACGACCCTTAACAGAAACCTCCCCACAGGAAACTTATGCCCTGAGCTTCCCAGAGCCTCCCCAACAGCTGGAAGCCCACAGACACCAGGGACAGCTCACAGCCTTGGCCAGTGCTATTGGCCATTCCTTCTTCTCCCTTGCTGCTGGCATAAGAGCTCAACCAGGTCAGGTGGCCTAGAGACCAGGGTGCTGAGACACAGCTACTATAATACAGTTGGCTTCTCCACAAAAGTGGCCATGGCTACAAAATTCTCATCTGTCAAATACAAGCACAGCAAAGAAGGACCTCTGTTCCAGGTGCTCTCAGGTGCACCAAGGGCCTCCCTTAGGCACAAATATTTAAAGGGACATAAAGAGACACCGTGGTTTGTACATCTGGAATTTAAAGGAGGACAACTGAAATGTCAGGCTAGAGCAAATAATAGGGAAAGACATAAAAATCACATTTTCTGCTTAGACTTACTGGGCCTAACTGATAAACGAGTCCCGGTCCCAAAAGTCAGCTTGTCTCTGCTGCCTTTCTTCTCACCGTTGTCAGCAGCTTTGCAGAAACAGGACAGATACTTGTCATAAGTGCCTTCTCACCAACCTGTCTATCTGGGCTTTCTCCTGACACTGATCCCAGAAATGCCCTGCAAGCCAAGCAGCATGCAGCTTTTCTTACACCTAAGTCACAGGCTCAAGATAAATCTCCAGGCTCAAACTACAGACTGAGGTTTCCATTTTGTGAGTCTAGAATCCCAAACAACAAGCAGCCTGGTCCATACAGATGTTGACTTTTTTTTTTTTTTTTAAAGAAATTCTGTAGTTTAAACTCAGTTTTTAAAACTGTGGGTCACACCAGTGAATTGGTGTGATTAACTCAAAGACAATGCATGGACATTCTTAGATGAATCACACTAATGAAAGTACATGTAGTGCACCTGGAATTTCAATTAATTTTTTCCCCCTCTAGACTCAAATACTTGTAAGTCACAATCTCTTCAATATGTATTAAAACTCAGGTTGGGATTAGGATGGACCAGAATGTGTTTTGTACTTACAAGGCTCAACTCTCAAAATGGTTCCTGAGCCAAAGAACACCTTGTTTCCGTAGTTCACACAGCATCAAACCCCTTTACAACAACAGTCTGGGCGTGACTGGGGATGTGGAAGGAGGGGTGAGTGACTTAGTGCTGGAAACAGTACCATTCCAATTTGCATTTTAGGACCTGCTGGTATTTGGTCAAGAAGCCAAAAACATTGTTAATAATTGTAGAATCTTGTAAATGTAAAAAGATCAGTTGTATATTGGAATTTGGCTCCTGTTTGCTCTTTTCTGCTTGGACTAGATAAATGCTATAACTCTTCCAAGAGTTACTTTAGCTTTTCTTTCAGGACTTTTCTATCCTTCTCGCCAGATTTTTCTTTCATTTCATTAATCCTAATCAGATCCTCCTGTTCCAAATAACTCCACTTAGCCTCATGTCCTCCAAGTTCCAAACCCATAGCAACTATCAACAACTAATGATTTCTGGAAGCACTGTTTGGAAAATGAACTCATTATAGGTGGATTTCATGTAGTTTTCAAATATGGGTAAAGCGCTCTTATACTGGGTGGCTCTTAGTGGTGTTTTCCCTGGGAATGTTAGGGTCTCACCTTGAGAAAGTTCCCTGAATATTTCTGGTTACTGTGGCATCTGGGAGTGAGCAGACTGTCACTGGGTCCCCAAGTCCCATGGTTCAGTTCTGTCACTGTCTTGCTTCAGAACTCTGAGACTCTCTCTGAGCTCCCTGTTCCTATATTCAGAGTGAGAAGAGACCATTTTCTTGTCTTATACAGAGAAGAAAAAAGAAGAGAAGAAAAAGTCCTTGATGTCTAAAGATTCTTTATCCAGCCTGGCTGGGAGACACTTTATAATATAATTTTGACTGCAAGAATCTGAACCCTCCAAATTCTCAATTCTCATGCCATTAATTTCGCATGCAGAAAAGTGAAAAAAAAAAACCAAAAAGGCCAAAAAAACCTGTCCTCTAGGTAATGGAGTGGGTAAGACAGTTGGGAAATCCAGACTTGGAAAGTTTTCATGCCTCCAGTTCTTGCTCTTTCAGTATGTTGTAATCTTTATTTTTGTGAAGCTGTCTTTGGTTACAAAGTGAACATATCCAAACTTTCTATAGCTTTTAATTACAGGGGTAAGAAATCTATTTTCCCCAGGTTTTACACATTCCTCTGTGTACAAATGGTTGGCAGCTATCAATCTATATCTCTATCATCTATCTTCTATTACCTCAGACATAGTCCTTTTTAACTATTAATTCTGTGCCATGTCACAGTGTAATTAGCTAAATACAGATGTGCCTCACTGATAAGCTCCCTTGGATGGGAAGACCCTGGAGTTTTCTGAGTTTCCCCTTGGAACCAGCGCTTAGTCTTCCTACTTAGAGGAAACTTGCCCTACCTAGGGCACCAGTTCTTAGCACTTTTCCAAATACCTTTGCCATCTGCAAAAAGACACACCACACTAGTTTTATAAAATTATGCCACCTGACATGCTGTCTGTGGCCTCGCTGGCTCTGCTGGTTTGCTTGTCTCTTTGATATCTTATGTTTCTACTATTTTTTTCCAAACACTTGCAGTACTCAAAGTTAAAATTATCATACAAGATAAAAGTGAGGATACAGTCATTCTGTCTGAATTCTCTTCACATGTCACATTAGCACATGATGGCAGCAGCAAAAACAGAATTATGAATCATATTTTCTAGTGAGGAATTAAATATTCAAGACTGGAGTTCCCCCAGAAAACTCAGATATTTGGCTGCCACCCATCTCTACCAGTTATGAAAAAAGAAAGATGGAAATTCTCTAAGTCTGTGTGGTCCAGTGTCACCCCCCAGAATCAGACCCCAGGCTGATTTCCTGACCAGGGATGAAGTACTTACTGGGTGTCACAGTGAGTCTGGTTCCAGTTCCGAAGGTTAATTTCTCGCTTCCATAATTAGACGCACAGTGTGCTAAGCCATTGCAAAAACCATGGCTCCAAACTCCAAACTCTTCTGCAAGGCCCCCTCCCCCACCCATTTCTCATGAACCTGTTGTCTGCATTGTTTTCCCAACATCAAAGCCACCAGTGACCCTTTCCAACCATTTCCTGCTGGAACAACTGAGAGAAACTGGGATGAAAGACTGCCATTAAGAGAGGCTTGAAATGTGTTTCGATTTTGACTCTAAAGATAAGAAGAAATCTTTCTCTCTCTAGATGGTATCAGTACATCCCTCAAGTCTAAACACAGGGATGAGTCTGGATACCACTGCCAGCTTCTCACCCATTCACGTCATCCCTTATTTCAGTTATCTGTGAAGTCACCTCTGGTCCTGCTCTAGCCTCTGTCCCTCCTTTCTCAGCTGAGAGTCATCTCTCCACCCTTTGATCCTGAGAACTCTGCCCTGAAGAGCCTGACCCCTCGGGTCCGTGCAGATGATGGAGTGTGACAGAGGGGAGACCATCGCTGCAAACTTCTCTCTCTGTCTTCCTCCCCACAGGAATTTTCAGGCAGGGCAATTAAGATCTGTTCTGGCCTTGATGATTTATGAACCATTCCTTGGGTGGAGGAGAGGGGCTCTTTGCTATGTTCCAGATAAAGTTACATCTAGAAGCAGAGAGACTGAGTAGCAGACTTTTGACGGTTCTCTCTGCAGTTTAAAGGGTTTGTTTCTATACAATGGTGACGGAAAATTTTCTTTGACTTACTTGGAATGACAGTCAAACTTGTCCCCGTCCCAAAATAGAACTGGCTACCGGTGTTCCACTGTGATAGGAAGCTCAACAAAAACCAGGCGGAAGAGTGAGCCACAGCGTACACCTGGGGCCCCACCGACTGCCCTGCAGGCTGGCAGGCAGGTGGGCTGTCTCCTTCTCTGTGTGGGCGCGGGAGCAAGGGTATCAGCTCCTGAAGGAGCTCCAGGGCTTAGAGCAGCTGTGACCATGTGCAGCTGGAGGGACAGATTCCTCCAGAGAGGGGATTAAAAGGAAGGCTAATGTGTGTCTGCATTGCTCGCTGTCTAATTAAAGGTGTAGGCCCATTTGCTTTATGCTTGGGCATTTAAAAAATTCTTTTCCTTTTAAGACTTTATCTCTCTCCTGATGATCATATGACTCTGAAATGCATTTTAATCAGGGCTCTTTATGACATCTTTTGACTCTGGGAAGGCTTTTATTCCTTTATAAAAACTTCTGGAACAATTCCTTCTCTCTGGATGAACTCAGCCTGAGGCTCTGATCACCTTGCTGCTTCCTAGCCTGCCTCTTTTTCTGACAACCCCATTATGCAGTGTCCCTTGTCCATTCCCTCTATCCCAGCTCATCCCCCATGGGCAGGGAGAATATACCGGTAGACCACAGGTTGTTTTTAAAATTACCACTTTCAAATCCCACGCTCTCTGTGTCACCTTTTAAGGCCTAAACCCACATTTGCCAATATGACCTTATTTTCTGATCAAAGTTAAGTCCTTTAGCTTTGTGTCCTCCACCACCCTGCCACCTGCACAGCCATTTGAGCTCCATGCATGTGACTATCAGCCCTGCCACACTCCGTAGGCAGCATCACGGGGAGACTTACTTGGAATGACTGATAAACTTGTCCCTTGCCCGAAAATCAACTTGCTGTAGGAAGTTGTGACACAGCCACACAACCCTTTACAATAACTGACAGGTGACCCTTAAAGAGTGTAGACCCCAGTATCTCTCGCTGCCACTTCAAAAGGCATTTCAGGTGCTGTTCAGCATTACCTATGGGATCTGAGTCGGAGTCACAGGTAGGACAGATTCTGTTGGGATACAGGAAACTTCCTGGGGATATGTCCTTCTCCACCTTGGTGCCATTACAATTTCTGACAAGCTTCTAGTTTTAAAAAGCATCATCAGCTCCCTGTCTCCTCCTCCCTTCTCTATTATTCCCCCATCCATACAGCATCCCCATCTGCATTTCATTTCCATCTCCAAGCTCTGGCTTGGTGACACCAGGTCCTCAGGCACCATTGATCTGCCTTCTCTGAGACAGCATATGCTCACCGGCATGCCATGATTAAAAGACTGAAAATGCCAGGCTCTCAGAGGCTGAGATCTGGGCTCCCCACTCCTTATCACTGGTCAATATGTTGTTCTCATTTGTCTGGCTAATGAAGAGCTGACCTTTCTAAGTGGGTGCGCTTTGCTGAAATGACAACTGCCAGAGAGCTAACAACAAAGGCTGAGCTCTGAAGGCACTTTTGGCCTTTCGGACCCCGTTGGCATATTTCAGTCAATTGGATCCTGAGCTCAAATGTCAACCTCTCAGGGTTGGCGTTTATATGAATGGACTTGGAGAAGCTCAACAAAAAAAAAAATGGGTAATATTGGCTCAACCTGTGCCCTGCTTGTTAGAACCAGATTTCACTCGGAGGCATCTTGCACATTTGAGACATTCTCACAACCCAGCATTCAGCTGAAGAGGAGCTCTGGCACATTCCAGCTCCACACCCACCCGGTGTGAATTTATGCTGCTGCTCAGAGGAGCAGCTAACGACAGGGATGTCAGATGCCTCCTCCACACACACACCAAACTGGGACTGTGCTATCGGCTGGAGCAACTATGCCTGCACAAGAGTAGCTACTACAGGAACACAGGAGCTGGCTCATCTCTTTGTCTGAAAGGACACCCTCCTTGGTGGAGATTCCATGAAAACAGCACCCTGCAGATACCCACCTCCCTGACTTAGCCTTATCCAGTGCAATGAAAGATATATTCTTGCTTTTTAACTTTCTCCCCTTCCGGTCTCTTATTCCTTTCACTTATCATTTCCAAGCACCCACACTTTCCACACTCCAGGCTCCTCTTAATCCATGTCCATCTGACTCCCTTAGGATCCCCACAAGAGCCAAAAGTCTGGAAATGGGAAGGGAGTGAAGTTATGTGGGGGGCACTATGAGTTTGGGCGTCTCCAGCTTGCTTGCCTTTCGCTGTTAGTTATGAACTCTTTCCAAATATCAGCATCTCAGAGCTGTCATGAATCTCCCTGCAGGGGAGTTTCACAACGACTGACAGAAGGAACTTTATGAATCTTAAAAAACAGTCGCATTTCTCTCTCTTCCCAGTGGGGTGCAGCCGCAAACACACGAAAGCCAAATCTTTCTATCTGCTCTAATTATCAGCAAGGATACAAGTCACCACGAGGAGAAAGGTATTAAGCCTTGTATCTGAAACTCTTTGGAATTAATTGTAATCCTTTGCCTGCGGTTTCAGCGATAGGAACGGACTCAGTGGATGCTTATTTCTGTCCATCCTTTCTCTTTCTCTCTTTGGAGTTTGCATTTATAGAAGCAGTAGGAGACTTTCAGGGAACATAGAGGGATTTGAAATAAGACCTCGGATTCCCATTCAGTTTTCAGTTTTTCCCTCATTGCTTTCATTTAAAATCCATTCTGAACTGAATACGACATACCTATTCAAACTCTGCTCTCAATTATCCCTCTTCACTGTGGATGCTGCTTACGGAAATGGTCTCAGCTGTGCCAAGAAGAACTTAAGATTGATATGAGAAAGAACTTTCTGATGGAGAATGATGCTAGAAAATAGAAGGGGTTACTTGGGGAAGTCAATTGGAAATGGTGGGCCCCTAGCAGAAAACCCAGAAAACCAAAAAAAAAAAAAAAAAAAAAAACCAAACAAAAAAAAACTTAGGACCTCACTTCCAGAGAAGGTTCTAAAAGCAGAGAAGATTCAAGTTTCCCAGGGTCAAGCTTAGCTTTACTCAGAGCAGTGGGAGAGAACTAGGTTCAGGGCTTGAAAGGGAATCTCTTCATGTTGAGACTGAAGAAGAGAAAGGACGTTGGATGACACTAGTTAACTTGAAACAAGGTCTGGATCCTGGGCAACATACATTTCTTTTAAACCTGACACATCAGGGGTGATATTCCAGAATTTCCAGCATGCTTCTGTGTCCTGTTACACTTACTTGAATGGACAGTCAAGATGGTCCCTTGTCCAAATGTCAGCTTTCCATAGCCAGCACCAGTGTTAGCACTGTAATGGAGGCCTTTACAAGAACCCCTGGGGGGACCCCTGGGCTCACACACATCTTTCTATTTTAATTCTGGGTAAAAAATAAAATCACCCAAAGGGGCCTGGACCTGTGAGGCTGAGTTTCTTCCCACTGGAGATCAGAGGACCACGTGTGGTCCTGGAACACTGACCTGCTGCACCCGGGGGGCCTGCCTCTCATCTCCCTCTTTCCTCTGCTTTCCACGGAGGCTTACTGATTTCTCATGTTCAGCATCTCTCTTTCTAAAGGTCTCATTTCCATTTTACAGCATCATTTTCAGGACAATTTCTCTGATCAGTTTTCAAGACATGTCCTTCCCTCCCCTCGAGGTGTCACACATTTCTGATGACAATGAATTGATTACAAGGAGACAGGAGAAGAGGGTTCAGCCTTTTGGAGGCTGACTAGCATTAGATGAGGTTAGACTCCAGCTTCACAAAACACTGTCTCCTGAGTGTCCCTTCATGCCCGAGCATAAGAAAGGAAGATGACGGGCATATTGAGCTGAGCCTCCACACCACAGGCTTTTGTCAGTTTTGAACCTGGTGAAATGTAAGTAGAGGCTCACAGAAGTTTATACCTGAGCCTTGTTATGGTGAAACACTGTCCCGGGGACTCTTCCATGTTTAGGTCACCCAACAGTCTCAGCTGAGGTGTCTGACCTCACAGAGCAGCCTAGTGGTTTAGCAAGGTCCCTTTGGAAGCTGGCTTATGCATGCTGACTTGGGCTTGCTGCAAATAACGTCCCTTGACCAAACAAAGTTCCCAGTGCTGAGAGTCATGACTGTAGGGGTCTGGGGGTCTCCTTGACTCTGTCTGATGGATGCCACAAAAAATGAGCAAAAAAGAGCAAAATGAAGACAGTCTCATTATGTGGTGTGAAGGCGATCAAATCCTATCCCTGGATGTGAAAAACAGATATTGAAGCTCTTTTATTGAATTAAAATTTTAAACTATTAAGCTATTTTGACTGAGTTTACGCTAGCCTCCCTTAGTCATCTTTTCAAGCAGTTACTTATTAGCTAAAGGTCAAGGCATTAGCTCGCTTATTGTCATGAAAAGGGTAAGAGAGAAAGGTTAATACTTAGGTAAGAAGAGGTATGCATTGGCTTTAAGTCAGGGATTTAGACAGCCCTTCCCATCTCTTCAACATTTCCCAGTGTTCACTGTCTAAAGAGTCCCTTCTCTCCCACTTTAGCCTCCATAGGACATGAACAAAACCAAATGCAGGCCCTCAGCTGAAGCCCTCACACACGTGGGCACCAAAGTGTTGCTGTGCAATAATCTCTGTGTTCTGCTGATAGAAGGAAACAATTTAATCATGGGTTTCTTGAACTCCAGCCTTGCCTTGTAACCCCTGCAAATACAGGGTCCACTGCATGGGAAATCTGGCGTACAATCACTGCTCAGGGTTCTGGAAGGATGCTTTCCTGGCACAGATATTTTCTTTGCATGGTTAGCCTGTCAAACTCCTTGGCCTCTCTAACATTTTGAAGTGTAGGGGCTGTTACAGCTGTCAGGCCCCTAAGAGGCCAAGCATGAACCAGAGAGGTTCCTAGCCTCTCTCTGCATTCTGGAAAATCTGCTACTGCAGATTCCTGCCCTAGCACATTTCCAGAAAGACACCTAGGGGAAAAAAAAAAAAAAAAAAAACCCTACTGTCTGGTCTCCATCCTTTCCTGCCCACCCCATGAAAATCGACCAAGTCCTTGAGTCTCCCGAGATTCATATGAACAATATGAATCCCCTTGACGCTTTAATTTAATAAGACCTCAGAGACTGCTGAGTGCGTGGGATTTAACGACATCATGTATTATTCATTGTATCCATCTTCGCAGAGGTGCTGACTTTGCCCCTGCTGAGCCAGGCACTTCTGCAGTGAGAACTTCATGACTAACCACCCTGTGTGTGTTTTTCAGGCAGGGCCTACCCCCAGAATGTTCCAGGCTGTATGCCACAGGGATGCATGTACCCTTCCGGGCTGCATGTGCTGTGTCAGGGAATCACTTGCTCCTCCCCCACTTCCCTAGCCACTGTTTTTAAGACTGAGCTGGGTTTCCCAATGTGTCCCTCCTGATGTGGCATCTTCTCTTGATCACAGAAAGCAGAGCTGAATAAGTTAAACTGGTCTTTGCTCAGCATCCAGGGCACTTAGCTCATGTCAAAAGGAGCCTGGGGGCCTTCAAGCTTTTCCCATTTTCACTTCACCTGAATTTTATAATGAGCCAGACTTTCCCTGCATTAGTCTAAAAGCACCACTCTCAGAGACCCACCAGCAACATAGATTTTCAATAAGTGCCAATAGCAACCACTCCTTACTTTCATCTCTAACATTTTAAACTTTTTTTGGGCACACACTCACATTCTTACCACGAGGGAAGGGTGAGTGGGTTTTTGAAGGAGAGAATGTGCTGCTCTATTCTCGACACCCAGGAGACAAGTTTCCTCCCTATTCTCAGGTGAATCACACAAAGTGGATCACACAAATACCTTGGTAACCGAGGAATAAGGAGGTTAAAGGCTCTGCCTGAGGGCACCAAACAATTTTGCTCACAGAGACCTCAGTTGCTGGATTGGGAGTGAGAAGAGTTCCTTTAAGAGAGAAGAGGGAAGGTAAAGGAAGAAATCTGCCTGCAGACTTTCCAGCATTAGTTAATGAAATTTCAGGTCCTATTATTTCAGGAGAGAGATTCAGGGGAGTTTTAGTATCTACATCTGAAGATTTATGTTTGGTCTACTGAATTTGCGTAGTCACAGTACGCCAGTTTCCTCTATCTTTTTGGCAAATGCTTCCTGGCCTTAGCTGAATCCCTCAGGATCCTGTGTTCAACTTTTCTCCCTGCACCAATGATTTCATTTAAGATGGATGATAGGAATGTTTTTGGCCGAAAGTAATTTAGTCTCTGTACAATGGAGTTCTAATCCTTCTGATGAGGTCCCTATTCCCCTGTATAACGTTAGATTTGGAAGATAAGCTGGGATGTTTTGGAGGGGCAAGAAATTGAAATGAGAAGAATTGGAGTTTCCCCAGCCCCACTCCTTCCACTTACTTGGATTCACGGTCAAGAGAGTTCCTTTTCCAAATGTCATTTTAAAGTTGCTGCTTCCACTATTGTCACAGTCAGAGAAGGCTTTACAAAAACAGGAACAGGGGTTGCTCTTTGCAGAAGGGCACTAAACTACAGGTTTTCAGGTTATTTGAGGATGTCCTGAAAGCAGCTTCTGCAGATGAGACCGTGGCTTCCAGAGGTCAATGGAGCCCTGATATCGCTATATCATCTATATTTATATCTATACATGATACATATGTACATATATACATATATAATATATATATATTTAAATTTAAAATTTAAATTTAACTTAAAATTTCTTGCTGTTCTTTTAATGACTAAACTGCCACCTTCACTGGTAATCCATTTTTTTTTTCTTTCTTCATTGCCTTCCCCTGGCTGCTGCTCACATAGTTTCTACTTTTTCGCACTTTGGGGGTCTCTGTTTCTCTGCTTTTTATTAAAATTGATCACATCAACTCACTGGATTCTGGTTTACTGGAAACTCACTATAGAAATGGGGAGAGCTAGGGAGATATGTTTAAAGGTGAGATTTGAGGGCTTTCCTGTCTTTCCTGGTCTGCTTCTCTGTGATAGAGCAGGCAAAGTAAGCAGGCACCCCTCCAGGAGAGCTCCCCAGACACCATCGGACACTACCGAGAAAGGAGAGGCCATGGCCAGCCATGGCAGCTTTGGCCTTCATACTCACTTGGGTGGACGACCAGCCTGGTTCCCTGTCCAAACACTGGCTTCTGGAAGCTACTTCCTGAGTAACACCACAGCACACAGCTTTACACAAACGGTGCCCCAGGCCCCCTGGAGGAAGGCTCCTGATGGGCTCCCCTCACTATCTACCTGCCGTGGGGAATGGCCTGAAGCTCACTGACAGAGAAGTTTAGTGTAGTGTCACCTTGGGGTGCTTATTTTGTCTTTCACAAAGTCTCTTTTTACCAGTGGTAGACACGAACCAGATTTTTTTTTTCTCAGTTTCTTTGCTAGTCAAATATTTAACATCTTCATTTTCCCTTCACAGGATTTAAACCTTGTTTTCACCTTTCTTTCAGCCTTTAGAGCTCTTTCTAAAACAGTCGGATTAAAAGAATCTTTAAAGTCACAACATGCTAGGTCTCCTGAGTGAAGCTAAGCTGGTTCTTTCTGTGAAATTCCTGGTATGAATCCAAGGGCTGATCTTCTGAGATCCCATCCATAGGGTTAAAATAGAAAGGTTAAAAGGCTATGTAGAAGACTCCCAGGGAAGTCCTGCCCCCCAAGAACTTCTGGTCCCTGCACACTTACTTGGATGTATTTTTGTGTTCACCTCCTTCCCCAACCTGGGATTTGCCAGCACTTACAGGGAGCCATCTTCAAAATCAGTCCTAGGAGACACCTACCCACCACCCTTTAGTCTTGAAACAGACAAGCTTTCTTCCTTGGCTCAGGGACATTTGATTGAGGAACAGTTTCCAATTTTGCAATGTGAAGAGGATTAGGAGAAAATCTATTTGCCTCTGTCCTCTTCCTTACTCCTCCAGGCTCCTCTTCAATAGTTTTGAACTATTTATAGAAACAGCCCCTTTAGGGTTAGAGAAATGTGGTAGGTTTCTAATCTCCTCATCGTTTTTCTTGCTATCTATTTACTGCAGTCATATATTTACAATCTAAATTTACATTTCATTTCCATTTGCAGGCGCTTCTAATGCACTTTTCTATTACTTCCAGAACACTGTATGTAATGATAAACTCTATTGAAATAAACCAAATCACAAGGAGTTTTTAGGGCTGGAGCCTGACATTTCTGTCTACTCCAGGCACGTCTGGAATGAGCATGTTATTATTATTTTTCCAGGCAAGACCAAGATAGGGGCAGTCTAGCCAACCGAGTGACTTGCAGGGTTGACACGCTATGTCTAAATAACTATCTATTGAGCATTGCTCTTTGGGATTAATTTGGATTTTCTTTTTAATCTAGTTCCCAAATGTCAGCTTCCCATCTTTTTAGCTCTTAGAATCTCTCTGACAGGGAAAGCTTAAGGTAAATCTCATGGATGTTTTTTTGAATCTCAACCAATATTTCATCTCTGAACACATCACGGATAAAGGAACTAAAAGTAGGATGAATATAACACCTTAGGGGAAGAATTTATAACAGTTCTTTGGGAAAGATGAGAATTATAAAAATGGAATTGCACATGCCTTTTCAGGTTACTGTTTCTAATATCTGGAGGACTAATATCTCTAAATTGACACTTTGGAAACATAGCAGCTGACACCTCTGCTCCTTAGGCCCTAGTTAGCCACTGGACACAGAGTCATGGGCATTCTTTCCTGTCTAATGCTGTTGTTGGTATAGGGGCTTTAGGAAGGTCTTTGAAGGTAGCATAATGCTTAATGAGGGCATTCTGATTCTAGCTTTCTTTTTTTTTTTTTTGCAGTGCTGGGGATTGAACTCAGGGGTGCTTTCCTTCTGACCTACATCCCCAACAATTTTCATTTTATATTTTGAAGCTGGGTCTCCCCAAATTGGCTGTGAACTTGCCACCTTCCTGCCTCAGCCTCCTGAGTTTCTGGGATTACAGGGGTGCCCCACTGTGCCTGACTTGATTCTTGCTTTTCTAACATGGATGATCATTTGGCCACAAAAGTAGAAGATTTATTTTGAGATACCCACTGGATAATTGGCATCTTTTCGGAATTATGAACAAAAGTTAAACTCTAAACAGTTGTTTGGAATGAGCTTCTGTTGTCATAGCAAATGCAGACTTTCTCATGAAACAAAATTTGAGCTACACTGAAGTTACTTGAAATTAAGTTTGTTTTAAGGATGGTGGAGCAGCACTCAAAATATCCCTTGGGCTTTGCAAGATGGAGAGAAATGTTGTTATTACATTTGGATTAGAGAATCCTTCTCTCAATCTTCCAAGCTTAGTTGCCATTTTTTTTTTTCACTGAGGAGCACAGAAATGAACGGATATCAAAAGGGGCTTCCCTGATGCACACAGCTCAGCCCAGGCAGGGATGAGAATGTTCCATGAGGACCCAATTAGAAACACAGCAGTTAACAGCATCCTGGGGCAGGTTTTCTGAGGTTCACGATCTTTATAACTAATTTGAATATTTGCTTTCAATCTTAGCTTTTCCCTAAATAGCAGCTTGCCCTCAGTAGCAGTACCAGAAAAATCTTACATGGGTTTACCCAACTAGCTTGGCTCCAGGGTTTTGCATTATAGGGGTTATATAGTACTTTTCTTATTTTTAAAAATTTATTATTATTTGGTGCGAAGGAGTAAACCCAGTGCCTCACACATGCTAGGCAAGCGCTTTGCCACTGAGCTACAGCCCCAGCCCTAGATATTGCTTTTCTTAACTGTGCCAACATGGATATCTTGGAAAGGCAAGGAGATAACAGAGGAGTGGGCTCTCAGCTGTTATCTATATGGGAAGGCTACACCTCACAGGTTCCTTTTGGGTCAGGTTTTACACCCTCTGTATTTGCTATGTATCTGAGTCTAATCTGTGGTTTCCTTTCTCCCCTTCCTTTCTAAATGCTTTCTGCCCCTACACCCTAAAACTGCAATTCAGATTCCATTTGTTAGACACAGACCTCCAACATTAACAGAAACAAATGTAACATTCCTAAATGCTTAAAGGTGTGGAAGACAGTCCTAAAGAGGCTTTGGTTCAGGGATTGCCTATATTCTTATTCCCACCAGAAAGACCCCTGGTGAAAAATGCTAATAATTGGGTGAATAACTCGGTCATCTTTCACTGAATTTCCAAGCGTGATGGCTTATGTTTAGAAACAAATAATCTTCACAGAAACATACCTGGGTTAACACTTAGAGTTGTTCCTTTTCCAAATATCAGCTTATTGCCGGCCCCAGAATTACACAATGACACGAGACTCTACAAAAACTCAGACACCCAAACTCCTCTTAACACTTAAATGTTTACTTGTTATTGAAGAATCCTCCTGATAAAGCCAGGTTTTTATAATAAGGTACTGGTGGTAGAATTCATGGACCACCAAAGACCTTCCTTGTTTCCTGCATTTATTGTCACTTTACTGGAAATCTGCCAAATTCCCCTGACAGCTGCTTGCCTTGGTAAAACAGAAGCGGGGTCTGCCTCTCCCCTTTTACAGAAGAGGAAAATAGAGTTTCAGAGAGTTAATAGGTTTTCAGGCCCATGGAAAATTCCACACAGTTATAATAAAAATTAGACTTAGCTCAATGCTATACTAGCACTATTATTCTCATCTATTAGCTAAAGCAGCAGGTGGGGACGAACAGCAGGGTCCTGCATGTAGTAGTAGGAACATATCAGCTGTTTGAATTGGAATCCATTAATGGGACTGCTGTGGTTAAGAGTTGGATTATAAAACAAAATGAAAAATTTGGAGATCAGGATTTCAGAGAGAAGTTTGAAAGTATTAGTTACCGAGACTTACATGGGTTTACTGTCAGTTCTGTTCCTTTTCCAAAGATGAGCTTTCCAGATCCTCCCTGAGCTACACACAGAGAGAGTGCTTTACAAATACTGCAACACCTTTCCACTAGGTGCCTGGAGATGGGGTTCCACATTCCCCAAGAAGAAGCACAAAGGCAGAAGGACAGATATGCTATTATACCATTGTATGGTTATTCCTCCAAAGAGAGCGGAGCAATGGAATGATTTTGATCAATCTTTTGCTTTACAGTTCATTAGATTGCTGTCTTATTAATTAGTTAATTAATTAATTAATCAATCTGGTTGATTGGTAGTTGCAATTAATTTAAAAGAGCTAATTCTTTGGAGTCAGGAAGACTTGAATTTGAAACCCAGGGCAAGTATGTTAATTTGCTACACCTCAGTTTCCTCATCGGTTTAGTGGGGAGGAAGACAACAGCTTGATGATATTGTGTTAGGAATATGTAAGTGGGGTGCAGTGGTGGTCCCATTGCTCAATCCCTGGCTTCATTATCTGAGGCACACTTCTCAAGGGATTATTTTCACAAGCACAAACCAACAAAACATCAGTGACTTCCCCACTAAAATAACACCCCCACTAATAAACAGTTAGCTCTGGAATCTGAATTAATGAATTAAATTTCAGGTCCTCTTTCTTACTTTATCAATTTGAAGAAGTTGCTCAATCTCTTTGTGCTTCTATAAAAGTATAAAGCATAAAAATATAAAAAAGTTCTTTTGAGGTTAATAATGGCACCTAAATCGCAGAGCTAGAATAAGGATTAAGTGTAGCAATGGGCAGAAGGCATGCTGAACATGGTGTGGTATATAATAAGCAATTAAATAGATCATCATTATAATTTTCCTCCCAAGAAGTCAAACACATGGTCAACATTCCTCTTTCACAATGACCTAAAAATCTGGAAGTCCCTCGGCACTTCTCTTTCTATAGTAAGACAGCATGACTTAGAGGGCACAGAAGAGCCACGAAGCGGTTTTACAGGGTGGTTAAGTCATTTGGGGGAGAGTTTAGAAAAAGCTGTATTTAGTTGCATGTGTACTCCCCCAGGGGATGAGGAGAGGGCTTATTTTAAGCCAGATAGGACTTAAAATATTTGCAGAGATGGTGTTGGAAGACACATTCTACTCGTTAATGTAAAAAGGATCTCACAACACAATATAAAAGAGGGGTCAATAGTCTCCTCCACTTACCAACCTCCACTGTGAGCTGTGTTCCCTTCCCAAATGTCAACTGAGAGCTGGTGGTTTGTTGAACACTGTGCTACGGGACTTTGCGAAAATCTGTGGTGTCAACTTCATGAGCTCATCTTTGTGGAGCCTCCCAAGCACTAGAGTTGTTCCCCAACCCAAGATGCAGAAGAAGGATAAGTGATGGTGAATTTCTTTTAGGGAGCTCAGGGCTTTGGGGCTGAGATGTTTGTCCAGAGTTAAGATTTCCACTACAACACCAGAAGGCAAGCCCATCTTATATACATATTCCATGTCTAGAGCAATCCCACGTCTGATGCAGTCTATCAGAACCTACACTCTCATTGGGAAAGAAATTGGCTCTGCAGAATTCATAGGTAGTGTCTGATGGTCATAACCATGGCCTAAGACAGGGCCAGTGTTTTCCTTCAGGATTTTCCATCCCTGCCTCAGTCTGATGGTGGCGATGCCTTTTCCCTAATATCAAGTTCAAGTCCTGTTCTTAGGACAGCTAGTCATCCCCCTCCCCTAAATGTGGAGTGCTTTCATCTCCTTTTGGAACCCAGGGTTCAAATTTTGCATAAAGAATGTTTGAGATGCAGATAATGCTGCCATGTCAAGGACTATGATATTTTTTCCCCCTTGGGTCTGAATTGATCAGAAATGTCTTTGTTTTGCCCTGGACCTTGGTATCAGGCTCAGCTGTGTGACCCTGCCCAAGTTCACAACTCTCTGAGTTTCACTGTCCTCATTTGCAAAATTAAAAAGATGGGTTTAGGAGATCTCTCAGGATTTTCTGAGCTGAGAGTCTTTGGATTTGATTCTCTGGATCTAATTTACCCTGAAATGTTGTTCAAATTATTTTCCTTGTCCCAACCAATCTTCTTGCCCATTTCCTAAACAAAATAAAACAAATAAGCCAGTCAAAGAAAAGTAGGTCTCTAGTTATTATATAGGGAAACGGAGTTTTCTCAAGTCTACCATCTGCCTTAGCATTTTATCTTTTTAGAAGTTAGAAGTCAGTATCTTAGAACCAAAACTGATAGGAGAAATGTTTTTGTTTGTTTGTTTGTTTTCTTTAGGAACTTCCAGAAAACTCAAAAATCAAACCAAATAACTTTGATTTGAAGATAGTACTTACTAAGCTCCACTCGTACTTGAGTCCCAGCTCCAAATGTAAATTTTCTGGTTCCTTCCTTCCCACAGGAGCTGCTGCCTTTACATAAACTACAGACTGCAGACTTGTGCTTACCCACCTGAAAGGTGGTTTGATATTTACATCTTTTTCCCATCGGATAAGAGAATACATTATCTGTCCAAGTGTTTCAGCCTTCTGGTGTTTGGGTATTAGATTCTAAGAGATTCTGCTATAGCCCCTCTGACTGGGGGTGCTCACCCAGGATTTTGAGTACTTGAGCCCTTTTCCCAAGTTGAATGTCTCATTGCTCTTCACACAGTGCTGGGCCCTTTTCTAAAGGTTCCTCTTAACTCTGGACTGAGGCTTTCTCTTCTTAGGCCCTAGTCCAGTCTCTAGGGTGAGTAGGTGAACGAGGAGGCCAGCTTCATGAGCAGTCATTTGGGGTTGCTTCTTTCCCATAAATGTACCCTAGGACTCATGCTGTGACTAGGGCAGGACCAATCATGCCAGTATGGTTTAAAGTTCTCTGGCTTCACAGGGAGCTGAGGATCCATTTCCAAAAAACCTAGCAGGCCATTTCTTCTATGATGTTGTATGGACACTGGTTGTTTATCCCTGTTTCTGACCAGCGTGAAGAAGGAGACCCTGGTGGGCCATCAAAAACATGAGGGGTGCCAGGCATCCCTCTTCATTACTGAAAAGATAAAAAAAGTACCATTTTTCCTGTGTTGACTGCCAGGAGCTTAATTTCAGGAACGTGATTCTAAAAGTGCTTTCTCCTATACTTTACAGATCAGCTTACAAAAACTTTCAGTTGAGGAGAATAAACCTGCTCTGCAAAATAAAGAGATACAGGCTAAAGCTCATCGTAAAAAGAAATTTTTGATTATGTGGTGTTTTAGGTTATCCATGCTGTGTGCACATTTTTTTTTTTTTCAGAAGCTAAGCTACTTACTCAGGGCCACTGTTAACTGTGTCCTAGTCTCAAAACAAAATCTGTTGTTGTTTATCTACATTTTTTGCCCCCCCCCCCTGACAAAATCCTTGTATCCCTTAGGACAATGACAGTATCTTCTCAGAAATTGGTTCAGAGGATCCTTGGGAAAAAACCATAGGCTCTTAACAAATATTTGTCAAATTGAATTGTATTAAACATTCATATTTTGCTCTTATTCCTTAAGGAACATGTGAATCTCTGAAAATCTTCAGATGGAAAAAAGTAATTCCACCAGATAATACTTGCTGAGTTTCACGATTCCTCTAGCCTGGGCTCCAAATGTCAGTTTTCTATTAACTCCATCCCCACAGGAGTGAGCACCTTTACAAAAACCACTGGTGTCAGTGTGGTTCAAAGGCATGTGGCATCAGCTCTGCTCTTTCCTCACTAGGGAGAGAGAGAGAGACCCCTCTGTTCCCATAGGTGTCTCTTCCCTGGGAAGGGGCTGTCCTCCTTCCTTCAGAGTAGAGATAGGAGAAAACAGAGTGGATTTCAGGGTTGGAGATGACAAATAAGATATCAAAATGTTATCACACACTCTGCAGAGGTTTTTTTTTTTTTTTTGGTAAAATTGATGATTTTTCCAAAGGCTGTTTTCAGCACTTGATCTCACCCAGATGCAATAATAACTGGATTCCAAATTGGCATCTGGGCCTGGCCCTCCAGGCTCTGATGAGTCACACATATTGAACCCAGAAACAATGCTACCCTCCAATGAAGGGGCATATTTTGCCTTTTCTCTCGCTGGGCAATGTGGAGTTCAAACAACATGCACGGGAAGATATAAACTAATAACTCTCAGGTCAGCTTTGTCATTTTATATATTAGCATGCTAGAGGATACGACTTGGAAGGGAACTGCTTCTCTCATTTCAAAGATAAAGATGCTGAAGCCCTGGGAAGTAAATTTGCTCAAGGTCATGTAGATAGGTAGAGGCAGAGCTGGGGCAAGAATTCAGGACACTGGATTCCTAGACCTGCCTTCTGCTGTTTCTTTTATGTGCCTCAGGAGAAAAAAGGATCTTCCCCAAGTGGTCTCTGTCCCTAGGGGCATGATGGGATGAACTAGGGTGTGATTTTCCTTGTTGAATAGTAGATAAGTCATTCAAAAGAGGATGTGGCACATAGTTATGATTTTAGAGTAAGATAGAACTTTCTCATTCATTTAAAAAAATTTCATTTCTGAGGCTGCAGGCAACAGCAATTGATAGCAAGGGAAATGGCCCATGAGAACCCAGGGAAGCCAAGGAAAAGATAGAGATTGAAAAATTTTCTCTCTACCAAAAGGATAATCCAACAGAGAGTTGGCTCTGATTATTCTCTCTGCAGGCATCATTACAGGGACTGACATCAAGAGCAGGGATGGTACATACAAAACGGAGTGGTGCTGCCTCTTGTTCCCATTCTCACAGTGGACTAAGAGACACATTGCTTTTCCTCAGAATCCTTACCAGTGTGCTCCAGAGAGACGCTACCAATTGTCACTTCTTGTAATTGAGATATAACCTATTTGCCTTCCCTGCCCAGGAGAAAAACTGGAGAAAAGACTCTATAGGATTGAGAAGTAGGGTTGACAGGATGCAGGCTAGGTCTCCACAGCCCCTTAATAAAAAGTTATCACTGACCTTTTGGTGGGCCCACACTGTTCTTCCACCGGCTGCTCCAGAGGTAGCAGCAGTAACACCTTGGAGGGTTCCTTCCTCCTCACAGGTCTTCAAATGATGGCTCTGTAGAGGGCACTGGTCACAATACCATGGTAGTGTTCTTCACGCTCCTTCTTGTCCAGATGTAGCAAGATGTTTTCCTGAATTGGAGGCCCTGAAAATCCCTGTGCTGCCCCGGCCTGGGCAGTGGAAGATATCTGTTGGCCCTGGTCCTTCCCCGGTGTGCTTCCCACCAAGGTGAAGAAGACCATTTCTGCCCCCAGGATCTTGGAACAGACTGTGGAGCAGGAAGATGGGGTGTAGAAATTTCTCTGGACGATTCACCCCCTTATCACACATTTTTCAATTGTTTCTAAGCTTTTCCTTTTTAATCATGTTTCTGTTCTTTCACAAGGGATCCATTCATCTATATTCATCCAAATAAATTTCCCCATGTCATCAAATGTTGCTTGGGGCTTTTTGTAGATGAAAACATCCATCCATCTATCCTCTTAGGGTGTGATCTCATATCCTTGAAGACAATTCTCTTTGGGTGTCTGGTGGGGAACGGACCCTTTGGGCCAACAGAGAAGCAGCTGCCAGTCTCAGGGTTGAATGGGGAATGGAGAAAAGAGGAACATTTTTTTATTTAAGTTGTGAACAAAGAATGTTTTCCTTCCCTGACCTACTTTCTGTTAACCTCCAGCCATGACCTGTGAGGGACATGGGATGATCAGAGCAGCAGAGGGCGCTGCAAGGTAAGAAACGAAGGGGCCTACCCCAAAGGACACTGGGAGAAAGGAAAGTGCCGTTTTTTTGAGCGACAAGAGTGATCAAGACCCAGACTATGGGACACATCTTTTGGTCCCACCGGTTCAGAGCCCCTCTTAAGTGGTGATTTGGGGCTAAGACAAGGCAGTCTTGCTTCAAGTGGGACATGGTGCCTGCAGGATACCTGTATTTCAGGTTGCAGATATCAATATGATTAAGGGAGAAGGGGTGGAGATACTGAAGGGCACTCAGTAAAAGTGGTTACCTTATCTTGAGGATCTCTCCATCCTTGAATTTTGGGGTCACTCAGTCATACCAAAGTTGCAACTTTTGGAAGACCTAAGAACAATAGGCTTGAAGGCCCCTTTCTCATGCTCTTAATGCTCTCTGGGATTTGGGAAGAGCACATCTGGCTCGGGTCTGGGGAGCACAGTACTCCATGATAATGTGCTTATGTACTGACAACAAATTGAAGATGCAAAGTCTCTCTTTCTTTTTCTTTACCACTGATTGGTATAGCACGTCTTTTGCCAAATTTTACAACTTTATGTTTTAGATTTATTCAGTAGCTTTTCTGTGAGTAGCTTTGATGAGAAGAATGCTCAGAAACTATATCTATCTGTCTAATAAAATGACAATAGCATCAGCAATACCTAAGATTCAAAATAATTTATTTTCTGGGTGCATTGCATGTGTTCTTTCATTTTATTTCCCGATAGTCCAGGGTAAAAGGTATTGTTATCACCATTTTACAGGGGGTTAGGTCATGTTGAAGGTCACAAAGCAAGTAGATGTTGGATGTGATATGAATCAGGTTGGTTCCAGAAGCCCCCTTGACCACGATGCTGTGTGACCTTCCTAAAAGTGCCCTTGCTGAAGGAACACCTTTCAAAAAATCTTGGAAGGACACCAGGGCAGGGAAATCTCGATTATGCTACCCCAAGCAAGGCTCAGAGTCTGAAACTTCACATGAAGCATTAGGGGACAGGATGTGCCCCTCTGTATGTGAAGGCCCATGAAGCCCATGTCTCTGTTGCTGGATGTGGTCAGATGTAACTGAGTTGGGCAGTTAGAAGAGGAGTTAACAGTTCCGCTTGAAAACTGTTTCCTTCCAGAGCCTGGAAGACTGTGGATAGGGACTGAGCAGAGTCCTTGGGCTTGGGAGATGGAAGTTCTGAAACAGACTTCTGCCTGCAGTGACTGAGTTCTGTGGAAGGGACCTTGCCACAAGCAGCCTCTGCTCAGGTGAACCTTCCTCTTCCACATCCAGGGGCCCCTGGGATGGTCCTTTGGCTCATTTGCTATTTACTTTGGAATTCTCCATGCATAAGGTTACTAGATAAATTTCCAGTGAAACTTGAATTCCAGATAAACAATTAATATTGTTTTAGCGTAGCTGTGTCCCAAATACAGTACATTCTAAATTTTACTAAAATTTTTGTTGTTTATTTGAAGTTCACATTTAACTGGGTGCCCTGTATTTTATTTGCTAAATCTGGCAACATTATCTGTGCTTATGGTGAGTTTCTAAGTGGATAAAGTTGTATTCCTTTATCGCAAAAATATTTATTGACTGTCTATTATGTGGCAGACACAAGCCTGGGGGCTGAGGCTATCTACATGTCAGTGAAAACCTAAACAAGTTCTTTATCTTTATGAAGCTTATATTATGGTGTGAATGTAATGGAAGAAGGAAATAATAAATATATAAATATTTGATTATTTTGGATGTGTGGGAAAATATGAACAAAGATGTAATTGAGGGTGATGATGGTGGGGCAGGCAGCTAATTTACTTGAGCAACTGGTGGAGCCTCTTTGAGCTGATATTTGAGAAAAATTGGGACCAGAGATTTAGCTAGAGAGGTGAACCCGAAGAGGACCAGAAGGAAGGCCACCACGGCTGAAGGGGAGTGAGAGCAAGGAGCAGCTGTGGGCAAGGCTGGAGAGCAGGCAGGGGCTAGATCTTTGCAGGTTGTAGAGGTCCAGGAAAAGAAGGCCAGCTGGCGTCATGGGTTTGCAATTTATAAAGACTCGGAGAATGGATTACCCAGGGACAAGAGCAGAAATAAGGGAACCAGTTAGGGAGTTGTTATCACAGTCCCCATAAGAGATGATGATGGTTGCAGGAGGTGGTGGCTGTGGAGATGGGAGAAGCAGATTGCCTGGAGAGATATTTTTATGGTGGGACTGCAAAGTCTTACTGAAGAGTTGACTATAGGGGGAAAAAGGGAGACAAAGGAACTCTTACAGAGACTCCTAGGAATACTCCTAGGTTTTGGGGAGTGAGGATTTTCTTTTCTAGAGCAGTGCTTTCCAAATGTTGAGCCATAATTTGTGTGGCATATGGCCACAAGGGGCAAGCTCAGGGGCTCAAGCCACTCCAGGCCCATAGCCACTATGAGCTTGTAACCTGCTTATGACGGGTCCCCCACCAGGAAGCTCTGCTGTGGGGAGAATTTTCCAGCTGGAGCCAAGTGTGAGCTGCCAAAGGGCTCTCAGGATCAGGGCACTACTCCAGGCACCTCAGTCAAAGCTTTCCAAGGCTAGGACAGATGTTAGAAACAATCTTGTCCAATCCTCTTCTCTCCCTCTTTACACAAGGGAATCAGGGAATTATTTATTTATTCCATTTCCTGAGTATTACAAAGGCACTCATTTGTTTCATTTATTGAGTTCTACAAAGTGTTCACTGCTGTGCCAGGTACTGTGAGACGAGCTGCTCAAAGTGTGATTTGTGGACCGATGTACCAGTCTGTGACCAGAAGATGCAGAAATGGAGTATAAATTACTTTTATAGCAATGGGATATCCAAGCATGTGATCACTGAATTTGCAGTTTCTCTCTTTCCTCTTTCTCCTTCCTCCCTCCCTCTTTTTCTCTTCCTTTCTCTCTCTCTCTCTCTCCTTTTCCCTTCATATCTTAAAGTAACTCATTTTTGTTGTCAAAAATTGGTTCAGGTTGGAGGGGGACCTACATCATCAACTGCCAGTTCCCCTGGTGGGGGCATCTGCCTCAGAGCTACAGAATCATTGAGTCATGTGACCTCAGGGCTGCCTGCTTCCCAGCCCCTTCCTGCCAAAAACCTTACGATGGTCTTAGAGATTTCAGGAACCCTGGTTTACTCTACATGTTCTGCCCTGACATGAAAAAAAGATGATTCTTATTGTGGGCTTTAGCCTTTTGTTTTTCTGTAAGTGGCTTCATTTTTTGCTGCTCGTCTTGTTCTGCCTCCCATTTCTCCTTCTCTGACTTGCAAAGGCTTGGTCTGTTTCTCTTGGAAACTTGGTTTTGCAGTCATTCTCTGCCTCTGCTCTTCATTTGTGTCTTTCTCTTATCTCTCCCCATTGGGTTCCTCTGAGCTGGGGGTTTTAAGTGGTCTTGGTGGTGGGAAGTACAGAATTCACTATTTTTTCTCATTTCTTCTCTTTTCAGACAAAGGCATGCTGTGTAATCAGGTGACCCAGAATTCTGAAGACCAGACGGTGTTAAGTGGCAGGGAGCTGATGTTGCTCTGCACTTATGATGTTAGCTTCTCAAATCCAGATTTGTACTGGTACCGAAAAAGGCCAGAGGGGTCCTTTCAGTTTATCCTTTATAAGGATAACACCAGATCTAAATATGCAGATTTTGCTCAAGGCCGATTTTTTGTGAAGCACAATCCGACCCGGAAAACTTTCCACCTGGTGGTGTCCCGAGTGAGTCTGGAAGACAGTGCCACTTACTATTGTGCTGTGAATCCCACGGTGATGCAGGTGCCCAGGAAGTCTGCACACAAACCTCTGGGGAACAACTCTGCAGAGCTACCTCTTGGGGGGGGGGGCACGACCTAGAGCTAGCATCCTTCTCCTGGTCATTTTGTGTTCCAGCCTTGTCTTTAGAGGTGTCCTAAAGTGACTACTGACCAGTTAAAAAACCTGATCACATCCACAGAAACTTCCTGGCCTGTGAGGAACAGAGCTTCTTCCACTTCTTTTCAGTGGGCTTTTGTCATCTGAGTGACTTGTGTTGGCAAGGGAGAGCTGCAGGCTTGAGGGAGCATTATCTTTGGGTCCCCAAGTCTGTGCTGTGTTTGCTGTGAGGAGGGTCAGAAAGGCACAGGTAAAGAGTCAGTCTAAGGAGAGGTCATCAGCAGTACTTTATTTTAACCTCCCTCATTAGATTTATTATTACGAATTGGTCTGTTTTCACTTCAAGAATCAAATTGGACGAAAAATTCATTTACTTTAAAAACTTTTTCTTGATTTCCCTTCTTTCTGCATCTTGTCACCTCATCTAGTTACCTTATTTCTCCTTGATATTTTCTGATACCTCCATTTTACTTACCATATTTGGAGAACATGTTTTTTCTTTCATAAAGATCATCAGATTCTCCTACACAGTTTTCTCCAAATCCCAGAATTCCAGTTTCCAAGGCCTTGAGTTTGGAGCTCAGTGCTGTGCCCATGAGAGATCATGTTCTCCAGGGAAAACTGAGTTGTTGGTGTTGAAATAGATATATCCTCAGTCCCTGGGGCTCAGTCCCTCCTCCCTCTACTTCTATTGGCTTCTCTGTCATAAAAGAACTGTTGGAGTTAGTAGAGATAATCCTAGACATGGAAGAGACCTCAGACATTGTTCTACAGGAAATACTCTAAGTCTAGAGAGGTGGGGGACAAATATTCCCAGTGCCTTATAGCTGGTTACTAACAGGCAGGGATGCTGTGGTGCCCGTCTAGGGCTGTCTCCTGTGGTGCACCCCAGGAGGCTTTAGCAGTGGGCAGTTTGGGCAGCAGTTTATCTGGCTCTTAGAAGATAGTGGGCAGAGAGTAACCACTATATGGAACAATGGAAAGAGCATGGGGTGAGGGAGGCACAGGCCTTGGGCAAGTAGTTCATCTCCTGGGGCTTCTTTTCTGCTGCCTACTGAGTGCATCACTCGACCAGCATACATAGTGGCCCCAGATCTGAAGGCAAACAAATGTTCCTTGGCTCTTTCCTTAAATCTCTTCTTTTTTCTTTCTGATACTGGGATTGAACTTAGTGGCACTTTACCACTGAGCTATATTCCCCAGTCTTTTTTATTTCTTTTTAATTTTGAGACAGGATCTTGCTAAGTTGCCAAGGCTAGCCTCAAACTTGTGATCCTCCTGTCTCAGTCTCTTAAGTTGCTGGGATTACAGGCATGCACCATCATGCCTGACCTTAAATCTTTACTTGAGGCTCCTTCAAGTGGAAAAAATTCCATGGTCCTGTGATGTACTATTTTTAATTTTTTAATTTTTTTTTAATTTTATTTTTTCTGGTGCATAGGCTAAAGGATGGAGACTATAGGACTGTCCTAAAGTGCAGTGTAACTGATATTCAGAATGATTTCTTTCTCATTTTGGGATACAATGTGCAGAAATTTTGGACTAACAGTCTTGAGGTCTTGGTTGTGCTCCCAGCTGTATCCCTGCCTCACTGAATGACTTCTTTGAGGGGATATTTTTTTTTCATCTGTAAAATGAGGATACAGTTTTCATTCCTAGCAACTTCAGAGAAATATTCTCATGTTATACAAGGTAACAAGAGTGAATGCTTTGGAAACAGGCATTCTTTATATATACAGGGGGAAGTTGCATGGAATCTTTTGTTTTTCCCTGGACCTGGCGTATCCATCTAGGTATCCTGAGCCTATTGTTTCTTAGTGTGCTAGGCCTCCTTTCCTTTGGGTTGTGAAGACTTCATGTGGGAGTCTGCAGTTGGTGGTTGCAGGGGCAGTTATTGGTGAAGTTAACTCTCTTGGAGAGGCATACTGCTTGCTTGGCACTCCACACACACATACGAGAGGAGGGAACCACAGTACTGTGTTGCTAGGGCTCTGCTACCTGAGCTTGTGCACGTGGACAAAGCTGTGACCTGCTGAGGTGGGAGATGCAGGGCTAAATGCCACACTGAGGGCTCAGCTATTGTTATTGCTCTAACAGCAGCTGCTGCAGCAGCAGGAAACTCAGGGCTGAATTCCCCAGGCATCAGCCTCGGGCTTGGGGCCCAGGAAGCTGTGGTGTGACCTGTAAGTGCAGTTTGGCTTTTGGCTGACTAATAGTGAGTTTAAAGATCTGACTTTCCCCCCACAGAGGTCTGCAATGAATAAAGCCAGAGGCGAGGTGGCACATGATGCTGTTTAATAAATGCAACTGAGATGAGGGCTAAGAAGAAAGGCAGAAAACCAGCAACATTAAAGGCCCATGCAAAAGAATCAGTGTCCGATGATCTCAAACTCCCTGGGTATAGATTGACAGGCAGAAGATTTTATATATATATATATATATCGTTAAACAGGGAAAATAGAGGTCTCACTTCTATCCCTCACTCCAAACACACTTGCATAATGAATTGCTTGAAAGCAGGGCCCATATCTTATTCATCTTCTCTCACTACAGTGCTTGAGACTTAGAGGGAGTCAGTCCATGTATGTTAAATCAGTTAACAGAAAGAAGTGCCTTTCCTTTGTATTTTACTCTAATCTTTGCTAATAGAATGGAGAGTATTTAGATGAGAATTTAAAACCCCATTGCCTGCTTAGAGAGTATTAGGGAAGTCAAATGTAAAGTACCAGGAAAAGCAGAAAGTGCTGAAATTGGTCCTCCACCCCTTACTGCCATGTCAAATCTCTAGTGTGAATATAGAGGGTGGGGTAAACCACAGGAGAGGAACACAAGGATGTTGGTTTGGGACAAATCTAGTGCTGGGCTGAGCAGAGCCTTCCCTGTGTAGGTAAAGGGACACCAGTTTTCCTCCTCCTGGCCTATTTTCCTCATGGGGAATGGACTTGGTGACCTGTTGCTCCCCTCTTTCTATTTGTTGAATTAAAGAAAGTAAAAATGGAATGAAAGATCATTTTCAAAGTGTATCAGGTGTAGGAGTAAAATAAAATAGGTCCTATATATTTTTTATATCTTTCCGTCACTGTATAAAGCAGCATGTAAAATAGTTAGGACCATAAACTCCGATTCCCAGGACTTTTGTTTTCTACCAGGCTAAGAATGAAGTGGGGTTGTTGCCTTTAACGGGAAATTGGTTTGATTAGCAGCTGTTTAAATAAGGCTGAAGCCTAGGAGACAGTGTCTTCGCAAGCTTTTGGTTTCCTCCTGGGAGTGCAGCTTCCTCGTGCCAGTCAGCCTGCAAGTGAAGGAAAGTTGTTATAGAACCACAGTCAGTGAGTCTGGAAGGAGTTATAGGACTGATTACCTGGGGATGGAGGCTATTTGCTGTATCACTGCAGACATTGCTAATAGATTGCATGCCACATAACTTTTCTACACACAGCAATAGTCCAGCTACTCAGTATAGTCCTGAAACCCATTTGCTATCTTGCAGTCATTCTTAAAACCTGGGTCCACAGAGGGGAAGGAACCTAGCTAACGTAATGCAGTGGGTTAGTGACAAAGGTAGGACTAAAACTCAGGTCTTCTGACTCCTAGAATAGCACTACTTATATACCCTTGCTGCCTGTGGTCCTGGGACTGTTAGTAAAGTGGCAGGTGGGGCTGCACAACCATTTGATAATAACTGGGTATGTTTACTGTTTGGGGCAGAACAGCCCAACACTCTAGGTCTAGGGTTGTTCCTAGAATAGGAGCTGGGACTGGTGAATATTTGGATTATTGGAAAAAGAATGAGAGATGGGAGCTTCAAGCCTAGTCCCAGGTTTGAACATGTACTAGATTGCCTGAAAATGGATGCAAGTAAGAGGCAAATAATTAATGTCACAGCCTTGACTATGTGAATGCTGGATAGCTAACAGTGACTTTTCACTACTAATGGGGGTGCATGTTCACCCCTGAACGTTCTTTAGGGGAAGGAGCTCTACTTATGGCCTTGCAAATAACCCATGATCCCTTGGCCGAATAAACAAAATAATGTTAAAAAGACTAATTCTCCTTATTTAGTCTTGATTTTCTCCTAGGAGTGGAAGTGGTAGTTATTGGCTGGCATATTAGGAAAAAAAATACCTTATAATATATAACAGGTTTTGAGTCTGGATTAAAATAAAAGGATAACAGGAGAAGGGATGTTATACTGAGTGACTGAGATGGCCGGCCTTGTTAATTCTAAGTACGTCTCTATGTGTTATTCCCTTCCCAGGGCTTCTTGGTTTCTTGCCATGTCTAAAGCTCTTTCTCCTACGTACAGTATAACTTGGGTGGAGGTGGGAATAAGAAGCAGCTAATTCTTACCTTAGAAGAAAAATAACTTGGCAGTCAAGAGAAAATTGATGGCAATGCTCTTAGCAAACAGCATTCGTAGTCCTAGCACTGTGAGGGACATCGTGTTCACCTTCTCAGCAAGCACTGTCGTGGAACAAGAGTGAAGATGGTGGCTTTACAATAGATTATAGTCCCTCCTAGAAATTGGGTCTACAACACGGATGCCAGCCTGCCCCAAATCACCATAGTTCTTTCTGTCCTGCAAGCTCTGCTTGGAGCAGGAGAACACCAAGGACCTCAGGCTGCTGCTCCCACCCAGACAGGCAAGTTTTAGAAACCCATACTGGCAGCCAGGTGAGCTGTGCTGGGGAAGTCAACCAACTGGCTTTCCCTTCTTTTGACAGATTTTTATTTTCTTTGGTGATCTGATGCCTTTTGGTCCCAGTTGAGAACTACAGAGTTTACTTCCACTCTCAGTTCTGAAAATGGTGCTTTGACTTGAACTTACCTCTTGGTTTATGGCAGCTCTCTGAAGTTTCAGAATTGGTTTTAGGACTCACTTCATTTTGATTATCTGGAACAAACAGCAGTGGTCAAGGTTACATTGGCAACTGAGAGACTCAAAGGATTTTTTTTTAAACTAAAAGAAAAAATTTTTTTTAGTTGTAGACGAACACAATATCTTTATTTATTTTTCTATGGTGCTGAGGATCGAACCCAGTGCCTCACATGTGCGAGGCAAGCCCTCTACCACTGAGCCCCAGCCCCAGCCCCTCAAAGGATTTTTGTGTTTTAAAAGCAGCTGAGACTTAAGGTAAATAAACTGAGGACCAGGGAGTATAACTTAGTTAAGGTCCTATGGCTGTTTACCCAGCCAGCCTACTTCCTGTTCTGGGCTTTTTGGCACCAGAAGGCCAACATCCTGACATATTCTAACAGGCTAGAATTCTTAATCCCATGACAGGTTGGGCTGTCCTATTTAGTGCTGGAGCAAATGGTTGAAGTGCAGAGATGGGGTGAGATGAGACTTTATCTTAGATCCCACGTAGGGATGCAAACATTTCCTTCCCACTCAATGATGAGCACTCTAAGTTTTTTTTTCCCCAGCACAATGCTAAGTTGAAGATGGTATGTCCAGAGTTCAATCTCTAACTTCTCTTTCCCCCCAACTTCCCTTCCCTACACTCTCCAGTCCCTTGAAGCCAGATACCTACCAACTGAAGTTGTGTTCAATTCAAACTCAGTGGAGTACACCATTTCACCGTTGTGTTGAACCGAACACCTCACTGAATTTGGATCTTCATACCGACCAAGCTTGACAGCACTGTACTTCCCGCTGGGGGAGACGACTATAGCAGGGTCAAATTCTACTATCTTCTTAGATGATTTGAGATTTATATTTACATTCTTGGGATAGAAATCCTTCACCAGACAAGCAACATTTGTTCCATTTTTCATGATGAAAACGGATGGTTTGGTAGGAGGCTGAGTTTCTGCAAGCATCATCAAATTATTGCATGAGATGATGAATTACAACTTTATAGAAGTTAAACAGTGATGGTTACTTCAGTTCTCCTGGGGCCCAACACTACAATCCAGAGCTCCCTGCATCCTGCTAATGGTCTGGGATTTTTAGAGAAAAGAAATGAAAGGTAGTTAATTTGACTTCTATTTAGGAGCTGCTAAGAGATAGGACTAGAAGCAGAGAGAGAAAATAACAACTACAAAGAAGTTTCTGGATCATCTGGGTTGACTTTTTAATCGATCCTCTGGACAGTTGAGTTCAGGCTACATATGTGCCTACCTCAGTAGGTTTATTTTAAATGCATGGACCCTTGGAGGGAGATTGGGTTAGGTTTTTTTATGCTATGCATTATGTCACTTGAAGAATCAAGAGTCTGAGAAGGTCTATATGATGGGTTTAGACACTCTGAGAATAGAAGTGTTGGAGTCACTGCAGGGGGTCATCCCCATTTTATGGACTGGAAGGGATCTGCTGAAGTTGAGTGGCATATCTCTTTGCCTTCAGTATTGTATATTTATTTTTTTTTTGGAAGGATCTGACTACTCTGAAATCCCTTTTAAGTCTTTAATCAGAGAATAGCAACTATTATTCTCAGAAAGTACTTACAGGCATAAAACTAGCTTAAGCCCGTTTCTTCTTGTTTTATTCTAGGAGGAGCTGTGGAATGTTGGTCCCAGTAATTGGGTCCCCTACTGGCCTTGTCTTCTTTCATGCCTTACCTTGAACTATCATCTCTCTGCTACTCTGTGTATGCATCTTTTTCTTTCCTTAAAACTGAAAGTCTTGAAGCTTTGAGAAATGTAGTAATGATTTTTTTTCACACTGTGCCTTATTGAAGTTTCTGAATTGTGATAAATTTTGTGTCCATGGAAACTTGGAAACTCGTAGGCTATCTCATACCATCTCTTAAAGAAGGAGACTTGCTAGTACCTGGAGTTAGGAAAGAAAATCAACCTGAGCATGGCAATATGGATGTATTTTCAATCCTAAGCTTCATTTTTGATTTTCAATGTTAATTTGCTCTTACGAATATGGCTTAGTGTTGATAATTTTGGAGTGTTTGACTTCTCGATATCCAATGAAAAACATGTTGAATTCTAGTGTGCTTTTTCTTTTCTGTGATCTACAAGCAAGCAATTGGGTATTACTAGAAGGAAAGTCTTGATGGTGAATGTGTAGACAGAGAAAGAAAGATTTTTCTAGTGCTCTGCCCAGAATCTGGATTTGAGCTTCTGCTGTGTGGCTCATGACTGTGAAACTAGAACAGATCTCTTGATTGCAACCGGTTGAGAGGGAGTGATTGCTGGTCAGGAAGTTCCTGCTGAGCATCATTTAGTAGATAAACCTTGCTGTTCAGGGCTTTTCTAGGGAATAAGCTGTTCAGAGGAAACCCTCTCATCACTGCTATCAAAATTCTCCATTTTTTTTTTTCTCTGCCAAGAAGCTCAGCCAAAAGACTGTATTCTGTTCCAGTCACTCAGGGCTGGAAACTCATCCTTTTTTGGCTTTAGCTCTAGACAAAAGGGGAGATTGGGATTTTTTTTCAAAGGGCTTTCCTGGAACTGGCTTTCAACCTGCATGAGAAAACCTTCACTGTTCTGTTTTCTTGCATAGCTGAAACCCTGATAGCAGAAACGAATAACCCTAGTGCTAACGGTTGGAAACCACAGGCCTCACCACTCACCTCCCTTTGCAACTGTGGTATTTCTTGTTCACTATCCTGCCTTGGGTTTGAGATGTAGAATGGTTGGTTTTTCAAGGGAATTATGAGTTAGAAAGGATATTTGCCCTTAAAAAAAGAAAACCCAAACAACAACCAAACAACCCCCCAAAGAGCAACAACAAAACATTCCAACACTGTCTTCTTGGTTATTTAACGGATGACCCAGTCCTAGTCTGATTTATTTGGACAATAAAGGCTTGTTTAGGATTTAAAAGTCTAAATTAATCAGGCAGTTGCCAATGATCACTTTGGGTTGGGGAAATTGATTTCAAATAATTTTTTTTTTTTCAGTACTGGGTTTTAAGACCAGAGACTCTCTACTACTGAGCTATGTTCCCAGTCGCTTTTATATTTTTATTTTGAGACAGGGTCTTACTAAGTTGTCAAGGCTGGCTTGAACTTGTGATCCTCCTGCCTCTGCCCCACTGAGTCCCTGGCATTACAGGCATGCACTATCACACCTGGCTTTAATTAATTTGAACCATGTAATATAGCTGACAAGATAGATTTCTGAAGTTCATGCACTCATGATACTGAGCTCTGAATCTATTACTCAGCATTTCAGAAAGAATATAATGCACTGAGTTTTTAAAGGATTTTTTCTTCAGATTCTCTTTCTAACTTAATGTCTACATGTTCAAAATAATTGAGAGAAAAGTGTTTTATTTGATCCATTACTTGGTATCATGGTAACCAAAGAAAAGGCTCTCTGAATGAACTGAAACTTTCTTTTTTAAATATAAATACAATACACTCAATGTAGTTGCCATATGTATCCTTGTTGCCTTTATATTTGACTTACACAAAAATTTGAAGTCATATAAAATTAAAGACAAGATTTATTCTTATCTAAGATTTGAACAAAAGGTTTAATTGTTTATCTTCTGAGACTAGTGTCTCTTCTTGTTCCATGAATATAACTAAATTTCACTATGTGTTTAGAGTCAATTTGGACAATTGTTATTTTGTTTTTGTACTTCTTTTTTTATGAGTAATAATACAATGCTAAGATTATGTGTTGGCAAATAATACAGGAGAAGTATATACCATTCCTGAACAATTTTTCTTAATTTATGATATTAGATATCTTCTATTTTAGATTCTCATTAAGAATCTTCCTGGTCCTCTAAGAATCACAACATCTGTAATCAATATCACTCAGAATTTCAAGACTGTCTGCCAATATGAAATTTCACTTAAATTCTGAAAGTTTGCTGTACCTAATTACTCTAACAAGCTAACCACCTTTCTCCAAGATCTCACAAGCTGAAGAACATTTGTGATTTGCAAGGAGGCATGCATATTAGTCAGGGATATGTTTAGGATTAAGCAACTTCCTGGAGAATTTGTGCCAAAGTGTTCCTGTCACTATTTCCCCTGTACCTGAATGCTCCAACTATTAGTAAAAAAAATTTTTTTCTCAGATTTATTTTCTGGGTCACACTGAAAATTTCAGTGGTAAGTGGGGACTGTGTTTTAGTATACATATATTTAAAATGAAAAGAGCTACAGAGTTTCTTCAGTGGCTCAGTGTCTTCACTCTGGCCCACTTCACCTCTGTACCATACCATCTCCTAGTGACAAGTTAATCTACTTGTTATAATTTATAACATAAACTGGATAGCAGCCCCAGTCCCAGGGCTCAAATTATTCATAGAAATATAGGGGAAAAAAATCAACTCACGGGGTTCCACGAAGAGTTCGGTGCCAGTTCCAAAAAACATCTGTCGGGTGTCCCAGGAGCACATTGTGACACTGCCTTACGGGAACCAGCCTGGGGCTGGTCCTGGGGCCTGGACTCAAACATCTGCGCCCTGCCTCCCCAGTCTTGTGTCTCAACCTAGAGACCTGGCAGCTCGTAGAACTACAAAGATGCCCTTGATGAGGCCAGGGGTTGAGTAGAGTCTCAGTTCCCTTTGAAGCTAATAATAGTCGAACTGCTGATGGGAAACTGAGCTCCAAGTCCCCATCCAAAAGATTCAGGGACAGAGTTGAGACAAGGCAGGGAAAGTTGTCCCCTAGGTGACCGTTAACTGCCTTCAAGATGGAAAACTTAACTTATTGAGAGGGCTCTCCAAGAAGAACACAATAGTTTGGTGTAGGGATGGGGCACTGGATATTGGCATTTATTACAATGAATGCTATGCCAAGGAGAGGAGGGCTGAGCAACAGCTTGTTCTTATTCTCTGGTTCCCTTCTCTTGGGTTGCAAATGCTGTTTTTTGATTAGAAACCTAATTTCTGCCCATCACTCACAGTGAGTCTCACAATAATAAAAAATCTGCTTTCAAATTCCCTGAGCCTCATGAAAAGCTTTCTAAGGACCTGAGGGTTGAGTAAAAAATTGGTTGCTGTTGGGGGATCCCTTTGGTGCTGTGTGTTGTGGATGCAGGTCAGAAAAGCTGGGGATTGCTTTGGCTTGTTCATTTTTGTTTTATAATTTCTCCCGACTCTGGATCCAGATCTGAGTCTCAGGAGTGTGTTGTAATCATGTGAAACAGAACTTAAAGACCATGAGGATTACTCTTTCTCATCACCCAAACTCAAGAGTCTAGAGAAAGAGCTGGGCAGAAGAGAATGACAGTTTTGTAGAGCCATTATTTGCTGTCAAAACTTTAAGGACTGGGGACTTGATTTGAAATTTTCACTTCCCCCACCTGAGCTTCCCATCATCATATTATACTCCATCTCTGCAGGAAGGCAAAACCGGAGAAGCAAATGGAGCATCCTTGGGAAGTGTGGTCAGTGTCCCAACAGAGAAGCTAAGCATCAATTTCATCAATTTCCTTTTTCCCTAAGACTCTCAAAGGCACAGCCTCAAGATTTGATTCTAACACTGCAGATAATTCTGAATTTCAAGTGGATATGATTTAAAGGGAAAATGAAACACAATACTTTTTTGCTCGGATGCAATTTGCCAAACATCAATCAGACTGCAATCAGCTACAACCTGATTCTGTTTCCCTCCTTCTTTTCATTGTTCTAATCTCTCTCCCCTCAAAGTTAAGAAAACTCACCAAATTCTACTATTTCTCTGGAAGAAACAGGAAATGAAATGAAGATAGCTGGAGACTTAGTAAGGGTTTCCTGGGGATTAAGCATTACATTTTGGCAGCTTGTTTGGTGTCTATTATCTTCTGAGCGTCAACATTTAGGAAAGTCCCTACAAGTTCACTTTATCCTCTGAGAGGCAGAGACCATGTTGGCAGAACTGGTCACCATTGGGATTGTCAGATGGCCTTACTACATTCGTGTTCCTTTACCTTACTTCTTTATTCCCTCTCAAATAAACAAAATTATTGTCTAACCATGCAGGAAGTGACACCTGTCCCATTGGATTTGTCACTTTGGAAATCATCTGAAAGATTATTGTTCTCTGGCCTGGTCCCAGTGATTGATTGCTGGCAGCCAAACTACCTGAATATAGCCCCTGGATTTCCAAAGGCTGGAACAGGTTACTAGTGGACATTGTCTTAAGGATAGCACCATTACTTCTGTATTGCTCTGAAGTTTGTGGCTGTGTTTCTACATCACATGTGGGTTCCTAGACCCTTGTGCAGAGTCCCCACATTCAGGGCTAACAAGAGGCGAGCATGTAACTGCTCTCTGCAGACCCAGGCTAGGGTGGGACATTGGGGATCATTCAGTTTGAGAAAGCCAAGATGATTTACTGCACATTCTCAGAAAAAAAAAGAGGGGCAAAGGCAGAATTGGCTTGGTGGGGGGGGGGGGTGGAGAGAAAGAGAGCCTTTTAATTTAACTCTTTCATAATATTTCTCTTCTTTCTAACACTCCTTCTTCCTATGCTGTGACCAAGACTCTTTTCTCTCAAAAACAATGGAGAAACCCTCCTGATCTAGAGCTTGCAAATTTATTATTCATGGAGGTCAGAACCAGAAGCTTGACCTAGGAATTTTTTAGATAGTCATAGAAAACTTATCAATACCAAGACTTAGCACAGAGTTTCCAAGCATACACAGAATATTTTCTTAATAGAATCCTAATATACTCTCCCTCAATTTATACCTTGACTCTTTGCAACAAATGATGGATTTCTAATTTAGAACCTTCCAGCTTCCCCAGAAGCTCCAGTCATTCAGTACTGGGCTCCAGCAACTCTAAGGGTATATGCACACCTAGCTACAGTAACTTGCACAACTTACGTGGCTCCACGATGAGTTCAGTACCGCTTCCAAAGATGAGCTGCGCTGTTCAGGCACAACTCTAGGTCTCAGTACAAAAAACCTCGAAACTATATGCCCCTATTAGTCTGGTTCATCTGTTTGGAAAGGGTGGGTGGGGCAGAATGAGGGTAGCTGGAGACACAGAACTTTGTAAGGGTTTCTGAGGTCTAAGCATTATATTGTGGCAGCTTGTTTGATGTCTATTATCTTCTGAGTGTTGACATTTAGGAAAGTCCCTAGGTTTTCTGTTATTATTATCTCAACCTGCTATTTCTTACTTCCACATCTTGCTTTAGGATTGTATATTTGCAGGGAGAAAGGAATCATTTTTGTTTTTCTGTGAGCTGCCAAATGGTCATTGTGAGCAGAAACATAACTGTAGGGCTCAGGTTAAGTCAATCACAATAGGACTGGGCCTCAGTTGGACGGGGGAGGACATGATGGCTGGAGCAAGTGCCACCTGAGACTCAGAATGCTGTGGGGGACTAGTGGTTCTGAACTCATCGTGGAGCCAAAGGATCATAATAATCCTAGGTGACTACCATGTGTATAAATACTACTTGACAAACAACTGGTGTCTGTACTACTTCAATAAATGCTGCAACTAACTCCATGAGGTGTATTATTAGATCCGTCTCACAGATGATGTCACTGAAGGTAAAAGTGGGTAAGACAATGATGGCTGAGCTGGGCCTCACTCTCAGGTCTCTGGAGTTTTTCTATCCATCGAACCAGAGTAATAGGTGACACCTTAGTAGCCCTAGCTGTCACCTGTCCAAACCTCTGTGATCATGAAGGATTAATTAACAGTTACGCAGAATTTTGATCTCTTTTCAGTACTTTTTTTTTTTTTAATTAAATCACAGAATTTCTCCTGGGTCACAGGACATTCACACCATTGGTCTCCCCTGTTTTGCCTACCAAATTATTTCTAAGAATTGGTCTGGGAGAATCATCAGGATTATAGTGTGTTAGAGCCAGCAGACTCCTTAGAAATCTTTCCATCTATCTACAGAAAAGTCCCAGAGACCATCAGTCAAAGAGAAGATTGGAACTTGGCCTCTGTGTTTCGGTTTAAAGGTTCCTTGTTACACTCACACATCTGGTAGGACTGTATTGTGGGGTCTGGTCACAGTTGTGTCCTAGAACTGTGCCTGGTGAGTGTATACATGGGGAGGAAACAGCTTCTCTAGAGTAGGTCAGGCAGAGAGGAAACAATGAGGGTGCCAGGAAGGACAGTGGATTAAGAGGTCTAGCTGGAGCACACACCTCATCTTGGATTTGATCAGAAATTCACTCCCTGTCCCTCAAACCAACCCTTGCTAAATTACCCATTGGAGGAATTTTTCAAAAACCTGAGAACTATTTCCTAACCTGGAGATTTAGGGAAATATTGAATAAAGACAAATTCCAAACATATTCGTCATAAGAAAGAAAAATAAGTTGCTTATGTGGTTCTAATTCCAAATAGGCTCCTTTGCCAGAGATCAGTATTTTTTCTACAGCTGGTAAATTTGATCTAATAATCACTTTACTTTTCTCTTTACACAATCCAGTCTGGCCCCAGTTGCCAAGTCACATGATATCCATTAGATGGGATTCTCTGTCTTATCTGGCCCAGTGTCTGTTCCCCTTAGTCTTGGGGACTGGGTTTCAGGTCAAAGCAGCAGAGGACTTCCGGGTCACAGAGAAATCCAAGCTTTTCCCCATGTTACAATCTGACAGAACTAATGTTCACTTGAGAGACTATAGACTGGAAATTTTTTTTTTTTGTTTTGATTGGGGGTAAGAAAGGGTGGAACAGTGGTCCTAGAGCTGTGGTTCTTCGCCTCTGGGTGACACTTAGGTGAGGTGAAGACCTAGTGGGTTATGTCCTCCACTCATTCTAACCTTGCAGGAATTCCGTTTGCTATTCAGTGGGAAATTTGAGCTTCTGAGTGCTGTGCAGCAGACAGACTTCTCAGTACATAATGGAATTAGGTTCTTCAGCCTATTTTAATAATATATTCATGAGTACTAAATTTCAGCAAGCTCTAAGTGCCACACTCACACTTAGAAGTGACAGTTAAATTAGCTTCTGTCATATGTAAAAATCAGCATCTATGAGATTGTCTGTATGTCACTCACAAAACCAAGGAAGTACTATGCATCTTTTTTATAAAGCACTTGAGAGTCACTAAAAATGAAGGTGCTTCTCAGCTGTGGTGAAGCAGCAGGATAGGAGATCTGAATCTGTCCCTCCCAGAGTGTGTAACTTTGGCTGAGTTCCTGAAGTTCACTGAGCTTTATGTGCCTCTTTTATAAAATGAAGATACTATCTTCTGTGTTGGTAGGTTGTAAGATTAAATAAAAGGATGTACCTAAAGCATTCTGTAAACTAGAAAGCCCCAAATGTAATTATTAAAATGTTTATTAGGTTTAGACTCAGAGGAAATAAGTTTTATTTGAAGCAGGGGAATGTAATTTCAGTAAGTACAGAGCTCCCTCACAGGAAGGACTGTTGGGAGAGGTTGAAGAGGAGAACAAGTCCTGCTTCTTGGTGTTCTTTGAGCTGAGGATGGTGCCCACTTCGTAGGGTCATGGGTGAGGACTAGAATCAGGTTTCTGTCTTACCTGACCTTCATTTGGCTCTTCCAGTCCTCCCTTTCCACTCTAAAACTAGAAGTCCCTACACTGGCCTACCAGCCACACTTCCCCACCCCATTACTAATCTGACCTCATTTTCAAATTCTCTCCCTGGCTCTCTCTTTCCTCCAGCCATGGTCCTCCTGACTGTTCTTCACACACTCCAGGCAGTGCCATGTCCTCTATCTGGAAGATCAATTCCTCCAGATAGCTGCTGACTCATGCTGCCACCTCCTCAGGTCTCTGCTCAAAGGTCACCTCTCCAATGAGGACTTCTGTGACTTCTCTAAAATTGCACACCGCTTCTTCCCACTTCAGTTTTTTATTCTACTTTCCTGCTTAATTTTTTCCCCCACAGAGCTTATTTCTACCTAAAATAGTGTGTGTGTGTGTGTGTGTGTGTGTGTGTGTGTGTGTGTGTGTATATATATTTTTTTTTACCCTCTGTCTTTTGACATTGAAAGTAAGCTCCAAAGGCATGGTTTTCTGTTCTGTTCATGCTGATTTCTTGGTACCTAGAATAGTGCTTGACATATAGGGACAGTGACATGTCACAGGTTGGAACACAGATTTGGTCCTATAGGTTTCCAGCTTACTTCCATTTCTATTTCCTTTTGCCTAAACTGCAACTGACTTGTCTTCTGATTGATTCATTTATTCATTCATTCACTCCTATAACAAACATTTATTTAGTGCCTTGAATGTATTTGTGGATATAGTAAGGAACAACTGAAAAGTCTTTGCTCTCATGGAACAGGAGAGACAGACAACAAATTAATGTAAAGTTTCAGGTGGACCAGAGTACTATAAATAATATAATAGGAAAGGGGATCTGCAGAATGACAGGTTGGGGAAGACCTTACTGGAAGTGATATTTGAGTATAGACCTGGAGGAGGAGGAAAGAAAGCTATACTAGTCTCTAGGAGAAAAGGGCTCCAGGGAGAGGATGCACAGGTGCAAAGTCTCCGTTCTGAGACATGCTCATTATGAATGAGAGAGGATGCCAAGATGGCAGGCCAGTGGTTGGGTGCAGTGGGAAACATATCTTTTGGAATTTTGGAAACATATTGATGAGCCCAGGATTTTATGGATTGCTCTCCTTGGGGAAAAGAGATGCTCCAGTCATCATATGGACCTTTATGTGTTTAGGGGATCTCAGGCCCTGGGGTGCAGTGTGAGGGATGGACCCCTCCCAGCTCCTCCTGTGGAAGGAGAATGGCTGTCTGGGTAACTGGCTCTGGTGTGGGGACAGGAGTCCTTCCTTGGTGAAGGAGGGGGTAGGGGTGGCAGCTGGAAGGAAAGCTGCATAACTTGTTGTTTCTGATTCAGCTGGAGCCTGAGGGACAGGCTGGATGGACCAAGCAGGAAGAACCTCTGTGGGTTTTCCACCCAGTGGAAATTCAGTGGATCTGCAGCCCTGATAGAAGAGTAGGGGGCTTATGAGCACAGATTATGGAATCAGACAGATGATTCAAATTATGACTTTGTTAAGCTGTGTGATGTTGGGGAACCTCTCTGAGATTGTTGCTGGATTTACAAAATGCAAGTAATGGTAACTAGTCCCATATGATCACCATGAGAACTAAATAATTGACTTTCATAAAGTGCCTAGCCCTGTGGTCTGACGGCACTCAAAAAATAGTAGTTGATGTAATGATGAAATACGAAACAGCATCCTAAGCCCATCTAGTGGCCCACTTTTGTGAGGAGGTTTCTGATGATGGTGGCCTTCTCCTAAACTCCTGTCATTGTCATGCTCAGTAGCACATCTGTCCGTTGTGTCACCTTGCTGTGTGCTATTTAGTCCTGTTCTCTGTTTCTGTTTTATGAAGTTAAATGGTATCCCCAGGTTTTCTGTATCTAGAGGGTGAAAATGTGCAGTGGGATCCATGGCTATGGGTTTGTATAGACCTGTTCTGTTAGTTTTATGTTCCCTGGGAGCCCTGCAAATAAGAACTTGAAAGATGCTCCTGAGGAAAGAAAGCATCAAAAGAAAGTAGACGTCTGAGAAGATAAAGGCTGGTTACAGTGAGGCCTCTTTAATCCACTATCAGTTGGCTAAAAATGTAGGCACCATTCAAAGATAGTCTGGATGCTCCTAATCTTTTCATTTTAAAGAATGATGGAAAGCACCTTCTCAGAGTTTTCCAAATTTCAATTAACACATCTTCTTTTTTAGGGCTATAATCCGTCCATTACAATTTGCTAAATAATTTCTTTAATTTTAGTCACTCTTATAAGTTAACTTATAAGGAAACTTTGTCATACGGTTTTGATGACCTACTTATACTATTCTGATCTCTATTAAAAGCAACTCAAAAGAAAAAGTCTATCTGTGGGCCACCTAGAATCAGATGCTATGCATGTCCCACTCAGAGAAGTAGTGAACCCAGTAAATCAGGAAGCAGAGGAACCGAATTCACAGGAAGAACTTGGCAAAGAATAGAGGGAGGTCAGGGAAGTCAGCCACTAATGTTTTGGGGAATGTGGATAAGCTATTACTTCGGCAAGAAATTGTAAAGTCAAAAATGTTTAAAGGCAAGTGCCTGAATTGCTCGAATTTATAAAACTTTACTAAGATTTTTATTATTATTATTTTAAAAATGTGAATTTCTCTGCCCTGCCTCTACTAGCATAGTGTTAGCTCTCTCTATTTCCCCGTGCACACAAAGCCCCTGCCCGCTTTCCCCACGGCACCTGAGGCCTGGAAATGCCTGCCGAGGCTTATCCTTTGTCTTCCTCTGCCCTCAGCACTCTGCCTCCTTCATTTCATACACCCAGGACTATCCTATTCCAGACTATTCTTTGAGGAGCCTACCGCATTGTAGTCTCCCATCCTGCTTCTCTAGAGCCTTCTCTTACCTTAGAAAACTCCAGAGTGTATTGTTTCTTTCCTAATAGACAGTTTAGCAGACTTGGGACCACTGACCCCCATTGTTAAACTTCCCTAGGACCTTTAATTTTTTTGGTATTGTTTTATTACATTCTCTGGCTTAAGATATGCACTAACTTGAAACTGCTGCCAAGTAGAAACCACTGTCTATTTTTTTTTCTTTCTCAAAGCAAGACATTATTGAGTTCAAATTTCACTTAAATGACAACAAAAGATGCTTTCTGTATTGAGCACAATCCTTCAACAACATCAGCACTGATTCCTTTATAACAGTTAATTAGTGAGTGGCACCATATCCCGTGTGTGGGGAAAACGGACAGCAGGAGTCCTGAGGGAGCTTCTCCTGGCTGTGTCCGACAAACTTCAAAGCATTTCTTAGTTGGAAGCATTACACATTCACTTTGTTCTGCCTGAAATCTGGTCTCACTGGGAACCACAATCATTTTTCTTGCTAAAAACAGAAATTTGCAGCTCAAACAATAAGAAATGAATGTCTGGAACACCTTCCTTTTTTCTAAAGAGAAATATAGCAACACATTTGTAGGAGATGATCACTTGCTCGGGCTCACCCTCCCTGCCCAGGGAACTGGTGCGGTTCTGGGCTCTCCTAGGAGCTAGGGTTTGGCCTATGGAAGGTCAGAATTATTTATATTTGAACCACTTTAACAGAATCACCTGGCTCAGGTCAATCTCATTCCAGGTCCATTCTGACCCTGCTTGGGGATTTGGACCAGTGAATTTCGTTTCTTCAGCCTGACCCTCATTCCTGGATTGGGCAGAGTTTTCTCTCTGTAGGGGTTCTTCCACATCCCCCAAATTCTAATTTTTGGTGTCACCTCCCCCCTGACTTCTATGAAGGAGTTAAGTACAGTTCACCTCCTCCCAGGGGTCCTCCTTGATGCCCGTTATAGTGCTGAGTGTCATCTGTACCCCTTCCACATTTCCTAAGATTTCTGCCTCCTTAGGTGGAGGATACATTAACCTCAAGTTCCAGAAAAAAGGGTTACTTACTTGGTTCCACAGTCAAGCGGGTTCCTTGTCCGAAGATGAGCTTATCAGTTACACAGCTGTTGAGGGTGATCCAAAAACCTCAGCAGAGTTCCTGCCTCACTCCTTCCCATGAGCTTCAGGGTTGGAGGGTCTTTCATGCTCAGTTCCTTGAAAAATGGCACTTGCTGCTCATCTAACTGGTTCTTGATAATTTAATAACCCCAAATAGGGGCAGTTTTGCTTTTAGGAAGCTGTGATGTGAGAATAGGTGGGAGCACATATGCCCATGGTGAATGTTTCCAGCACAGCGACTTGTGAAGTTCTCTGAGCTGTAGCTTTTTGTTGGTTTAGATTGTTCTCCTTTCTAGACCCAAGCCCAATTCTGTCTCAGAAAGCTGCCACCATCAAAGTGGCAAGTCTTAGAATCCTTGAATCCTCCAGAGTCAAGAACTTTTACAGTCACCAGTGTGGCTTTAAGCTCAGATACTGTGTGGCACTAGGACAGACACGGTGGCATGAAGCACTGATCAGGTATGGGTAGCTGGTGATTGCCTACGAACAAATCGATGTCTCTTTAAATCCACCTTCCCAAACTGCAAAAGCAAAGTGCTCAGACAAATCTCTTTAGGGACTTGGGTTTAGAAATTCCACATGAAATGGCTCATATAATTCTATTTTGCAATAGAATCAACATGAAAGCAAGACAGGGATCATTTTTAAACAACCACCTATTTGTATTCCCTGTATGCACTCTAAGAAAATGTTATAATGCTGTTTTCACCCAAGGAAGAACAGCAGCGAGTGAGGCCAGCAGTGGGGGTCATCTGCCTGGTCCAGTCGACTCCTTGGCATCCCTTCTGGACTACAGACCATGAGAGAAGGCTGCCAGCCCTGTTTATTCCCTGCGGCACCAGACCCAGGCTGGGGATTTCCCCAGGGAACTGGCACTTGTGCCCTGCAGTTTTTGTACAGGTCTCTGCGGGTTTTGAAGCACCGTGTATATCCCCCCAATCACAGTGCTACAGAGCTTTACAAAAACCTCCTCTGGTTTGTAGTGTAGGCTTCTGAGAACCCACGGAGCCTGATGTTTTCTTGAAATCATGCTCCAGCAAGATCAAAGGGGTTGGCAGTTAGGTCAGGTCAGGCTGGTCCAGATGCTTCTGTCTGAGGCACTCTGCCCTGCTGGCTGGATTCTGCCCTGGGTGGTGACTAGAATGGACTTCTAGAAGTCAGCATTTCCATTCCCATCTGTGCTTTCTGGCCAGTCTGCCCTCAGATGGCTTCCCATAGAGAAGCCTGTCAGATATCTGAATGTCTCATGTGCATTCTACATGCTGTGGGTTGGGCAGAAACTGTTGTGGTCAATGTAATTTCTCTTGTCACCTGCTTGGCTTCTGAATCACCTTGGCCTGCCCTGCTTTACACTTGAATAGTGCTGTACAGTCTACAAAGGGCTTTCATGTAAATTTAAAATTTTCTCCTCTCCATTGACCTCCCAGTTGTTTAATTCAGGGCCAGTAGCCCATATGGTGCTTTGTGCAATTTTGAAAAAGGCAGCCTGCTGGGTAAATGCAGAGGCGGCCTCTGGGGCTCAAGCTTGGCAAACAGATCACAGTTTTGTGGGCTTTACAAAAGGTATCCCCTTTTCCAAATGATGCCACTCTGCACCAGGGCCTCAGCCACTCCAGCAGGGCATGAGCTGATGTTAGCCTCACTTGTCCTCTTGACCAAGAGCCCTGGTGCAGAGCACAACCTGGGCAACCAGAAGCAATGACTCTGGCCAAATCCATCTGGCATTTTTTTAGTGAAATTCTTGTTCAATTTCTAAATTTTGGCCCAGTCATTCCCATCTTGAAAAATTTCCTTGAAGCTCTCAAAACACTATCCTGTTTGCTTTTGATCTCTGTGACTATCACTGTGAAAACAAAGCAGCTCGACAGGTTCACTGAAAGTGACCTTAAAGGAGAGAATGGGTTTTATTGTTGTTATTTATCAAAAGGGAGCAGGATTAAAAAAAAGAGATTGATATTCACACTTTACTTGGAGGTCAGCCAAATCCATGGCTTACTTTAGGTATCACTATTTAACTTACAATTTTCTTGATGACTCCTACCACCCTACATGCTACTGCATGCCCGCCCTACAAGTGACTTCATCTCTATGTACAAAGTCTAACATTCTTTTGCTGATTAAAAAAATAGAAAAGAGGAAAAGAAGAAATGTTGGTTCACTAACAATGTATCAGGGGTGGCTTAGGGCAGGAAGCAGGGAAGTGTCTGTTTCATGGGGAGGGCCAGATGAGAACAAAGGGTGGAAACTTAGACTCTGGAGTACAGCTAGTGTTAGGTGCCTGTCTTTGAAATGCCAAGAGGTGGTAGTTACTGTGTTGAACAACAAACTAAGCTTCTGATTAACTAAGAGACTCATTGGTTTCCTCCGAGTGTTGGTACAGAGACTTTCGCAGCAGCCATAAGAAAGTATTTGAGTGAAACAAGTCATAAGAAATGAAAAGTTGGGAACCCTGAGGAGAATGCAGCTGTGTGGGTCCCAAGTCTTCACCCCCTCCCCACACATAAGCATATCCAGTTTCTTTGCCATGCAACTTGGCAGAGCTTTCTACCACAGGAGAAGTATACATTCCAGTTTATCCACATGGGGGCTTTGCCATGCTTTGATCTGCAGACTCTGGATACAAAGGACAGTGTTGCAGATCCAAGCAGGGGTTCCAGGATGGATCTCAACCACAGTTGTGAACCTCCACCCTCTGAGATGAGGAGCATGCTTCAAGGAGTCATCGATGCTTCAGTTTGGGCACTAGAATGAAGACACAGAGCAGAAGGGAACCCAGCCCACATCTTGAAGCCAAGTGCAGCTGGCCTATGGACCAGTGAGCAAAAGTGACATATTAAGCAGCTAAAATGATGGGGTTGTTTGCTATAGGTCCTAATCATAACAGAAATAGCTGATTATTACAGATGGTGAATCTTGGGAGAAGCCCAATCTGCATATACTTTTAACTCTGTATTATCTCCAGCAATTATGAAACAGCATGCCTACAATTTTTGTGCTTTCTCATTATCTTCATGATAAAACAATATGAAATACCAGGCCTCTGTTTACCAGCTCCCTTAAAGTCAGCAGCACTGAACTTCCTGCTTCTGGAATGTTCCATGTTCTTCCATAAATCATTGTCTTTGCTGTGTGATTCCTTTTGCCTAAAATGCCCATATCTTTTTCTATCTCCCAATTGGTTCCTAACCCACCTCATTTAGTCCTTTCATTTTCTGAGTCTTGGCTTAGCTGTGGATGTCCCTGGGAAGCCCTAGAAGATTACCCAAGATTGGGCTGGGTTAGGTGCCTTCCCTTGCCTGGGTTTTCATGGCATTCAATGCTTATCTCTATCATTGCACTCAAAACCCTTTTTCTCTTTCATTAGGTGGAGACCCTTGAAAGAAAGGTTTTGTCTTATTTGTTTCTGTGTACTCTGTGCCAGCATAAAGTCTGACTCATCGAGTGCTTGGAAAGTATCTTTAAATCCATTTTAAGGATGAGGTATTTCAGGTGCAGAGTGGATAAGCTAGGAAGTGACAGAGCTACAGCCAGATTTTCCCACATCTTCCCCACCTGGCCCCAGGCTGTGTTGTGGAATATTACCTTACATTGTTTAGCAGTGCACAGCACCATTAGTCGTAAACACATTGATTTTTAACATTAGCCTGGGTTAAGCTTCATTGGGAAGATTAATTTGTTGTGATTTGCTCCACACCATGTAATACATTCTAAAACCAAATAGAAGTGACTTTCCTGTTATCTACATATTTGCAGTATTCAAATAACATTCTCTTCCACTAACACGGGTAATCAAAGATCAATTGCACCTCTGGAGGGGAATCCAAGAATATCACAGCTGGGAGACACTTTAAGGCTTCTAGATGAGAGAGTCTAGAAATATCCTGAGAGGTTATACAACCTAGCCAAGGCATCCCAGTTTTTAAAAAAGTACAGGAAATCAAATACCCATATCCCAGTACAATGATCTTGTTGACTCAAGAGGCAAATATGCGGGCATCATAAATGCCTGGATGAAAGTCATCTTTAGTCTTTCATCCAGGTGTTTATGATGTGAAATGTTTCAGTCTCCCTTGCTGATCTCTTTCTCTGGAGAGGTCATAAGATGGTTTGGGCAACCTGGTCTTTGCTTTCTCTGTGTGACTTTTCATTGTTAAATGAGATACTCTCTGTGGGAGGGGAGGATTAGGCACAGTGCATCCCCAAATCCCTTATATCCTGGAAGAAGTCTGGTCATTCTCAGTGCCAGGAGTGTTCATTTTCAGAAGAAAGAGAGATTTGTGGGGATTGTTTACAATGGTACTGTCCAGTCCTGACTGGGACGAGAACTCATACTTGGAGACTCAGAGCACCTGAAGAAAACTTACAGAATACCAAGCTAAAAATAGAAAGGAATTAGATAGTCCTCTAGTCTTGAGATTTTAGACTTTGAACTAGAGTTATTTATCTTTATCCCTTGCTCCTGGCATTAACACATATAGTTTGAGGGTTATAGACAAACTACAGTGTATTCAAAGAGGATCAGGCTATTTAAGAGACTTCAAACCCCATCCAGGGAGGAAACAGCTAAAAACAATGGGTGGAGGGAATATAGATCAAAAGAAGGAAGATACTGGGGAATTTGATCATAGTCTTCAGATATCTGTCAGGGAAGAGCTGGTTTATCACAGCTGGAGCTTCGTGTCTGTTTATGTACTCTATCTGCTGCAATATGTTGGTTTGGTCAGAACATATGGGGAAAATCTGGCCTTTCACAGATATGTAGTTCAAAAAGAAAGGGGTGTGTTAATAGCCTTTCCAAAACCTTGGGAATACAGTATTCTTGACACTACACAAAAGTTTGACAAGAGATAGTTTTTTAAAGGTTAGTTGCAATGTGGAATCTGAAACCTTGCAGATAAATTTATTACATTCTGTTACATTAAAACACTGGCCTAACTCACAGTTTATATGGAACTTTCACTCATGCATAATTTTTTAAACATTTTTTTTGTCATTTGGGAAATAATTTGTTCACTGCATTAAGCAGCTTCCACAGGTTGACACATTTTATTATATAATATCAAAATATCACAGTATAATGTCACCTCTGGAGTCTTTAAATCAGAAAAGTGTTCAAATATTGGGAAGCCACCTAGCTCACAGTGGCAGATGTAAGTTTTATGAACCTCCAAGTTTTGCCCAAAAGCTTAGACTTTATTACCAGGAAGACTGTCTGTTATTTTTCTTGATGTGATGGGCTCAGTTTATTCATTTTCAACAAAATGCCTGCCAAATGTCCAAGCTGAATAGTTGTGGTGTTCTGTCATCATTCTTTCAATTAAAGATGGCATTTAATGATAAGTGTGGCTAATTCAGCTGGCAACTCAAATAATTGCACAATATTTCCCCATGACATGGAGATCATAATTTGGGATATAGCAGAAGTATTTTGTGTGTACTTCCAATTTTGTCACACAGAATACTAAAAATATATATTCAGGGGCTGAGATTTTAAAAAATGAATGGTTGGAAAGCAGTATGAAGATTCCTTAGAAAATGTGGAATGGAACTACCGATTGACCCAGTTTTCTCATTCCTCAGTATATACCCAAAGGATTTAAAATCAGCATATTACAGTGATGTAGCTATGTCAATGTTTATAGCAGATCAACTCATAATAGCTAAACAATGGAACCAATCTAGGTTCCCTTTGACAGATGAATGGATAAAGAAAATGCGGTACATATACACAATGGAATATTAATATTGTTTAGCCACAAAGAAGAATAAAATCGTGACATTTGCCAGTAAATGGATGGAGCTGGAGAATATCATGCTAAGTGAAATAAGCCAATCCCAGAAAACCAAAGGCCAAGTGTTTTCTCTGATACATGGATGGTAATTCACAATAAGGGTGGCGGGCAGCTAGGGAAGAATAGTGTTACTTTAGATTAGGTAGAGGGGAGTGAAGGAAGGGGAGAGGTACTGGGGTAGGAAGGATAGTAGAATGAATCAGACATTATTACCCTATGTATATATATAACTATATGACTGGTGGGATTCTACATCATGTACAACAGAAGAATGAGAAATTATACTCCATGCATATATGCATATATGGTGTATTAGAGTGTATTCTATTGTCATGTATAACTAATTAGAACAAATATAAAAATAAATAAGTGAATAGTTTTCACTGCTTTGTCAGTACTAGGGCTGAACTGTGATTTCCCTTTATTCATATGTAGCAACTCTAAGCCCCATAATTTCAGAATGTGAATATATTTGGAGCCAGAATCTTTAAAGAAGTTGAGTTAACATTAGGACATCAGGGTGAGCCCTAATACAATGACTGGGGTTTTTATAAAATAGAAAATTTGAACATATAAAGAGCCACTGGGAAAAACCTTATGAAGATACAAGAAGTTGTCCATCTGCAAACCATAGTCAGAGGCTTCAGAATAAATTCAACTCTCCTAGCACCTTGATCTTGGATTTCTAACCTCTAGTACTATGAGAAAATAAATTTGAGGTTTTCTCTTTCTTTCTCTTTTTGAGATGGGGTCTGCTGCCCAGACTGGTATCAAAATTCTGGGCTCAAGCCGTCTTCCCACCTGAGCCTCCCAAGTAGCTAAGACTATAAATAGCCCTGCATCACCATACTTATCTCAATTTGTGGTGGTTAATCTGTGTAGAAGAGACCAGAGAGGGGCCAGGCTTTTTTTTTTTTTTCATAACAACCTTCTTGTAAGAATTTGCCAGGGTCCCATGAGAAATATATCCATTCCTTCCAAAGGCAATACCTTCAGTGACCTAATTACCTCCCACTAGGTTTCACCTCTTAGAGGTTTCACACCATTTCCCAACACACCACCCTGAGGACCGAGCTCCCAATGCATGAATCCTTGGGGGACACTCTCAAACCATATTCAAACCACAGAGCTCACTTTCTGTTTAGTAGTTTCATTGTCGAATCCTTTAACTTGTTCTTCTAGTTCCCTTATCTACTCTTAGAATTGAAGGTTTGCTTAATTTTAGTTTATTTATTTATTTTCATCAAGAATACTGTGAAGGTGATGGATGTGCTTTGTGTACAGATCATGTCAAGATGGACACCGTGACTTGATGAGAACAACACCGGTCACATGGACAAGATGGTGACAGAAAAAATTTATTTATTTATTTATTTTGGTAGAGTTACACCTGCAACTGGCAAGTATTCTAAGACTTTAAAACTTTTTTTATTCTTGACTTGGAATATTTTTTTCTGCATGGTTTCTTTGGATAAAGCAGGAAGCCAGTCATATTTCTCTATAACTGTGAATGCCTACAGTCTGCTCTATAGAAATATTGAAAACTCATCATGTTCTGTTGAAAAATTATTATCTTAGAGTCTGCACTTTTATCAAATGAGTAATCTAAGGATGTTATGTTCCATTTCCGTACTAAAAATGAGAATTTCATTAGAAGCACCGTGTCTGTGAATTGTTCTTATTTCCCGAAAATGGCTCCTTTGATTTTATTTTGATTGAGGTGATATATTCTCTCCTATAAGCCATAGACCCACTTACTTTGGACAACTTAGAAAGGAGGCATAGTCATAGTTTTCTTCCCCTGTGTATGGATTTTTCCCTTCTAGCCTGAAAAAAAGCAGGTGGGTTTGGTGTGCTATCTGGCGATTGTAATCCCAGATAAAGAGATGTGCTCTTGGATCAAACCCACACAGGTCAAGAGAAGAGTGAAGGAGAGCCCAGGCCTCTGATCTATGGTATTAGCCTTGATTGACCCTTTAAAGTTAACAAAAATATTGCTTAGTTTCCAGGAAATACTTTTCAAAATGCAAATTTAAGTGGTGGAGGTAAATTTGGTCTTTACTCTGGGAGGATGGAATTGCTTGGTGGTATTAGAGAGGGAGATTCCTTGATTCTGAAATAATATTCCCACTTGTGCCAGGTTTCTCACCATCTGCAAGGACCAGCTCAGGATTCCTCTCCTCTAAGAGCTCTTCTGGCTAACTCTACCCCACAAAAATTTTCCTTCCACCACCGTTGACTCATTTGTGACTTTCTAATAACCTAGGTTTTACTTATGAAGAGTCTGTATTTTTCATCCCATCCCAAGGCCATGTGTCCTACGCCATCTACTAGCAACTGTCTTGCCACAACTACTTCCTCATTGGCAGTTTTTCTCATCAAAACAAGATACATAAACTGTTAGGGTCTAGGAAATCGATATCAGAATTTTACCTTGTGGGTTTGCCTCCAGTGATGGCCTTTAGAAATGCATTATTTCGAAAAGCGAGGACTCTGTAATCCTGTCACACTCCTGTAAGATGGAATCAGTCTCACAACAATGGCTTTTTTTTGAGCCCTTGCTTTGTTTTGGACTAGCTATTAAGCTCTTTGAAAAAAGAAATTACGAATCCGAGTTCAACTCCTTGGTTCACCATATCCTAGTGTGTGACCTAGCATATACTCAGTCACTGTTAGTTCCATTCTCTTTATTTTCCTCTGATATTCTGTTATACAGTGCTGGAGGTATGTATTTAATAGTGTTGAAGCTTGGGGTTGGGATTATTTTTCACTGATGAAATGGATCATTTGTATTACTTTAGGTGATACTAGTTCATATTCTGAAACTATTGCAGTAGATAAATAATACCAAAGGAAGAAGCTGGGGCAAGAGGACCATAAAGCTCCTGTATTATTTCCCCATGGTGCCCAGTGGAGCCTTCCTAGTGCTGAGATGTACACCAGCGATCACAGCTGGGTGTTTTTGAACAAAGGCTTAATATGCTTCCACTTCTGTGGTACGTTGACACAGTGAAATATGTCAGCACAAAAACTCTTCTTCCTTTCTCCCACTGTCCTTGGCATTTTGCCATCATCACCCTCTACCACCCGCAATACCTCAGAAATCTCCTGTTATTGTGGTTCAGTGCTATGAAATCCAGATGCACACAATTATTACAAGCACACAAATCAATAAGTAAAACATTAAGAACCTAAAAAAATAATTGGGCAATGGACAGATGAAGAAAGTTAATTATTGGTTAGCCAACTTGAAACACTATTTTAACCCTATGGTAATAAAACTGTAAATCAAACACTAACAAACCACTTCTTTGGGATGGATAATTTTCTAGAAAAATATCCTAGATTTTCCTAGAAAAGGTGATACATTTAGTGCTGGAAAGATATCGGTAGCAATATAAAGTGTCATATTTTTATTGAAACATGTTTGCTGTGGGGGATTTACTGTGAGAAATATATGTATTTAAATATAAAGTGAAGTTTATTATTTTAAAGAAGAGTGAGGCCCTTATATTTGGTTCCTTACTAAAATTACAAAAAGCAATATTGCACAATATTGCAATGCTTGTGCTCAATAATTTGATTTTGAACAATTCAGTGCATTTGAGTGAGGGCACAATAAGTTGGAATGATCTCAATGAACAGTTACTTATGGATGCTTATGGAAGCCAGCTGGACTAAGTAGTTTAACAAAAAGCAAACTGTTCTTGGGTCTCCCAATGCCTTGAAAATTGCTAGAATTTGATATTGTTTAAACTAAAATTTCCTACTGTGGAGATTAGGAATACTCACAGGATAAGTATTAAAACAATGGTTCTAATATTATGTAAATAGATGTTGTGACTCAAGAATGGATACTTGAAAACTTTACATATGGGGTGATGATGTGCCATACTTTAAAGAACTTAGACAAAAGTGGGTTTGATATACGCTGAAAAAAAGTTTGAGGATCATGAAATGGCTTTGATGGTGATGAATACACTGGTTTGAGATACTTGTGAAGAATTTGAATAAAGTTATTTTATGAATTATGAGAATAGAAAAAAAACAGCAATTAAAATCCGTAAATTTTATAAATGTGAAATTAATTAAATTAATGAATTCAAAATTCTAAGCAGAATTTGACAATTTAATATATGATCCTAAGGGTTTATATATTCAAGTTGGCTCAAATACTAAACTTTGAATCTTCTAATTGAGGAAATGGAGGCTTTATTACTTTATTTTATATCATTGTATGTGTGTGTACATACATAAATATGTATCGTATTAATTATGTATATAAATTATATATATAATTTATTTGTGTACATATGTGATAATCTTAAATAATGAAAAAATTACAAGTTTAGATATGTTCATCACAGCAAATTTTGTAATGAGAAAAATGTAAATGCTACCTAAATGCTCAACCATAAGAAAATTGATTGAGAAAACAACAGTATGTCCCTAGATACAGCATTAATGTAGCTTATTAGGCATACTAAGTAGGAAAGTACCCCAAACATAGAAAATTGAATATATAATGTTAGAAATGATAAAAATGTGCCTGTAAAGTATGATCACATTTATAGACTATGAATTAATATGTACATTAAAAATGAAAACTGGGAAGAAATATACCAAAATAGTAAATGTACTTAATTTTTGGTGGCAGTCCTAATTTTCTTTCAACATAGAATTGAATAATGAGTTCTAGGGAGGAAGGAGCCTAGGGCCATGAGTTTAGATCCTAGCCAGTGTAGACGGGTTTCCTAGTGCAGGTATCCACTGAACTCACTTGCTGACAAGGATGCTTGATTCATTGCTGAACTATTACAAAGCTGTTCCTGCTATTGAAATGAAATGTGTTCCCAGGTGTCTCCCTGACCCTCTGGCCCTCGTCTTTCCTGTGCTGCAACGCCTTTCTCCATGATCAATTCTGTATTCTGGATGCCCAGCCAGATCTCTTCCTGGTTGTGGGAGGAGAAGCGCCCATTGTGGGAGGCTCAGACTCTCCAGGTCTGACCCATGTAGAGTCTCCAAAGAGAGGGCAGCCTTCCATCTTTCATTTCGGGTGGTGTTACTCACAGTTTGAAAATTCTTCCATGGTTCTTTCAGTCTTTAGCTTATGGCTGTTGTCTCTTTTAAAACCCAAGGCTCCCTTTTGAAAAAATTCGAGTCTCCCTTATTTTCATCACTCCAATATTTCAAGTCATTTGAAATACTGCTTCAAGTCATTTTTTTGAGGCTGGGTTTTGAAGAGAATAAAAGTGTATGAAGGATGTGATGAAGAGGAGGGCCCAAGAAAAAGGCCTAGGGAGGAAAATGGGGCACAGGAGGACCTACTTCACAGTTCACAGGGGCTGGCGGCCGGCAGCCTCCCTTTGCCACTGCCAAGCAGCCACAGATAATAAACACACTTTTTTTCTTTTTTCTTTTGGCAATAGCACACCTCAGGTTTTCATATTTTCTTTCAGAGTCCCCTAGAAAACACACATCCTCATACCGATCTTGACATTTTCTGGGGCAGTCAGGTTAATATTAATTAAAGTGATAAACATCCTGAGTCCACAACAATATTCTGCCCAGCTCTAATGTCTTTGTGTTTCTTTCCATGCACATTGTCCCTCTCCTTCTTACCTTTCTTAGCTTTACCAAGTAGGCCCAGCAATGACTATTTTCTTGGGGAAAAGGTTTTAAAAAACCTTACAGACTTAGGGATAGCCAGGGTACAATCTTTTACGCACCATTGCAATACAAGGACATCCTTGTGAAGCCTGGCACAATATAATATGCCTAGCAATCATATTCCAATTGTCAGACTCTCCATTGCCATTGTCTTATAGAGAGAGGCCAGGTCCTGATGCTCATGACTTTGAGTGTCTATCCAGCATGTGACCACTGTGTGGGATTCAGAGAGTGAGATGAGCAAGGTCAGTGACATAGGAAGGCGTTATATTAACCTTATGAAAAGATTTGCAGATTTTCTAAAGTACATGTAAAGTTGCAATACCTACTTTCTAATAATTTCCTTAACTCTGTCTCGGTCTTCTTTAATCTTAGTAGAAAACTCAGTCTTCTCAATTCCCCAAAGAGTGAATTAAATACCCAGAGATGCCCCGGAGAAAGTCTTCCAGTCTCTCTCTTTGACTGGGTGCTAAATGCTTTGATGGTATCACATGCATGGGAATTAAACAAATTTTTAACTGGTGCATTTAAATTATACATAATAGTGGGATTAATTGTGATATACTAGTACATGCACATAACATAATTTGCTCAATTTCATTCCCTAGCACCTCCCCTGCCCCTCCCCTCTTCCTTCCCCCAGTCCCTTCCTCCACTCTACTGGTCTCCTTTCTATTTTCATGAAGTATGGGAATTTCTAAGAAGCCAATTCTCATGCCCTGCTCTGGTGCATGCTTCCTGGGTAGTTAGTGGTTGCAGCCCACATCTGTTGAGAATTGGCCCAAAGCCAGAAACCTTTGTTCTCTGAATTGGAAAGGAACTCAAATGTGGGGTGTTAGGGGTACAGGGAACCACAGCAAGTGCACATTATGGGGGCTCTGTTGCCTCATAAAGAAGCTGCATCTGTTGGATGAGGCAGCTGGTGAGAAGGCCAAGTCAGCAGTGGATGTGAACAGTTTCCCAGCCCTGGGGCCTACTTGTCCCACCACTTCCCACATTTCCTCTTAGAAAATGGGCTCTTCCAGGTTTATTAGCCAAGCCAGATCTGACTATTGGCATCAGTGTGGTGGCATACACACCACTGAACAAAGAGATCCTTCCAGATGTGATGATGGAGACAAGATAGCTTGGGGTGTGGAAGCCAAAGAGCCATGGCAAAACCACCATGGTCAGCCATCCCGACCCTTACTGGAGAGATCTATACAGAGAGAAAGGTATAGTAGAAAAAAAGTTTCTCTTTCATTTTTCTCATTAAGATAAAGTTTAGTAAATGCTGGTGCAAAATTGTCTCCCCTCCACATAACTGATCTGTACTGATTAACTGGAGTTAATCAGAATATGTAGGATAGAGTCTCAATTTTCATTCTAAATTCTGTATGTGCAATGTACAGGAACTGTGAGAGTTATATTCCAATGGAAATAGAGTAATTAGAGACCTGTTTTACACAGAGACTTGGAGTATTTACATTGGAGAGAGGGGACATTTTTTCTCTGGAGTCAGATTCACTTACCTTGAGCCTCTAGACTAACAAGCCTGTGTTGACTTGTTCTGGGTTTTTTTGCGAGTAAACCAGGCCTGCCTTAAGCACACTGTAGAATGAGGTGTGGAAGAGGAAAATCAACATAGGCCCAGAGAGATGGAGTTGTCTGAGGTGATAGTGCTTTTTCCTTCCATCCAAGGCCTATGATCTGAGTAGCCAGTCCACAGAACTGGTACATTTGGGACTGTGCTTGGGAGCTTTATAGGATCTGTAGATTGTGTAGACTCCAAGGTTCATTTCTGAGGCTTTCCAGGAGTGATATGGCAATGGTTCAACCTTTCCTAATGACACTTGCAGTGATGGTGTTGCTGGACCTGGCTATAGGTAGAATCTCCCAAGTCATTCTGAGACAGGAACCCTCAAGGGTTGTAAGGTCAGTGGAGTTCAGGCTCAGTCTCCAAACCCTGCTCTGGGAACTTGTCTTTGAGAAAAATGCCCACACATGGCGCAAGGTGGTGCTAACTTTCAGACTTGCATGAGATGAGGTGGGGCCGAGAAGCAAAAAGCAGGAATAGGAAGGGACCTGGTTTAGGTCACTTCCCTGTTGAGATAAAAACAGTCTGGGCATAATCATCATTGGAAGATGTGAACTCAAAGTGAGGGGCTGGGAAAGAGAACTGAGAGGTGGAAAGTTTATAGAGATCAACACTCTGTGTGGGTAGATTTCAAAAAAGGTATGATTTAAAAAAGTGGAGGCCCAAGGATCAAGAATAGAGATTTAGGAATAAATGCTGCAGAAGATACCAATTGAATGACCAGGTTTGAAATAATAATAGCATTTTACAAAAACTAATGTTATACTGTCACAAGATAGTTCAGGTTGCCTGAGATAACAGAGAAATGAAAGAGGAAATCTCTCCACAGAGGTTTCTGAAGAAATTCAAAAATTTAACTTGTACATTAACCTTGTAATGGAAATGAGAATGTACAGACAAGCCCTGGTGGGAGTTAGCTTTAGAAGGGAAATACTGAGAAATACAAATAGGTCATGACACTTGCAGAAAAAGTGAAAATTCCATGCTTAATAAGTGGTCAGACTTAACATAGGTTAAAAAAATATGATTTTCCATCAGAATATTAGTAGCAACATTTCAGTATACTTGGGTCTGGATGCTTCTTATCAAGTAAAAGGGCAGATGCTATTCTGTGAGTTCAATAATGGACACACAGGGGACAATTCTGTGGTTTAGCAGGTCCTCTGGTTCAGAAACACCCTGAAATGGTTTGTGTTTTCAGGCCTTTTGTTTTTGAATGCTGTATGGGGCTATTACTGTACCTAAGGGCCTTGACTTTGCCTGTGTAGGTATGAAAACCCCATACTGGAAATAAAGATGACTTTTTGCAAGCCTTGCCTAAGACCTACTTAATATTAGTACCTCAAGTAGCTGGTAAGTTTGGATTCTCAGTCTATAGCATAGGAATGTACACTTCCCAGTCTTTTTCTTACTGCCCCTAAATATAGCCAGAGAATGTTCTGCCTGGTTGCTTGGGAGCCAGCTGTATCTTCCTTTCTTGCAGGAACATTCTAAAGGGTTCCTTTAGAAAATTTGGGAAACTGTAAGACTAAAGACAAGCCACAGCCTGAAGCCCAGGCTGCTGACTGGAGCACAGATGGGAGAACGTTAACAGCCAAGAAATATGAGGTCTTTGGCTCCTTTCCCAGAACTGCCAGGCTAAGACCTTGGCAGAGACTCAACAGGAAACTGAACTCTATTTGCATATCCTTTTATACATGGGAGATTAAAAGCTTCAACCTTGAGTGATCACAGTTTTTGAGAATCATGAGGAGGCATTAAAGAAGAGGAGGAGTGTCCCAAGGGAGGTGAGCTGGAGGCGATGCAAGGTAGCTGTGGGGTTAGCAATGACTTTCAATCCCCTTTGATTAATCATGAGTATATTTCATTTAGTTCCTTTTTTTTAATTTTATCCTTATCAGGTCACATAAAGGCATCAGCAGGCCAGGGATCTGTGCTTCGCAAGTCTTGGGGAGTCTGTCAAATTTGATCCCCTTTGTCCCATGGCTAAATGCTCCTCTTTCTTTCTGGGCAGAGACCTGTATAGCTTCTTGGTGCTGAAGGAACCTTGGAGGTAATCTAATATAACTTTTTATTGTACAGATGAGAATCTGGGCTCAAAGAGATTAAGCAACTTGTCCAAAGTCACACAAAAAGTTAGGAGTAAATGTTCTGACTCACAGTTTTCTTTTCCAACAGGCGGCTGGCCCTGCTTAGCAGGTGGAAGTTTCCTCGGATCTCAGAGAGCTGCTTTCCAGCATGGGGTTTGGCACAGATGTGCCTCCTGATGGCTCCCATCAGAACAGGCATTTCTGGCAAGAGAGCAGCTCTGATTCCCTGGCTTTTCCTCTGGCTTCCCTGGACCAAGTCCCTATAATCCTTTAATGCAAGAAGCCAGAGGACTGGAATGAGGATATTTACCCCCCCCCCCCGGGATTCATTTAGGGGGACTTGGCTTTCTTGGCCACATAGTATAGTGAAAACTGCCCTATGCACACAGCATGGGGAACATGAGGATGGACAAGTGTCACTCTTCACAGGCTAGTAATTAATTTTATTTTTCCATTTTAAGGATGGGAAAGAGTCTTTCTACTCCTAAATTAGATATATCCCTTTATTAAATATATCCTAAAATGGAGAGATCCTTTGAGAGACCATCCTTGAAGCTGGATGAGACCAAGCTTTCTGAAAATTGAGACCCCCTTGTACAGCTCTTGTCCCACACATTTGAACCTGATCAGTTGGAAAGAAGTTTGGTATTAAAACTTCATCCTCCCTAGTACTTTTGGTGAAGTGGGGTCACCTTCATTCCAGACAGACTAAGGGCAACGAGGGCACAGTATCTTACTGAGGAGATTGACCTCACAGTGGTGGTCTTGCGTTTAGGGCTTTTACTATCATTAGTAGCACAGGAGAGAATTCAGGGAGGTTGTATGGGAAGAACACTCCTGATGAGGTTTTTTTTTTTTTTTTTTTGGTATTGGGGATGGAACTTAGGGGCATTTAACCACTGAGTCACATCCCTAGACCTTATTATATTTTATTTAGAGATGGCATCTTGGTAAGTTGCTGAGGCTGATTTTGAACTCACAATCCTCCTGCCCCAGCTTCCTAAGCTGCTGGGATTACAGGTATGTGCCATTGTGCTCAGCATAATGAGGTATTTTTATGAAAAGTATGCTGGCTGTACATGTGGATTTCTTATTTTGGAAAAATGCTAGTGGTCATTGGCATGATCCTTCTATTATGCATCTTTCAGTCTTTTCTGAGTGAAAATCAGTCCACTTCTGACCATTAATTGTTAGGAGGAATGGAGGATTAGTATTACTGACTACCTTTAATGTGCCAGTCACCCAGGTTTGACAGGTGCTCACCAGAAATTAATTAATTTAATACTTGTAATGACTCTGAAATTATTATCCCTATTTTATGGATGAGGCTTAGAGTAGAGGCTTAGAGAAGTCTTTTTTATTTTATTTTTTTTTTATTGGTTGCTCAAAACATTACAATGATCTTGAGAGAAGTCTTTTTTAAGGTCCCAGAACTACTAAGCAAGACATTGTGATTCTCATATTTTTGATTCTTCTCATTCATAAAAGAACTCTCAGATATAAACATGCATGCAATTCATAATCAAAATCTCTTAAATCATTTATGTTAAGAGAGGTGAAAGGATCTTGCCAAGTTAGGGACATTTGTAGGTTGCTTTTAAGTTCAACACACACTAATATTTTTGTGAATGATTAGGCCTATTTATTTTTATGTATGGCTTTCCTATCTTCACTCTACTGCCACTTATTTAAGAGAGGAAAACAAATTTTTTAATTGTGCTGAGACTTCGTGTTAAAGCAGTGAGTGAGAAAGTTAGTTATCATGGATTTGCAAATATGAGGGATTATAGGAGGTAGCATCTGGAACTCCAGGAAAACCCCACTCCTATCTTTTTCTCACTTTGGCATGAATCACGTTTTGACCTTTGATATCCCCCCCCCCCCCAGTCCCAAAAGTCAAGGGCTAAGAAAAGCAACCTTGTTGGGCAGCCAGCCCCACATTAAAGGCAGGTGAGGGTTAGGTTTATGCATACCCAGTAAACATCCAGAATAATCCTTCTGGCCAATAGGACTACTGAAAGGCTCTCTCAAGATTCATCCCGGTGGGCCCCCATCTGTCACTTTTCTCCTCACTCTTTGCCCCAACCAATTCTGGATTCAGTAAGTCAGAAGGGAAAAGACCAAGGCAATTCAAAGAAGTAAAATGGAAAAGTAATGTTCATACAAGGATAAGAGTGTAGTTCAGATATGATCAGGGTGGAGGTGTAGACTGGGAGGGGGAGATCCAGTTAGGGAAAGATTGTACATGCAGATTCTCCTTTTGTTCTGGCTACCAGGGAGATTCCAGTCCCTCTCAGTTTCTCTGGGTTCCCAGTGGCAAAACACAATAATATTCAGCCTAGTCCCCCTCTTTTAGTCTGTTGGCTGTAAATACAACTGATTGTCAAAATTGTTACTGATAACAAGTGATAACAAGTCTCCCTCCACGGAAGATGGATAATACTCAATATCTCTCAAAAGACTAAGTTTGGAAACACATTCACATGGCAGAAGTTTGGTGTTACCAATTCATATAGAAGAGTCTGAAGTTAAACTCCAGATTTGCAGGTAAGTATCAGGGAGTTCCAATATTTCTATTGTCCCTCCAAAGACTGACTGGATCTCTGGGCAAGAGGAGGCATTGATAAGAATCTCAAGAGACAGAATAAGATTCTCACCTCACCTCAAAATGAGAACTTCTGCTTGCCATAGAGAGACAGTGCAAGGAGGATCTGCTGAGGCATACCACCAGGTGCTGGGGTCTGAGGATGGAAGAGTGCCACAGACATATACAGAGGCTGCTGGTCTTCTCGGATGCCGAGTGCAGGGGCAGCATCATGGGGACACATGAGGAAACTGTCCTGGTCTCTATGCACACTTCCTTTGATAGAGTAGTTTATGAAAGTCAGAGAGGACTCTGGGAGGGCAATGAATTCATTCTTTGCCCGCAGACATAATTTTAATCATCATTTTTTGATATATTCCAGTAAAAGGAGACTCTCTGGTTGTGTGGCATAGTACCCTTAGAAGCAGGCTGTCTCGTGCTTATGTCTTGGCTTTGCCACTTACCAGCCATGTGACCTTGGGCAATGCCTTTACCTCCTTATGCTTTGGTTTCTTTATTTGTAAAATAGCAACGGATCCTTGTGAGGATTTAACAGATTAGAACATAACTACTTTGAGCAGTGACTTGCATATAAAAAAGTGCTCCAAGACTGTAGGACATCAATCATGATTATTACTAGTAACTTCTTGCAGTTGCTAATGATTTTTTTCAAGAAAATTTTCATTTTAAAATTCTTTTTGCAGAATATTCAGAAAGCTTTTCTTTTCCCAACTAATTGAAATGGGGATGACTTATCATAGGGTTTATGGAAGGGACCTCAGGCTGTATCTAGTCAGGCTTCTTCACCTTACAAAGGAGCCCAGGGAGGTGATGGGCTCAAATTCTTAAAGGGCAAAACTAGATTTGGAACCCAAGCTGTAGTCTTTAAGATTTCTTTTTCCATTTTGTAATAACTTCATGCATAGCAATTAAACATTGTCTAATTTCTTTGTGGCTCACTTAGGGCAACTCGGAAACGGACCAGGCCTTATCCTGTGGAAGAGGCTCATCAGTGGTGATTATAATAAAACTGTCATAATCATGGCACCTCATCGGCTTTATTTTTCTTTACAGCATTATCCTATTGTAGACTTTCCCTTATGTTGAAAAAGAAAGGAGGGGTGCTATTGTCTCTGAATGGAAGGAGGGAAAAACTGCAAGGTGGGCTGTGGCTATTGATCCATCCATTCCTCAGCAGAGCAGGCTGGAGGCCCTGCTGTGAGGAGCAGGATCCCTAATGAGCAGGGTTGTACAGGTTGAGATGAGAGAGAAGGAGACCAGCCTTTCTTCTTTCACCCAGCAACATGTACTGCGCACCTGCTATGTGCTCAGTATGATGCTAGGTATCTATAGGAATGCAAAAAATCCAGGGCAGTGTTTGAGACTTCAAGGAATTTCTTTAGAAAGAGACAGAGATCACAGACTGAACTGTAGGCAAGCTCTGGAGTTCTTCAAGGGCCTTGTACTCCCACAACAGAGAGAAAACTTCTTGTTCTCTAAGCCTTGAAGGTGCTAGTTGGGAACTCAGCTTGGCTGGAAAGAGAAAGATTTTCCAGGTGACCGGAGGAGAGAGTCACAGGGATGTGGACCAGAAGTGCATGGGTAATAGAGCACTTTCCTGGGGCAACCAGGTGTCAGGGTATGGAGGAAAGAATTCTGGATCATTTTCCTAAGTGAAACAGCAATTCCTAACCCCCTACCACCTGAGACATCACATAAACTGGGTATTCTTCAAGAATACAGAATCCACTGGGGTGTGTTTATTTATTTGCCACTAACTGGTTGTGTGATACTGGGGAATTCACTTCATTTCTCCATTCTTCATGTTCTACTTCTTCTCCTGAAAAGGTTGAAATCAGGCAGAGGTTAAAGTTTCTCACTGTTCTACCACTCTGTGCATGTAGGAGTGGATATCCTCATATGCAAAGAGAAATGGGCTTTGATGCTGAGAAACGGGCTAGGTGTGAACTCAAAGACTTTGAGCTGATTCTTTCTATTGAAGAGGGTCATTGACGCTGAGCCACCTCTCTGATTTCCACTGATAGTGCCAGTGACCCTGGCCCCTTTGTGGTTCTTTGATCCTTATTTATGAACTTGGTTCATGAAACTCTTCCTCACTGCTTTAGAAGACCAGGGCAGTTAATCTCCTGCCATTCACTCATGATTATAGCACAGGAGCAAAGCAAACATGGCTGAGGTCTCAATGTAGGAAGAGCCTCCCACATGATAGCTAAGACAGCACACATGAGGCTGCAGTTCCTTGGCATTGTCCCTGTGGAGGCTGGCTTCCCTTTTGAATGCCTCTGAATAATACTTTGTCAGTTGGCAAGTGAAGTTGGAACTTAGCCCAGGCTTGTGACTCCAGCATACCTGGGAGCCCTGGAGGCTGAACCCCTAAAGTGTGGTGTGGGCTTGCACACAATCACCCTACTCCTCAGATTTCTCTGGAATGACTTCATGGAGAGGAGGAAAACTCAAGAACCTCACTTGGGTGGCATGTGTTTTATTTTAGCTTCATAATTTATTGGGACATTGATCTGCAAGTGTAGCTGAGGCTGCAGCTTGTGTCCTAGAATGGAGGCAGCTTGGGACCAGCAAAAGAGATGCATCTTCCACTTTGTACATCTTCCTTTTCTGGAGAATCAGTCCATAGATATGGTCACACAAGTGGGGAGAGAGTCAAGGCAAAGGGATTAACATGACATCTCATTTTCCACTTGTCAATAATTTAATTCTGCCTTCATCCTTTTCATGTTGTAAGTTTTGATCTTTTCTGGTTTGCTTCCCTACTCCAATCTATCCCCCAGCACATATTTTGTGCTAATTAGTGGACTTCCATCACCTGGGCTTGAAAAATGAAAGTTTGAGCTACTCAAACTTTCAGCAAGATAAGTAGGAAAAGCAGTTTCCTTTCCCCAACTCACAGAAAAGCTATTGTTATTATGTGTCTTAAAAGTGTACATTAAAATGTTATTTCTAACAGAGGACTTAGAAAACACCTAAATTCCAAATACTGGGTGCCCTGTCCATATCCCAGCCTTTGCTGAAATATCACCTTCTCATTATAGCCTTCCTTGACATCCTGATGGAAAATTGTAATCTCTCTAGCCCCTTGGCAACACCTTCTCTGATATTCTCTCTCTGTTTTACTTATCTAACATATTTACTTATTTAATTTTGTATTTATTTCCTTCAAAATATGAGCTTTATGAACTTCCCAGAGCCATATCCCTAGTGTTTCTAAAAATGTACCTGGCACACAGTAGGTACTTAATAAATTGTTATTGAATGAATAAATGAATGTTGTTACATTCTATGAAAGCAACTTTAATCTCTAAAATCTATACTTGGGATTGATTTTCCTTCTTAATAATTTGTTGCCCTAGTAGTATATTTATACTGACATTTCTTTTCCTGAAAGCTATAAATACTCATGAGGTTTCGTCCTTAAGCCAGAAAAGGATAATTTAAACTTCCTTAGTCTACTCTCTGCATCCAGGTAAAAAGAAAACTTATGACGGTTAGATTTCTTATTTAAATACAGAGTTTGGGAGTCTGATCTTATTTAAATTAATACAAGCAATTGCATTTGGCTTGACTTCCTGTGTCCCATCACCAGGTCTTTTTCCTATTGAGTGTGGCATGCTGGCTGACTGCAACCTCGCGAGCCCTTGAGCATATCTCCAGATAATGCCTTCAGCATTTGATGCACACTACTGTGTGCTGCTAAATCCATAAATGTATGCATTTGTGATGTGTAAATAGCTTAAATAAATAAATAAACACACCCCAGTGGATTCTGTATTCTGGAAGAATACCCAGGTTATGTGATGTCTGAGGTGGTAGGGGGTTAGGAATTGCTGTTTCACTTAGGAAAATGTGTTATTCTGTTTTTTTGGTTATGAAAATAGTAGGCTCTTGCGGGTTTCTTTAGTGAGAAAGTCTGAAAAATTCCTTTGTGAAATCAAGTCAACTGTCAACCCAAGACTTAAGGTCTTGGTCCTTGGGTCTCAAAGGTGAGGAAAGTAGAGAAAAGAGAAAAAAGTTCCCATCCTTCCTGTTTTACCAGTGCCACAGCAGGATATCCAAGGAACTTAGGGGCATTAACATCTGCTCACCACCAGGAAGTTGTTTGGGGCCCTAGAGTGCTTTATTATCAACCTGAGAGAAAATTCCATTGCAGTCAATAGAATTGAGGGAGGGGACAGAAGAGATTGAGAGAAGCATCCCTGTGGGCAGAGTCAGCAGCAATCCTGTGCACCATCCTGTCCCCTGCATCCAGCCTGGCCTTCACTCATTAAATCTTTCATGTACTCGTTTGCTTAATATATATTTATTGAGTGCTTAATATGTGCCAGACTTGTTCTTACTGCTGGGGTTAAAGCAATGAATAAAACAGACAAAATCTCTGCTATCAGGGATCTTGTATTCCAGTGGAGAAGTGGACGAAAAATAAACAAGTAAAATACACAGCATGTCAAAGGGTGATAAACGCTACGGAGCATCATGAAGCAGATAGGAGAGACGGTGTTTGCTCGAAGAACAAATGAAGTGCCCTGACAAAAAAATTAAAGCTGTCCAATCCTATCATTTCAATTAATATTGGGGGAAATGTGTTCAGTTGAAGAGTAGGAAAGGAGCCTTGACTCTGAGTTTGTTCACCTTGTCAGCCTGGAGAATTTATGAGGCAGCACGTACTGTCTGAGACACTGCAGTGTGCTAAGACCCTGCCTAAAGCAGGGAAGGCTATTTAGAAATTAATTTCTATTCTTTGCACAGTGGCTCCTGTACCTTAATCCACCACAGAGTTTTTTTGGGGATTTTTTTTTTTTTTGCTCATTTTTGAATGCAGGGAACTATGGGTATCAGATCTTGAGCTGGTTTGTTGCCTCTGTATAAGCGATAAGTGGGTGACAATGGAAGAGACACACTCAGACATTTTGCCTCACAGTGCGAATGTAGGAGGGTGCTAAAGTTAGCAATTCTACAGACTTGACAGAATTTCTCCAGTCTTCACTACACCAGCCCTAGACCCCTGTAGTTGCCATTCCAGGCAGGCTTCTAAGAAGGAGAGAAAAAGGCAGTGAATCCTGAGAACTGCCAGAGACACCAGGGGAGTCCTGTAAGACACCTCCTTTGATAAGCATCAGGAAGAAGGGACATGTGGGCTCCTTATCCATGTGTGGCCTGGGAGGAAAGTAGAGACACCAACACAGTGTCTGTTATGACTCTTGAGAGAAGGCACAGAGAGAGGCTCAGTGGGGGCTGGGGGCTGAAATCAGGGACAGTGTTGGTGAGGGTCATGTCCTGCTGAGCCTTGCTTTGTTGAGGCCCTACGTCCTGCCTTACCTGCCTAGGAGAGGGCGAGATAGATGAGGAAGCAGATCCTCTGCATGGCTTCACACAGGGACCCCTCTGCCTTCCAGCTGCCCCCAGCTGCTTCCTTCTCTCAGTTAATACCTTCTGTATGATGCACTTGTGTTAGCTCCTGTCCCCAGCCATCCCATTCCCCTGAGGAGTCTTGCCAACCACAGAAGGCTCACAGTACCTGCTTCCTGTTGATGGGATGACAGTGCTTCTTTGAGATGAATGATGTAGTCCCATAAGTAAAGCCAGCTGAGGGGAGCTTGTTTGATTGATAGCCAGGTTTCTGTTTCCTGCCCTAGAAGTTAAATTCGATATCATTGCTCCATTTCCAAATTAGATATACATGGTGTATACTCTGTGGTGATGTTAACAGTTAATATCAAGAAGAAGAATTATTGACATTTACAGCTGTAATCAAAAGAACCATCAAAGGAGGAGATCGATACTACTGCACAAAGACTCTGAGGATGTTGTAATGATCGTTGTGTTCCTTGCAAACTCCCTCTAGGCAAAGTTGGATAAGGGTGATTCACCCATGTGTAAAAGAGCAATTCAATGAAACACTGTCTCCAAGTTTGAATCAGTTTCCTGATCTTTATTGAGCTCATCTATCTTTTTTTTTTTTTTCCTGAAGGGTACCTATACTGAATTCCACAAAGCAAAATATTGTAAAAAAAAAAAACAAAACAAAACATAGAAATCACCACTACATTCTGGTTTATGACAGCCTCAATTTATATGAACTTCAAAAGAAGGAAGTGTTTGAATTCTTTGGACCTACACTTTGAAATTAAAAACCAATAATTTTTTAAATTTCAAAATTGAACAGGTAAACTAATAATGGGAATTAGGAAGTACAGCTAAAACATGGAAGAGGGTCACTTGGTAAGCAAAAAATCAAGGGCAAAGGTGTCTTGCAGTGTCTAGGGATGGGCCCAGGACCTCGGTTCCTATGCTAATGGAGGAAAGATGTGTTTAAACTTTCTTGACTTCACCATTGTGACTGGGAAAGACTGTGAGGGAATTTAGGTAAGTATGGTTCAAGTTCACCTACGCCCTGGTCTTTGCTCTTCCCACACACTTCTGTTGCATTTTATCTAAGTAACTACCCTGCCCACTATTTCTGCAGGACTATAGCTAAGTACTCAAGGAGACCACATTACTTGGTATTAATGTTGTGTCATCATTACCCACCTGAACCACATCGAGGTGCTCACTCTCTATAATTCTTTGAAAGTTACCAAGGTCTACCTCTCAGGACTTAAACTTTGAAAGTTCCCAAGGTCGACCTCTCAGTGTCAGTTATGACTCTTTTATATCAAGTCATCTAGCTCTGGGATCAGCCTATAAATCTAGGCCTTCTTACCTTATCACTCTGCATCAGACCCTGGAGATTTACAAGTGAATGACAAACATGCTCTTGTCTCTCACAGGGCTTATGTTGGAGCATAAGAACCAATCACCACTTAAATATTTGCATAATCAATTTTTCTGTTGCAGCTCTCTGTGATAAGTATTCTACAGAAGCGGGAGGATCATGATAGCATATTAGAGAATCCAGGTTCCAGTCAGGAGGGCAGGGAAGTGACTTTTCGATTGAGACTGAGTCTATTATACTTCCAGATCCACTCTGCTTCCTGCTACTCCAGGAGGCTGACCTTAATGGACTGTATCTACTTGGTTCCCTCACTCCCTGGTATCCCATTTGGTCTAGCCAATGGGAGGCACCAGCAGGAGTCTAAAAGGAAGGAGGAGAGCGAGGTGGGTGTTCTTACCCTAAGTTCTTCCTGCCAGGTGCGGGTTGGCAGAGGCTGCCTTCCTCTGCTGGAGACTACAGCTCCTCTCTTGCAGCTGCACATTTCAGTAAAGGCTGTTCCCCACCATGCTTCAGGCCTAGGAGGGTAGGTAGGAGCTCTTGCCAGCCCCTGGGAGTTTCACCTTCTTTTATTGTTTTCCCATAATCCTGTGTATTAGTTTGTTTCCCACAGCTGCCTTAAAGTACCACAAACTGGGTGATTTGAAGCAATATAAATTTTTGTCTCACAGTTCTGGAAGCTCAAAATCTGAAGTCAGGGTGTTGACAGGGCCATGCTTCCTCTGAAACTTGTGGGGGAACACTTCCTTGCCTCTTGTCTCTTGCTGGCAATCTCTGGAGTTCTTTGGCTTGGCTTGCAGTTGCTTAACTATAGCGTCTTGCCTCACTGTCACCTGGTGTGTTCTCTTGTGTGTCTTTGTCTTCAGGAGACTTCCTTATGAGAACACTAATTATATTGGGTTAGGAATCACTATACTCCCCTCTGATCTCATGGTAGCTAGTTACATCATCAACTACTTTATTTCCAAATAAGGGTCACATTTTAAGTTATTAGGTGTATTTTAGTCATCATTTTCATTGCTGTGACCAAAAGACTCAACAAGAACAACATCAAAAAGGAAAAGTTTATTCTGGCTCATAGTTTTAGAAGTTCAATATACAAATGGTGAATTCCACAGTCATGGACTTGAAATGAGGGAGAACATCACCACGGTGGTTATGTATGGGCTCAGCAACATGGACTTCCACTCATCAAGGCTGATCTGCTGAAGGTCGGTTTGACAGCAGCAGAGGCTGACACTAAGCCTCTCATGTAGCATTGTCTCTCAGGGAGATCAGCCAGCAACTTGGTGGCAGGTTGATATATTGGATCACTTCCATCGTGGAAGGGGAAACAGTTTGTCCTTCCTGGAATGAATTTGTCTTCCCTGCACATAATGCTTCAGCAAAAATCACCATCCGTGAACTTACAGAATGCCTTATCCAAGTCATGGAATTCCACACATGGCATTGCTTCTGACAAGGAGCTCACTTCACAGCCAAAGAACTGTGGAAATGGGCTCTTGTGCATGGAAATTTACAGGCCTCCCCATGACCCCACCATCCTGAAACAGCTGGTTTGAGAGGACAGTGGAATGACCTTTAGAAGATACAGGTACAGCACCAGTTAGGTGGCAATACTTGCAGGAGTGGGGCAAGATTCTCTAAATCAGCATCTACTCTATGGTACTGTCTCTCCTATAGCTAGGATTCATGCATCCAAGAATCAAGGGGTGGAAACAGGAATGGTATCATTCACCATTACCCCTAATGATCCACTAGCAAGGGTTTTGTTTCCTGTCCTCTCAATCTTATGCTCTGCTAGCCTAGAAGTCTTAGTTCCATAGGGGAAATGCCATACCAGGAGGTATGGCAAAGATTTCATTAAACTGGAAGTTAAGAAATCCCTTGGCCAGTTTGGCTCCTCCTTCCTTTGAGTCAATAGGCTATAAAGGGAGTTATGATGTTGGCAGAGTGGTTGATCCAGATTACCAAAGGGAAATTGGAGGTAAGGAAGAGTAGGCCTGGAGTGCCGGAGATCCCTTGAGTGTCTTTTTACTTTAACATGTCCTGTTACTAAGGTCAGTGGGAAACTACAACAACCCAATCCAGGCAGGTTGACAAATGTCTCAGACCCTTCAGGAATAAAGGTGTGGGTCATCCCTTCAGGGAAAGAACCAAGATCTGCTGAGGTTTTTGCTGAACGCAGAGGGAATACGCAATGGGTAGTAAAAGGAGGAAGTTTATAAATACCAACTACGGCCATGTGACCAGTTACAGAAACAAGGATTGTAACTACCAGGAGTATTTCCTTCCTATTTTGTTAATAATATCTTTGTTCCTATATACACATCCATTAAGTAGACATGTTTGTTTATTCCTCTTATTTTTTCATCATGTAATGTATTTTTTTTTATAGTTTACTCTGAAATTTGTTCACTGAAAGTGCTTATGTATTGTGTAAGTGGAGGTTACCCTCTCCTGCAAATTTTCTTTCTTTTTCTTTTTTTAAAATTTGTTCTTTTTAGTTAAACATGCAATAGATTGTATTTTGACATATTATCCATACATGGAGTATAACTTTCTATTTTTGTGGCTTTACATGGTGACACTGCTTATGTATTCATATATGAACAAAGGAAAGTTATGTCTGATTCATTTTGTTGTCTTTCCTAGTTGTATACTCATCCCTTCCCTTCATTCCCCTTTGTCTAATCCAGTGAACTTCTATTTCCCCCACTCCTTTGTGTGTTAGTATCCGCATATCAGAGAGAACATTCAGCCTTTGGTTTTTAGGGATTGGCTTATTTGGAACTGATATTCTCTAGTTCCATCCATTTACCAGCAAATGCCATAATTTCATTCTTCTTTATGGCTGAGTATATTCCATTGTGTGTGTGTGTGTGTGTGTGTGTGTGTGTATATATATATATATATATATATATATATATATACCACATTCTTTATTTATTCACCTGTTGAAGGGCACTAGGTTGGTTCCATAGTTTAGCTATTGTGAATTGAGCTGCTATAAACATTGATGTGGCCAAGTCACTAAAGTATGCTGATTTTAGATACTTTGAGTAATAAAAAAATAAATAAAAGAATACAAGTAACAATAAATGTTGGCCAAGATGTGGGTAATGCTACACTGTTGGTAGAACATTTATTGTTACTTATATTCTTTTCTTTCTTCCTTTCTCCCTCTCTTCCTTTTTTCCTTCCTTCCTTTCTCTCTCTCTCTCACTCTCTCCCTCTTTTTTCTTTCTTCCTTCCTCCCTCCCTCCCTCCCTTCCTTCCTTCCTTCCTTCCTTCCTTCCTTCCTTCCTTCCTTCCTTCCTTCCTTCCTTCCTTCCTTCCTTTCTCTCTCTCTCTCTCTCTCTCTCTCTCTCTCTCTCTCTCTCTCTCTCTCTCTTTTTCTTTCTTTCTTTCCTGGTGGTGGTGCTGGGAATGGAACCCAGGGCCTTGTGCATACTAGGCAAACACTCTACCAACTGAGCAATATCCCCAGCCCTCACTTGTGTTCTTGGTAATTGCCAACATAATGTAATATTGATTGACTTAATGTCAGTAATTTTTTTAAATTTTAATTTTTTTGGCACTGAAGATTAAACCCAGGGGCACTTAACACTAAGCCACATCCCCAGCCCTTTTTATTTTTTATTTTTAGACAGGTTCTCATTAAGTTGCTTAGGGCCTCACTAAGTTATTGAGGTTGACTTTGAATTTGCAATCCTGCTGCCTTAGCCTTCCAAATCACTGGAATTACAGACATGCACCACTGTGCCAGACCCTTCACATCAGTTATTTAAAGTGATATTAAATCTACTATATAGATTTAGTGGGGTATCAGAAGAGCAAGCATCACTCAAAAAATATTTTTGCCTTATTATATTCTGGGGAAGGAACTAGGGAATTTTCAGTTGTACAAAGGGTAGTTATGTTAGGAGGAATTATGACATCGTTATTGCGTTTATTTGGAGGTTAAGTATGATGTAAGGAGTCATGTTCAGGTATCAAGTTGACAAGGGGTAGACTTGTGACAGTTAATCTGAATTGTCAACTTGATTTCATCGAGAGATACCTAAGGTTAAAAGGCTTCTGGGGGGTCAATGAGGGTGTTTCTAGGAATGATTGGCATGTGGAACAGCAAACCTATGGGGAGATCCACCCCAAATGTGGATATCACAGTCTAAAAGATTGGGGCATGGATGGAACAAAATGGTGGGAGAATAAGGTGGGAGAGTCAGCAGATGCAATCTCCATTCTTCCTGCGCAGGTCCTTCAAGGCTGCTGTGATCACCTGAGGACATTGGACTCCAGCTCCTTCACTCTTTCAAAAGGGACTTCCACGCCTTTTATCAGAGGCTGCATTGTTGGTCCTTCTTGGTCTAAGCCTTCAGCTTCTTGGACTAAGCAGCTACTGGTTCCTCCAGTTGTCCAGCCTGCGGACAGCTCTTGTGGGGCATTGTGGGATGATCTAGTTTCTGATTCCATAAGCCAATCCAATAAATCCCCATTTTATAATCATATATATATATATATATATATATATATATGTATATATATAATATCTCCCATTGATTCTGTCAACAGAGAACTCTGAATAATACAAGGAGTTAGAACCCCATCCTTTTCTTGGGGAACACAGTTCAATCCCTGGCATCTGCTCACACTTTTGTAAATATCTCTTTCACTAGATTCTCTCTAACCACCCTGATAGTGCCCCCTGATTCCTGCTGGGAACCTGTCTGAAATATCAGATGTAGGGGGCATGAGTAGAGACAAAATCTTCTATTTGGGGAATGAGGACACACACACACACACACACACACACACACACACACCACTGAGACAGAAGTACCCATGGGCTTAAAGCTTTATCAATATCAAAGGAATAGTTAGCAGGGCTCAAATAAATCTTTTCTTTCTAGAACTATCCAAATTATTTAGGAAACCTTCTTGGAAAATCCTAATAATGTATGTATGCTTATGACTATGATTTATATTGTTTATAAGTTAGAGGTAATTGTAAGAGTTTATTGTTCATGGACAGAAAAAACTTTTCTCTATTCCTAAGAGAGGGCTGGTGTGAACAATAAATCAAAGCCAGAGGTGGAAGACAGTGCAGGAGAGGGAAGGGGGTGACAGGGGAAGCTTGGGGTGGGTGTGGCTAGGAGAAGTGCTCCCCCAGGCAGAGAGAGGCAGTTGGGCCTGCGTCAAGACGGAACTTGGACAAAAATGCTCCTGTCCTGGGGTGCTCAGGTGGGAGGCAGAAAGGCCTTCCAGGGCTCTGCCCTCAGACTCCACCTTAAGTTCTGCGAAGGCTGTGTTCCTTCCGCCCAGTTTTTCTTTAGGTCACAATTTCTCAGGCCCTGGTCACTTTCTTTTCTTGTGACTTCTGTGAGAAACTAATTTTTTACCTACCATTTGTAAAATGGGGGATAACTCACAAGGTTTCTGTGAGAAATAAACGAAATTATATTTGCTAACACTTGTTTCATTGCTTATCTAAGTGAGTTTTCTCCTTGCCAACAAAACAAAACAAACAAACAAAAAAAAAACCAATGATACCTGAGATTTGAACAGTTAGTAGGAGAAGCAAGAGCAGTTTGGGGGTAGTATCTATCTTCCCCCTAATTATCAACAGTCTCCTACTACTTGCCATCTTACAGTCTCTTAAATGCTGTGAAAATGCAGCCTCAAGGCACGTTCTGGTGGCATCTTGCAACCAGATTGCCATCCCCCAGCTCCTCATTTGTAGAAATTGTGGAGCTTCCATTGCACGTAGTGTTTTACAGTTACAAATGTGGCCTTGCACTTGCTGTTGGGTCTGTTTTTATCTCCTGTGTTATCCCTCACTGGTCCTCAAAGATGCTGACTCAAGCGACCTGATTTCTGCCCACAGGATGTCTGACCTGAAAGCATGTCGCTGTCCACAACAGGAGAACAGAAGAACAGGAAGCAGCTCATTCCAAGATCAGAGCTGCAGGAAGGACCCAGGTCTCTGGGCTGTGGCCCTGAAGTCAGGCTCTGTTGGCACACGAACTGCTGTTCTCTGCAGCCTTCCCACACAGGGTCGGGGAGTGAAGAAAAGAAGGGCTGACTCTAATTTGCAAACTGCCACAAGCGTGTCTTGCTTTTCTGTTCGAGTAAGATGACTGTAAGGTTGATGTGGTTAATATTTCATTTTCAGGGCCAGGGTGCTGGCTGGAAGAACCAGGCAAATCAACTGATAGTCATGGAGGAAGATATGCTTATTGGCTTCGTCGGGAATGGAAGGACAAATGAAAGATTTGAGGGCAGGAGGGACCTCAGCGAGTCTTCTAATCCCTGTTTCAGCCTTCACTCAGCCATGTTCTCAAGCAGAGAGCTGCTTTTCCTGTTCTTCAAACATGTTCCTTAAATTTACCCTCCATTTCTTTTTTTAATTAAAATTTAATTTTAACTGATACATAAAATTGTACATATCGATGGGGTACTATGCGATATTTTGATACCTGTATACACTGAGCAATGTTTAAATCAGTTTGATAAATATCTTCTGAAACAAGCATTATTTCTTCATGGTGAAAAAAAAAAACCTCACTTCTTCTTGCTTTCTGAAATAACAGTACAATTATCTATAGCTACATTAGTGTGCAAAATTAAAACGGAACTTCTCAATCCTATCAACCTCTGCCTACCTTTCCCTCACCCACTCTCCCCAGTTCTCTGGCAACTACTATTCTACCCCCAACTTCCATGAAATCCATGGTTTTAGATCCCACACATGAGTGAGATCATGCAGTGCCTGTCTTTCTGTGCCTGGCTTAGTTCACTTAACAATTTGTACCAACTGTTGAGAAGTAGGTGGCTGAATGGTCCTACCTCTGCTCAGACAAGACTCAGCCAGAGCATTATTCACAAGATTGGGCTGGAAGAGGCCCTAAAATTTCCGGGTCCCCTTTCCTCACTGCTTACTCCAGTTCTCAACAAGCAGCTATGCTGTCATGGAGACAACTACATTTAGACTCACAAGATCTGGGTTTGCATGTGAACCCACCACTTACTTGCAAGACACTTCTCCCTCTTGGCCTGTTTCCTGAACAATAAAGTGGAGAGGACATTGTTCCATGTAGTTGTTGGTAGTCAGGAAATTATGCATAAGGGTACATACACGTGTGATCTATCGTTGGACCTGCGTTGTGGTTCAGCTCAGCAGTTTGGAAGGGTTGGAGGAGGGCAGGATTCAGTTTGTGACCCATAGGCAGAGTAGCAGCACTGTGAGCAGGGTGGCACAGTATTAAGTCTCCCGGGAGAATTGGCCCCTTGAGTTCTCATCCCTACCAAGACAGGTGAATAGCAAAATTTGGCACTGCAATTTTTTTTTCTTCTAAAAGGAATAAATTTCTTTAGCTCTTGTTGCTCCAACAAGGTATCTGGCTTCATTCCTGAAAAACAACCAAGGCATAGGGAAGGTAGAGAAATTGAGGTGCCACATGAGAGTATCAAGGCACCAGTGTGGGACCACAGAGCCACCTTCCTTTTCAGTTTTTCCACAAACTCTCCCAGGCAGTAATTTCACTGGAATCATTTACTCATTCACTCAATCATTCTGAAAGCAGCTGCTGGCTTCTGTGGGTTGCTCAGGGTCTGATGGCCTCTGTAAGGAAGACAGTGATTTGGGCTTTCAGGGTAAAGCTGCAGGGCCTGTGGTTCTGAGGCTGCATGGTGGCTCTTATCTGTGCAGGAGGGCAACTGGAGGACAAGTGGCCAGATCCATAGCAGAGCCTCCCCTGAGGACTGAAGGGCTCTGCTTCTGAGACCATCTTCTGCTCTTTCTTCCTTTTCCCAACCTTGGCATTTCAGCAAGTGGCCTGTGTGTTCTTAGGCTTGCCTCCTGACAGCGAGGAACTGAGCTTAAAGTGGCAGATGTTCTGTTCCCGAAGAACCACCTCACGAGTTCTACACAAGATCTGGTCCTTTCTCTTTCTGCTGCAAATTGTAGCATCTCCCTCCTAGTGTGAGGCTCAGAGTTTGTCAGGGGAGATGCTGATATTTAGCTTCAGACTGCTGTTAAGGCTTCTTTCCCTTCTATTCATGGATGCGTCTTTTATTTTTTTTGTTGCAACATATTTATTTTGGATCTTTTATTTATATACCAAGGCTGCTGCTTCCTCAGAAGAGAGCATATTTGCCAAAATGCCAATCTTCCATGAGACAGGAGCCTATAACTGCAGCATAGAATCTAGCAGAAAATATTATTGCATCAAACTTAATTTTCAGTATCAGTTAAGTACCTACCAAAGTACTCTGCCCATGTAGATATTGATGTGGACTAAAGAAAACACAAAATCAAACAAACATAATGGGAAGATGGAATAAGTGGAGTGGGCAATGAGAGTTAAATGAGAAAAAGCAAAGTTAAAGCATATAAAAAGGTTTAATGGAGTATTATGGAATTATCTGCTAAAAGGACAAAGTAGAATAAACTACAAATAAAAAGGAACTTAGATAAGAAGAATGTGGAGGCGAAAAAAGATGGCAAGGTAATTGGAACAATTACATCCATGCAGTGGCTCTTGACCTTGGCCCACGTTGGGGAATTTAAAGAAGTATGGAGGCCTGGGTGCAACCCCTAGAGGGTCTAATTTAATCAGTGTGGGGTGGGTTCTGGGCACTGAAGTTTTTAAAAGCTCCCTAGATAATTCTTATATTATCCAGGTTTGAAAATCATTGTGTAAAAAAAGAATTTGATGTAGTATAGGTTTATTCCAGTATTGTCTTCAGGGGACAGGGCAAAGGTGCCACTTTGTGACCACAAGGACTGCTGTAGGATCAGGGGCTCTTGGTTTCTGCTTCTTGTCCCTTTTTTCCATGACAATGTGGACCTTCTATAGTTTTCCTGCTTGAGGACTGTTAACTGCTGGACTCTTACAAACCAGAGGGAATGAAGATCTACTTAGGTCAGCACCAACCTTCTTTCTTACTCCCCTGAGCTCCTACCACAGTGCTGGGCATTTACTGGGTGCTTAGTCAGTACTTCCTGGGTACTATCATTCTGGCCTGCTGGGTCTTTTTGTACTGAATGAATTGGGCCAAGTCTGTGTTTTTAGTTCTTCCTAATCTTGCTCTGATCTTCCTGATCCAAATGATGTCCTCCTCCATTCTGAGAGATAAACTTCATCCAGGGAATCTCACTATCTGTGATTCCTGGCATTGGAAGTACATCACTGGTGTGTGTGTGTGTGTGTGTGTGTGTGTGTGTGTGTGTGTGAGAGAGAGAGAGAGAGAGAGAGAGAGAGAGAGAGAGAGAGAGAGAGAGAGAGAGCTGAAATTCAAACTGCAGTTCACCAGACTGAGCCATGGGTTCTTGCTATATTTCAACTTTGTGTTCTCCCTCCCCCAGCCCTTCCTTCCTTCTATCCAAACTTCCTTTTGTTTTGTAATTCCCAGGTTTACTGGGACTCTGCAGTAATTCAAGGAGATGTATCACGAAGAGTTAAAATGTATCTAGTTCCTTGAAGGGTCCACTTATTTTGGGAGAGAGGTGGATTACTTTCTGCTTTCCTGGAATTGCAGACTTCATAGTGAAGATTTTCTGCCATAGAGAGCCGGTGGATGGACTGGAAACTTTGTACTGTCTCTGGAAGTCCTCTTTGTCTTGACCTGCTTGCTAGAAGCCATGGGGAGCAGAACATGGAGGAGCAGAACAGAGGCTTTGTGCTGCTCATAGATAATGTCATATTTCTTTGTTGATAAAAGCACATTTATAAAAAATAAAAAACAAAGGCATTTGATTTTTTCCTTCCTTCCTTCCTTCCTTCCTTCCTTCCTTCCTTCCTTCCTCCCTCCCTCCCTCCCTCCCTCCCTCCTTTCTTCCTTCCTTCCTTTTATTATTTCTGACAAGCAATATCCAAACAGAGAGGTAAGAAGCAGAAAATCTGGAATGGGAACAGATGGATAGTTGGTTTTAAAGAACTTGAGTAGAATTCTCTCCCACTTTGTAGTATTAGCTATATGTAAGGAAAAGCTCTCCCTGTTCTCCTCTGAAACAGAGAAAAGAATTTTGCTCAAGATGATGATGAGGCTGAAACATGGGTTAGAGTTAAGGAGAATATAAAAGCTTTTCCCCACATAGAAGTAGAATGTGGATTCTTTGGTGCTTATAGGGACTGAAATTCCATAGCTCCCAGGGGAAGCAAATGAAGACCTTTTATCCTTCAATCAAAGAGGGAGGAGAGAGGAATAGGAGCTTCTCTGGGAGGGAGAACCTGTGCTCCCCCTCAGGTGGCTGGGTAGAAGGTGGCCTCCCTTCTGGTTGGGTCTCTGAGACCAGAGACTGGAGACAGATGGAAAGGAGATGTCTTTTCCTTGGGATGGAGTTTTGGTGGCTCTGGTGTTCTGCCAGTGGTCCCATAGCCACTAACAAACCCCTGCATTGCCCACAGTTCCACAGTGCCTCCAGTTCTTGGGCTCTGAGCTAACACACCTACTATTTTTCACTTGGTTTTTATTATAGATTGGGAGAAAAAGAAATGAGGCTGAAAAGAATGGCAAACTGGAGGCAGAGCTGATGGAGGAAACAATGAAAGAAAAACACGGAATCCCTGGAGGGTACTTTCAGGAAGGCACATCAGTAGCTAAAAAGAGTGGCCCTGAGGGGAGCTTTGGGGGCTAGAAGAAGAGAGTCCCTAAAGCAATGGAGTGGGAATGTTAGTATTCAAGTGGAATCTTGGACCTAAAACCCAGTTCCCTTGTCATTTCCCAGAACCTGGCCCACTCCACGTCTGCTGCTGCCCCCTGGTCACAACCTGTGCACCTCACATGTTCTGGTCGGTTTTGTGGGATTCATAGTGACTTTTGGTGGTAAGTGGGAACAGGTACAGGGGCAAGGACTGGGGTGCGTGCAGTTTATTTGCAATATGTAACCTGGTTAGCGATGCCAGAGTGGTTGTTTTATAATCACTGTTGTACTGCTGTGTTAAGCCTAGTTTGGAATGTAAGTGCTGTTATATACATCACACCTGTGACAACTTAAAGGGCTCTTAACACTGAGCTGGGTAATGAATGCTTAGTATGAGTGAATGAGAAGATTATTGAATGGGAATATGAGCTATCCTTCTGGCAGGGCTTTAATTGCAAGGAGAAAGAGAGGTGGGACACGTGCACCACTGAGCAGTGGCTGTGGAACCTAGGAAGTTACCGAAGGAGGGCGAAGAAAATGCTGCAAGGCTGCCCTTGTGTATGGACAGCTCAGCATCCGTCAAACTGAAATAACACGTGTCACGGTACATGACATAGCACAGGGCATCAATCTAACCTGACAGCAGTGTGCAGCTGCTGTGGAACTCCAGGGACACAGGGTAACAAAAGATGCACAGGGAATGGTGCTTACCGAGGAGATGGGCTAGCAGAGCCAAGGAGGAGGATTTTTTGGAAGACTCAATTGACAATGACCTCTTCTGTGTCAGAATACCTTATTTTCAAAGTGCCAGCTTGAATTCCAGCTCCGTGACCCAGAGGTTGAGCCGAGAGTCACAGCTTCCGCCTGTTAGTATAACCGTTGCCTTTATTCACAAATTGGCTGTTCTTGTGTTGACTCGGTGTGGTGGGGGACTCAGCTGGACAGCATACCAAACGCTGAGCAGAAAATTCCCAATGCTGCCGAATGCCCAGAGGACTCCTTGTTAATAAATATCACAGCACAAGCTCCGTATTTATCCAGGGAAGTGTGATAAGGAAGGGAATCTAGCAGAAAAAGAAAATATAGTTTAAAATGCTATGGCAGCCAAGAAATATTTATTTTTGTGGAAGAGACAAGACCCAGAAATTTTCTTCTTGTTTTGATAGCCCTAAGTGTCAAGTATGTGGAGTTTAAGGATCAACTCTTTTTTTTTTAGGGCAAACAAAAAGAGAAAAAGCAGCCTCCGTGTATACACACAAGGGAGCTGTGCAAGGGGTCCATGTCCCCGAGATTACCAGGGCCTCCCTGTGTGTAACTGGGGACCAGCTCACTCAGACAGACGTTCAGAGAGGCTCTCAGCTCTTCTTTGGACAACCCAGAGATGCTGAGGCTCTGCCAGTTCTCTTTCAAGGGTATATGAAATACAGGCTTTTGACAGGTAGAAAAGGGTTTGGAGTGGCTTGAAAAAAAAAATCAGGATCAAAATTTAGAGATGGAACCAGAAGTTCAGTTGTCACATGCCATTGTTAGAACTTCTGATGAAACATCTTTCTGAAATCCAGGGAGTCCTCCTCTTTGGACCTCCTCTTTGGCCCCAAATCCAAATTGAGGAGTCAGCATTATGGGGTTGATTGCTACCCTGGTTAAGTGGGAGAGTTTTAGGAAAGTCCGTAGACTTCTTTTGGTCTTTTCATTTTTGAGCAGGGAGTAGATTCGACTGGGGACTGCTAGGAGCCTGCCATCCGTGGCTGCAGGAAACCAGCATCGTCAGATGGGGTGCGGGAATGTAGGCAATTTATGAAACCCTTGCGGCTGCTCCCGTGACCCCAAGGGATGATATGGGCTCAATTTAGCATTTTTAAACTCAAGCATTCACCTCATGCCAATGTGTGTAGCTGTGTTCTCTCATTTGAGGTTGTTCATTTGGAAATACAGGAGGATGAGGCATTATTTCTTTAAATAAAATATTCCCTTTCATTACATCTGTGTCTCAGGAATCCCTAAAGCAGAAATTCAGTTCAAACATTAAATTCAATAATCATATATTAAATACTTACTATGCAATGCACTGTGGGGACTGGAGATGAAACAGACCAAGGAGCCCTGCCTTCGAGGGCTTTATAAATTAGGAGGAGGATGAAGGAAGTAATCAAACAGTCATGGCAAAAGGGAGAATGCATGCAATAACTCAGGAGAGGCAGGTGCAATGGTAGTTTAGTTGAGGGGAGATTCTATCCTCAGAGGAGTTTTGCATGGGAGTTCTAAATTCGTGAGTTGTGAGCACGTAGGTGAAATTTAATGCCGTGAGGATGAATGAGATCACTTAGGAAGAGAGAGGGAAGAGGAGTGAGACCCAGGAAAGGTGATTGGTATTTAGAAGCTCCATAGAGAAGGAGGAGCCAGATGGGAACTGAGGAGAAGCCACTGATGGAAAGAAAACTCAGCAGAGCATGGCAACTCCGAGGCTAAATGTGGAAGGCATTTCAAGATGAAATGGGTGGCCAATGATGCAGCACCGGCTGGGAGGTTGCACATCACTGGCTATCACTCATGTGTCTGTCTCATGTCCATTTCCTCTTATTTCAAACTGATCAGTGCATGACAGCAGATTCCCTGTCTGTTTTGCTTGCTCTACACACTCAGTGCCTGGTACAGAGCAGGAATTTAAGATCTGTTTATTTTACAAAGAAAGGAAGGAATCAAAGCCATGCTGAGGTATTTAATTCAGTAGGCAAAGAGTAATATCTGAATAGCATTTTCAGATTGCTGATATGGAGTTGGGTCTTAGCAAAACATGCAGCCTCCTTTTGGAGGCCTATGGAAACCTGCTGACCTCAGCCATATCTCCCCTTGACATCAGTAGGTGTCCTCCAATCTAGGTGCACAGAGATGAGGAAACAGCAAGAATTCGTCTGACGGATTCTCCCATAATCCTTTAGGATTCTAGTGTTGGATACTAAAAATCTCATGAGACATTCATGGTTGTGCCATTACAAGAAGAATTCTGCCATCCCAGTCCTGGGTTAAACAGGTGTCCTTACAGCAGGGGTTCTCAGAGTGTTTAACATGCTAATAAGTATTGTGACTATTAGAGAACACTTAATATGCAGCACTTGCTGAAATTATCTGACCATGGAATTATTTTTAATTGTGCTACAACTGTTCTCATCTTGAGCGGCAGGGCCATTTTGAAGAACAATTTGGCAAATGTTGCCCCGGAGCTTTACAACCCTCCTAAGAAGAAAAAAAAAATCCCACCCAATTCCTTTTAGTGGACATTAGGACATTTGTTTCCCCATCATGGAGACAAATTTCTTGTCTAGCAGGTTGTAATTATAATTCTGAAGTATTTGATTCCTCTTCCAATGTAAGAGGAGTATGGATACCTTCCCAATGCTGTGGGTCTTGGGGTGGCTTTTGCAGGGGGGTACTAGTCCTAGCCCAGTTGATTTGGGACTTGGCTGTGGAAGATCTGTGGCCAGTGAGTCTGAGTGGATACAATATTTACCACACCAGGGCAGAGGCCTTAAGAAACTTCCTGAGCTTCAGCTAGCAGTGGTTCTTGTTCTTTTTTTCCTGCCACAAGAAAAGTGTGTCCCCAATAGTGACCTATCTGCCTGCCTGAGCTCTGAAATGGAAAGACAAAGGATGCGGAATTGAGTGGCAAACTTGTAGACGCCAACTTGTGGTAGAAGCAGGAGCAAAAAGTAAATGTCCTTTGCTGAAAACCAACGGTCATGTTCTGTTACCACAGCTGGTACAAAGAGGAAAATAAGGACAGCTGAGGTGAATAGGATCACTGTTTCCTTCCAGAACTCGGAGAAGAGACAACTCCAGAGGAGAAATAGAAAGTGGAATCAGAATGGCTCTGTTTATAGCTGAACTTTCTTTACACTTCACAGGAGAAGATTTTCTCGTATGAAAACAACTCCAGGAATGGAAACAACTCAATCTTGCCCAGAAAAAGATTTATAGATCTAGTGTAGGCTATAAGGTGCCTGTATATCTGAGAAGAAATCTCAATATTTCACACCACACAAAATCAAAGAGCACACCAACGTGGAAGTTCACGGTCAGTCCTGATGGCATTATCTGCCTCCCTGTAGAGCGCCTGACTTTCTTCATAGTCTCTCCAAGCTTCCTCACGGTTCCCATTAGCAGGATGGGGAGGAGGTCCATCCCCAGCAACTTCGGTGGAGTGATCGTGAATAGAGGAAATTATATATTCTTTTCCTCTCCCCCTCCTCTTTGCTTTACCTAGTTCTTTATCTTCTCAACCCAGACTATTACCATTTTAGCTGCTCTCTTTCATGGGGCAGAACATAGCACTATTTTGGAAATCTCTAAGCTTGCCTTGACAGGGAATTAGATATGTCCTTTGGTTAAGGAGTTCCTGTGAAAGCTTTGACACATTTACTTCCCTGCAAAAAGAAACTGATTGTATCTAGTCCAGAGTTCCCATCAAATTTCAGTTTGTTTATTTCCAGTTATTTACTTTAACTATAAGCCTGATAGCTGTGTGTGTGTGTGTGTGTGTGTGTGTGTGTGTGACTATTGTGCTGTTGTGGATGCACATCTTCCCTCCTGAGTCATTTGAAGGAACCCCAAGCACACTGTACCTGGGTTGAGGGGGAGTGTGTTCTGATATGAGCTCCTGTCACCTCTGCTGAGAAGCCTTCCCCAGCTCTGGGCCATCGCAACCTTCTTTAAGTTCTCATAACTGTTTGCTCCTTCCTCGGTTATGAACTCTCTATTTTCACGTCTGTTTCTACCACTAGCAAGAACATCTTGAGGACAGGAATGGAGCTTTGGTGGTTTTTGTAGCTCAGCATATGGCACAGCATCAGGAACACTGTACGTGTTCAGGATATATTTGAGGGATGAGGAGGGCGTCCCTATAATTGTAGATTTGTGTATTTTAATAATATAGCTACCAAACATAACCCCATAAAACAAAACAAAACAAACAAAAAAACACCAACAGGGCCCACCACAGGCCCAGCTAGGAGTCACTGGGAAGATAATCATCAGATGGGCCCTCGGATCCCCTCAAAGCCAGCTGTGCTTGCTGCTCAGGTTTTGCTTACCTGTTCAGGGCCCTGCATGTGAACTGGCTCAGATCTGATTTGGTCCTGTGAACCCCAAAATGGGCTCTTGAGTATACCAAACAGATATCCATGGCCTCTGAAAACCCTTAGGCTCCAGACTGAAGTAAATTTGAGGTCTCCTAGACTATTCAAAAGTAAGAATATGGAAGACAGAGTCACATGCAATGGAGTCTACCATGATAAACTCCCAGAATTTGGAGGATTTGTCTATTTATTTATATATGTATATTTATGTAATTTTCATATTCAATGATAATCAAAATAAGATTGATCCTTGTTCTTCTAGAGTCTACCAACTAGTGAGAAAATAGGCCCAATTGAGGTAATGAAATGTTATAAGCTGACTTATGAAAGTATATAAAAAGAAACAACCTGACTTCTTGAGAGATCCCAAGATGATTCTGAGAAAACTATGTGTGGATTTTGATCCAAAAATATCAGCAGGAGTTAAACCAATGAAAAGAAAATGGCAGAAATGTTTCACGGAGAGGGAATAATATGTGCAAAGGCCATGGGGGTGGAAGGCATTTAGTACATTCAAGCAACTGCAAGAAGGCATGTTAGACAAGAGCCTGGAAGATGAGGGTAGGAAGAGCAAAAGGGGTGTGGAGGAAGTGGGTAGGGGTCAGAAGTTTTTTAAGGATGTAAATTTTTTTAAATGTAAAGAATGGGAAGTGCTGATGAGTTTTTAATCAGGGACATGATATGATCATATTTGTATTGAGGAAACCACTCTGGCGGACATATTTGGAGACACATTTGGAGACACCAGAGGATGGATAGCTTATTCAAAAGGCCATAGAGATAATTGAAAAGAGACAATGGTAGTATGAATGAAGGTGTTGTCAATCTTGCCCAGAAAATGATTTATAGATCTAGTGTAGGCTCTAAGGTGCCTGTATGTCTGAGAAGAAATCTCAATATTTGAATTGAAGGTGGTGTTATTTGAATTGAAGGGGTTATTCACTAAGATGAGGAAACTTAGAAAAGGACCATATTTGCAAGGAAGATTGATTTACATCTGGGCGTTGAGTTGAAGCATCTTTGAGATATCTCGATAGAAATGTTGAACACTCAACTGGACAATAGGTATTATTGATTCATTTATTCAACGTATATTTATTGAATATTCAATTTTTATTAGTAACTCTGCTAAAAACTATGTGGTACAGGAAAATATGTTGAACTTGGGATTCTTAAGGAGCTTCAAAATTTATTGGACAGTCATGAGGAATTGTTGGACATGTTTTTTTTTGGGGGGGGCACCAGGGATTGAACTCAGGGGCACTTAACCACTGAGCCACATCCCCAGCTCTATTCTGCATTTTATTTAGAGACAAGGTCTCACTGAATTGCTTGAGTATGTGAAGGTGAAACTTTGTGGTGCTCCAGAAGATGTAAAAAATATAAAAATACAAAGTTATAGGGAGGCAGATTTCAATTTGGTATTAGAGGTCTTTTTTTTTTTTTTTTTTTAGAATAAGAACCATCATTGAATATATTTGAAGGGAGAATGGATGAACATTTATTCAATCAATATTTAATGAACATGGAAATTGAATGGAGGGATTCCTGCTTGACCTTTAAGATCCCTTCTGGCTTTCAAATTCAATGATTCTAATTTTCTTTTTAAAATCTTAATTGTTCAGAATGAAGGTCACAGCTTGGATTCCTTTGGGTCCATTTCCTTATTTGGACCCTAACTATATACTCCCTGGGCACTTACAAGGTACTGTAATGAGAATCTTTCAAGGCTCTGACACCTTCAGAATACACAGTGTGGTAAGTGATGGAACTCTCCTTTCCGTCCGCTGTCTGCGTCCTCCTCTGATGCAGGGGAAGAGGCAGACTCCAGTGGTTTTCAGATTTCCTTCTCTTTTCTTGTCTCTCAGTCATAACTATGGTTCTACAATGTGGGTGTCCTGTTTATAAATGCAGCCAGTGAATGACACTGTTCCGGGACACAGGTGCCTTCCTCTTCCTGCCTTTGGGCAGTCGGATGGGAGTTTTCTGCTCTGAGGGACACAGGAGGCATCCCGTGGCCTCTGCTTGGGAGCCAGGTGGAAATGGCTCTTACCATTCCCTGATAATTGAACTGAGACCTTTTGTAGAAAGAGGGAGACAGACTCTAGGATTTCTCTTCAACACTCTGAACTCTTTCAGCTGAGCCCTTTTCATCATGGATAAAAAGCAGAACGATGGAGGTGACAATGACATGAACTTGGAGCCAGCTCTCAATTGCTGTTACTGTGGCGTTAGGAAGAACATGAGTGATACAAAAGTAATAGCTGGTGGTCATATCATTTAATTGGGTTAGGGACTCACGCAGAAATACTTGGTCCATGTCCATACTACAATTTCTAAGTATATTATATAAAATTATATAAAAGGCTTCCTCAATTACCCTCCAGTAATCTCAGGAATTACTTGAATTTCTTCTGGTCTTCACCTTTAATTCTTGTCTGTCTTCTCCTCCTCCTCTCCCTCCTTCCTCCCCCTCCTCCTCCTCCTCCTCCTCCTCTTCCTCCTCCTTCTTCTTTATTGTTTTCATCCCCTCTCTGGTTCTGGTCTGCCCCACCCAAACTTGAGCAAGTTCACATCCTCATCCATCTAATAGGAGGAATGGATTTCTAGAGACGTGTGTTTTTCTCTCCCATCCCTCCTCTTCCCAATCAACCTTCATCAAACACTAAAGATTCATGTTCTCTTTTTTGGCTTAATCTTGGGAGAGTGTGAAAAAAATCCTGGGTTTCAGTGGATAGTCCATGATGGTGTGGTAAAAAGGACATAGATGCAATAAATATTAATCCATTTCCTAATCTGCTTATGAAAGAATGGGAAATGGTCATACCTGGAATTTATGTAATACCTTCTTCCAATGAGTCTATAAGGACACAGTATCACCCCAATAAGAATATTTATTATATTAGTAATATGAAAAAACTGTAACCTGATTTGAGGGTGACCAATTGCTTACCAGTGAGTCTATATCTGATTGCACATCAGAATCCCTTTAAAAGGATTTTATAAATTGGATTCTTGAGTAGCATTTGGGAAAAATTGAAATATGTTTTTCTACCTCCATGAAAATTTCCAATAATGATTCATGTTATGGTCTGAAGATGTCCCCCAAAGTTCATGTGTTAGTAACTTAGTTCCTAGTGCAACAGTGTTGAGAATGTTGAGAGGTGAGACCTATAAGAGGAGTTTAGGTCATGAGAACAGAATGGTCACAAATGAATTAACGCCATTATCAACAGGAATGGGTTAGTTGTCACTAGAGTAGGTTTCAGATTAAAGGATGAGTTTGCCTTGCTTCTCAGACTCTCTTACCCTTCTGCTTTCTGTCATGGGATGAAATAGTAAGGGCATGGACCAGAGTGGCCCCTTTATCTTAGATTCCCAGCTTCCAGAACTGTAGGAAATAGATTTATTTTCTTTATACATTACCCAGTCTATATTATTTTGTTACAGCATAAAAAAGACTAAGACAATGGATTCTCTACATCAATGCTTCCCAAATCTTAACCTGTGTAAAACTTACCAGGGGATCTTTTTAAAATGAAGATTCTGATTGTAGGTCTAGGGTGAAGCACAAGTTTTTCCTTTGGAAAAACTTCTAGGTGATGCGGATGCTGTTGGTCTGGGCTACTCTTGGAATAGCAAGATCTTAGACCAATGGTGTTCAACTCCATGGAGGGGGGACAGGGCCACAGGAGGGAAGCGAGTTGGATTGCCCTGGAACTCCCAACTTGGGACTCAGAGTCCCAAGCCCAACAATTCAATAAAAATCTCTGGGAATGCATCCTAGACATTAGTGTTTTCAAAGAATTTCCTCCTGGTGATTCAAATATACAGGTAGAATAGTGAGAACCAATGTTCTAGAGATGATTAGACCATATCGAATGTCCATTTCTCTGAAGGACAGGAAAAACTGAGCACATCTTCATTATATTAAAATAACCCAGGGCTGGGAAGTAGCTCAGTGGTAGAGTTTTGCCTAGTGTGTGTGAGACCCTGGATTTGAACACTAGCACCCTACAAGAACAATAGCAAAACCAAATAAGCACACACACACAAAAAAAGAAAATCCCAAAACTTCCTTTTCTGCTTACAGCAAAATTTTTAAAAACATGTCTTTGGATCACCTGCAACAGAATAGACTTGGGTACCTGTTGTCAATGCATATTTTTATATCTGCCTAAAAATGAATGTTCAAAACAATCTCTCCAGGTGTTTTGTATGTGCAATAGAGTTGGATAAATACTAAAGAATAAAATAATTAATTAATAAAATTAAATTTCTTGAGCCTTGTAGTTAGAGGTCTCAAAACAAGTTGGTCATGACGGAGTTTCCAAACTTTCTCTTTGTGCTCCACTGCATTAGTCCCCTGTGGTAGGCAGCCTGCACAGTGGCCCCCAATGATTCCCACTCCTAATATTCATGCTTTCACACTCTTCAATGTGGGCTGCACTTATTGACTCATTTCTTACCAAAATAGAATGTGTCAGAGGTGGTGGGATCTTAATTCCAAGCTTAGATTACAAAAAGTCTGTGGCTTCCAACTTAGGCACCCAAAGTCCTTGCTTTAGGGATGTAAGCTGCCACGTTAAGAGAAGCCCTTTGGAGATGCCCACTTGAAGACTCAAGGCTGTCAACATTCATGGGTGAGCTTGAAATCGATCTCCTTCCAGTAGAGCCCTGAGATGGCTGCAGCCCTGTGCAACACCTTGATTGCAGCAGGACGAGAGCCTCGGAGCTATAAGAGCCAGCTAAGCTACACTTGGGTTCTTGACCTACAGAAAGTATGAGATCATGAATGTTTTTTTGAGCCTCTAAGTTGGAGGGCAATTTTAACATTAGGTAACTGGTGCACCCACCCTTCTTCCTCTTTTCCACTTACTAGTCTTGCTTATTTCAAGTCCCAGCTGTTCTAAGAAATTTTTCTCACAGTGATTGGTTCTTTTATAATCTCCTAGAGCACTGCATCATAACGTCATGATGCTTATTGTTACTCATGGACTGTGATTGCATACGGTCTTGAATTTTTGTTTTCATTTGCAAACTTTGATTGTAATTTCTATTGCTCTATCTTTTAGTGATAAATTATAAACACATTGATGAGAATAGAACTTGGAACGTTTTCCATTCCCATGACCCACTGTATACCATGAATACAATAATTGTCCTATAAATGTGATAAAGAAAATAGTTCTTTGGAAGGAATATCAAATAGAAGGCTTCAGGAGAGTTGATTTTTAGTTGAAGTTTTTAACACTTATATTTACTGTGCATCCTAATGCTTTAACTTTATGTGGGGAAATGTTTACAGAAAGATATTTGAGTACAAAGACAGAGTTAGCCACTACAACCAATAGGATGAAAACTCTTCTTTGGATGATTATTTTCGTATCTTTAAGCCCTCCTGCCCACTAGTCTGCTAAGTGGTTTCCTTCAGGCCTTGACTTTGTAGTCTCAGATCCTCAGCATGGGACTTCATTTTTTTTTTTTTTAATTCAGTTGATTCACGGCCAACTCAGAAATGCCTCATTGCCAAGAGTATTTGTCTCCAAGATCTATCAGCAACAAGCATGAAGAAGCCTGTGCGTGACTGCTGTCCTCCCACCCTGGTGGGTCTGCAGAACTCCTCTACTGCTAAGAAAAGATAGAAAACATTCAATACCTGAAATAGTCATGAAAGCATTTCAGAAAATGACTTCACTCATTCTTCTTCACTCAGGAAGGGTTAAAGCTATCTCTAATAGCTTTGGAAATTTTGATTAGAATGCTAATGGAAAACCATCATTGCTTTATCTAGTTTATGCACACCAACGCTTTCACAATAATGACTGCAATGAGCTACAACACTCATGAGAGAAGAAATTCAGTTCATCTCAGCCTGCTTCCATAGAGAGAGGGCCTTCTCAGTATTGAGGGCTGCTATTTTCAACCAGGAGTCTGTGAGAGACAGACACAGGGGCCCTATATCTCCCCCATCAACCTTAATGGCCTCTTCTGCCCTCTTCAACTGATAAGAAATTGCCCCAACTTGCCTTATCATTGAGGTAACAGCAGTTCTCATCTTAGATGTGGTGCAGAATGTAGCCCAAGATGTTCTGTAATTGGACGCGGCACCTCAGTGTGACCCTAAGGGTTCTTGAAGTGATGAGAAACAGAGCAATAGCTCTGTGGATATCTGACCCACAGTAGTAAGTCCCCGCATCTTGTGGTGTTGTTTTTTGAATATCAAGTATAAATTCACTTTTTAAAGTATCAATTTTCCCTTTTAAATTATTTCTCAAGTTGCCCGTAGAATTGTTTAGTTTGTATATTAGAAACAGAGAGTTATCTTCATTCTTCTTATACCAGCTCATTTGGTAATTCTTCAAGTCCCCTCCAGTTACTCTGCAGCGGAAAGTGGCAGGTTTCCCGATTAGAACAGTCAGAGTTTTGGTATCTGGTTCCAAAATTATTTCCAAACAGACCCCTGGAATGAAAAGCCTAAAGTCAGAGAGGCTGTGAAGAATTCCCTCTGCCCCGAGGGGTTGGAGAGTCAGAGCCTTGCTCAGCAAGGATCCACCTTTGTAGCCCCCTCCCACCCCCACCAAATGCTCCAGGGACATATTTCCCTAAGAGGAAAATGCCCAGAGGCCAGTCCTTACCTGTACAGAGGATGGAGAGGTAGAAGAGCAGACAGGTCCACAACATGGCTTCACAGGGGCCGGAGGTGACTGCAGTAGGCTGGCACTGTCCTGGCCGCCTTACCCAGATCTCCCACTGTCTGCACCTGAGAAGCCTTGTCCGTTATAAAGGTGGTTTGGTGTTAGTCATTTCCTCAGAGAGAGATGCGACAGGCTGGTAAGGTCACAGGTTAGGTTGTTAATTCAGCAAACAGGTGCTAACTACCTATTGCAGGCCAGATACTATTTGGGAGACATAAAGATGAATAAGATATGGCTCTTGCCTTCAGTTTTTTTTTTTTTCAGGGAAACACACAAATAAATTATAAAGGAGTGTCAGATCCTAGAAAAGAGGTAGATCCGGTGTGTTCCAGGAACATAGAGGAAAGAGCTCCTTCTGCTTGGGATACTCAGAGCAGGGAACCCTGACCTGAGCCCAGACATGAAGGCTTTCCCAGGAGAGAGAGGGCAAGTCACAGCCTGAGGGTGTGCACGAGCAAACCTGTCCGAAGGCGATGGCCATTCTGCCTCCAGAGCTCTCCTGTGTGGTCCCTGCAACTTCCTGATCCGTTGCCTCTTCCAGCCTCACTTTCAGCCACTTCCCCATTAGCACTTTCTACTTAGCCACAGAAAATACTTGCAGGTTCAAAGATGTGTGATGGTCTCCCCTGTGCCCCTGCTACTCCTTCTTCCTGGAACAACCTATCTTCTTCCTCTATTCCACACCTCCACCTGAGGGAAATATCCCTTGGACTCCCTGAACATGTTGGGACATGGTACTGATCATCTTTATTGTAATGGTCTAATAATTGGTTTGTTTCATGAATTAAGCTTTCAGATTATTTAGATCAGAAGCTGTACCTTCTTTAAATTCACATCCCCAGTACGCAGCACAGAGTAGCTCGGCAGATATTTGCTAGTCCAAGCAGGATTTCTGTTGGAGCCTCCCATCTCTCAGGGAGCCAACAGAGCTTGCTGCTCATCTAGGGAAGGCTGGGGTTAGAAAAGAATTTTCCAGAAACTCAGGCTAAACCTTGGAATATCCTTGTCTTCTACCTACTTAGCCAGCCTCTGGGCAAGTTGTCTCTGAGTCTTGCTTTGCTAACTTGCAAATGGGGTAACTGTAGTTACTGTGCAGGGTACTGTGAGGATGAAATCAAAGAACACACGTGAAGCTCTTACCCCTTTGCCTGGCACACATTTGCAGACTCATCACAGATATTGGTTTCTTTACCTCTTTTGCTTTGCCATGGTGGGGTTAGTGGCCTGGTGGTAGCTCCCCGCCCAAGACATAGTCATCAGGGGAGACACAGAACTTATCATTTCCTTCTGGCATAGAATATTCTTCTGGGGGAAGGAGGTATCTGTCCAGCTCTGTTAGATGTTGGCAGGACTTTGAGCAGGTAAATGAGTGTGCTGACTGGAGCTGTGTCAGAGGTGTGTGGCCTGAGGATCTGTATCTCCTATGCCCTTAAGGCAGAGGACTATCTCTGGCAGCTAAGGGTGGTGAACACACGTAAGCTAGAGTCTCAGTCTACTTTGTCTATCTGGGATGAAGGAAGACCTGGGATTTGAGAAGCAAAAAGACGACAAATCAAATGAATTCCTACTGGCTGCTACTTGTCCGGATAAGTCCCTTTCTCTCAGATGGTCTCTGCCACCCTCAGTTCTGTGGTATCAAACACTGATCCACAGAATTGCTCCAGTATCTATGGGAGAGACTGCCAGAACTTCTGATTTTCTCTCTAATTGGGAGTTGCAGGACCTATTTTTACCTTTGATTTGAGAATACATCTACTCTCTCCCCATGCTCTTAGAGTTCTCTGAAAAAGAGGGGGCGGGCAGGGAGAGAGAGAGAAATTTAGTGAAGGAAAGTCCTTTCTTTGCTTTATCTCCTACTCATTATTCTCAAGCTTCTCACACAAAGCCTTAGTAACAGTGAAGTCAGGCTGTGAGGTGTGTAGATCTCCATTCAGGTACGGTCCTCATCAGCAGCTGCCCTGCATCTAACGTGGTCTTTGCTCTCTTGTTTCTCTGCTGTCACTGGATGACAGGACAAGCAACTTAGGAGCAGGAACAGAGGTGAATTAAAAGAGACGACCCATGTCTGTGTTCCCTTTGTTCAGGATGCGGTTAGTTGGGACTCAGCTGCTGGGCATTGGGGACTGCCTTTAGTCAGGAGCGATTCTTCTATTCAGGTTATCCAATCTGGACTCAGGATGCTTGAATGGCTGGGATTACTTTATTTCTCTGACTTGTTTTACTGAAAACTCTGGACCCCATTGGTTGTTTTAAAACAAACATGAGATATTTTCGGAAATTAGTGAGGAATTTCAATGGGTGTCAAGAAAAATCACAGTGTCATTTGTCTCTAAAAGAATCTTGGCTGCCAATATTCCATCTGCGACTCGCTTACCCAGCTGTGTGGCACCAAGTGAGCAGCTGCCAAGCAAATCAGCACAGAGGCAAGTTGGGACTCTTCTGAGTTGAAATTTCACTGCTGTTACTGACTTGGGATGTAAATAAATAAACTTTTCTATATTTAGTGGTAGCTCAGGGTTTGGTTCCTTTAGGATCTTTTCCTGGCTCTCATTACGCAGTTCATCTGGGGATCTAATTCTAAGCTGCACTTTCCTCCAGGATCACTCCCAAACATTTCTCTTACTCTCATATGTGTCTGATTTGGCTTCTCTATCACTCTGTAAAGCCCCACGGTGGTATGACCTTGCATTGACCTTGGCTCCTGGAACAACATCTGGCACACAATAGACACTCACTATACATTGCTGAATACAAAAATGAACCATGTCAATTTTATGTGCTGAGACTTACAGATACCGGAATACTTAACCTTCCTGCTCACCTTTCTTTTATGATTATCCTTCAAGGATTGCATGGGGAAGTTGGAGAGCTCTCAGTTAGATGGTGAGGTGGTTGGGATGGACTCTGAAATATTTTATCATCTCACTTTTTGTTTTGATTCCTATGAATCATTACCAGTAAACCTGCCTTGTACAGTGCTTGCCAGTCAATACATAGCTCTGTAAGACTTTGTTTTCCTTCCTTCAGACTTTCCTTTTACCTTTGGTGGTAGCTAATTTTGTAAATGAAGAGAGATGATTGCTCTCACTAAGACTGTAGCTTGGGGATAATGACTGGCAGAACCAGACCTGAAAGACTGTCTTTCCCTATTGCATATAATGTAACACTGGTCTTTGAACTTTGGCTCTGGGGAAGCATTACTGAGTAGTTACTTCCTGGCAGAGAATACAGCAGGATTCCCAGAGTTGTAAGCATCCTTTAGGAAACCTATGTCCCCTACAGGACATTCAACAACTCTGTGGATATGTCCCCAGTGACCTTTACCCTGGGGAAGAGCAAGCCCAGGAGGAACAAAAACTCACTGGGTCTGTGCCTGTCCCATCACAATGAGAACTTTGAAATCTGACCTCAACAAGAAATTTTACAAATGATGCTTCCCAAGTTTTTTTTATCAAAAAGAATCTCTTGTTTTGTGTTATCCTGTGACCTTGAAGGGCTACTCTTGGGGGCACCAGCGCTGATGAGCTTGAATGTTGGCTGCAAATGAGAAATCCAGCAAGACAGCAGGGGATTAGGGTCTGTCTCCACTAAAGAATAATCATAGGATACAAGTAGCAAGAAACCTTGTCTCCTCAAAAGAGAAAGTATAGTACACAGTTCTCATTTACTTCCAGTTCTCAGCTCAGCAGTTCACATCAAGGAGTTTCCACAGGGGGCAGTAGGAACTGTAGGTGGTAGCCTCTAAGCAGTGTAGCCTCTAAGCAGAGGCTCTTGTCATGTGTGCTTGTGGAGCCTGGAGATTTGGGCTGATCCTCATTTGACCTTTTTTTCCAGCGTGCCAAACTATGGCTTTCTGTCTTGCCTTCTTAGAGGTGAGAACTTTTTCATGTCAGCTAGTATGCTTGTTATGTGGCTAGAACTCACTCACTACTTATAATTATGTTACATTTTAAAATTATTCCACTATTCTACCCATTTAATGGATGGGGATACATTGTATTTTAATGTCTTAAAAAGTCTCTGCTTGCTTTCTTTCTCAGGGTCAGGCAAAAATTACTTTCTTATTTGTTTTTTTTTCTATTCAGGAGGCCTTTAATAATTTATCAACCTCCAGTGACAAAAGTCCCGAAGGTCTTTTGAGTTGTGTTTCTCTGAATTTCCATTGATATTTAGTTCCTACTAGAAGGGATACTAATGTAAAAAGGAATGCTTAATGTCAGAGGCTGACTTCTTTCTGATTAACAACTTTCTAATAACTCACTCAGTCCAACCATAGGGGAATGTGGCCATCATCATCCTGAGATCAACACTCAAAAACAGGAGTAGTTAAGCCTTGCTCTAAACACCTTGACATCTGATAGTTGGCTTTAATTCTTGCAGCAATCCTCAAAGGAAGGTATTACCATTGCCATTATTTTATAGAAGAAAAAAATCAAGGCAAAAAGTAACTTGCCAAAGGTCATATTGATGGTGAGTTAATAAGTAGAGAAGCTGGGCTTCAAATCTCAAGAAGTCTGACTTTTACGTCTGAACTTGAGCTCAATTATTTTACTGTGCTACCCAGTCTCCATCCATCTATCCATCCATCCATCCATCCATCCATCTATCCATTACCTAGCACTAATCAATTTAATTTTATGTATATATATATACACACATAAATGTACATAATATATAACATACATTTATGTATATATATTTAATATTTTGGGGTCTTTTAGAAATGTCAGGTAGTTGTTAAGGACTTATAATTAAGATATTAATTGCTTTCCTTGGTTTTGTATGTGTGTCTAATTCATTTGTCACTCTGGGTATCAGGGAATGTGCTTTAATTTTTTAGGTGGAAGATTTAAGTAATTCAGTAGAATTTAATTTTCACTTCTCATGATTTAACAAGATAAAAGTGAAGAAGTGCTACCTGCTGAATACATTTTATTATTTGAGAAGTGCTTACTTTATTTATTTGTGTCCCCAATGTACACAGTATATCAATTTGCAAGCCACAAGGGCCTTTTAGTTTTGAAAGAATGAATTGATGAATGAATGGATAAAGTTCACGTCGGCACTGAACGTCCTATGTCTTGTTGGCAGACTTTAAATTTTCTGTTATACCTGCTTGAGACTTACAGTTTTTGTTCAGTGTGATACCCAGCATGCATCATGGTGCCTATACTGCACAGTAGTATACGGCTCTATCTCTTGGCTGCACCTGCTTAATGGTTAAGGTACTGGAGGACAACTTTCTGTCCACAGACAATTGGTAACGCTCTGATTCCACTGTGCCTTGAAAAGTGTGGTAGATATAGGTGAGCCTTTGGTTAGTTCTCTGCAGATACCAATACACAGAGTCGTAATTCCCCTTGAGATTATTATACTGGCACTGGAACTTCACATCTGTCCCCATTGTGGCAGCCAAGTTGGAAGATTGTATGATTTCAGTCCTGCAGGAGCCATCTAGGAAAGGAAAAAAAGATAGGAAATAGGAAATGAGAAGTGGTGAGAAATCGCACCCATTTACCTGGTGGCCACTTACAGAGGAAGGGCAGCGCAATGCAGAGAAGCCAGTACATGATGCGTCTGCGGTTCTTCTCAGTGCTGAGCACCACACAGCCTACTTTGCATGCACAACACACTTGGGCCACCTTATCTACTACAGCCATGTGGCTGCTTCATTGCTGCAGCAATAAAGGAAAGAGGTCCTTGGGGGTGGTTTGGTGCCTGCGCTATCTGAATACACACTATGATTTGTTCAGAGGCGGCAATCCAACGGGGCCCCCTTAGAGGGGGCTCAGGTACCCCTGCGCCACTCAGGGGCTTGTGTTTTCAGCATATGGTGCCATTCCCTTATCAGTCCCAGGAGGCTTTTTCTCTGAAAGGAAGCAACCAGGGAGACAGTCTTTTGTTGAAAGACACTCAGTGGGTCATGATCTCTTGGGTCCTTGTATCTGAATTTCAGGAATCTCAGGTGCACAGAAGGGTGGGTGAAGGTAGGGGCAGTCATTTTTTCTGAATGCACTGCGGCTTCTGTGGCCCCTCGACAGTTTCCAGTTCTGGAATTCACTCGTCAGATGCTAGATAGGGAGAAAGTAATTTGTTCATGTTCAATTAATCATCAATCAACAATCCATTCAGGAAATGTTTATTGAGAGCCAACTGAATAAAAAGCTTTCTGCTGAGAGCTGAAGATAAAATAGAAGCAAAAACCAACCAAAGTTTCTGTGGTTGTGGAGTCTAAAGTCTGGCCATGATTTTAACTTATTAGTCAATACATATGAAGTTGAGCAGGAGTGAGGTCAGGGGGCTTCTGGAGTCTGAACCCATCCAGGTAGGGCTTTTCCCTAGTCTACATCGCAGGTGGTGAGCTCATCAGGGAGGAATCCACACTGCAATTTTCTCTGGCAGTCCATATCCCATCCAAGAGTCAGAGGTTCCTTTTCTGCTCACTTTCCTTGATAGACACCTTCCCATCAAGAAATCATTCTGTTTGTTGACAATTAAAGTTCTGGAATTCCTGACTTAGCACTGTTAGCTTTCTTTTCTTGGAGCAGAATCAGCTTGGCTGCAATTGTTCCCACTGTGAGGGCAACTGCATCTTTTATGCAATGGTTTCTTTTTTGTTGTGTCTGCAAAGACTCTGGAATGTTTTAATTTAGGATTAATAAAAAACTGTCTTTAGGACCAATCTTATCTCGGTAGTTGAGAGGTCAAAGATTCTATTTTATTGCTTTTCTCAAAGTCTTTACTCCCACCTCTGCTGCACTCTCTCCTCATCTCTTTCCTTCTGTCTCTCCCAAGACTGTCATTCAGCAAAACGCTCTCATGAAGAACTTTAAAGATAATGGGTAAAGAAACAAGGAGACACCCACCCCAGGATGCCTGGTCCTAGGGCAACACAAAAGAGGGTTGGGGGCAACTGTGGCCACAGAGATGCATGCAGACACATGTGGAGGTGGAAGGTTGGTGGTGGCTGTGTGCCACTGGTAACTAGGGGTCTCCAGAGGCAATATGAATGATGTTTGGGGCAGTGGAGCTGGCTGGAAAGATATATGTGTGCTGCAGGGCAGCCCTGGACAGGCCCACCCAAGACTCTTCGGGAAGGCTGTCCCAGGTGCTGGCAGAATGTTCCAGTAAATGGGATGGGTCTGTAACTAAATGGGGAGGTCAAAGATTTATGTCAGATTTTCTATGGGTCTTGGTTTGCTTGGCCAACCTGAAGAGAGAGGAGAAAAGAGAATTTATCAAAGAAAAAGAATATAGAAGTTCAGCTTAAATTTCACTTTCAAACAGTTATCAAATAGTTACAAGAACAACTACCATTGTACTTATTCACACAACTGGGTTTATAAATAAGAGAAACAGCAGTGAACTATGTAGTGGCTTTGAGGGATCCACGAAGACCCCTGCCGTGTAGGTGCCTAGGATTCTGCCCTTGGAGATTGGACCATAGGAAAACAGAAACATTCCTGGAAGGATTGACACCTTGTCTAATGTTCAGAGTGAGTGGGCATTAGTTTTATTGGCAAGACCTGGGGTAGCGACTGGGGAATCTTTCAGCACATAATCAGAACGCCAGGAAGAGATCATCTCTCCCTCTCCTTCACTCCCACATATCATGCGCCTACTTTTGAGGTGTTTCTTGAATCTGTTTCCTCTTTCTAGGTCCTTATCTCTGATTCTTCTCAAAGTCTACCCTAGATTTTGCATTGCTTTTATGTCTGACTTCCTTGCTTTCGGTTTCAGACCATCTTCCCATAGTGATCTTTCTGAAACATTTTCTAAGCATGTCTCTTTTAACATACTGCTGATTTCTGCTCATTTTTTATACCGCTGATTTCTGTGGAACAAAATCTGTGTCTCTTAGCCTGGTTTACAAGCCATTTCCCTATCAGAACATACCTGAGATAGGGGTTTAGGATAAGAGAGAGAGAGAAAGAGAGAGAGAGAGAGAGAGAGAGAGAGAGAGAGAGAGAGAGAGAGAGAAACAGTTTTAAAGGGAACCTCCATGAGCCATTGAGATGCAGAAAGCACTGTTGTAAATCTTGAGTGATGTGCCCTTGGCCCATGCCCTTGTAAAATGAGGGAGAAAGTGCAGGGAAAACTGGTGCAAAATTGTGCAGCTCCATCCTGGCTCTACCTCCAGACTGGCCCCTGATACAGCCCTTCTCTAAATATTGTACCCCAATGCAAGGAAGGTCTTCTCACTCTTCACATCACCCTCTTTCTTCCTTGAGTGTGTATTTACTTCCTAAATAAACCTCTGTCTATACCTTTGTCTGGCTGGTGCCAGACTTCTTTTCCATCATGTATGCCAAGAACCTTGCTGTTACTGAGTCAAATTCCCCCTCCCCTCTGGAACACCTTAGGCCCTTCTGTGGAAACATCTCTTCTCCCATGACATACTGACAGCTCCTGCCGCTACTCTTCCCCCAGGGAATGCAGATTTCATTCTCATAGAGGGAAACATAGTCCCCAAACATGACTCTATGTGCCTTCTTTGCCCAGGGTGCACTGCCTGATTTGGTCTTCTTCATTCTCTCCATTCATCAAAATCATTCATGCTTTAAGTCTCTTTGACTAGAATGTCTACTAAGGAGCCTTTTCAGAGTCCTGAACCAACCTAATTTCTCCTTCTGTTGAGCAACTGTGCATCACACTCTGACCAACATTTATCAAGGTGTGACTTTAGATTTCTTAAGTGATTATTGGTGATATGAAGGTCTGTATATGACTCCCTTTGGAAAATAAATGCATCCCTTTCTCTCACAGCATAGAAAGATTCATTTCTAAACAGTAGATTTCCTAGGGAATGGATTTTCAAGGGACTGCCAGTGTATTCTGTTCAAGGCGCCGCTAGCTGATAGAGCAGTCTCACCTGATCCCTGTGGGCAAACTGCTGGACTCTGAAAGGAACTTGAAAGAAAACCTTTCCGTAGGTACTTTCCGGTAGATGAACCAAATGACCTAGGTCCAATCACTAGCAATATTTTGGGCTCACTGTCCTTATTGGGGTCTTTGAAGTTCAAGGTTGCATAGGGTGGTCATTTCCCCAAAGAGTAATCTAGTGTGTTTAACTTGAAAGGACTAACCAAGACTTCCTGCTCTGCCATAGCGGCATTAAAAATTAGATCTCTTAATTGATAACCAGGGTCGCTTGACTGTGAAGTATTATAAAAGGACTATGATTTCAAGGTAAGCAACCTCAGATACTTCTCACCTGGGCCAAAGTGAATGTCACGGCCAAGGTTGAAAACTTGGGGAGGATTCGGGCTTTTCAAAATCACAAAGCGGGAGGTCTGTGTCCTGCCATCAATGTCAAATCTAGATGTCAGACCTGGCATCAAGGCCTCAGGCAACATTCACCCACCAGAGATCTGGACCTGGAAATCTGAGCCCTGTGGCAGGGCTGTATTTGAATGCAGTGAGCTAACCTCAGAGGCACCCCATGCCTCTGGAGTCAGTATTTTCTGTCAATCTCCTCTTACATGGAAATTTCCCTATTTTTTTTTATAGGTATAGAACAGAGATTTCACCCTAGAGGCCTATCCCTTAATCACACTAAGGCGTTGTGAGAAAGTCATTGTCTAAGACATGCTTAATATGTGATCAACCTGCCTTCCATGGACAGTGATAGAAAAATGCTATCTTAGAATGAAATTTTTTTGAATCTCTGCTCTTAGAGAAGGTGTCAAAGGTTGTGTTTTTTTTTTCCCCCAGCCTTTTTTTTTTTTTTTTGAAAAGGATGAGGACCATGTACTCTGAGGACCTAGGCTTAAACTGTAAAGAGTGATTTAAGTTAGAAATTGTTAAAACAGAGTGTATCTTATAAAAGCAGGACTTTCTTTTTTTTTTTTTTTTTTGTCTTTTCCCTTTAGCAGAACTGCTCTTGAAGACTGCTGACTGTGTTGGGCTTCTGTAGTTGGAGTAAAGACCATGGATGGAATTTAGAACACTCTTCTTTTGTTGAGAATGAATTTATTCACAGCTTAAAAAAAAAATCACTCGTTGTTTTGGAGACTATGAAGTCATTATAAAGGTGGACACAGAGGGAGTAAGCTGAGATGGTGAGTATTCTGCTAAGAAAAATTAAATGCTGTCTTTTTAGTTAGAATGAAAGACATATTTTTCCCCACATGGGAATTTTTCAGGGATATTGGTATGTGATATTATAAGACCTGAAACACAGCCGAACACCCCATTTTCTCTGTTGGGGCCATGAAGGTCAGACTCTACCGGGGGCAGTGAAAGAGCAGGTGCATAGCTTCCCTTGAGGATGCCCCCCACACACACACACACATACCAATCAGCAGAGGGCAGGAAAAGAGCCAGTCACAGAATGAAAAGAAAGGCTTTCTGTGCCTGGAGATGTGAAGAGGCCCACAGACTTTTACAGGGAGCACTGAGCAGGTTGCTGCTATGTGGAAGCTTGCTGGGAGACAGGGAGAATCTCTCCTTGCATTGGGGTCTCAAAACATGCTCCGTTTTCTTTCTTGAAACATTTAAATATGCTTTGAGTGATGAGGAGGGCAGGCTGTGTCCGTGCTGCCTTGGAATACATGACATGAAGGAAGAGGGGACAGCTGCTTGGAGAAGAGTCTCATGAGATGACACCAGGTGGCTTGAAGGAGATCTCTGGCTCAGTGGAGTTGTCAAGCTCCATGGGCCCCACCGAGGGGCACGCAGCCACACTGATCACCTCAGGGACGTACGTCATGTTCCACGTGACGAGGAGGCTGTAGGGTATTCTAAGTTGGTTATAATGAAAAGGTGCCTGTGTTTTATAATCCCCAGGCTAGCGAGGACACAAGGGCAACACAGCGAAGGACTGCCTAAAAATAGGAGAATCCAAATTTTTGAAATGGTGTTTGAAATAACATTTGTACAATGACAACCGCTGGTTTAACCTAACAACCTGACCATCCTTACCTGTTTCGAGAGTAAGAACTCACAGCAATTGATTCATGATTTAAACTTTAGATGGCATTAAGAGCTGGAAAACAGCCACCAATATTAAACTTTCCAATTCCACTTTGTACATGTATGTTCATCCATCCATCCATCCAACAGTATTTTTTGCTCAGTACTGGGGTTATTCCTGGGAATGGAGAACTTACTAAGACATTCTCCTCCAGGGCTCACAACTGTGTGGGTGGAGACAGGTAGGACTCTGCATTTCCTTGCAGAGAGAGTTCTCCTGGTTAATGACATGATTAGGCAAGCTCTCCGGTCTCTTTCCCAAGGGATTGTGTTACCCATGGAGCCAGATCTGCTTTCCAGCGAACTGCCTTTTATTTCTATGTTCCCAGGTGAGGGGGAGGCATTGCAGCATTCCTCGCTGTGCTGCAAGCCTACGGGTGCTTTAAAGGTTTTTGGTTTTGGCTTCCAACAAGAAGCTGCATCCTGAAATTATAGGGCAAGGTGGGGACAAAGACAGAGTGGTTCACTTATAGTGATTTGGCCGGTCCAGCATTGCCCTCCAGTGGTCAAGTGCAGGAATATAGGAACCACAAACTCCTGGAGTTAAGTTATGAGAAGGCTGCCTGTGGGTTAAGGAGGGGGCTCTGGCATGGCTTCCCCAGATGGAGGCTGGGAAAACAGAACTGGAAACTATTCCATGAAGATTAGGATTCACTAACGACTGGCCACCTTAGGAGGTATGCATAGAAAGAAAGAATCAAAGACCGGTTTGTTTTTCCAGTTTGGTTTTTGTCCAGAGAAATACTAACTGGCAAACAAGGTGACCAGGTTGCCTTGGGGATTAGAAGGCACAGTGTGGGTGAAACTGAAGCTTTGGTGGAAGTGTGGGGAGGGGTTTCCTAGGACCGAACACTCAGTCTTCTTAGTTTTCCCTTTTCAAGGCTCGAGAGAAAAATGTGATCTAGAATGACGACTTCTAGATTCATGGGTAGTCCAGGAAGGAACACAAATCTTCTGAAATGAAATTGGGTGCAAACATTCTGGGTGTAAAGAATTTTTTTCTTCCATTAGGTTTTTCTCAAAAGGGTCGAGTCCATAAGAAGGTACGTTCACATTCCTCCTGGGGCATAAACGGTTTCAGATTCCTCTGTCTTATATGTAGGTGGTCCACTAACTCCAGTTCAAAGAGAAGTTTCTTAACCTCAAAACAGCACAACCCCCACCCCACCCCCCACACACAACTGGGTCAATGTCACTGGAAGATGCTAAGCATGGTAAAATACTGTTCTATCTCTCAGATCATGTATCTATGAGTCAAGGCTGAAGAAACTGTGCCAAGTTTCTTGGCAGACAATCTGCTCTTGGCAAGGTCTGCAACTAGTGTAATGTTTGTTTCTCCCCTTCCGTTTCACCTTAGCACACAGTGTCCATAGATATCTCATCACCCATTTTCTCAGGCAATGGAGTTCCATGCATCCCGTCCTCCCCTGCTTTATTCCTTCTAGTTGACCTATGTCTTGGCTTCCTGAACCTTCAACAAGCTTGAAATTCTCTCTGTCCCTGCTCTTGTCTCTATTGGTCTTCTGCTCTGTATGCCCAAAAAGATAGAGAAAAGGGTCCCAGAAATTTCTTGACCAAGTGTGGTGAGCCATCCGTGGGCTGTGTGTGGCCTATCACTCATTGCAGCCTAATTGAATAGGGAAATCTGGTGTCGGAATTTCCAGTGGACATTTCCTCTGGTTCATTGCCCAGAGACATTGTGAGCCTTATCCAAGCTATGCCAGGTCCCACACAGCACTGGAGATGGGGCGACCTGCTGCAGCCACACAGCCCCTCTGAGATGGGTGTGACCTGCCAAGATACCAATCAATCTGCTGACTACAAGATGTCAGGAAGCAAGACTCCATCCTTGGAGCCTTACCCCTGCCTTTGATGTACCCCCTTAAATAAACCACAGGAGCCATTTTCTAGTGGTCTAGCTCCAGCTCCTTGTGGACTGGACCTCTCAGGGCCTCCAGTTCTTTAAACCTAATTCTGACTTTGTCTTTTGTTCTTCACCAATTATTCTAGACTTTATTTTCTCAAGTGGCTTACACCCTCTTTGGCAGGAAGAAGAACCTCCTAATGAGGCACCGGCCTCCTTCCCCAAACCAAGATGGAAAATGTAACAAACCATGACCAGTTTAGGAGCTGGATAACTGTAGCAGAATGTATGAAAGGTGAGATTGCTCACATGTTACCCATAAAGTTCAAACAGCTGAAGACCTACTGTAGAAGACCTCTGACCTTACCAATTTGAACAATTCAACATGTGATACAAGGTCAGGAGTTCTAAGGGCAGGATACTGAGGAAGGATGGATACTTTTGTTGCAGGATTCTTGGAAGACATAGTAAATTATTAAAACATCCTCCAATCTTGGATTAGTAAGTTATAGTAACGTGTGTGTGTGTGTGTGTGTGTGTGTGTGTGTGTGTGTACTCTCTGTGCACTGATGTGTGGTTAAACTGAAGCTTTGTGAATTCAAGACCTGTGTGTTTTCTGCTCTTTCTCCTAGTGCCTCAAGTGTAGTAAGCACCTGATAAGCATACCCCAGCACAGTGGTGAAGAGGTGATGCTTTAGAATCCAACAATCTGGAATACAAGTTCTTCTTCTTTTTTTAATTGGTTGTTCAAAAACATTACAAAGCTCTTGACATATCATATTTCATACATTAGATTCAAGTGGGTTATGAACTCCCATTTTTACCCCAAATACAGATTGCAGAATCACGTCGGTCACACATCCACATTTTTACATAATGCCCTATTAGTAACTGTTGTATTCTGAGTACAAGTTCTTATACTCTAGTTGTTCAATCTTAGGAAAGTTTCTTAGCCTTAAGTTTGCCATATGTAAACTGGGAATAACAACACCTCTCCCCATTCCTCCAAACACAGAAAGTTTGTGAGGATTCGGGGGGAGGATGCTCATGGAGGACTGGGTACAGTGTCTGGCATTGGATCAGTGCTCAGTAAATAATGGCTGTTTATATTATTTCTATGTGTGAGTGTGTGCAGATCTCTGTGGGTTCATAACAGTTTTCAGTCAGATCCTAGCTTAAATGCAAAATAGAATCAGCCTCATTTCAGAAAAGGAAGACATGTTTTATTTGTTTTGTTTTGCAGTCCTCGAGAAACCTAGGGTCTCTCGCGTGCTTGTAAGTGCTCTACCACTGAGCCACATCCCCAGCCCAGATAAGGAAAGTGTGAAAGCATGGGTTTGAACAAATTCTCTTCCATTGCCACTGGATTGTATAATGTAAGGACTTTGTCCAAGTTACCAGAGACCAACATGCTCCTGAACCCTGCCTAGAATGGGAGAACCCCTGCATATAAATAGGCTTTCTCTGAAACAGGCAAGGGGTGGCGGTGGCTGTCCCTCCTCTGCTGCTATGGGCCTGGATGCTCACCCGACCATCAGCACACCTCTGTCTTATGTTCTGGACCACTGTGATTGACCCAGTCTCGGGAGCCGCCAACACAAGAGAGACTTGGAGGCTTTGTATTCAATCATCATTGAGAACCTATTAGGAGAACAAGGTACCATGCAGCCACTTGAAAGGCTGAGAGTCTAGAGATAGCCATTACAGGGGAAAATCCTTCTGCTTGGCTGACTGGGGCCAGGTCTATGGCTTTAAAGCAATTGGCACAGACGCGGAGTGAGGGGGTGCATTCATCTTGTGCTCAATAAAACAACTTTTATTCAGGCATGTGAATTGTTATCCCCTCAGGAAAGGTGACAGCATAGAAGCAGGTTGTAATTTCTTGGAGAATCTAATTCCCCTGTAGCTGGAGACTGAAAGACAGAGATGGATAAAAGAGAGCTCTGTTATCCCAGGAAGTCCTGGGTAATTACCCAGCCTGAATTTCTCCTGGAGTTTCCGGATGGTGCCAGATGTGTCCAGGCCTCGATGCACCACCCCACAGAGCCAGCATCCAGAGGCCACCTCCTCCTCCTGGCTGTTCCTCATGTCTGGGAACACATCAAAGGAGGTTTGATATTCATAACTGCTGTGAGTCATTTTCACATGGAGCAGCGGGGAGCTGCCTGTACCACTGCACGCTGTATTCAGTCCTTTGTCAGAGCAGCTGAGCTGAACCAATCCCCCATTATGGGTGAGAGTGGATTCCTCCTGGGAGGCCTGGATTTGCCCCCAGACCCCTGTGCAGAATATAATAGGTCTCTTTATTGAGAAATAGTTATTAAAACATCCTCCAATCTTGGACTAGGCATCTCCACCACCCACAGGGACATCTCTGCGTGGTCCTTGCACATAAGTGTGACCACCTCCAGGCCCTACTGTTGGTGTCAATGACATCTGAGGCCTCCCTGTTTGCCTCACTCAGAGGACAAAGGATGTCAACAAGACTCCAGCCACGACTCCATTTCTTCTTCACTGGAGGAGGAAATTCTGTTTGCTCCTATTGAGTTTGGCTATTGTAGGAAAAGTGTCCTGTGTGACACTCTTGGAGGGCTGGCAGAGGCTTGGGAAATTAAAGCTGCAGGATGGTTGAGCTGGAAGGGGACTCAGTCATTATCCGGAGAGGCTAAGAGAACTGTCTTAGGTCACACAGACAAGCGTGGATTTTTAGCACATGAAGTCCTACTCCAAAAGGGGAGGCAAATAGTGGCGGGGTGAATTTTGGTATTGTTTTTTTCACAGAGGGACAAATTTATGGGAAAGAGGCAGGAATCAGGAGCGTAGTTTCACACCTTAGTTTCTCTGTGTGAAAAATGGCTGCATTATTTACCTACATTTCAGGATTGTTGAGGGGTTTTGCAAGTAACTCGGAGAAGTCCTGGGCACCTTGGTCTTTGAGGTTAATGACAGCATGGTCTCTGGCCTGAGGAACCTGTTCTCTGTTCCTCAGCTACCACCAAGGCATTGAGAAGTCCCTGGGTTTGGGAGGTGGGATAATTAAACAAGGAATGGACAGACAGACAGTTGGGGTGAGGAAAGTGTAGGGAGTGGGAAAATGGGAGCAGGAAAACAGCACAACCTGCCAGGTAACCATCTCCCAGCAAGGTTGTGTCCTCCAAGTGGAAGTATTTCATGCAGTCAGCAGGATTGGGCTCCCTCCTTTTGTTTGGGTCAGCATGGAAACGCTGGTCCCCTGTCTCTGTGCATCTGAATTCACTCTAGTCATGCTATCTCTCTTTACTCACCCAGAACGCAAAGTGTGGTTTGTTCTTTAAAAATGCCCAGGGTTCCCTTTCCTCTTTGGGGTTTGTGGTGGACGGTCAGACCACAGAGCTGTCTCGTAGTAATGGGGGTTCTGAATAAATGAGCCCCCAAGGTCTGCCAGGGAGATCAGAGAGCAGCAGATGCCACTGGGAAGGAATCTGGCAGAAGAAGCCACTCAGGATCCTTACCACGCCACTCCTGCTGGGCTGCCCCTCCTTGGCTAGCAACCCTGCATGGTGCTGCCCCCTGAACCCAGAGGCCCACACCCCTACACGAGTCTTGTCACCCACTTTCTCCTGTCACTACCTTGTCAACAACAGTACCCCGAGACATAAAGGACAACTCTGCATGACAATGCAGTGAATGAGTGGGTAGGTGCCTCCTGTTTAATAACCAGAGAAATATTGCTGTGCGGCATCTCTCCATATGTTGTGGCATCTGTGTCTGGCATGTAAGGGACTCATTTTCCTCACATATCTCATTAAAGATGTAAAGCAAAATGGAGGGGCTTGGAGCCCAACTCTCCCTGATCCTGCCTGCGGCTCTCGTTCCTTGCCATCTGCTGCCATCTAGTGGCCACTTGTCTTTTCTGCATTGGCGTTTTCAGAAACCTGGCTCAAAGTCTTGGTCTCTGGTGAAACAGGAGGAAGATAGTTCACACAAAAAACCAAAACCAGATTCCTTGTTATCAGCTGAGGATTGTCACCCATCTCCTGACATGGAACTGCCTCCTGGAGCCCTACAGCTCTCTCCCCTCTTTCGAGAGATCCTTTGGATTTTCTTGCAATTCTGTCCACCCTCCAGAGTTTAAATATAGAACATGAAAATCTGGCCCACTAGGAAAGTCCTGGAAACAGCCAAGGTCAATCCCTTGACCTGGAGATACACAAAGTCTCACATTCCATGCAGAAATCTCTCCTACTATATCGAGAGTTTGGGAGGGAAAAAGACACTGAGCATGAAGGGTCTTTTGGCTCCTTCTTTTGGTCCCTGGATCTTTCCCAGCTGCCCTCCAGTTTCCTTACAAAGGTCTTGGAAGTAGAAACTCACTTCAGTCACTGTCTCAGTTCGCTACTCACGTTTCCTGGGACCAAGCTTGTTTGACACTTGCTCTGTGGTCTGTGATGGCATCAGAATGTGTTTCCAGTCCTCATTCATCAGCTGGGGCTTGGAATAGCTGTGAAACACTTCCCAGGGTGGACAATGCCATGAAATGTGAAGAGCTGAACTTGTCATTGAAGGTCGTGAGAGTGGTGAGTGAAGAGCAGCCGGGGAACAAGCCAGCTGCAGGGTTTATGCACGGGCTGCAGGTGCCTGCACATCACTGTGGGCTCCCGCAGAAGAGGATGGAAACTGTACCTCTGGGCTGGGGACTGAGACACAAAGAGTAATGATGCTTTTTTTTTTGTCATTAAACCAAGCAGTTAATGTCCTTCTCTTTAAGCTTTGGCATGCACTCATTAATTTTATTAATTGATTCATTCTTCCATATGTACTCAGCTTTCGGAAATGTGGTGAAGTCAACACAGGAAGCAGCCCGTGACACAGTCTGAGCCCATCAGGATCTTATTTTTAGAGAAGGAAGCGAGGAAGGAGCACAACAGTCAAGGAAGTATTAATTCTCCAAGTGAAAACACGTCTGGCATGTGAAGCACAGGCTCCGCGAAGGAATGGATCACCAGAGGGGCAACATCTGGGAGCTTATTATGGGAGTAAATGAGTCAAACTGCTCCAGGAATTGCGGTTGTTCTCTAGGATGCATGGCCTTGTAGTCTCCATACCCCAAGGACACTACTCTAGCGGTTGGCCATCTCCCTGGATCAGAAGAAAACAGGAAGGGGAGATGTATTGGAGAATGAAATTGATCAAATTATGCTATGTGCATGTATAAATATGGCCCAATGAATCCCACTAATACGTATAATTATAATGCACCAATCAAAAAAAAAAAAAAAGAGATGATAACAGGAGACACAGGGGAGTCTTCCATGACCCCACCCATTGACCTGCAATAGATTAAATCCCTTCCTCAGGATTACCATTCATTGATTGATTAACATGTTTATTCATTCAAGGAATTCACACTGTAGTAGCACTAGGTTTATAGAGATAAATCCTAAATCCTAAAATTTCCCAAAGTTATAACACCAGCTCAACACAAACTTTATAGAATACAAAACCCCCAAATCACTGTGACTCCTTGTTTCCATCTTCAGTCACTTCTCTCATAAATACCTGTTAATTTTCAGTTGCTTTCAGATGCCTGCACGCTAGGTCCTCCTATTTTCTGCCTGCTGCCCCCAAGGTGCCCCTCATCCCTGGTGACTGGGCAGGCTCTTGGTTCCCAGTTGTTAGGGATGGTCCGAGAGGACACTATTGGCCATTTAGAAGTAGTCTAGAAACAAAGAAAAGATCCTTTGATTTAGTCTTGGTTGAAAGTTAACATAGACTGGTTTGCAATGGTCTTTGATATGCTCCGGGCGGAAGAAATCCTATTATGCCAAGTTTCAAAAGTCTGTGCCGCTATGATAAAGATATTTACATTGCATCACCACAAAACTCAGTGAAGAGGGCTGTTAAGAGACTAGACAGTTGGGGGAAAGACTTCATGTAATTTAAATTTACACAGATTTGGCTTCTTCCCATGTTTACTGACAAGAGCAAGAAGCTTCCGAATCAACTCCTCAGGAATATAACCTTTAACAGCAAAGGATTTGATCAGAAGGAGCTCAGAAAAAGTATGATGATGTTCACTTAGTCTTCAGAATGTTTGTGTAGGAATGATTCGTTTAGTTGAGTTGTAACCTTTTATTACTTTGACTCTTCTCTCCTGTTTTTTTTTTTTTTCTTTCAATTGTATAACTTTAGACTTCCCACTGTTTTCCTCTCCCCTGCCCTGGGGCCTGGGTTTTATCTTAGCAAATCACATGGCATGACGGGCTTCAGTGGGCTTACTGTCAGTCCAGTTTCTTTGCCAGTACTGTTGGGGGCTTATACCCTGGAGATAGGGATGCCAGGGAACAGTTGGGCCAGGTAGTTTCTGCTTCTCCAAAGACACCAGGACTCAGGACACAGCTGCTTTAGGCTTTAGACAGGCTGGTCACCTTGGTCTTGTCCTTATCACCCACACACGTAGCCCTCCAAACACCCTCAGTTCCTGGGTTAGGGACCAAGCTGGCACTGAAGATCAGTCTCTGTATCTTGGTTTCTTTTCTCTCTTTTGATTTCTGAAAATGTCCCAAATAAGAAAAGTTCTCCTGAATTTTGTGAGTTTGTGAACTGTTGAGTCACTTTAAGCCTAATGTGGATTTGTGGGAACCACGGCCCTGAAACTTTCCACCTCCTCGTTTTTCCCCATCCCTTCACTTCTTCCCTGAGATTGTTCAACCCCAAACTCACATCTGCTGCATGTACCTTCAGCTTCTGACATGGACTCATTTAACCTTCACAATCCACAAATGAGTGTGTATTTTATTTCCATTTTATGAAATAGGAGGAATCGGAGGCCCCAAGAGGTTAAAAAACTTTCTCAAAGTTTTAGAGCTAAACAGGGTCATAGACAGCATTTGAATCTTGGTCTAAAATTCTGGAAATTTCTATGACCATGTATTGGAAAAAAAAAAAAAAGGGGCAGAGGGCAGGCCAGTTTTTCTCCTTTTTCTTCTACCCACCACTTTATTTTAAGTGCTGAAGTTGAAGATTGCTCAGATGTATCCCATGGCCCTGGTGTTCCACTCCTAAGATTCCAGGTTCCCCGCCAGGCGGCAGAAGCCCAGTCATTCTGGTCATCAGCTTCAAGTTTCTACAGGAACCAGGATCCAAAGCCCAAGGTTTCACTCTGGGTGGGGTAGTAACCAGGGAACGGCCAAGTCACTCTTAGTCCTCCACACCCTGCTGTAACTCCTAGTGTCCTTTCTGATTGAATTTCAAGTAAACTTGGGGTCTTTGGTTGGTTCACTTTGTACTGCTAATGACTGGAGGCTTTCTAGGCTGGATAGGGTCATGTGGGCTTTCCATCTTCCACTGAAAGAAAACACTGTCATCTGCTTTGGGATCAAGAAATGTTGGTCCCATAAGCAATTCTCAGCCACCTCTCTGCTTTCTAAACTTGGGTCTTGGGCAAGATGCTGAACCTTTCTGCAACTCAATTTCCTTATAATGAAAGCAAAGGGCTCAACCAGGTGATTCACTGGAAACCAAGATCAGGTGCTTAGAAAGGAAAGGTCCCTCCAGGAGAGACCCACCTTCACTCATTTCCTGCAGTTCCCTCAGGCAATGTGCTGCCCATTTTCAATTTGTTTTCCTCTGGACTTCTGCCACTATTGTGGCTGGATTTGATTTTCTTTGTGTAAAAATGTGGGGGAGTCACAGAGAGGTTTCCCGCCAGGCTCTGAAGGCCTCTGGGATCCCTCTGGGTGACAAATAGAATTGAGTCACTTAGCATGCCCAGATTCCTTTGTGAAGGTGCTTATGTTTGATTTTGTTTTTATAGAACATAGGGGTTAGTGATTGAGTGAGAGGGAGATGTCTCATAAGAAATCTCCGTCATACCCATGGCTTCACAGTCATGATACCCCCATTTGAGTGCAGTTCTCTACTGGCACCATCCTTAGTCCATGCAATGGACAGAAACCAAGCCCTCTCCAAACTTGCTGTCTGAATCAACAAGGTGGTTCTCCGACACAAGGCAGTCAGACACAGAAGAATGTGAAAACATCCAAAGTTTGTCCTTTTTGACCCAGGAAATGGCCATACCTTTGAATTTGTGAACAAGCACAAATAGGTGAGCAACAAATTAAGTATGAGAGTGACATGTGTGTCCCAAATTCACAGCTCACAATGGCTCAGGAATAGGTCTAGGCCTGTGGAAGCTCCTTGGTGGGTCCCATCAACCTTCTCCTCTCCCTGACGGATGTGCATGGAGGAAGAAAGGAGAGATTCTTTAGTAGGGAATAGCTGAACATGAATTTTATATGTAGACTTCTTTTCCACGGCCTAATTTTATAGATGACGAATCTGAGGCTCACAGTTCTTAAGTGGCCTAACCAGGGTCACACACCTTGTTAGCAGCAGAAACAGAGTCTAAACCAGATCTTTTTGCTCTCTGTAGCATATATGGCCACTGACGGTGAATTGCAAATGAACCTGATCTGTGGTGAATCATACCAATGTTCTGTTTCTGCCGTGGGCACCAGTGGAGACAGGCTTCCTTCTTGACACTAATCTTAAAGGTTAAACTCTCTCCCCCAAACTCATTTCCATTAATAGCATACTAAAGACCTGTCATATAAATTCAAATGATCTAAAATCTATTTACATCTTGGTTAACACCTATTTATGTTACCATTTTCATAAATTAAATATGCAACATCTAAAGCCAGTCTTAATTTATTGTTACGTGTTGACTTCAGCCTAATTTCTCAGTCTGACGTTCCAGCAATCCAGGGGCATTAAGAGTTGATAAGGGTTCTCTGGGCCACTTCTCCAAGTAACTAATTTGCCTTTTAACCCACACCTTTCATGGCTGAGTTCCAAGTGGTCACTAATGGATAGATTTCAGATATCACAGCAGGCTAGTAGGGATGCAGTTCTTTTTGTGGAGGAAATTGTGTGTGCATTAAATTCTACCATTTAAGTAGCTAACCTATGGGAAAGGCCAATCCTGACCTGAATGATGATTTCTGGAAAATTTCACATTCAAATCAGGCTCAGTTTTTGATGTTAGAGAAAAACCTTAAACTGGAGCAGCCATGCTGTCCTTCTGGCCTCTTCCTGTAACTACAGAGAAGCAACTTTCCCCTTGTCTCTAGCAGGTGGTTTTCATCTTCTGCTGCAGGCCCATCTATGTGGACGTGAATGTGATTGCCATTGGAGCTCAGAAGTACAAAGCAGAATTGTCCCTTGCAAGAGGATTCCCTTCAGAGTAAGAAGTTCTTACAGAATCCATCCTCAAAAACCTTTGGTGAACATGAGTGGGTTTTCCCCTGGATATACCAGAAGAGATGAAGGGCCGCCAGTACATGAAGGTCCCCCTCGGTGACAACACTTACTTCAGGCCCTGTTGCTAAGTATGTTTCCGTCCATCCAGATCACAGTGGATCCTGGAAGAGAAGCATCCACACCAGTCCACTGACTGAGCAAGTGCCCTAGGTGGATTCTAAGCAGAACCAGAGCACTAACCCTGGAGGTGAAGTGGAAGGGAGGGACATTCATCACAGTTTGGAAAAACATAGCCAAGAAAATGCAGTCCTCCAGGGACACGTGGACTCTTGAGCTCCTTCACCTATTCTGAGGGAAATATGGCGCTCCCTTTACCCAGAGACACCATTACTACTCTGCTCTCTGATGGCTCTGTGGCTGGAGAATGAGTTAATTTGGCACCTCTGAGAACTGTGGGCAGCTCTGGGATGAACTAGGGAAGGGGCAGGTCAAGAGTCACTTATTACTGTCTTACCCAGTGGAGTTCAGATGGAAGAATACATTTCTCATAGGGTCCCAGGCTAATGCTTTCCAAATTTTTTTCCTTCTGAGATCCATTTTGGCTAGGCAAATACCCCATGGGCCTCTACCTCTCTGGCTCTTTCTTGCTAATGTAAAATAGGCTCATTGGAATGAATAAAAAGAATGGTATTACTTTGGCTCAAACACTAATGAGCACTTTCACTTTGTCATAGTGTAAATATTAAAGTTATAAGAGACAGCCCAGGGACCAACTAATTATTTTAAAGACGCAGTGCTTTGCACAGTGTCTAAAAATCTATGCCAAGGAACTATGTCTTCATTTAGCACTGAGGCTCCTGGGTTCTCTAAAACCAACGTCTCCATGCGCATCTAGGGGACAACTAGGATGGAGTTCCTCGCAGACCCATGGGATGTTAGAATTGGAAAACAAAATCTGCTGGTGCACCCCATCATTTGACGAGTGGGAATGAGATCCATGGAGTGCTCTGATCTCATAGCTACAGAGGCCTATGATTAGAATGCAAGTTTAAGGCTGTCTAGTTGGATCCTCTTCTTACTCTCCCTCTTTCTGGGCAAGGGAAGGAGGTATTTTCAGTGCTTAGGATGATTTTATTTCCTAGGGAGCATCTTTGTTCTCTTTTCTTGTTTTTCTGCTCCCAGAGAGCACACAGTGTTTATCTATTATCTTCAATTATTATTTTGAAACATCCACAATTATTCCATTTTGTTCAAAAATTATTGGTAAAGCAATACTTCTGTTTATAGGCTTTTTTTTTTTTTTTTTTTTTTAAAAAAAAAGCATGTCAGGAAGCCAAGATTAATTGTTACAGCTAGATGTCATGCTCATCTTTTGAACTTGCCTCCTGGTAATCCTCATGGCCTAGCAGGAGTGCCTGGGGTAGCTGGTGCTCAGAATTATTACATGCAGTTGAATTCTTTTGAGGACTGTGACCAAACATGATTCTGCAGTGAATTTAGATGGCTCCCTCTGTCCCCTAGAGTTAGTCATCCTCTGCCTTCTGGCCCTTTGAACGGGTTTGGAAACAAAGCTTTATTTTACTTTTGAATAAAAATGGTTCACCAAACAGATTATGCTTGTAGCTTGTGATTCTGAACAGAAATAACGGAGAACTTTATTTGAAGTTTGAAAGAATTAAATTCAGAAAAAAATTAAAGGCAGTTCTACTTTACCTAATAGGTGGTAGGTTTTTGAAACTTCTTACTTGAGGGGTGGAGTATATGAATGTGTGTTCTAGAGACATTTCTACAAGTTTATTCAAGTTAGACAATTCACTTTTAGAGAATAGGAATGTTTTAAGGGCACATAACCTAGTATTAAAAAATTTCTTTTATTAAAGATGATTTTCTCATTATAAAAGTAAGTGCTCATTAAAGGAAAAATTGTGATTTACATATGATTATAAAATATGAAGGAAGAAGATCATCCAAAATTCCACAACCCAGAGATGACAATTATATTATTTTGGATATTTCCTTCTAGTTTTTGGTCTAGTTTTGGTATTTTCTTACATTATTGAGAGACTTAATATATAATGCATTCAGTTTTATGTTAAATATTCTTTTCCCCCAAATGATTTAAAACTCTTCAGAATATAATTTTTCAATTTTATTTTAATTATAAATTGATAAATTAGGGCTACATATATTTATGAGATGCAAAGTGATGTTATGATTTATGAATATGTGGAATAATTAAATCAAGCTAATTTACGTATCTATCACCTCAAATGCTTATGTTTTGAAATTACTCTCCAGTGATCTTGAAAGGCATGCTATATTATTTACTGTATTCATCATGCTGTGTGATGTGTTTCAAAAGAAAAAATACCAGCCACCTTTCTCCCTGCCTGAGTCTTTGTGTTCTCTTACTATCGAATTCTATCCTCTGTCCCCACCTCTGGTGACCTCCACTCTGCTCTCTGCTTCTTTGATTGTTTTGGTGACACATGTAAGTGAGAGCATGCTGTGTTTGTCTTTTTCTCTTAGCACATTTTCCTCAATCCGATGCATGTTGTTGCAAATGGCAAAATGTCTTTCATTTTTAAAGCTGACTAAGTACTCCACTGTGAATATGTGCCATAGTCTTTATCCATTCCTCTGTTGACAGACACTTAGGTTGATTTCACAACTAGGCTGCTGTCAAAGTGCTGTGATGAACATGCAAGGGCAGACATCTCTTTAACATACTGTTTTCAAATCTTTTGGGTAATTACCCAGAAGGGACTGGATCTTACAGTAAAAATTATTCTTTTTTCTGTTTTTTTTTTTTTTTTCCAATGCTGGGGATAGAATTTAGGGCCTTACGCATGCTAGGCAAGTGCTCTGCCTGTGCCTCTGAGCAGCACCTCCAGTCCTTCACTTTTGGTTAGAGTTTTTTTTTTTTTTTTTTTTTTGGTATTGGGGTTTGAACTCAGGGGTACTTAATGACTGAGCCATATCCCCATTCCTTTTTATTTTTTATTTTGAAACAAGGTCTATGCTAACTTGGTTAGCACTTGCTAAGTTGCTGAGACTGTCTCTGAACTTGCAATCCTTTTGCCTCAGCCTCCTGAGCTGCTGGGATTAGAGCCATGTGCCACCATGCCCAGCTCATTTTTAGGTTTTTGAAGAATCTTCATATAGATTTTCATACTATTGACATTCCCACCAATGTGTGCAATGGTCCCTTCACTCCACCTCTTCTCTATTTCTTACCTCTTTTTGATAAAAGCCATTCTGATAGGTGTGAGATGATATCCCACTGTGGCTTTAATTTGCATTTCCCTGATGATTAGTGATGTTGAGCATTTTTTCTGAATATCTGTTGGCCATTTGTATGCCTCTTTTGGGAAATGCCTATTCAGGTCCCTTATCCATTTTAAAGTTAGATGATGTGTTTTCTTTCTACAGGATATTTTGAGTTCTTTATATATTTTGGATAGTAACCCCTTATTAGATGTATGGCTTGCAAATATCTTCTCCCAATTTTATAGGCTATCTTTTCATTCTGTTGTTTCCTTTGTTGTGCAAAAGGTTTTTATTTGGATCTAATTGCCTATTTTTGCTTTTGGGGTTAATAAGATCTAATTTTTAATGGTGGCATAGTATTCTACTAGTGATATTTTGGTTATTTCCAATTATTTGAAAGAACAAAAAAAATTTAATAGACTTTTTGCTTTTAAAAAATTCTTCTCAGATGATTTTTTTTTTTTTTTTTTTTTAGTGCTGGAGACCAAACCCAGGGACTCATACATTCTAGCATTCTACCAGTGAACCATGCCCCCCAACCACAGATAATTCTTTTAAAGATACATTCCCAATTAGTGAGACAAAAAAAATAACCATTTTAAAAGCTCTTGATATCTAATACCTAATAACCTACTTATACTAGATCTTTTTGTAATCATATCAGTAGTAAATGTCAGTGTTCTTAACATGCTCAATTTCACTAGCATGAAGTTGTAATTGTTTCTTTTAATCTGTTAATTTGATATGATTGATAGCTGTTTTCATTTGCATTTTAAATTTTCAGTGTAGTTGATATTTTTTCAAATATTCATTAGCAATTGATAGATAATTTCTGTATTTCAACTGTGTATCTCAATCCTTCAGTCAAGGTAGCAACTAGATCCATTTCTTCTGGAGTACTCTACTTGTTAATTTCATTAAGATTAGTAAATTATTCTTATTTTTTTTCCCAGTTCATCAACATCTTTTCTTCATTTAAAAGGCACTTTTTTTTCCCTCAAATGGCCTTGGAGTGGTAGTGGGTTTGCCATTGGCCATAGGGATATCTGTGGTAGCACCTAGGTTGACTAACTGGCCCCCAGTCTATGTCATCAAGAAACTGAATATTCTTGGTAAACCAAGAGGGAATCAGTAGCAAGTTTATGCTTTTTAAGCTGAAATGAGATTCAGGCTCAACCTCAAATGCCAATGTATCTGCTCTTTTAGTTCCTGTCCAAGGTTACTGTGAAATTTGAAATTAACAAGGTAACAAATTATGGCTTATGTGTACCAAAATTCAGTGTAACATTATTTGAATTTCTGACTGAAGAGTCTAGAAAGCAAAGAACTTTCACATTTTATTAAGTTTTTGTCTCTTTTTGAATAATATTACCACTTGTTTTAAGACTTTCCAATGCCTGTATGGAAATTATAACAATAAAAAGATTATTTGAAAATTGGATTTAAAAGCTATTTCTGATAGGAGTTTGTGGTGTAGCTCAGTGGTAGAGCACTTACATAGCATGTAGGAGGCCCTGGGTTCAATCCTAGAACTACAAAAAAGTTATTTATGATATATATTGTATTTGGAAAGTGTGCATCTCTAGAATTTTCATGGGTCTTCATATTTTTATGAGAATTAAAAATGTCTTTTTAGTAGAATGATAGTCTAAAACATGCAGTTGAGCAGAATAAATTATGCAAAATTGAAGGGGTATGTTATAAAAATGTCTAACCCATATGTCGTGAGCAAAATTAGCAATTTTGTGGTTCTTACCAAACTTAAAACTAATTGCAATTTGTATTATTTCAGTTGGTGAACAATGAATTGTAAAATGTGTTTCCTGCCACATGCAGGAGACACTTAAGCTGGTGACAAAGTAACTAGTCATTTTTTGTTATGATGTGTTCTATTTTGTCTTGTGATAAGTTCTGTGAGAGATCTTGGTTACTTCTATTCTGTTATTTTTGACAATCACTTAAAAATAATAAATCACAAACAGTAGCCCAGCCCCATCACCAGATGTTTGGCTATTGGACTCAATAGAAGGGGTAGCTCCTTAGAGGTAAGAGCTTTCCATGCACTCTCCATGAGCTCCCTGTTCCAGTCCTACTTTGGTGGCTGGAAGTGTTTGCTTCTTGGCTTTTCCTTTAACCCCAGATTATGGCCCTGTGCTTCCGCTTCAGGTAAATAGGCTAATTACTCTTTTTCTAGTCCTCTGGTTTCCTCTCCCAGACCTTTATTTCTCCAGCTCCTTCCACATTTGCAAGATCCAGTTCAGCAATGAATCTATTATTTCTTTATTCTGCATCATTCACAGTGGTTTTGTTTCCCTAGGTGAATCGTAACTGATGCAATTATTGGTTTTGGAAATGATTCAAGAGATAGAAATGGAGTGATAGGACATGGGAGATGATTCTCTGTTTGGATGAGGCATTCCTCATCACCCTCTTCCATTGGTAAATAAGACACTAGTAATCCCCGAAGTTGGGTGTTTATAAAAGGCAATTTGTTGAATTACCAGGTAGCTGATGGCATAAAACAGTAGTGGAATTAAGGAGTATTAGATTTGCATGTTGCTTCAAAGTGCCATAGAAATTCTGGAGAACAGAGTAATGAACTCAGGGCACCACGTTCTCAGTTCAAAATCTAGGCAAGAGACTGGAAATATTCTGTTATTACTTTGAAAGAAGCCTGTATCTCTCATTACCCCCAAATCTGATATTTCTGAAAAACAAACCATAAGACCTCTAGTTAACCTCTAGTTAACTGGATCCCAACACCAATTTAATTCATGAACTCTAATGCTTACAACCAGGCATTTATTGGGATAGATTTGGGACCCTGAATTCTGAGATGACAACATGTGGACAGATTCTAGTGAAATCTAGTGAGTGTTTATAAAAGGCCTCGAGGCCCCTTAGGTTTCTTTTCTAGTGGAAGCAGCGTTTTCTCCTCTGAATTTAACGCTCTCTTTCTTAAAGAACCTGGAATGATTTTTTTCCATGACACTCCTCAGAACTCACCTCCCCAGACCTTTCGTTGTTCTGTGCCTATATCCAGATTCAAGTCCTGACAGGCCCCACGGGGGCAGGTACACAATGACAAGTTCTCATAAGTGCCAAATGAATTGCAAAATTTTTGTAATTTATATTTGCATGTTCAAAAGTTTACACTGTAACTTTTCCTTTTTTTTTTCCTTCTAAAAGACCTACCCACTATGATTTATCAAGATCATAGTGCATTGGGAAAAGAGAAAAAACCAGACTTCTTTGGGGGATTTCTGGGTACCAGCTCCGAAATGATACCAGTCTTTGGAGACCCATTTTCGCCATGAGCCAGTTTCCCAATGTCTACTTACCCGAATTTATTGAAGAGATTTATTGGAGCTTAATGATTAATTGTATTTTGGCCCAGGTCCATCTCACCTTGCATTCATTTGGGCTCTAGACTCACTTCGTTGTTCTTTGCCAGGTTTCATTGAATGAGATACACTCAGCGAATGGTTGAATAGTTATGTTGATTATCTGATCTGTGAAGTGAAGAGTGGAAGACATTAGAACTGCCTCTATATTTCAAAATAGCAAAGGAATCCTGAATACTGGAGAAATGGAAGAGATTAATGCCATTCAAAGGATCTCATCTATTTGGTGTGTGCAGAAGATGGACAGATCTTGAAGAATGACAAAGGATTATTGTAAATTTAATCAGATGATCAAAACAACTGTAGTTATTTTTCTAGATGTAATTTCATTTGTAGAGTAAAAGCATATTCTTTGACATCTAATATGTGAGTGTTGATATGAAAAGCTATTTTTCCTTCTATTTACCTGTTCATAGAGACCAGGAGAATCATTTTTCTTTCATCTGGAATGGCCATCAACCTCCCTTTGTTGTCGTGCACCAGATAATATCAAATCTTCAACCCTGTCTTATTCTATTCCACAGGGAATCGATTGTCTCTCTGTTCCACAGAACAATGGCTCCATTACATTGTTGGATTAGGGGAACATGAAATAGCAACTACTTTAGACACCTTGGTAAGACACATAATAGGCAAGAAGTTGGGAAAAATCTCAAGGAAACCTTGGGGCTTTCTTCTTCAATTAGCCCTCTTAGGGTTCTATCATCTGGGGAAAGTTGAGATACCTTTTCCAAGATGAAGGTCAAGTTGGTACATCTGAGTCTTTTTACCAACAAGAAAGTCTCAATTCCTAGTGTGCCTCACTGTATTTTGGAGGCAATACATATATCTTATTTCGGTGTGTTGTTATAGCCCAGACCTATGTACTGAATTACCCAAAAGGTTTTCAATTTTGAATAGGGGATGAAGAAAGAGAGGGGCTGTAATGTAAGCTTTCCTGCCACTTTGGTCTGATGGCACAGGAATTCAGTGGTGATTGAAGTGTCTATTGAACCTCTGGCAAGTCTTTTAGATGAGTGTTAGCGAACTTTTATAATCCGGGAGAAAAGTTTGTGACAAAGAAGTCCAAGCTTTTTACAAGTTCCTAGTAGAGACTAAGTATTTGACCACACATCAATAAGTTACCATACATACTTAAATGCACATTATGAAATGGGTGTTGCTTGACCCACCAAACCATAAATTAGGGAGTGGTATATTTGACATCCGGCTCAAGAATGTTCTGATGGCACACAGAAATAATATTAGCTAGAGATTCTGTTTATCATAGCTCCTACTTCTGCTACACTACCTTGTTTCTTTCAGCCTTACTAAGGTTTTATTATGACCAATTAATTGACAGAGGGAAAAATATTGGGCCTTATTTACACATGGTTCTTTACGATCTGCCAGCACCATCCCTACATGGATCTCCAGAATACTATAGTTCCTCTCCAGGGTTGGGGTGGGGCCGAAGGACAGTGATGAAGAGCAACCTTTTCACTGGGAAAAACTTCAAGTATCTGGTGGTTCATTTGACCTAGAAGAAGACACGATCAGATTAAAGTGCCTAACAGTTTGACTAGATGATCAGGGACTTTGGTTGGTGTTTTTGTTTGTTTATTCTGCTGCGCGACCAGCACGCTAGCTTCATACTAGAGGTTCCAAACATAGAAGTTAACTAGTGAGATCAAAATAAAGACACATAAAACTCAATTTACCTTTTTCTTGCCCAGCTAAGAGACGGCTTCTCCCGGCTCCTGCCTCTAGCCACCTGATGCGGTAGTGAGGTTTACACAAGAGACCATCAGGAGAGAGGAAGAAGCACGCCAGAGAGTGGGCTTTTATTGGGGAACAAAAAATTCAGGGGAAAATTCCATCCAATGAAGGTCGAGGGGGACAGCATTCCAAGGTCAGGGTCAGTGATTGGTTTCCAGGTCAATGGTCAGTCACACCCCCACACGGACAAGCCCTCGCACCTGGAAAGGGTGGGGAAAGCTCTGACACAGCTGGTCTGAGTGCCTCACACCCAATCAGGGAGGTATCTCAGTCACGTGTGAGAACGACTTCCCACAGTTTATTTTTATCTTTTCTTATTTGGAGCTGGAGATTGAACCCAGGGCTTCACCCATGTGGGGTAAGTGCTTTAATACCGAGTTGCATCCCAGCCCTCTGGTCAGGGACTTTGGAGGAACTTAGTTGGATAATTCATGACATAAAAATCTGGGGAGGTATATGGATATTTCTTTCAGAATGGTTATAGATTATAAAAATGTTTGTGTTCCATATGAATTCTAACAACAACAGCAACAAAAACAAAACCAAAAACAACCTCAGTAGAAGATGATCTTAATATTTATGTGCATCAGAAGATCTATTTTATAGATATCAGTAACTTCTTTTACCAAACACCCTGTCTTTGACAAGAGTGAAGGGTTATGTGTGGACTCAACAACAGGACCTCTACTGACCAAGGCCTACCAGACTATAGCCACTGGTGAGTGGTTAACCTGCCAAGAGCAGAAACTGACTGAACTCCTGATGTGCCTGTGGTGGCATTTGGTGAAGTGTCTCAGTGAGATCTCCTTGAAGAGAACCTATATGGAAGAGCATGATTGACTTACAGCTTCATGTGTCATCCCTCTGGATCTGCCATTCCACTTGCAATGGGGCCCCACAGACCCAGGCTGCTTCAAGCCAATGATTGAACATTGGGGTTACTAGTGTCAGTGCATTCCTGTAAGATGCAGGACTCATACAATGGGAAACGTTGGCAAATGTCCTCCCATTGGTCTGGAAGGAACTTTCTTAGAACCATATTAGAGACTGAAACTCTGCCTAATCCTCCTTATTTGTTCCTCTGTTTATATGTGTCAGATCTGCATCAGTTTTAATAGTCTTCCCTGTCTACTGTAATTCCTTTGTTTATATTTTTCATAGATGTTTCCTCTAATAAATATTTAATCCTGTCTTCTATGTTTTATGTCTCAGCAACTAATACAGGTGCTATTAGGAATTGTTTAAGAGAACATGGGGGCTTGGCACTGATGTACCACCTTTCTGGACAAGGGGACCCCATCCTTAGTGGTGTTTGGGGCCTTGATAGTGCCTGGCACAAGGTAGAAATCCAATTGCTGAAGATTTCACTTGTGTTATGGTGGTGGCAAAGTCTTGGTGAATGAAAATTCCACAGAATGTGCAGAGATTCAGGCATTTGAAAGACAGGAGTACAATATTTACAAAAAAGAACAGAGTCCTTTGCTATTGATTAACTGAATTAAAACTGAAAAGGAAGAGTGATAAATGACAGCAGTTACAAATAGTTAAAGGCCAAGTGTGACAGTCAGAGGGCCTCTTTTCTAATGAAGAGACCCTTATCTTCTACAAAGGAAGGGCAGACACAGTTGATGAACAGATAGGATTTGATTGAATTACAGAGCTCCAGATGCATTTAAATACTCAGCCAGCGAAGTTCAGTTTTGCTATGGTAACAAGAGCTCTGGTTAGGAAAAATTTAAACCCTGGCACAAGGGATGGGAATGTCTGCATAGATGTCCTGGAGGATTTTTTCTCTGAACCCTCACAGCTTGAAGAGAGGTACATAATAAGAATGAGCATTTTCCATGTGCAGTAAGATGCCACATAGCCCTCTCCTGGGGAAGGAACCAGTGGACCCTCAGGAATGATCCCCCTTCTTCCCCTGATCTGTAGGCTGATAACCAGAGTTAAATCCTAGCATAACCATTATGAGTTAAGTTATTCCGTACCCAGCTAAACCATGAAGCTGAGCACTCTGTTGTAAAATAAAAATATTATATCTGGAATTGAGCCCAACCTGGACTGAGTTTACAAATAAATTACATGAATAGATAGCCCAGATTCTAGGACACTTTCCATACAATTGTACCAATGCCTCTTCCACATTTTTCATCTATGGCCCTATTAGCTGGAACATGTTATCTAGCTGAAGAGAAAGAAAAAGCCTGAGATTGATTTATAGGTGGATTTTTCTTTGTATATGTGTCCAAGCCAAAAATGTACAGCATCTGCCTTATAGCAATGTTCAGGGTAGGCTTAAAAGACAGTGGAAAGAGAAAAATTTTCCCAATGTGTGAAACTGTGAGCAGTGCTATGGCAATCCACATGCTTCCCCGAAGTAACAATATATACAGATTCCTGGCCAGTGGTCAATGGTCTTGCTGCCTGTTCAGGGGTCTGGAAGAAAAGAGAAGATTAAAAGAGAAGATTAAAGACAGGAAATCTGGGGTAGAGAAATGTGGATGAACATATAGGTGTAGACACAGAAGATTTTTATATCAAACCTTAAAACCTGTCAGAAATCATCCCCTATGGGTGTGGCATGAAATAAGTGGATAAATGTCTCCAGGACTGCCAGGTGCAGGGGTGCACACCTATAATCCCAGCGGCCCGGGAGGCTGTATCAGGAGGATTCCGAATTCAAAGCCAGCCCCAGCAAAAGTGAAGTGCTGTTTCTAAATAAAATATAAAATAGGGCTGGGGATGTGGCTCAGTGATTGAGTTACCTGAGTTCAATTCCCTGTCTCTCCCCAATCCCCCCAAAATGTCTCCAGTACTGAATAACTAGGCAAACGAAACAAATCCACTAATGGACATAGCAGGCTTTCATTACCAGCCCAGTTGGACCTGGCACAATGAGCATAAGAATGATGTGTCTATGTTACAAATGGCTATGGGGCCTAGGCATGAACCCAACAGCATGGACTCTCCCTTACTCAGTCCAAAATAGCTACTGAAACCTCTGAATTTCCAGTATCCTGGCAACAGAGATCAAGATGAATCTCGAGATGGCCCTATTACTCAAATATATCACTAGTCACTTGGAAGCCGATTAGCTGCATGGACTTCCTTTCATTCAAATTGTTGAATTTATTGTGATGGGATGAATACCTATTATAGGTATGGATTTGCCTTTCTTAACTACAAAGTCTGAGGCTGCCCTACTGTCTCTGGCCTTATGGAATGCCTAGTCCACAAACATGGAATCACACAACATAACATCTAACCAGGGGACTTATTTTTATAACAGTGATGAGCAGATACAGGGCTATCACCATGGTTGAATCAGATACCACACTTTCTGGAAGCACCCAGGTTCACAGGGTGCTGATATGGCATACTGAAGCTTAAATGACAGCTCAGAGGCAACACACACAAAGTGGAGTGCTACATTTCTAGATTCAGTATATGCATTACACTGGAGATCTCTATGTCTCTGGGCCTCCAACAGGAAGAATACACGAGTCTAGGAAACAGGACCTGGAAGCAGGAGCTGCCTTACTCTCATTCCTTATGACCAATGAGGGCTTTTGTGCTTCCTGTTTGCACGACTTTGAGATCTACAGGGTTGGAGGGCCTGGTCACTAAAATTGTTCTCTTGCCATGGGACATGGCAAAGATCTCATAAAGTAACACAGTAAAAACAAAGCCAACCCAAACTTTGGTACTTTAATACAGTGCTTTGTTATCATCTCTTGAAGTTCTGTGAGTTGACTGTCCTCAGTCAGGTAGCTCTTGCTTGGGATATGCCATGAGTTTACAGTCAAAGTTGGAGGGACCAGAGTCATCTGAAGACCCAATTGGGCATAACCTCCTAGATGGCTTCTTCTCTCCCATGGCTGGAGCTTGGATTAGGATGGCTGAACAGTGGAGGGCCCATTAGACATCTGTCTCTGCATTTGGCTTGCCCTGGCTTCCTTATTGTCTGACGGGACAACCACTTACATACATGGCAGCTGTGTAACCCCCAGAGACCAAGATGGAAACTGCAAAGCTGATTTTGACAAAGCCTAAGAAGCCACATAGCATCACTTTCACAGCTTTCTTTTGGTTAGACTCAAGTATCTGAGCCAGTCTGGGTTCAAGAGGAGGGACTGAGTGGAAGTGTGAATACTGAGAAACATGACTTATTGGAGGGTCATCTTTGGAGACTCCATTTACAGTTGTCCTCACTTCTTTCTGAATAGAGAGATTCTTGTGTTAATAACTATTCTTTTTACCAATAAATATTTATGGAGAACCCACCGTGTGTGCAGAGCTGGAATATAAGTAGAAAAAAGAGGAAAGGTATTGTACCTATCCTCAAAGTATGTGCACCTTGCCATGAAATATTCATATTAACACAGAAGCTAAGAGTAGGCTGAGAATCCCAAAAGTGAGAATTAATGTACTGGTACTGATGGACAATGTATGTATTATAGCTCTCTGAGGTGAAATAAATAGGTTGATAATGGGATTCTGTACATAGTTGTATCAACAATAAAACGATGGAATACATTCCTACCTCAAAATTTTCACAACCCAATGATCCTTAATCTGGTAACTCATTCCTCATAAGACTCATTCCTCATAAGACCTGCTAAACTTAAAGAATTATTTATGAGGATACACTGAAGTAAGTGTCAGAAAGGATCTTGTAAATTATAAATAATGTCACAAATATAAGAGACAGTTACTATCTTTCACAGAGGACCTCATGGTAGGTGTGATATGAATATTTGTTGAATAAATGAAGAAGACGATAAAACACATTCTTCTTGAAACAATTTATTATATGGATAGTGGGACTGTTCTTTTTCCAGATTATAAGATTATTGCCCACTCAATTTTGTTATATTTGCCTATTTTTGGAGTTTGTGTCTTTTTTCTTTTTTCCAGTACTGGGGATTGAACCAGGGCCTCACACATTTAGGCAGGTGCCCTCCCTCTGAGCTATATCCCCATTGCCTTGGAATTTGTGTCTTAATCCCCCCTTCACTTTTTTTTTAATGTCCAAGATTTATGGCTTATTAAGAAGAAAAGTAGATGAAGGGGATATATATATATATGTATATATATATATATATATATATATATATACATATATATATATATCAGAGACAGTGTCATGTTGGTGATAAAGAATATAATTTATTTACTTATACACATATCACATCAGATCTTTATTTATTCAATAGTTTAGACAAAGTCCTGGACTTCTTGCGTATACTTTGGTGGACAGACAGACAAGAGATACACAGAGAGATACATAACATAATGTCACTAATGATGCTTGCTATAAAAAATTAAGTCAGGGTAATGGGAAAGACGGATGAATTAGATGGGTGAATTTGTAAAGGCTGAAGGGAAGATGTCTTTGGTGAGCAGTGAATGGCATGATGGAGAGAGCCATCTGGGGATAAAGACCCTGAGGTATAGCCTGCTGGGACATTTAAGGAACATCTAGACTACTATAGAGGGTAAGTATGGTCACAGTGCAGTGAGAAAGGTGAAGAAAAATAAGAAATACTCATAAATTTGAGAAATGTCTCTACCAAGGAGATTACGACAATAGAAGAAAGTCCTTAGGCAAAAACCTCAGGTGCTGACAGGAGGAGGTTGGACTGATGAAGTTGGACTGGTGATGTGGGCTTGTGTATTAATATGTGACACTTAATATGTGTATTTAAATGAGTGGATAAATAATTAATTCATGAAAGGCCTCTGGCTTAGTGTTTCTGCTTGGTTCTTCTATCAGTGTGACATTTTATTACAGTGATTTGTGTCTTTTTACTTATATTACTTCTTTATTATATAAGGAGCAAGCATTTATTGAAGAAAAATTAGAAAAGAAGAGAGAAGCTAAACAAATTACTTTTAACCTGCCTGCTGGGAATAACCATGTTTATCCTTTTAGATCACTACTATCAATAGAAATACAATTAGAACCATATGCATCATTGTAAAAATTTTAGTAACTACACTAAAAAAATAAAATTAATTTTAGTAACCTATTTTATTTAACTCAATATACCCCAAGCTTTATCATTTTAACATGTAGTCAATATAAAAAAGTATTAGTGAGCTTGTTTACATTCTTGTCTTCATACTGTCTTTGAAATCTAGTACGTATTTTATCCTTATATCATATCTCAGTTTGGATTAGTCTCAACTGAAGGGTTCAGGGGCCACATTTAAGTAGGGCTGTGTATTGGAGTATTGTATTGTACTGCAGTTCCCAACTCTCATATATGTGTAACATGTATATACTGATATAGTTCTACATAAAATTATAATTCTCCTTCTACAAAATTCAGGTGATATGAAACCTAAAGTTTTGTAACTTTTTCAAATAAAAAAATTTAGAATAGTGTTGGATTACTAGAAAGGTTTTAAAGATAGTCCAGACTTCCCAACATTTCACGCCCAATGCCCTCTTCCTGACATCTTACAATGGTATATATGACACAGTTAATGAACCAATGGTGCTATGCCATCATCTGCTGAAGTTCTCATTTCATTAGATTCACTTAGAATTTTTCCTCTTACCCTTTCTGTTGTTCTAGAATTCCATCCAGGATGCCAGACCACATCCAGTCATTGCGTCTCCTTAGGTCTCCCTTGACTATGGCAGTTTCTCAGACTTTCCTTCCTTTTGAGGACCTGAAAATACACTGTCCATGTATTTTGAAGAATTTCCCTCAGTTGGGACTTGTTTGATGATTTGCTCAAAATAAGACTGGGGTTATGTGTTTTGGGGAAGAAGATCACCACATAGGTAAGTGCCATTTTCCATCAAATCATATCAAGGATGCATATTATGGACATATTTTATTACTGTTAGTATTAACTTTATTCACCGGTTGGGATAGTGTTTGCCAGATTTTGCCAATATAAAGTTACTCTTTTTCACCCCTCTCCAAACTCTGATCTTTAGAAGGAGATCACTAGGTTTGTCTTACACCTAAAAAATGGGAGTTATCCTTTACTTCCTTGAGTGTGGGGTGTCTACACAAATTAAATGGAAATATGCAAAGAAGATTTGTCTTTTCTCCATTTATTTATTTATACTCATTTATTTACATGAATATCAATTCATGGATATTTATTTTACACTTTGAATTACTAATCAATACTACATAATTTTATTGTTCAAATTATTCTGACTTTGGCCAGAGGGAGCTTTTTCAGTCAGCTCTGGTATCATTTTTGACATATCTCCATCATTGAGGAGTATTTTTGGTTTTGTTTGTTTGGCTTATTTTCTGTTGCTGCAAGGTCCTCCAGCTTATTTTGTGTGCTCCTGTTGCCAGACCTAGAATCAGCTCTTCTCTGAGGAGCTCTGGTTCCTTTTGTTGGAAAATGGTATCAGAAACCAAGATCTGAAATCTAAGCATGCTCATTGCTATGGGGGTGCTGTTGATTTTCAGCTGACAGAGCAAGGAAATATGTGCTGCATATATGTATGTTTCCATGTGTATCCATTTGTATCTATATTAACTCAAAGTTCATAATGATGGGTGCAACTTTTCCACTTATTAATATATTATAATTCACAAACACTTTTTTTCACACCAACAAATATCCATAAATTGCTTCATTTGGTGACAGCATAACATTTTGTGGCTATTCAAAATTTATTTTGCTAATTCACTCTTGTTAGTTTATCTACATTAGTTGAGATCTATGTTGTTATACACTATATTCTTACAGATATTTTTGTGTGTCTACTTCTAACAAATCATATTATTTCCTAGGCATAAAACTGAAGTACCTAGGTCAAAATATGGTCATTATAAATACTTTTAAATGCTTATTTCTCATATTTCTCCAAAAATTTGTAGAAATTTGCATTACCAGTAATGAAGACCATTCTCATTTTACTAATACGTAGCATAAACTTGCCATTCTGACTGGCATAAAATAGTCTGAGTGCTTTTAAAATTACAGTACTTCAATTATGTAGTAATGGACATATTTTGTGTGCTTAGCTTATTAGCTTCTACTCTCATTTTGTTCTATTTCTGTTCCTTTCACTTTTATTGATTCAGAAATATTTTCATATATAAGTTATATGTGGCTTTTGTAAATATGTCTATATTTGCTACATAATCATAAATATTGCAAATGTTTTCTACTTTATCACTTGTATTGTAATTTAGTGTTTTAATATTCAGATGTTTAAAAATTAATTTGTCAACTTTGTCAATTTTATCCTTCATAATTTCTCTCTTGTAATTTTTACAAAGTACTTCTACTTTTTCAAGAGTATATGATCAGTCATGTATATAATATTCCAGTACTTTTATAATAAAAAAGTTATAAACCCGTTCTACTAATAAACATTTGGGCTATTTCTAATTTTGGTTATTATAAATAAAATTGATATGAACACTAGAAAAAGTTATAAACCTTTTATACTTGGAATTTATTTGTTGGGGAAATTATCTAATTTTATTAGTTTCTGGATGGTAATCTGGTGTCTTACAATAATTTATTAACAAGGTATTCTGGTTTAGAAGGCTAACTTAGGAAAGTGCTCTACTACTGAGCTACCTCCCCAGCCCTAGGATGCTAACTGTAACATATGCAAAATTCTTTTTTTTTTTTTATAACGGAGTCTTTTACTTATAACTTTAGGCTTTATACTTCTATCAATTTGTCTAGATATCTATCCTTGTATTGGTACCTCATTATTTTAATGAATGTAGCTTTAAAACACATTTTAATATCTAACATGGCAACTATTTAAAATTTTATTGGATATATATCTCATTTATTCTTCCAGATAACCTTTAAAAACCATTTTTAAAAGTTACAAAATAAAAAAATTCTTTTCCCATTTTGACTGGAAATGGGTTTAAATTTATGGATTCATTTGGCAGAAAGTTGAATCTGTGGGCAGGTAGAACATTTATTTGAAGACCATGGACCATTGAAGTAATGCCATTCGATTATAAGGAGCACTGATATGGTTTTATAAAAGGTTTTCCTAGGTACTAAGTTTGGCTCACCCTCCTCCCTGCTCCAGGCAATCTGGGTGGAATGGGCCACACCAGCCATTCAATCTCTAACAGCAGGGGAATTCTCCTTCCTGCTCTCTGGCAGTGACTGCAGGTCATTTTAAAGACTTTTGTTCTGTTGGGATATTTTACCCATTGTGTTTACATACAATGATGTCTCCCAACCCAGTTGTTCCACTATAGTGAAAGCAAAACAAGACAAATAATCTTTCCCTTAAATGTTCTATTAATATTATTAAACACCTGTGGTGTTCAAGCTCCTTGCTGAGTAGTGTGAGGAACAAACAAAAACCCATCAGCTCCACATAACTAAGGTCTCTGTACTCAAGGGGCTTGCAGACCAGAGGGGAAGGCAAGACGGGTATGCAAGAAGTGAGCTGCCAATGTGACGTCACTGAACATGGCTTGGGAAGAGCAGTGCACAATCTCCACCTTCACCCCCAGTTACCAGCCCAGTACACCAGGAGAGGGGTAGGAGGCACGTTTTGAAAGATAGTGAACTTCAAAAGGTAGAAATGGGGACATATTATGGGAAAAGCAAGTAGCAGGAACAGAGTTTTGGAGTTGGGAAAAGCACAGTTGCAGGTAGAATCTGGAAGCTTGAGCCGACAAAACGTTGGAGGGACAAATGAGAGATTAATCTGGCAGCACTAAGCAGGGTGCATCTGAGCAGGAAAGGTCTGAAAGAGGAGAGAATAATTAAATGAGCGGTGTAATAATGCAGTTTAGGTGTTAAATTTGTGTCTGGTTCTTATTAAAGTGGGTGGTTTGAGAGAATAAAGCTAGAAAACCTATTGAATCTGAATAGTTTGAGGTGTTGTTTCCTTTTTTTGAATTGCAGTAAGCAATAAATAAATAAAAAACCAATTTGAATGTATTTTGTTTGGTTAGTTTATTTTACCTAAGTTTATTATTAGTGTTTTAGTTGTGTCTCCTTTGGTAACAAATAACAGAAAAATCCAACTCAAAATAGCTTAAGGAAAAACAAAAAAAAAGGAATCAAGTGTGTTGCATTGTTGGTATCCCAGCTATGTTCCTGTGTGCTAGGACTTCAGTGCACACTGCTCAACCTCTCAACCTGCTCCTGTCAGCTCCTGAGTTTCTTTGCCTAATGACTTTCTTTTATTGTCATATCCTGCTTGGTAGAGAGATTTCAGTACAGGGGATTTAATACCCCTATTTCCAGGAGCTGCCTTCACCAGTGGTATAGAGGATTTGGGGTGTCAGTATCCTAGCTCCTTTGTTTTTCTGGAGGGATCACTTGAAACCAGTGTTTCACACTGTTTCCTGAGTTTCCCTGGGAGGAAAACTCCAGTTGCCCACAGTGGCAGCCAGCTTGCTAATACCCCTTATTGGCTGATGTCCTGTCCAATTTCTTCCCTAAGCCCCTTCCTGTGCTTTCTGGGATCACCTTTCAACTAAACCTCTTGCACTCCTTCTCTGCTTCTTGAGAGAATCAAGCCAAGGAAGCTAGTGTGTGCAGCAACACAATCCCAGGTGGCTACTAGTCACAGCTGGGTCAGAGGCCTCTAACCATGTTATCAGGATTCAATTGTGCTCTTTTCAAGGGTCTCACTTTTCCCTTGTGGTGGGAAGAGGGATCCTGGCAGCTGTAGGTTTCCATCCTAGCTTCTAACCTCTTCAGAAGTCTTCTTAATAGCTCCATGTGAAATTTTGGAGTGTGGGTTTAGGTCATGTGCTCATCCTTGAACTGGTCATTGTGGCCAGAGAGGTGACTACGGTAACTGGTCATGGGTCATTGGGTGGGCAAGCCTTATCCAAACTCAAACAGGAAGGAAGGCCTAGTTTAGGGAAAAACTAATCAAGGGGATATTGCACCAGATAAGAGGGTAAAGATATGGAGGCAGTGAAATCAATGTTCGCATCTTGATTCGCTTCAGGTTCAGAGGTGAGACTGGGGTCGTGGATGCCGTTCTTTGATATCAAATGTGGGAAGATTGTTCCTAGTCCACCCATCAGCTTCCTCTCTGGTCTCACCAGTTCCACCCACGGTGCCTGGGATTTACCCTCTTCCTGTTCTGTGGCTTCTCTCCTAGGCTTCTGGAGCAGGTGGCTGTCTATTGCTGAACCTGGGTTTTTTTTTTTTTTTTTTTTTTGTAAGGCTCTGTCACTGCTCTCACTGTGGAATCTGAGAATCTGCGCAGTAATAGACAGCTGAGTCTCTGGGTGCCAAGGCTGAGATGATGAGAGTGAGAATTTGGAGTGACTTCTGAGATGCCACAGAATATCGTCCATTTTTTTGTTCTCACTTTCAGAATACAGACGAATCATGTAAATCATTTCTCCACTGGATGGCTGTTGATATCAGTATATATTATATTAAGGAAAATGGGCTGTGAATTTGCAGTTTATACTCAGAGACTCTGCTTCTTGTTTTTACATATCTGTGGGCTAATAAACCTTGCTGGAACCTGTAGAAAAGAAAAAGAAAAAAAAATGACTTATTTGCTGATATTGGTCACAAGGAAGCTGTCTTAAACAGCCAGGTTTTGACTCAGAAAATGAAGTGGAGAAAGGCACAGGCTAATTCTATCGCAGATTTGTTCTTAAGCCTTCACATGTCCCAGGCTCTCCAAGGGTGGGTTTCCTACCAGGGCAGATGAAGGCCAGGACTATGCCCAAGAGAACAGGGAGTCCAGGATGCATCACTGAAGTTCTTTCTACTGGTGAAATGGCTTTTGTTCTGCCTGTCCCTTGATGGCTTGGCAGTGTCACTAGAGCTAGTGACATGTGACCTGCTGCAGCAGAGCTGGAAATGGGGTTTCTGCATACACAAGCTTAGTCCTGTCACCTGTGGCTGATGCTTGCCCTCCCACTTCCCTTCCTCCAGGGCTGCTCCTCTTTTTTTTTTTTTTTTTTTTTAGAGAGAGAGAATGAGAAAAAAAAAAGTACTTATTATTTAGTTTTCAGCAGACACAACTTGTTTATTTGTATGTGGTGCTGAGGATCGAACCCAGGCTGCACGCATGCCAGGCGAGCGCGCTACTGCTTGAGCCACATCCCCAGACCAACTCCTCTTTTTTAATGAACATATGACATGTAGCACATTTTAAATCATGAACAAGAAATCCACCTCTAATCTCATCACCCGGAGATAAACACTGTTAACGCTTTGTGTGTTTTTCATTATTTTTTACATGCAAATATGCACTTTAAAGAAATTGAAATCGTACTGAAAATCCTTTTTTTGTTTAACATTATGTATATGAATATTTCATCACATCATTCAATTGAATTTGAAGATTTTTTTTGGTCTTTTTCTATTTAACACATTTTTAAGTGTACAAAACATTATTGTTGACTTTAAGTATAATGCGATATAACATTTTTCTAGAGCTTACTCATCTTGTGACTGAAGCTGTATGTCCATAGATTAATAACTCCCCACTTTCGTGCCCCTAGCCCCTGGCAACCACTATTTCACTCTTTGATTCTAAAAATCTGGCTATTCTATACATATTATATAAATAGACTCACGTAGTATTTTGTCTTTCTATGACTGGCTTATTTCACTTAACATAGTGTTCTTAAGGTTCATCCACGATCCACTTTGTGTTCATTTTCTGTCACTATGGAAAAATATCTGAGATAATCATGAAGAGAAAAAGTTGATTTGAGCTCTTGGTTTTAGATTTTCCAGTTAATGATCAAGCCGGACCCGTTGCTTTGGTCTTCAAATGGGGTGTGTGATGGTAATGGTGAGGAGCACGTTATGGAGCAAAATGCTCATTTCATTTTCTGACCAGGAAACAAAAGAAGAGAGGAAGAGACTGGGGTTCCACAATTCTCTTCAAGGACCCTACCCCAGTGACCTAAAGACCCTCACTAGCCTCATTTCCTAAAGGTTCCATATTCTCCCAATGACCAATGACCATATTCTCCCTGGTGACCAAGTCTTTAATATGTGGGCCTTGGAGGATATTCAACATCCAAACTATGGCACACATATTGCACAATTTCCTTCTTTCTCTAAGGCTGAACACTTTCATTATATGTATATGCCACATTTTCTTTATTCATTCCTCTGTTGATGGTGTTGTTTCCACATATTGGTTATTGTAAATAGTGTTGCAGTGTACGTAGGAGTGCTAATAATTCTCCAAGATTTTGATACCATTCTTTAGGATAAATACCTACAGTGGGATTACTGGGTCACATGGGAGTTCTGTTTTTAATTTTTTTTTTTTTTTTTTTTTTTTTTAGGAAACTTGCTGCTGATTTTCATAGGCTGCCCTTTTTTGCATTCCCAAGAATAGTGTACAGGGATTCCAATATCTTGACATCCTTGACAATGTTTTTTTTTTATTTCTTTTTTTCCAGGTGGGGAGGGATGATAGCTATCCTGACAGGTACAAGGTGTCTCTTTGTGGTTTTGATTTGCATTTCCTTGAGGATTAGTGATGTAAAACATTTTCCACATGCCTTTTGGCCATTTGTATGTCATTTTGAAGAAAATATCTACTCAAGTCCTCAGTCCACTTTAAATCAGTTTATTATTATTTTTCTTTACTAATGAGCTATAGAAGTTCCTTATTTTGGAATATTTTGGAAATCAGCTCATAGCAGGACGATAGGACTGTGGATGGTCTTGGTTGACCCAACTGTTTCCCTTCCTGCTAGTAGCTCTCAGAATTACTATAGAAAACACTTGCTAAGAAAAGGAGGAAATGTTCAGAGCAAACCTGGCTGTGTCTTCATTCCTCCCCAAACAAGATGTCCTGCAATGTTTGACTCAGTGAACTAAGTAGTGCTTATGGTATAAAAAATCCAAGCTTTCTTGCAGGTGTGCATAGACAGAACTCCATGTTCCCTTGGCAGGTTCCCTGAGCCTTAGGGGATCAGCTTGTTGTGGACCTTAGACTTCTGTTTATTCTTGTTGCTTAACTGAGGACAGTAAATCTGTTTTGACTATATTGTTGTGCAAGTGCTCAATCTGGCTGGACGCAAATGAAAAAGAAATTCTACCCCTTATCAGAGCCAGGTTTTGTAAATATTTTCCCTTCCTCTAGGTTTCCTTTTCACTACGTTGTTTCTTTGCTGTACACAAGTCTTAGTTGGATACAGTCCTACTTATTTATTTTTTTTATTACTTGTACTTTAAGAATCATATTCATAAAAATCTCTGCCCAGACCAGCATCAAGAAGGATTTCCTTATGTTTTCTTCCAGTAGTTTTACAGTTTCTAGTCTTATGTTTTATTTTTAATCCACTTTGAATTGATTGTGTGATAAAAGTGTCTAATTTCATTCTTTTGTGCATGTCCAGTTTTCATAATACCATTTATTGAAGAAACAGTCCTCTTTCAATTGTGTACTCTTGGCATCCTTGTAAAAGATCAGATGACTGTATACATATATGCATGGTTTATTTTAGGGCTCTGCATTCTTTTCTGTGGTCATTTCTATACCTTACCATTTTGACTATCAGAGCTTTGTAAAATATTTTGAAATAAGGGAGTGTGGTGCCTTCTAGAATCGCTATTGTTCCTCAAGACTAAATTGAACATGCATAGTCTTTTGTAATTTGAATTTTATAATAATTATTTATATTTCTAAAAAATTCCACTAGGATTTTGATAAGAGATTATGTAGAATTTTTAGAATGCTTTGGGAAGAATGAACATTTTAGCAATATTAAAATTTCCAATTTATGAACAGAGAGATCTTTCCATTTACTTGTATTTTTTATTGGTTCTTTTTAGTTTATACATAACATAGAATCCATTTTGACAAAATTATATAAGCATGGAATAGAACTTGTTCTAATTCACTCTCAGCCTGTCTGACTGAAGGCCTCAGAATCTCCACCTGTCAGAGGCTGCCTCAACTCCTATGGGCCGTCTGCTCCACCATCCACTCCCACCATAATGTGCCGCCCGCCACAGGCCCAATGTGTACCTCCTTTTCCCCTCCCTTCTCCCCACCCCTCTTCTTTTCCACTGAGCTTTCTTATTATTTTTAGTTAATATCTTGTGGATATACATGATGGTGATATTTACTGTGGTATCACTTGTATCTTTAAACTTTCATTTATCAGTGTTTTGTAATGTTTAGTGTACAGGTCTTTTACCTTTGCCTCCTGAAGTTTATTTCTAGGTATTTTAACCTTTTTTAACTCTATGGTAAATATAATTGTTTTATTTATTTTTCAGGTAATTCATTGTTAGTGTAGAGAAATGGAACTGATTTTTGTATGTTTTGTTTCCTTCAACTTCACTGACTTTTTAAATTAGTTCTAATGGTTTTCTTTTTGGAGTATTTAAAATTTTACCAATATAAGATTATGTTGTCTGCAAACAGGGACAATTTTACATTTCCCTTCTTGGTTTGGGTGCATGTTATATCTTTTTCCTGCCCAATTGATCTGACTAGGACTTCTAGCATAATATTGAGTAGAAGAGATGAGGGCGGATATCCTTGTCTTGTTCCTGATCTTAGAAAAAAAACTTCAGCTTTCAGCTGTTCAGTATGGTGTTAGCAGTGGGCTTGTCATATGTGGTCTTTATTTCATTGAGATACATTTCTTCTATATCTAATAAATTGAGAGATTTTATTATGAAAGTATGTTGTACTTTGTGAGATGCTTTTTCAGCATCTGCTGAGATGATCATATAATTTTTATCCTTCATTCTTTTAATGTATTGTTAACATTTATTGGTTTGCATGTTGTATTAGTCAGCTTTCCATCATTATAACAAATACCTGAGATAATCAACTTATAAAAACAAAAAGTTTATTTTGGTTCTTGGGTTTCAGTCCACGATTGGCTGGCCTGTAACACTGGGCCTGTGGCAGCACATTATGGTGGGAGTGGATGGTGGAGCAAAACTGCTCACCTCATGGCCAGGAAGTAAAAAGAGGAGAGAGGAAGGGGCTGAAGTCCCCCTATCTCCTCTTAGGACATGCGCCCAATGACCTAAAAACCTCTCATTAGGCCCTAACTCTTCAAAAGTTATAGCATGTGTGTTGGATCATCTTTGTTTTCCAGGCATAATTACCACTCAATCATGGTGTATTACACTTTCTTTTTTTTCTTTTCTTTTTTTTTTATTGATTTAAAAAAATAAATGACAGCAGAATGCATTACAATTCTTATTACACATATATACCACAATTTTTCATATCTCTGTTTGTACATAATGTATTTTGTCACCCAATTCGTTGTCTTCCTATATGTACTTTGGATAATGATGTCCATCACATTCCACTATCCTTGCCAATCCCCTGACCCCTTCCTTTCTTCCCACCCCTCTGTCCCATCTAGAATTCATCTATTCCTCCCATGCTCCCCATCCCTTCCCCATTATGAGTCAGCCTCCTTATATCTGACAAAACATTTGACATTTGGTTTTTTTGGGGGGATTGGTATTACACTTTCAATGAGCTGTTGAATTCAGTTCGCCAATATTTTGTTGAGGAGTTTTGCACCTATGTTTATCAGGAATATTGACCTATAATTTTCATTTCTTGTAGTGTCCTTGTCTGGCTTGGATACAGGGTAGTGATTCTGGGTCTTATAAAATGAATTTGAAAATGATTCTTTCTCTTCAATATTTCTGGGAGAGTTTGACACATATTGGTGTTAATTCTTCTTTAAATGTTTGGTAGAATTTGCCAGGGAAGCCATCAATTCCTGGGATTTTCTTTGTTCAGAGGTTTTAAAATATTGATTAAATCTCCTTACTCATATTAGTCTGTTTAGATTTTCCATTTTTTCATGATTCAATCTTGGTAGGTGATATACTAAGTAGGTATCTTCTAGGAATTTATCCATTTCTCCTGGAATATCTAATTTGTTGTTGTATCATTGTTTGCCTCTTATGAACCTTTGCATTTATACAGTATACATTGTGATGTCGAATTCTCTTTTATTTAGATTTATTTGAACATTCTTTTTTTTTTGGTTAATCTAGCTAACAATTGCCATTTTTGTTTATCTTTTCCAGCAATCAACTCTTATTTTCGTTTTTTTACATTTTTATAGTCTCTATTAAATTTATTTTACTGTATTATTTACTATTTCCTTCTCTATACTAACTTCAGACTTAGTTTTTCTTCTTTTTCTAGTTCCTTGAGGTATAAAGTTAGGTTACTACTTGAGATCTTTGTTTATTCTTAATGTAGCCTTTTGTTAAAAATTTCCCTCTTAGACTTGCATTTGCTGTGTCCCTTAAGATTCAGAATGCTGTTTTACCCTTTTTCACTGTCTCAGAGTATTTTTAAGTTTTCTTTTTTCTCTTCCGAAGTGCTGGAGATGGAACCCAGGGCCTGGTACAAATTAGGCAAGAATTCTGCCACTTAGCTACATCCTCAGTCCTACATTTCTCTTTTGATTTCTTATTTGATGCATTGGGTTTTTCAGGAATATAGTGTATAAATCCCACATATTTGTGAATTTTCCATATTATCAATTTCTGTTATATACCTGGTACATGATATGCTTTCAATCTTAAAATTTTAAGACTTGTTTTGTGACCCAACAAACGATCTATTTGTACTTGAAAAGAATGACTATTTTAGTCCTTTGGTTCCTGATTGATTTTTCTGTCTGGATAGCTACCTGTTTTTTTTTTTTTTTTTTTTTTGGTACTGAGGATTGAACTCAGGGACACTCTACCTCTGAGACACATCCCCAGCTGTATTTGTATTTTATTTAGAGACAGGGTCTCACTGAGTTGCTCAACACCTTGCTGTTGCTGAGGATGGCTTTGAATTGAAGAACCTCATGTCTCAGCCTCTGAAAGCCGCTGGGTTTACAGGCGGGTGTCACCTCACCCGTCCTATGGTTGAAAGTGGAATATTGAACTTTCCTACTCTTATTGTCTATTCTCCCTTCAGTCTTTTTTTTTTGATGTGCATTCCCACTCTTTTTTTTTTGAGAGAGAGAATTTTTTAATATTTATTAGTTATTGGTGGACACAACATCTTTGTTTGTATGTGGTGCTGAGGATCGAACCCAGGCTGCACGCATGCCAAGCCACCCACGCTACCGCTTGAGCCACATCCCCCGCCCCTCCCTTCAGTCTTATTTGATTGACTGCTGAGCTTTATGAACCTGATATCAATAACCTTCCCAAGATTTGGAAGTTTTTAACTATAATTTATTTAATCAAGATTTCTGGGTCCCCTACTTCTTCTTCTAGGACTTCCAGACTATATATAGGTTTATTTGATGATGTTCAAAAATTCCCATAGGCTTTCTTCTCTCTTTTTGGCATTATTTTCCCCCTCTGATTTATCTATTTATTATTTATCCATTTATTTATTTTGGTACTAAAGATTGAATCCAGGGCATTTTACCAGTCCTTTATTTCTTATCTTTTATTTTGAGACAAGGTCTTGATAAATTGCTGAGGCTGGCCTTAAACTTGTAATCCTTCTGCTTCAGCCTTCTGAACTGCTGGGATTACAGACATGTGTCATTGCACCTGGCTAATATTTAAAGTGATCTGTGTGCGTTACTAGATTATTTCTTCTTCTTGGGGTCAGTTTTTGGGGAGTTTTTGTGTTCCTTTGATTATGTCCATGTTTCCTTGATTTTTTCATATCCTTTTACATCTTGTACAGCTGTCTTTACATTTGTAAAAGCATTTGCCTTCTGTAGTCTTCATCAATTGGCTTTAGGAAAGTAAGATCTTCCCCAGTCTGCTGTATGTATATGCCTGCAATCCCAGTGACTTGGGAGGCTGAGGAAGGAGGATTACATGTTCAAGGCTAGCCTCAGCAGTTTAGTGAGACCCTCAGCAACTTAGTAGAATCCTGTGTCAAAATAAAAAAAAATACAAAGGACTGGGGGTATAGCTCAGGCATTGAATCCCTGGATTCAATGCCCAGTAACCCCCTGCCCCCAAAAAAGGAAAATTATCTTCACCAGTCAATCTGGGTAGGAATTTTGAGGATCTTTTAAATTTTTCTATGAATAGACCCATTTCGTTTCTCTTGTTCTATCTCCTGAGGAAGTCAGGATTTTATCCCTTCTTTCAATCCCATAAAGCCAAGCAGGGTACTGAGAGTCTCCCATTTATTTTCCCTAGGTAGTGCCATGAAGTGTTCAAGGCTAAGTGCCTTATCCTAATAGAGTGAAGCCAGCTGTCTGTGTGTACTTGTGCATGATCTTCACAGGCTCACTCACACCAGCTGGAGGTGAGTGCATTGGTCATCCGCTAAGGGGGTAGGAGTACTTGGAGTGCTGGGGACATACCTTACTAGTTGGGTGTGTCTGTCTAGAGGTGATGCATCCTTTGAGGCTCCTGGGTGGACTTTTTGATGGACTTCCATAAGGTTAATAGAAACTGTGTTTCTCTATTGAGTTCCACATCCTGGTTGTTTTGAGCCCCCTTTCCTTTGCTCTGCTCCTATCTGGCTTCAGACTATTCAGTTGTGCCAATACTCTCAGTGTTTTGGGTGGGGCAAGAAAGAAGTGAATGTCTTTGGCAGTGGTCCATATGACTGGGAGATCTGAGTGCTTCCTATGCTGTCACTTTCCCATGTAGAAGAAATATTGGGTCAAGGATGTCTCTCTTGGCACTGAATTGTTTGATCTTGAGGAAGTGGTGATGCAGATAAAATAAATCTGCTTTTAGTACCCTCTTCAATGTGTCTATTCTTGATCTTTTGCTCTGTGGGGTTACTGAGACCTTTCTGCTAGACCCTTGGGCTTCAACAAAGGTACACTTATCTTGGGTGATAGTCAAAATACGTGTTTCATGGGTGTGAGTTGGGGTGAGGGCTGAAAAATCCTATTCCACCATCTTACTGATCTTTCTCTTTACATGAAATTCAAATTTTCTATTTTCTAATTGATTCTGCTAGATTATAGTTTAAGAAAGTATGTGAATTGGCTTTGTGTGGCTGTGAACAAAATACTCAAAAAGAACAGCTAAGAGAAGGGAAAGCTTATTTTGGCTCATGGTTTCAGAGGTTCAGTCCATGGCTGATTTCATTGCTCTGGGCCCAAGCGAGGCCCATGATGGTGCAATGGCATGGTAGAGGAGCACGGCTCACCTCATGGCAGCCAGGAGTGGGGGACACAGCCAGGATGAACCCTTTCAGGGTATGCCCACAGTACTGACTTCCTCCAGCCATGCCTCACCTGTGGTTACCACCCAGTCAGCCTATTCAAACTAGGATGGTCTGATTAGGTTATATATCTAATCATTTTACTTATGAATGTTCCTGCATTAACACAAGTTTCCTTTTAGCAGAAACCACATATCCAAACCATAATGGAAAGTTTTATAGTTTCTTGTTGAGAGCCATCCATGCGCTGTGTGTGAACTACATTGGCATTGCAGCCTAGTTAATAGAAACATCTGGTGTTTGGGAACTTCCCGTGGCAGCCTCACAGGGTGAGATCACCCAAGTACATGTGAATTTCTATTCCGCTCTGCCTGGTCCAACACTGCCCCTTTGAGATGTGTGAGACTGCCAAGATGCCAATCAACCTGCTGACTGCAAGACACCATAAAGCAACACTCCACCCCTAAAACTTTATCCTTGCCTTTGAAGTACCCCCTTAAATAAACCACGGGAGCCATTTTCTAATTGTCCAGCTCCAGCTTCTATGTGGACTGGACCTATCAGGTGCTCTACTTCAAAACTGTAATTCTGTCTTTTGTTCTTCACTCGTTATTTCTGACTTTGAATTCTTTTTTTAAAATTTTTCATTCTAATTTGTTATATATGACAGTAGAATGCATTACAATGCATATTACACATATGCAGCACAATTTTTCACATTTCTGGTTGTATACACAGTATATTCACACCAATTTGTGTTTTCATACATGTACTTTGGATAATGATGTTTATCACATTCCACCATCATTTCTAACCCCTGCTCTCTCCCTTTCCCTCCCACCCCTTTGCTCTATCAAGAGTTCCTCTATTCCTCCCATGCTTCCCTCCCTACCCCACTATGAATTAGCCTCTTTATATCAGAGAAAACATTCGGCATTTGTTTTTTGGGGATTGGCTAACTTCACTTAGCATTATCTTCTCCAACGTCACCCATTTACCTGCAAATGCCATGATTTTATTCTCTTTTATTGCTGAGTAAGATTCCATTGTGTATATATACCACAATTATTACATTCCATTCATCTACTGAAGGGCATCTAGGTTGGTTCCACAGTTTAGCTATTGTAAATTTTGCTGCTATAAACATTGATATGGCTGTTTTTAAATCCTTTGGGTATAGACCGAGGAGTGGGATGGCTGGGTTAAATGGTGGTTCCATTCCCAGTTTTCCAAGGAATCTCCATACTGCTTTCCATATTGTCTGCACCAATTTGCAGTCCCACCAGCAATGTCCTCTCTAACACTTATTGTTGTTTGACTTCATAATAGCTGCCATTCTGATTGTAGTGAAATGAAATCTTAGTTTTGATTTGCATTTCTGTAATTGATAGAGATGTTGAACATTTTTTCATATATTTGTTGATTGATTGAATATCCTCTTCTGAGAAATGTCCGTTCATGTTCTTGGCCCATTTATTGATTGGGTTATTCATTTTTTTGGTGTTTAGCTTTTTGAGTTCTTTATATACCCTATAGATCAGTGCTCTATCTGATTGTGGGGGTTAAAAATTTGCTCTCAAGATGTAGGCTCTCTATTCACCTCACTGATTGTTTCTTTTGCTGAGAAGAAACTTTTTAGTTTGAGTCCATCCCATTTATTGATTCTTGATTTTAATTCTTGTGCTGTAGGAATCCTATTAAGGAAGTTGGGGTCTAATCCCACATGATGGAGATTAAAGCCTACTTTTTTTTCCTATTAGATGTAGGTTCTCTGGTTGTATTCCTAAGTTCTTGATCCATTTTGATGTGAGTTTTGTGCATGGTGATAGATAGGGGTTTAATTTTATTTGTTGCATATGGATTTCCAATTTTCCCAGTACCATTTGTTGAAGAGGCTATCTTTTCTCCAATTCATGTTTTTGGCACCTTTATCAAATATAAGATAATTGTAATTTTGTGGGTTAGTCTCTGTGTCCTCTACTTTGTATTGGTCCTCTACATTGGTCTACAAGTCTGTTTTGGTGCCAATACCATGCTGTTTTGGTTACTATTGCTCTGTAGTATAGTTTAAGGTCTGGTATAGTGATGCCACCTACTTCACTCTTCCTGCTAAGGATTGCTTTAGCTATTCTGGGTCTCTTATTTTTTCAGATGAATTTCATGATAGCCTTTTCTATTTCTATGAGGAATGCCATTGGGATTTTGATCAGAATTGCATTAAATCTGTATAGTGCTTTTGGAAGTATGGTCATTTTGATAATATCAATTCTGCCTATCCAAGAGCAAGGTAGATTTTTCAATCTTCTAAGATTTTCTTTGGTTTCTTTCTTTAGGGTTCTGTAGTTTTCATTGTATAAATCTTTCTTTCTTTTTTTTAAATTTTTTTAATATTTATTTTTTAGTTACTGGCAGATACAACATCTTTGTATGTGGTGCTGAGGATCGAACCCGGGCCGCACGCATGCCAGGAGGGCGCGCTACCACTTGAGCCACATCCCCAGCCCCTTGAGCCACATCCCCAGCCCTTGACCTCTTTCATTAAGTTGTTTCCCATGCATTTTATTTATTTATTTATTTATTTTTTGAGGCTATTGTAAATAGGGTAGTTTCCCTCAGTTCCCTCTCAGACGTTTGTCACTGATATACAGAAATGCCTTTGATTCGTGGGTGTTGATTTTATAACCTGCTACTTTGCTTAATTCATTTACTAGTTCTAGAAGTTTTCTGATGGAGCTTTTTGGGTCTTCTAGGTATAGAATCATTGTCACTAAATAGTGTCAATTTAAGTTCTTTTCTATACGTATCCCTTTAATTTCTTTCATCTAATTGCTCTGGCCAGTGTTTCAAGGACTATGTTAAATAGAAGTGCTGAAAGAGGGCATCCCTGTCTTGTTCCAGTTTTTAGAGGGAATGCTTTCAATTTTTCTCCATTTAGAATGATGTTGGCCTGGGTCTTGGCATAGATAGCCTTTACAATGTTGAGATATGTTCCCATTATCCCTAGTTTTTCTAGTGTTTTGAACATGAAGGGGTGCTGTATTTTGTCAAATGCTTTTTCTGTGTCTATTGAGATGATCATATGATTCTTATCTTTGAGTCTATTGATGTGGTGAATTACATTTATTGATTTCCTTATGTTGAACCAAACTTGCATCCCGGGGATGAATCCCACTTGATCATGGTGCATGATCTTTTTGATATGTTTTTGTATTCAATTTTCCAGAATTTTATTGAAAAGTTTTGCATCTATGTTTATTAGATATATTGGTCTAAAGTTTTCTTTCTTTGATGTGTCTTTGCCTGGTTTTGGAATCAGGGTGATATTGGTCTCATAGAATAAGTTTGGAAGTGTTGCCTCTTTTTCTATTTCCTGAGATAAATTGAAGAGTATTTGATTTAGGTATTCTTTGAAGGTCTTGTAGAACTGGGCTATGTAACCTTCTGGTCCTGGGCTATTCTTGGTTGGTAGGCTTCTGATGGCATCTTATATTTCCTCACTTGATATTGGTCTGTTTAAATTGTGTATATCTTCCTGATTCAGTCTGGGCAAGTCGTATAACTTAAGAAATTCGTCAATACCTTCACTATCTTCTATTTTATTGGAGTATAAGTTTTCAAAATAATTCCTTTTATCCTCTGTATTTCTGTAGTGTCTGTTGTGATATTGCCTTTTTCATTACGTATGCTGATAATTTGAGTTCTCTCTCTCTTTCTCTTCATTAGTGTAGCCAAGGGTCTGTCAATTTTATTTATTTTTTCAAAGAACCAACTTTTTGTTTTGTCAATTTTTTCAATTGTTTCTTTTGTTTCAATTTCATTGATTTCAGCTCTAATTTTAATTATTTCTTGTTTCTGCTTTTGCTACTGATTTGTTTTTCTTTTTCTAGGGCTTTGAGATGTTAAGTGATGTCATTTATTTGTTGACTTTTTCTTCTTTTAAGGAATGAACTCCATGCAATAAATTTTCCTCTTAGAACTGCTTTCATACTGTCCAAGAGATTTCTATATGTTGTGTCTATGTTCTCATTTATCTGTAAGAATTTTTAAATCTCCTCATTGATGTCTTCTGTGACCCATTGTTCATTCAGTAGCATATTGTTCAGTCTCCTGGTGATGAAGTAATTTTTATTTTTTATTTTGTCATTGATTTCCAATTTCATTCCATTATGATCTGATAAAATGCATGGTAGTATCTCTACTTTTTTGTACTTGCTAACAGTTGCTTTGTGGCATAGTATATGGTCTATTTTAGAGAAGGATCCAAGTGCTGCTTAGAAGAAAGTGTATCCACTTGATGCAGGTTGAAATATTCTATATATGTCAGTTAAGTCTAAGTTATTGATTGTATTATTGAGTTCTATAGATTCTTTATTTAATTTTTTTTTCAAAGATCTATCCAGTGGTGAGTGTGTTAAAGTCACTCAAAATTCTTGTGTTTTGATCAATTTGATTCTTGAATTTGAGAAGAATTTGTTTGATGAACATAGCTGCATCATTTTTGGGGTATATATATTTGATTGTTATGTCTTGTTGGGGTATGATTCCCTTGAGCTGTATGTAATGTCCATCCTTATTCCTTTTGATTAACTTTGGCTTGAAATCTACTTTATTTGATATGAGGATGAAAACCCCTGCTTGCTTCTGCAGTCCGTGTGAGTGGTATGATTTGTCCCAACCTTTCACCTTCAGTCTGTGTATGCTTTATGTCTATCAGATGAGTCTCCTGGAGGCAGCATATTGGTGGGTCTTTTTGTTTTAAATTCAATCTGCTAGTCTATCTTTTGATTGGTGAGTTTAAGCCATTAACATTCAATGTTACTATTGAGACATGATTTGTATTTTTTTTGTTGTTATTTAATTTGACTTGATTTTCTTCTTTGATTAGTTTTTCCTTTAGGGTACTATCTCCCTCTGCTAATTTTCATTGTTGTTTTTTGTTTCCTCTTCATAGAATATTTTTCCAAGGATGTTTTGTAGTGTCAGTTTTCTAGCTATAAATTCTTTAACTTGTTTATTGTGGAAGATTTTAATTTCACCTTCAAATCTAAAGCTTAATTTTGCTGGATACAAGATTCTTGGTTGGCACTCATTTTTCTTTCAGAGCTTGATACATGTTGTTCCAGGATTTTCTAGCTTTTAGGGTCTGTGTTGAAAAATCTGCTGTTATCCTAATTGGTTTTCCCCTATATGTATTCTGATTCCTTTTTCTTGTAGCTTTTAAAATTCTGTCCTTATTCTGTATGTTGGACATTTTCATTATAATGTGCCTTGGTGTGAATCTGTTGTGATTTTGTACACTTGGCATCCTGTAGGCTTCTTGAATTTGGATTTCCAATTCATTCTTCATGTTTGGAAAATTTTCTGATATTATTTCATTGAATAGATTTTTCATTCCTTTGGTTTGGACCTCTATGTTTTCTTCTATCCCAATAACTCTTAAATTTGGACTTTTTATGCTATCCCATATTTCTTGAATGTTCTCACTGTGTGGTCTATATGTTTTTCAAGATTCTATATTTTGTCTTCATTGTCTGATGTTGTGTCTTCCAAGTGGTCTACTCTGTTGGTGATGCTTTCATTTGAGCTTTTAATTTGGTTTATTATTTCTTTCATTTCATGGATTTCTTTCTTTCTTTTTTTAGCACCTCTATTTCCCTGTTGAGGTGATCTTTTGTTTCCTGTATTTGTTTATAACTCCTTGTTGAATTGCTCTTTCACTGCCTGTATTTGCTCTCTTATATCTTCCTTGAGTTCACAGAACATTTTAACCATGCACATCCTGAACTCCTTCTCTGTCATTCCTCCTGCTGTGGCTACCAATGACTCTAATGATGTGGTGTCTTCATTTGTTTGGGGCACTTTCTTCCTTGTCTTTTCATGTTGCTCGTGTGTCTTCCTTTCCGGCTCTGTGGGTCTAGATTGTTATTGTTTTTACACTATAGGTTTGTAGTGCTCTTGTAGGGTTCCAAGAACTCTCCTTTGTGGGGAAGGACAATGTTAACAGATCCCAATATCAACAATATACCATCTATGAACAATTTGTTGTTATTAAGACATTAAGACATTAAGCTTTGTCTAGATGTACAGAAATGTTGAATTCAATTATTATCTAAAATATAATCAGTCGTTTTTAAAAAACTTACAGTTTCTGAAGTGTACAATAACCTGGGGGTGGGGCTTAGGACGATATGCTGAGGAGGTAGGATGTGAGGCTATAGAGTCAATGTATCTTAGGAAGTATGAAGGAGAAATCCAGTGAAGAGGGTTAGTGGCAAGAGGATAGACAGGAAGTAAATTAGGGTAGGCAAGTATGTGGAATGACAGTAGAGTACATAAAACAAACATACATATGTATTTAGAAAAATACAGATATTAAAATAGTAAAATTTGGAGGGGGGAAAGAATAAAAAGGAAAAGAAAAAAATAGGATATATAATACCTGTATATCATATTATTCAGATGACTCAGTCCTCAAAGTCCTATTTCATGCAAAGTTCTTGGTTTCACATATGTTGGGGATGTGAGGGCAGGAGGATGGAGGGTAGAAGAGAAAAAAAACAACCAACCAACCACCAACCAACCAACCAACCAACCAAAAACTCTAAGAAACCAGTTGTAGGCAGCTTTAGAGATCCATATCATTCCTGCTTCTCTTCTCATCCAGTAGGTGGGGTCGTCTGCTGTAAGCTGGTGTCTCTGCCCTCTGGATGGTGGAGGTAACCAGGGAGGGAAGACTGGTCCTGGTGCAGGGCGCCTGCGCCTGGATGTGGGGAGTGGTACCCACTAGTCCCCTCATGGGTCTCTTTTTGGGACTGCTAGTTCGTATGATGTGCACACCAGGTACTATCTCCCTCTCTTGCCTGGAGATTGCCCAGTTCCTGGTCTCTCCCTCTCCTAGCAGTTCCCAATTGAGGAAACTCTCACCCCAGGGCTCCTGAGGGCGGCTCCCTGGTAGCACTGCACATCTGTGTTGGGCAGCTACCATGTTGGGTTACCAACATGTTGCTGGGGAGAGGGGAAGGATGGAAACTTGGTACCTGGCTGCTGGAGATCCGATCTGGGAACTTCCCCCAGCTAAATGGCCACAATGTTGAGTCAAGATGGCGGCGGTCTGCTGGTGAGGTGGAGGGAGCCTCGTGAGGTGTGGGTAGCTGGGCGATGGCATTGTGTTGTGAGTAGGTAGCAGCTGAGTGACTTTAATGGAAGCGGGGCAAAGTCTTGGTGATCTGCAGATGTGTGGATAGGTGATTTTGCTAAGGAGCTCACGGAGTCTTGCATGGACTGGAACTTTGGGTTTTGGGTCCTGCTCCAACACTGAGGCCCAGAGCCCTGCACGGGGTCACAGTGCTGTTGATTTCTGTGGAGAGCAGCTGGATGGGGTCCTCTAACACTCTCGGAGATGTAGTATTCCGGCTAGGCAAGATCTGCGGGTTTGGCTGTGTGGGCAGGGGGCAGCTCACTCCCTTCCTGCCACCATGTTGTCATCTATTTGGCTGCATCTGACTTTTAAATTCTTAGGAGGCTTATCCTTCAGAGCAGGCAAGATTTCCCTGGCAAGGTGCTGGCCACCCCATGATAGTTTCTCAGTTTTCTCCCCTATACTAGGGACTGAACCCAGGACCTTGTGCATGCAAGGCAAGCACTTTATCACTGAGATACAGCCTTAACCTCAAAGTTTTTATTTATTTCTATGAAGTTATTCCTTACATTTTATCTTGATTATTTAATTTTTAACTCTACCTATATTTATAATATTTTTTACCCAATGCTTTGTGTCCTTATTCTTTTCTCCATAAGTCTTCTCAGAGATTTATTCATTTTCAAATTCTTTCCATTCTTGCCTCTATTCTTATTTTATCTCCTCCACTTTTGTTATTTTTTCTTTCTCCCTTTTACAACTCTGAATAAACTTTTTCCAATCAAGCTCATTATGTCTCAGTATTTTCATGACATAATGTAAACCATAAAATTTATGTGGCATTTTTCTAGGTTGTTTCCTGAGAAATATTCCAGAAGGTCTGGAGTTCCTGTCTTCTGAAATAGTCATTCCAGAAGAGACATAGATGACTTGAGTATCAATAGGTAATGTAAAAGTCAGAATGACCTATTTTGGCATAAAGGACAACTTCTGGCCAAGTGATTCCTCAGCAGAAGATCTATTATAAAGGATGATTCCAAGGGAATCCTGTCCAAAGAAATGATAATGGAATAGGAGGGCCTCAGAATAAAGCGTACAGCCTGGGACTGGGCATACGACAGGGTTTGGGAAAACTGGACACACAGGAGAAGGGAACCGTTGGTCATCAAGTTTCCTAAAGTAAGGGGGATTTGAAAGAAAATCTTCCTTCCATGACCTTAGTATTATTCAGGCTTAGGAGTCATTATCCTTTTCTGTCCTAAATTCACATCTCTTATCAGTTTTCAGGCAGTGTCAGCATGGGCTCATTGTTTTCAGAATCATGATAATAGTCACTTTCCTCTACAGTTCAGAGAGAGCACTCCTTAAAATGTTCTAGGCCAGTGGTTCTTAAGTCTGGCTGCACATTAGAATATATCGGAAAGCCTGAAAATTCAATGATTCATGAGCCCAGACCCATGTAGGGCCAAATTCTAGCACTGCCATGTTAACAGATTATAGAAAAATGAGAGTGGCAGTTCTATAATAAATCTAGACGTATGTAAGCAGAGGCAGAGTTACTAATAGCAGAAAGATAAATTAAAGAACATGTTGTGGGTGGGAGGGAGGAGACACTCTGCATGCTTCCTTGACTGGGAGGGAATAGATTTTGCAGACCTAACACTGGGACTCAAAATTTGAGGGTGGCGGAATTTTGGTGCATATTTGTGATGTCATTGTGAAGGTGATCAGTTTTGCAGATATGAGCTGACTATGGGCTACCCAAGGTTGCCCTCCAAATATTGAACTACTGCTTTTCCCTCAGCTTTCCCCTGGGGCTGTCTATAGCTATAATACTGCCAGAGGCCAGCAACTTTGAGTAAGTAGCCAAAATGTTATTAAAGACTTGATAGGAGAGCTAAGACTAACATTTTGAAATTTATACTTATAACCAACACTAATTAAAATTCTATCTCTTGGAATCGTAATATGAAAAGTGGAACTCAAGAGTTTTTTTTTGTTGTTTTGTTTTGGTTTTGCTTTTGGTGATGGAGATTGAAGACAGGGGTATTTTACCACTGAGCTGCATCCCCAGGCCTTTTTATTTTTTTTATTTTGAGGCAGGGTCTTGCTAAGTTGCTGAAGCTGGCCTGAAGCTTGTGATCCTTCTGCTTCAGCCTCCTGAGTTGCTAGGATTATGGGCATGCAGCACATACCTGGCTCAAGGGCATTTTGAGGTCATCTAGCCCAATTTCCTTATTTTGAAGATATGAAAATTTTTTTTATAATATTTTAGTTTTGGCAAGACAACCAAATAAAGGACACCAACATACATACTTCAATATCAATATCCTTTTCTCTATTCTTATTGCTTGTCCTCTCACATTCTGAACTGATAAGATATAAAAAATATCCTCTAATTCTCTCCTGTGTAGGGGAGAAAAAATTGCTTCCGTCTACACTTCTAGGCTCTTTGACTGGTCTATGAATTAAATTCACATAAGACAAATTAATAGGATAAACCAATTTTAATTACATACATAGGCATGGAAGTCCCATGAAGATTTGAGACTCCAGGAAGGGGTCAGGAGATTGGGATTTATACATCACCCTGAGCTATGGAAAGGAATAGCCATTTGGGCTTCTGGGGTTAGGGAGCTGGAGAGGAACTACAGGCAGGTAAGGGGAGGAAATGTATGGTGAGTCCATGTTGCTTTATTATTGCAGATAAAAGTCTCTTTGGTGTTAAAATATGTCTAAAGAGACTGTCTTCCTGCTACAGTCACCTTTACTAATGGAAACTTCCTTTATAAAAAGGTCAATTTATATTTTCTTTTAGGTGGCTGAAGTTTTTCTCGCATTGGCTGATTCTCAAATTCTTTTAGCTAAAGGAAATCAGTATGTCAAAGTGGCATATTTTGGGGTGACATTCTGAATCCCTCACCTTGCATTCTGGGTACTGCATGGGAATTCAGTGTGCCTATAATTTCACTATAGACGTATCTATATTTCTTTCTCATCCTCTCTATATTTCCCTTCATTGTCTCTATCTGAAAGAAGTAACGACACTGCCGGTGGTCTTAGCGACTTTCTTGGAGCTATTTCTGCGATCTGTTATTTCTGTCTATAGAGCCACAGTGGATGTGAAGCAGTTGGGAATAGGAGAGGGAGGAGAGAAACAGCCTTGAGAAGCTAGCTCTCAGGTAAGCCAGTCTTTAAGCTTATGAAGTGGCTTTCTTGGAGGTCCTGGATTTCTGGGATAACTGCTGAGGCACCCCAGAAGGGAAGCCTAGCAAAAGTTGCTAAATATAGCTCCATCTGCCCTCTGTTAGGGGAGATGCTGCCTCTCAGATTCTGGTATCAGATTGTTTACCAGTGTTACTTCTTTGTGTTTTTGTCAGTCTTCATGAATTTCCCTAACTTCTTGTATTGGTAAGAAGAAAATGAAGAGAAAAACAAATAAACTTTCCTGCTGCTCACAGTTCCCTCCCCGCTGTGCATGTCTGTCTCCAGGGACGCTGGACAGGGAACACTGTGGATGTTCCTTGTCTCCACTCTGGATGCCCTTCAAGCATTCTTTCCTCACAGAAAGAATGTGAGAAAATAAGTGTGTGCTGTGTTAAGATGCTAGTCCGTGATAATTTGTTATGGAACAATACAAAACAAATACAGATTTTGATATCTGGAAATGGAGCACTTCCAGAACACAAATCTAAAAGAGACTGAAAGAATTTTAATGAGCATGACAGAAAAAGCCTAAATTGCCTTCAACAGATTGTTAGTAGAAATCTGGACTTTAAGAACAATATTTGTGAAGACTCAGAAGGAAATAAGAAACATGTTTTTAAAACCGGAGGAGGGGGGCTCCTTGTTAGGGAGTGGCAGCAAAGTTTATCAAATGGTCTCCTGTAGTCATATGGAAAGCAGAGCTTGGAAGTGATGAATTTGGGTGCAGAGCAAAGGAGATTTCCTAGTGCAGTGTTGAAGGAGCTACTGGGTTTTTTTATTTATTTTTTTCTTGCTCCTTATAGTGATCCGTAAGAGGAGAGAGGTAAATTGAGGGAAAAATTGTTAAATAAAGAGGAACTGGGACTGAATGAAATCTGAAAAATTTCAGTGTCTCTCATTGAGGAAAAAAATGCTAAAATTAAGACTGTGGCATAAAAAGAAGCTGAGAATATGGTCATGCAACTTTTAATTAAAGCTTCAGAAAGATTAAAAGATGAGGACCTTCATTTGCATAAACGGATCTTCAGAGAGATTGAGGGATGTGTCTGGTAGATCCTGTCAATTAAACCACAACACCCCCAGGAAGCTGGTGAGTATTGTCCTGCAGTCATTTGAACAGGGCCCAACCATATAGGCTGTCTGGAAAGATCTGTGGGTGTGGCTTTTTTTTTTTTTTCTTATAGAATAAACTTCACTGAAATTCACGGGAAACACAAAAAGTTCTTGAGAAAATTGTTTTAGCAGAAGCATTACCGGTTTGCCCTGAAAGGGACAGAGAAAGTACAAAATGAATAAAGGCTGTCAGACCCCCTCCAAATTCCGCTGTCAGGAAGCAGGCTGATAAAACTATTCAACTGTAAACAACTCTTACCTTTCATGACAGAGGAAGGCTGACTCAGAGGGTGGAACTGCGGGCCAAAAGGGTAGAGCTGAGAATAATTCTGGCTTAAAATTTAATCAGGGAACTCTCAACATTTACCTAACTGGATTTCAGAGCTTTTATGATCCAGCAGTTCTTTTTATTTTTTTTCTCTCTCTTTCCTCCCTTTGAACCAAAATATCTATGACTTTTATCCTAGGCCTTCCCACTACGAACAATGTAGGGTTATTAGGGGCATGCCACTTATCTATTTAGTTTTGAAGGTTGATAGATGAGGAGAATTGTATCCCAGTACTAGCACTGAGGAACTGCTTTTGAATTTTAGTGTGATTTATTTTTTAAAATTTTATTTATTTTTAAAATCTATCTATCTATTTATTTATTATTTATTTATTTTAGTTGTAGATAGACACATGCCTTTATCTTATTGATTTACTTCTACATGGTGCGAAGAATTGAACCCACTGCCTCATACATGGTAGGCAAACACTTCACCACTGAGCCACAACCCCAGCCTCTAGGTATGATTTAAATGATGAGATTGTGACTAGGTGTTGATGCTGTGTAAGATGAGATTCTTGAGGTCTTTAGGGAAATTTTCGAATGTGTTTGGCAAGTTTGAGGGATATAAACCATTGAGAACAAGACAGTACACTATGCTAGATGGACAGATTCCCGATCCTGGAGTCCACAATAATCCCTTCTCTTGTGTGTGGAAGAGATCTGTGACTTGCTTCCAACTAAATAGAATTTGCAGAGATGTTGGGTTGTTACTCTATTATATTACATTAGAAAAGACTGTCTTGGCAGTCTGTATTAGGAAAGACTGAAATAAAAGATCCTCCCTAATGGTTTGCTGACATAGGCAGCCATGTAGAGGAAGCCTTTGGGACAAAGGAACTGCAGGAGACCTCTGGGAACTATGGGAAACCTTTAGGAAATAAGGACAGCCTCGAGCTGCCAGCTAGAAAAATCCAGGGTCCTCAATCATACAGCTGTGAGGAAATGAATTCTGCTTGCAAATTGAGTTATCTTGGGATTCAGATTAAAAATTGCAAACAAAGATAACACAGCATTTTTATACCAAATCCTGTGGGTTGAAGGATATATTTTCTTATCTCACAGTGAAGGTGTCTTGAAAGACCAGTACTCTCTAGGGAGAACTAACAGTTTCTAAGTGAATAAGGCAGACCCCTTCCCATGTGTGCATAAATGCCCCATCCATCTGTTCTCACGTTTATGATCTCACGTTTTTGTGCCAGACATATTGAGAAGGCTGTGAGCTCCTGGAAGAGAGGGACTGTGTCTTACTAGTTGACATCAGAGGCATGGACCACAATGTTGTGAATCGATGGCCAAAGATTCCCTTAGCTCAATATATCTTCTATCCTCAAAGGTGGCTCCAGTAAATAAGAATCATCATTATGGAGACTCCTGTTAAAAGATTCCTGGAAGCACTTCCAAGATCCGAGGTGGCTGAGGCAATTTTGCTCAGGAAGAGTTGATGAAAGCAAGAGCTGTCAGAAGTGGTGTTTCCCAGGAGCTGCTGTTGCCATCACTGCAACACATTCATCTGTGTATCTTTCTTTCTGGAATAATCCTTGTGTTCCCAGTCTGCATAGCAACTCAATTATACCACAATATCAACCTTTATCACTAGGCATCTAATGATAAAGCTATTTTGTTTTAGATATGGTGCTGCACAGATTTCCAAAAAGAGCTCTTTTTACAAGTTTGATAGGGTTAAATAAGAAACACAAGATTGCTTCATTTCATATCATGTCACATTGCATTAGTTGCTGACCCTGGATTCTATGTCCATCAATTGGTGCTGGAATCTTACTAAAAACTCTCAGGAAGAGTTAGAAAAAAATGCCCAGGAATTTTGATGACTACATCCTCAAGGTGTGTATGAGTTTTTACAAAAGGACTATTCTAGATAGAGATGATCTTTCTTATATTGGAGTTGTACCTCCAGGAAGACAATAATGAGCTGCTAAGCTGAATAGTAATTTAGAGCTTGGCTGGGTCACGAGAGGTGCATTGCTAACTAAACATCTACTCAAAAGTATCCAGATCTCTAGTTAGTTAACATAGCTTTCTACAATACCATTATAAAGAGAGACATGGTGTAAATGAATATTAACTGTTTCATTCAACAAAGAGTACAAGTTTCTTAGATACTGTGCAAATGCATATCATCTTATCTCAGGCAAAGTGATTCTGCAGATGTGGCAGATTGGCACAAAGCCAAATTACACTCCCTATGGATTATGTCAGCAAGGTGTGCATGGGTGGCCTTTGTTGGCCGTTTGTGTGATTTATGTGGTTATGTAACTCTCTTGGGTACAACCTCCCTTTTCTTTGTTTTACATTTTCAAGCACAGTGATGTTCATTAGTGTAACATTTCTGACTTTTCTCCACCCACTCTCTCCTCCCAGAGGGGGAGAAGTGTTTCTTGATCACTCTTATTTTAATTGCACCTTTCATGCACTCTCTCAGTCTGTTTATTGCATTCATAATACTCATCCTGACTTGCATGCACATTGTTTATGTATCTGTTCTTTTTCTCCCATCAGACTGTCAGGAACCCTGTTGTCAGGCATATTTCACCTTAACATTGTATCTTTGGTATCTAACAGTGCCCATGACCTGCTCATAAATAAACCCAATCAAAAACAATATGATTGCTCTTAAAGTTTTAGTGTTGGTGAGGATGAGCAAGATTGCCTTCAGGCTGGTCCAATTTCAGTACTAAAAACCGGGGAGTATATTCTTTGAGACAAATGGAATATCCCGAAAAAGAGTGTAGAAGTGGCAAAGCACAATGTGTTTTTCAGGGAAAATCATGACTCAAGAGGCATCCTGGGATGGTTTTGAAGACAAGGGAGGTGGTCTGGAAGGCTGCTCTCCAGTACCTGGCAAGGTGGGCTAGGATAGTCAGGCAGGGAGGGCATGGGCGTGTGCTTTGGTGTGTGTGTGTGTGTGTGTGTGTGTGTGTGTGTGTGTGAGAGAGAGAGAGAGAGAGAGAGAGAGAGAGAGAGAGAGAGAGAGGGAGGGAGGGGCTGGGAAATTGTGGCCAAAACAGGTGTGGAAAGACTATTCTGGCTGCTTGTCCTGGCCCATATCCTTGCTGAGTGACTTGGAGGAAGACAAAATGAAGTCAGATAGTACTGTGAGAGACAGGTTACCCTGTGTGTACCGCTAAAGGAGCTGGCTTGCTTTGAGCTCCACAGGGAGACAAAGCTCAGACAATGTGCTATTTTTTTTTTTTTAATGACTTGCTTTGTTTTGAGCAAGTGCTAGTTTGTTATCTTCTGCCTGGTTATTTCAGATAGTTGAAGCTAGGGAGGGGGATGCTTCTGAGAATGAGGCCTGGACACCATGACTCTATTCTTTGAGCTTTCAATAGAGTCCTGTCCAAGTACCATTCACAATTCCTATTTTCCAGCCTTTTCCGGCAGGCCTCCTCAGACTCCTGTAGCCTGGGGCATTTCTTGGCTGGCTTCTAGGCTTTTTGTTGTTCTGCTGTTGCTCTGTGCTCTCTCTGAAATCCCAGGAATACAGATCCTTGGCTGTAAATGTGGGTTGAAGAGGTTGATAAATTGGCTTCTTCCTGGAAGTTCACTGAATAGCATCCATTGTTGAATAATCATTCTAATTACACAGAATATGATAAATCTTCTACCACTGGGAGGTTTTTTGTAACATTCAAGTATTAATCAATAACATAGATAATGTCCTTTCAGGCTGGAATGGGACCACAGCTCCCTCTCTCCTGCACAGATATTATGGTTGGAATTGATGATCCTCTAAGCCTTTCTGGATCCTCTAGGAAAGAGAACAGGCACATCCCCTGATGGACTTCAGGATGGTCAGGAGCCCCTGGTGTCAGGTGCCATTGGCTTAGTGTCCCTCTGAATGGCTCTGAAATGCGCTGTGACACCAACTGCCTGGAGTTAAGCCAAACTTGATTGGTTAAGAGCACAGTACACCACAAGACTGCACTCACTTCAGACAGCACCCACAAGTTCAGAGGTCCCAGATTGCTCTCATTTATAACCAGTTTGGCTACAAGTTTGAGATTTCCCATGCCGCCCCCCCCCCCAATATTTGATGGTTTCATGGGGTGAGTCACAGAACTCTGGAAAGTGCTATACTTAAGATTAAAGTGTTACTATAGCATACGGGTACAAATCAGAACCACTCAAGGGAGAGATGCATGCAGTGACATCTGCACGTGAAGCTCCTGGTGGTGCTCTCTTGGAGACCTGGACAGTGATGGTTCCTCCAGGACATGTTGTGTGACAATATACACTGAGTATTGCCAGCTGGGGAAGCTCACCCTAGCCTTTGGTATGCAAGGTTTTACTGGGGTTTGATTGCATGCTGCCCCATGGCTGAACTTTGCCTCTACCCACTTATGGAAAGTCCAGCTAAGACCTTTAGCATCTGGTTTCTTGGCAGGAAGTTGGGGGCGGGGCTGGGTCAGAATTCATATATTGTGTTGCAAAACATAAATCATGTTTTTTAGACAAAATGATGGCCAAAGCTTTCAGGGATAAAAACACTTATTGGCAGGACATTCTAGGGGCCTGCAGATCACCTCCTGATAGCTAAGGGAAGAAGGAAGACCTCTGATGGGAAATGAATTCTTTATCATACAAGCCCCAAACCATAAGCAGACACAATCTCCCATCTATTCTGAAGGCCTCAGAGCCTGATAAGTGACATAGTGCCAGGTGGGGGCCAGCCCTGCTAGGGAGACCTTCCCAGATCAGACAGGAGCAGGCAGGCTGGGCTTCTACCCTGGGAGGGTCTTCTCCTGCCTTGGATACCTGATAGAGCATATGCCCCTGGAACTATGTGGCGCTGCTTCCCAGAACAGGGAACAGGGTTTCTGGGAGGAGTGAATGAAAGCAGATTTGCCCAATCCTTGTCTGTTGATCTTATTTCCTTGCTTTTTCCTTCATGCTTTTAGGCTTGTTTCCAAACAACCATCCCACATTCTCAAGACCAAGTCTTGATATTGCTTCAGAGTGAATGAAAATTAACTAATTGATTTATTGAGTCAACAAGTATTTTTTGAGTGCCCACTGTGTACAGAGAAGGTACTAAATGTTAGAGATACTATAAGTAAATAAAAAAGAGAATCATGGTCACTGATCTCACAGAGCTTAGATTTGGTTTGGTGAGTACAAGACCATTTTAGAGGTCTTGCCCACCAAGAGAAATATTCTTGGAAAAAGTGGTATCTATGTTAAAACCTAATGAATGAATATAAGCAAATGGTGTGTGTGTGTGTGTGTGTGTGTGTGTGTGTGTGTGTGTGTGTGTGTGTGATGGGAAGTGTCAAGAAGCTGATTAGACAGAGAATACACCAGGCAGATGAAATTGGTGTGAGAAGGGTCAGAAGTTACCTCTGGGCCCTTGGACTTTACCTTGTGATTGAGCTGTCCCAGTACCTGATCTTTTCCAAAGGAGATCTTCCTACAGGTGGCCTTGAGTTGTGGCATGGCCCTCTCCTCACAGGCTGACTCAGGGCCCTCTCTGTTTCAAGATACGTGCCTGACACCACAATTCTTCCTTTGACTTCCTGCACTCTGACATGAACATGCTCCCATTGACTTACTTCTTTACTACGGATACCTTCTCTCTTTGAAGTCATGTAAAGTCTCTCCCATGAAGACTTTCTGGAATAACTACAGACAATACAAATATGTCCACTGCCCCAGGGTACTGATACCGGTATTGTCAATGGCACACGTATTCCATTTAGTTAGTCCCTTGATTGAAAACTGTTTTCTTGTTGGCTGAATTATTTTTTTATAATTTCATATGTATTTATTTCATCAACAAAAATGTTTGCTCAGAAGGGCAAGGAACCTTATTTCTCCTTATACTTCTGGAATGTAAGAGTAATGACTGCACTGCCAGGGGTGCCCTGAACGGGAGCTGAGCACGCACCCTTAGCCTTGAGTAATGGGGTGTGGAACTGGCCTCACATGCAGAGCGAGGAGGTAGGCCTCACCTTCGCTGGGCAAGGAAGTGCAGCTCTGGGATTGGGCTACACCCCCCTGTTTGTTGTAACACAATCTCTTGCCTTATTTGGGTGGAATTTTCTATCAAATGTCTTTCCCCCTAAATAAAAACAGAGGTTCAGGTGTGCTGGCTTTCTTGCCTTGCCTCCCTTATTCCCCTTGCTCTCCAGCATGGGAGCTGAGGTCTCAAAGCCCTTCTGACCCGCTGCCCACCCCCAAAAAGGTATTTCTGTGTTTGTGTTGTCTTTTAGTTGCCAGCCCAATTCATGAGGAGTGACCTTGACTCCATTGCCTGGGTGGATGTGGGACATACTGCTTGCACCACAAATGGGGTGAGAAAGGGGGACACTAAGTGGCAGGTATTTCACACCTTCTGTCCCCCAGTATGCTCAGCTAACAATCTCACTTCTTGCTTCACTAAAAATATAGAAACCATCATGACACATCTTCTCATTCCAAGTGTGCTGTTCTTACGGTGTCTCGATACACACTCTCTGTCTTTCCTCCTGTTGAAAGGACGCACAATCCCTCTGTATCTTAAGGCCAGCCTCTCTGGGTCCTGGACTCTGTCACCTTTGCTGACTCAAAGACTTCATTAAGTCAGGTTCTCTCCTTGGCATTATCTGTTTCTATCTCTCTGCTGGATCATTTAAAAATAATATTTAAATATATTACTATCATCTACACCTCTCTATACCTGATACAATGTCTCTTGTTTGACAGTTTTTATTTCTGTGTCCCAGGGGAAGAAAGGAAATGAGGGCTCTGAGTATGACTGTCACATCATGTGAGTTTCCTTGTATTTTCTCATTGACGTCTTTGTTCTGTCCCTCTCCTCCCTCTTCCAGGATTCTTTAAAAATAGTTATAGTTCATGTTTTATTCTGATTTTGAAGGACTATATAGTCAGAATATATAATGGGTAAAAAGAAAATTTGAAAAAGAAAAAAATCACCTTTTAAGTCAAATATGCCGAGATAAGTTTTGTTAACAACTTGGTGTACTAGATTTATATATGCACATTTACAAAATTGTAGCAATGTGGTCTATTCAGTTTATTTATTATATTTTCCCCACTTAACAACAAGAGTATTTCTAGATCCTTAGCATGACTTTTATGCCCATATTTGTATAGAAATAGCCACGATTTAATTAATCATTCTACTACCGGCAGCTATTTATGTTTTCCCCAATTTTTGATATAATAAAAAGTGCAAAAAATACTTAGTATAATTAATTATGTGCAGGTATGGTTATTTCCTGTGTGCTACATTCCTGGGAATAGAATTAGCGGGAGGAGTGCATAACCTCTTCCTTTGTGTCTCTGTCTTTCTCTTTCTCAAGTGAGGGCGACGCTCAGCATCCAAAATGCATACTCTTTTCATCACTGGACCTTTGTGTCCTCAATCAGAAGCCTTCAGGTGCTCCAAAGCACTCCTTAGTTCTTTAGTTATTGGCCATTGATAACATTTCTTTAAAATCTGTCTTTCTGAATTACAAAAGCGATTCATCTGGCTGTAATCATAATGTAATACAGAGATGGGTAAAAGAAGGAATTCAGCCTCCATTGTTCCTCTACCCTCCTCCTTCTTCTGCCAGTTGTGCACTCCTGCAGTAGCCAGAGATGCAAGCCCATGCACAACTCCCTGTAGACTTTTATGTAAATAGGTTTTGTTTTGTTTTGCTCTTGTGGATAATTGATTCTTATTGTAAGCAGTATTTTTCACCTTTTCTTCTCTAATATATCATAAACAACCTTCCAGTCCAATGCACAGAGATCTAATGTATTTGTATTTTTTTAATGCGTACATGATAATCATGATATTGCAGATTGGTTGCTATTGCTGGGTCAGCAATTTAGGTCAACTGGGCATTTCTTCTAATCTTGGATAGACTCTCATGCATCTGAAGTTAACTTTAGTTCAGTTGCAGGTCAACTTTATTGATGTTGGTTGATCTTTCTAATATGTCCAGGGCTTCAGGGAACTGGGCTAAATTGATATTTGTCCATGTTATCTCTTTTTCAGGAGTCTATCCTGGGTTATCCACACAGTAAAATCAGAGATCCCAACAGCAGGCATATGAATGCAAGGTGTCTGCCTGGTGTGTTGGTGCATGTCTGTAATCCCAGCTACTCAGAAGACTGAGGAAGGAGGATTGCAAATTCAAGTCCAGCCTTAGCAATGTAGTGAGACCCTGCCTCAAAATCAAAAATAAAAAAAAGCTGGGGTTGTAGTTTAGTAGTAGACACTCCTGGATTCAGTTCTTGCAGAGAGAGAGAGAGAGAGAAAGAGAGAGAGAGAGAGAGAGAGAGAGAGAGAGAGAGAGAGAGAGAAAGAGAGAGAGAGAGAGAGAGAGAGAGAGAGAGAGAGAGAGAAGGGGGGTGAATACGCAAGGTCTCCTAAGATGTGGGTTTAGAATTTTTACCCTGTCACTCTGCCACTTTGTATTGGCCAAAGCAAGTCACAAAATCAGCCCAGATTTAAGGGATGAAGAAATGGATACCACCTCTTCATAGAAGAGTGGTAAAGTCATGTTACAAAGTGCGCAGATTCAGGGAGGCACATAAAATTGTGATTTTAATTTATTTTTTTTTGCAATCTACCATATATGGATATTCCATTATTTAGCCCATTAGTCTACTGGTGGGAATTCAACCTTTCTAGGGCATTTAGTAAATATTGATTAATTGACATCCAAAAAGTTTGCCTTAGTTAACACATTCATTAGCAGTGTATAACATGTTTCATCTCATCCCTCCAAAGGGATGGGATGTCAATTTGTTACACAGAAGTGCTATATCTTTACTACTTGATTTTGTATTTTGTTAATTAGTAGTGAGATTGAATTTATTTTCAAATATTTATTAGTCATTTTATTTCTTTTTTAAACTGTTAATTGCCTTTTAGAGTAATTTTTCTACTTTTCAATTGAGCTGTTAAAATTTCGTATTTATAAATGCTCTTTGTTTTTTTAGGACATAGCCAAGTCTGTTGTAAAAGGACAAGAACTCAGATTGTTCTAGAGCCACCAACCCAATGATGTCTGCTATTTAGGGTAGCTAAGCTGTTCCTAGGGAAAAATCGTGCTTACAACATAACAAGAATAAATTTTGGCAGAACTCTGCCATAGCTATTTCTCCAAGGAGACTTTTCTTGCCTTTCATGAGTAACATTAGGATCAATTTTCTTATTTTTCATTTTTACAAGGGAGAAACCTGTACATGAAAAAAAATAATGGAGAGGTTTAAAAGTGCTAAGGTACAGAACCAGGACACTTCATCTTTTCATGACATTTTAGGGATATAAATTCAATTTCCTGTAAGCACAACACAAGGTTAGATGCTGCTGCTTGTGGTAAAATATGAATCAGACAAAGTTCGTGACAGAAAATTTAGAGTCTAGTACAGTTTATGTGCTGCTGAGTTCTATAAGGACTCTGAGAATTCACAGGCACACCAGGCATTACCTAAGCACTGAGTAAACATCAACAATAGCCATAATTATAGCTCATATTTATTGAATGCTTTCACTATGACGGACACCATGTTTCTTTTATACATTTTTGTCCTTCTATGCTAAATATTTACATGGATGTATTATTATTAGTTAAAAGAAAACAAAATAAATTTATTTAAAGTACCGTATTTATAGTCCTTTTTTTCAAACAACAAATATTGAAAATCCATTACTATTGAAAAAATTTTTGGCTTTAAAAAGGAGTTCTCCATTTTCAAAAAGGTTGGGACCCACCCACCAACAGGTAGGGCTTGGGACAGAACAACCCTTTTACTGAGGATTGATACAAGGTTAATTTTGTGTGTGTGTGTGTGTATGTGTGTGTGTGTGTGCAGGATTAACTCAGGATTAATTTGAAATTCAGCTATTTAATCACCAACCTTAATCTCAGTTCCTGGACTGTAACCAGAATCTACCTGCTGGTCTCATTTTGGGGCCCATTTTCAGTTCCCAGGCCTGTAGGAGGAGCAGGAATCCTGCTGGAGGATCCCTGGGTCTTCATCACAGTTGTCTCTGGAGACTGCTGGCTGGGTACCTGTGGCTCATTCAGTGACTACAGATTTTACAGTGACTACAGCTACTATCCACTCTTTAATAGTAAAACAAACACACAAACAAAACACCTGGTCATCGGCACTGTCCCTCCGTTTTTGCCCCGTCCTCATTGCTCACCTACAACCTCTGAACTGCAGGGCACAGGAAACCAACCAAGGAGCTCCTTAGAGCTCAGCCATGTCCTCCACCTCTCACTCCTGGTGGCGTATAGGGGCTTAGAAAGTATCCTTGATGTAACTATGGAAAATGGGGGAAAAAAAGAGAGATTTGCCTCCCATTTGGGAGTTTTCAAGGGCTTTTGAAGTTGAGAAGGCACTGAGTAAATCTGAAAGTAAGTCAGACAGAAGATATTGTATTTCAAATAGATATTGCATTGTGTTTTAAAGTAATTCTGTTAGTCATCTTATTTTTTTTTACAATCATTTTTATAATAAAGAATGCCTTTAGCTATGTTCCTGATTTTAATACAAACTTCATAGTCCTTTTTATTGATTGAGTACATTAGACCTCAATCAGAAATTTTACATTTAGCTATTTACCAATTGAGGAGTCACAAGGTCAGTAACTCAGAGCAGCTCCTCATAGTAAACCAGTTAACAATTACAAAGAGTTTTCACAGTGTTCTCTAACAGAGATCTAATGAGTGAGGTGTCTGCAACATTTCTAGTTAACGGTCTTTGGAACTATCAGGATGCTCTTTACAATATTATAGGTAAGATCTTTGCTCATTTTAGTTAATAGAGGCAAGTAGAAAACTTATTATCATATGATAGAGAGTGTGAATTTAGCTTACATTTTATGTTAGCTGGCATAGAAGTATATATTAACTACTCTTACCTGCCTACATGTAAATATAACTGGTGTTATTGGAAAACTTACTCTGTGCCAGGATTCGGAGTGTGTGAAAATAAATATTGTCATCTATGGAAAGCTCAAAGAGTAACTATTGACTACTATGCCACTTGTTCAACTCCAGGGCTGCAAAGGCCCCTGTGTTTTCTCTCCCCAAAGAACTTGGAAGACTCCATGGAGATGAATTTGGACATTTTATTACTCATGTGCTCCTCCGAGTTAGCAGACCAGACAAAACTAAGGGTTGCTCTGTGCCTACAGGTAGGGGGAGCACAGGGGTGGTTTGCATGCCCGTTGCACAGGTGGATTTCTTCAGACGTTTTGAGGACACTCTTTGACTTCACAACCAAGGTTACTCTGCTTTGATCCTCACCCAAAGATTGGGGACCAGGAAAGTGGCCTGTTTCCCCTCTCCATTCCCTTCATTGTCAAGATCTTTGGAGTCCCTCTTATCTCACTGTATAGAATAACAGGTCTTTCTGGGCACTGACTAGTGTTTACCCCAAACCACTAAAAACAAAGAGACCAATGAAGTATGGAGAAATCAAATAATTTGTTCAAGGTCGCAGAGCTAAAACACAAGGGATCAGAAACTGGCCAATTTGGCTAAATAGCCTGTACTTTCCCCCTCTGTCCTACACTGCTATTTTATTCCATCAAACAAAGGCTTCTTACTAATCCAGTGTTTTTCAGTCCTAAAAGTCCTTGAACAATAACCCTAAAATTTCTTTAGTGTTTCATGAAAAAGAAATATGATATTTAGTTTTAACTTGACTTTTAATCAGAGCTGAATCAAAGATATTTGGGGCTCATAAAAATTCATTTCCACAAAGAGCTGCTAGGAGAAAGTACACATCTGTTCACTGGGCCATTATTTCAAAACTTCAAGGGTATGTGCAGGCTGGGTCTTTTCAGCACTCCACTAAAACATAACTCAGTGTGATGAGATCAACGAGCACTTACATTTTAGTAGACAACAATAGGGAAAAAAAAAAAGACTTGGTTTTTCTATTGAGCCAATCTGACTTGCACTGGACGACACCTGCTGATTGATGATGTGCTGGCGTGGGCCAATTCAGTGAAAAAAACACACAGATGTGTACAAACAATATTTGGAAGGGGTGTCTGTTCTCTTTTGAAATGATCCCATTTTGGAGTTAGATTTATGATTTTTTTTAAAAAAAATCGACAATAGTGGCTCCTCTGAGTTTCTAAGAAGGTGCAGAATGAATGTTGGTTAGGCTTTGAAAGTCAATTGTTCAGAAATTCCCAAACATATGCTGGTCAATGAGTTTGATGTCAAAACAGAAATGATGGATAGGGAGGGGGACACTTCTTAAGAGTGCAGCTTGCAATCTAACTCCTTTGAGTGCCCTTAAGGGAGACCAATTGCAAGGCTGGTATTTACTACTGCATTGGACTTAGTTGCACCATTTACATAGTAATGTTTTCAGTTTAACTTGGGAATGTTATTTTAAATCCTATACACGCTGCATATAAACGTGTCCAAATGAGTTATCTTATGTGTTTACTGTTTCTCAATGTTTGTTTATGTGCCTATTTGAAATTGCCATTTGCCAATCACTGCTTTCCCTGTAATATATTGTCAGCAGGGTCCCTTGACAAGGAACATGGGGCTCCTTGGCTGTCTGTAGTAACACAGTCTCATATTTGAGTCATACACCAGATTCCTTACTAACCCAAGCTATTTCTTTTAGGAAGTGTCCAGGCTAGTGGTTTTCAGCTGTGGAGTTTGGCTTCTTGGTCTTAGAAGCATCATGTAACCCTTGGTAGGCCCAAGGGGGTGTGTGATACATGAGGAAGCCATTGTCACTGGTGAAGGACCCAACTTGATACAGCTCACCTGGTGGATCTAGAGATGTAATTGGTAACATTTTGCGATTTACTCAAATGTAGAACACTGGACTCTTTATTTTCTATAATGACTTAATTCTAGCTCCAATGATTATTTTGACTGGTATCAGAAAACTTACTTGAAGCAAATATTTGGATTTACTCATTTAAATCATGATTTTTTTTCCCCCAAGTCAATTCAAGAATTTCTCCATCAGTACTGATTTCCCCACTCCCTCTGCTTGGGGTGACTTTCGAGTTTTAGAGGCTTTAAATGGTATCCCGGCATTAGTTGGGGGCACCTTGCCTGACTGGCATCCTGAGGTGCAGTGGTTCAGGTCTGCTCTGGGACATTATTATTCCTTCATGTCCAGATGTCTGAGATCCTATTGATCTACTTGCTCTGTGTCCTTTTTATCATACTACTGGGACCCTTCTAGATCCACCAAGACTCTCTCAGTTAATTATCATGTTCTTTGTGTGCATGTGAAAATTCAGCTGCCTAACACCAGTTTGGCAGAACGTGATGTCTTGTGTTCTCTGGGCCTATTGCATTACTGCCCAGGTGGAAATTTGCAAGGATAATGTCATTCAGGTTTTCTAGTCTTCAGTGCCCTTACCCTCAGATTCCTAAAAAGCCTATTTGCAAGCTACACTATTGCCTCTTCTCACTCCACTGCTGGGGTTGTGGAGGCGGGACACAGGGATATTCATCAGTCTTACCTCCTTTTGTCTCTGTCACCCTAGGAATTTCCACAGATCAAGATATTCGCATTAAATCTAAGGTTGCATAATTGGTCTCTGTATTAACCTATATTCTAAGAGAACTTTTAAAGGTCTAATCTTATAGAGGCTTTCAATGGTATCCTGGCATTGGTTGGGGACACCTTTTAAAGGTCTAATCTTTTAGACCTTTAAAAGATTCCTCTTTTTGTGGTACTGGGGATTGATCCCAGGCCTTATGCATGTTAGGTAAGTGCTCTACCACAGAGCTACATCCCCAGACCAGGTAAACAAAGTTCTTTGTGGAGTTTCATTATGTAGATGTTCAAGCTCAGGGATGCAAAAGTTCCAGCATATAGTTTATGGATCTCAAAGAAAGAAATTGGAGGACTCAATTAAGGGAGTTTAGACATTTTATTACTCATGCTATGGACTATGATAAAATGGAGGACTGTTCTGTGCCTGCATTCAGGCAAAATATTCCCAGGGGCAAATTGACGACAACCACACATATGGGTTTCCTCAGGTGTTTCATGAGGACATGACTTGACTTTAGAACCAAGTTTGTTCTGCTTTGATCCTCACCTGAAGATTGGAGATAAGGCAAGTGGCCAGTTTCCCTCCTCCTTACCCTCCATTCTTGGGAGTCCTTTTTAGTTTACCTTCAGGAACAACAAGCCTTCTAGGCACTGACTTGTGCTTATCCCAACAGTGGCCATGATTGCTTGATTGCCTACGTGGTTGAACCCTAATGATGGTTGGTCCTTGTGGCATGTCCAGTCCTTCCACCCTAAAACCACCTGGTGTGGCTAGCCCATGTTGAGTTGTCTTGTTAGCAGAAACTGTCAGGAGTGTCCAGAGGCCCACCATCATGATGAAGTTACCCTACTCAGGAAATTTCAAAGCTTTAGAGGTACCCCTGGAGCTGGTAGAAAGGCCAGAACTATCTTTGGGGAAGAAATCCTTACTACACATTAGTAGAAGAACCAGCATATCTCAATGTCAGTTATATAAATTTTCCCATTGTCCTTCAGAGCCTGGCTTACTATAACCACTTATCTCAGCCTGATAGAGGTTTGACGGTGACTGGTCCAGCACTGCTGCTGTGACCACTCTGCATGTAGAAATCCTCACTGCTTCACATGCTCTAGCATTCCTCAGGCAGTTAGGTTACAGGGATCCACACTTGAGGGACATGGACACCCAACAAGAAGTAAGATACATGTCTCATGGCTCAGATTCATTGATTCATCAACTTTTTTTAAAAAAATGTGCTTTTGTGATGGAGACTGTTCTGAACTCAGAGCGTTTGGTGAAGCTTAGAGGTTAATGTGCAAGACAGATATCATACAGATAATCTCACAGGAATACATAGACATGATGAGACCTACAAAGAACATTTCAGGGTTCTTTGAAACAGTAAAACAGGAGGAACCAAATTTAGATTGGAGGAGGAATGGTTCATTGAGGAAGTGACATTTAATTCAAGATTTAAAGAAGGTAAATATTAGCCAAGTAACTGGAAACACTGATTTGATTTTAGCTGGTAAGAATAGCTGTTTTGAACTGCTTTCCCACTGCTGCCAAATGAGGAAAATGTTCCCTAATTAATCCTGAAATTCAAAGGCCCTTTATATAATGTCCTTACTGCCTGTGGGGGTTAAAAAGAAACTTAGGGACATAACTTAGAGATAAGGCAAGAGGCCAGTTTCACTCCTTGGTGAAGTTGTGAAGAAACACTCAAAGAGAAGGAAGCTTTGTAAAGTTTTCAGCTTATCTCATGCCTGTTTCCAAAGCAATTGAAAGTTCTCTCCATTTCTTAGGAATCTGGTGCCTATGGGATCTGGCTCGTAGATCCTCTGTGCTTTCATTCCATGATGCCCTGGGACCACCATCAAGACTGGCTTTATTCTTTTTCACAGTCACAGTTTTTCCAAGCCTAGGGAGCAGAAGTCATTCTGGAACATTATGAACTGTTCCCTGTTGAGATGAGCCAAGTGTGCCACAATGGAAAGGTCACCTAGCTCTGACACTCAGTTTAAAGCGTACTGGAATGAAAGCCACGGCAGGCCTCAGACTAAACACTGCGAGATGCCTGAGTATTAAATGATGTTTCCTCTAATGTTGGACATTGAGGTTTCTCTTTCTCTCCACTTTTTTGGGGGATATGTGTGGGGGAGGGTATTAAACTCAGGGGTACTTTACTACTGAGTCATATTCCCATCCCATTTATTTATTTTAAAACTTTGAGATAGGGTCTTGCTGAGTTATTTAGGGCCTTTCTGAGGCTGGCCTCCAATTTATGATTCTCAGCCTCCTGAGTCACTGAGATTTCAGTTGTGTGGCACCGTATCTGGCTTCTCTTCACTCTTGAACAAATCGATACAAAGGCATTGCTGGCTGTGGGCATCTTTACACCCGAGAGTTTGTTTTTGTGTAATTCTATCTTCCACACAGTAAGGCTGAACTGAACCATCTCTGAACCATCTTTGTGTTGACTCTTTGAGGACATTTTGTTCCTCTTTGTATTTTATCTTGTAATCTTATTGGATGAAAAAAAGGGTTGATTTTCAGGAAGGACTAAAGGACCCCCACATACAACTTTTTTCATAAGAACAATGTTTTACTTTTCCCTCTCTGTTAGGACCAGCATCTCCTGTGTCTTCCCTCTTTGATAATTTCATCTGGAGCCTCCAACCTCAGAGCTTTTGACTTCCTTTCCCTAAGTAGCTCAGGAGTGTTCAGTACTTCTTAAAAATAGACAAGTAGGAACATGTATCACCAATAGGAGGCTGCTGTTGGTAGTTACTGGGACAGATACCCAGACCAAGACCTATAAAGCAGTCTTGAAAGCAGACAGGAAGGGTTGCATGTCCTTCCACTGTGTGTCCTCTCTATTCTTTGGGAAGAAAGGCCATGTCTTAGCATGGATTTCCTTAAATATAGTCTGAGCAAAGGTGTGCATGAAGGGCGTGTATTGGGGAATAATTCCAGGGAGCAGGAGTGAGGGATCAGGGAGTAGAATTGGACAGTGAGGAACGCCAGTTCAGTGGTGTATGATGCAACTGGCCACCCTTGTGTGTGGTGGTGCTTGATCCTACTACGACCTTCTGAAGAGTCTTAGGAATGTGTCTCGGCCTCTTCCCCTCCATGGGGGAAAGGAGAGTGGCATCTTGAAGGTGAAACCATTTACTTATTTATTTTCCCTATTGTTCCAAAGTGGCCCCAATGTACTCATCTCCCGTTACTCTTTCTCTTTTCACTCCCTTTCCTTCTTTCTTCTTGTCCTGGAAATATAAGATCCAAGATGTAAGAAAGCCAATGATGTGAAAGACATTCTGGAATAGCTTTTATACATCAAGCTCAAAGAGCAATCAGTTCACACAGGGCAAAGGTCAGAGTTCAAGGGAAAGGGAATCTAAGAGAAAAAAAAGGAATTATTAATATATTTGATGTACTTGAAGCATTTGGGAGAAATTATTAGTAAGTATTTTCAAGAATCTGTTGAAAACTTAGAAAAATAGGGAGTTGATATAGAACAAATGAAAAAAAAATGAGGCAATTACTGACTTTTTTTTTTTTTTAAAAAAAGTTGTGCCAGGAAGGAAATATAACCATAGTTCTCATGTTGACTGGACAGTGACAATATTTACTGGCCTATAATCATACATACAGTGATTTAACCCAATTGTGATGTGACTATGTTGGGAAGGTAAGAATAGTGGTGTGCTACTAGAGAAGGAAGTCAGTAAGTAATATCTAATGTTGATAAGTCAAAGATATGATTATATTACTTAGGAATTGCTAAAATGGAGTTGGATTAGAAGGTAGGGGAAAGCATGGTACTGCTATTTTTTTTTTTCCCCGCAGAGTGATGAGGGAACAGACCTTTGTAGCTCTCTGGGCATTTTATATATGATCAGTCAGTATTTTGATTTTAAAATAAAAGGCCTTAATTATAATTTTATATATGTGATTTAGTTTGTTGTAAATAAGATAGGATAAATATATAGTAGAATAGGCAGACACTTAAGAAAATGAGCCCCATAAAGGCTTCTCTAAATGTAAAGATCAATCCATGAGATTAACCTCTAGAAGCATCCAAACATTCCAGCCAATTACTTGGTCTCTGGTGGCAGGAAAAGGGAGGCAAGACAGACCTGAATGAAGGTACAGACTTAAGGATGAACCAATCAGAAGGTTTTGGGCTGAAGTAATAATCTTAACACCTTTCCAATGTCTGGTTAGCACAGAGTTTGACCAATAACCTTGGTCCTTTTCCAGTACCTGATTTACATAGGTATTGATCAATGCCCCTACCCAGTAACTATATAAGCCCCTAGACTAGTACAGTTAAGTGGCAATCTTTATCTGGTCCCCTCTCACCTTGTGGGAGCTGTCTCTTTTCTTTACACTTGAATAAATCCTTCTTTTTAAATGCTCACTCTTCCTTACTTGTGGATTTCATTCTTTGAATTTGTGAGATGAGAACCCAGGAGGAAGGCACTGGTGGGAGGTTGGGGTCTGCTGTGACACTACAGCAGCAGAGGCTGAAAATTTGGTTTCTGAAGAGCAACGATAACAGCAGTACTTATATTTCAGCATGAGAATTACACTGGGATTGGGAATAACACTCACGGTTATAAATGTTGAGACCCATTGATTTAGATTCACTGGGTTTGATTGTTTGTTTCATGAATTTCCACAAATGCAAGTTTCCATTAGGTAACCTCTGTGTAAGATAAACTTAGAACCTATATATATATTTTTTCCCAAAGCATCCATGGAACTCCCCAGCACCAACTCTCACCAGAACTTTATCTCTATACCACAAACCACACCACAGAATCAACCTTCTACCATGTTTCCTAAAGAAATTCTATATTTTTTCTGTTTTACTTATTATTAAGAAAGGCCAACTGCTGGGCATCAGTAGGAAAGAATTTAGCAATAAAATAATAAAGTACTTCTTAATTTATTTCTTACTTTTCTCAAGAATTAAGGTATTAGCTCAGCATGACTAGCACACTCGTGGTGAAATTAAATCTATTGCTAATAATAGACACCGTTATATAATGCTTTATATAACATGTGCAAGGGGCCCTGTTAAGCCCTTTTCATATATTACTACAGTAAGCCTCACAGTTAGGGTTAGGTATTGTGATTGACACTGTTTCATTTTTTACTTGAGGAAAACCCTGAGGTACAGAGAAGTTCAGTCACTTGGTCAAGATCATTCAATTAGTAAGTGGCAGAACCAGGATTTTGACACCCTGGCAGTTTGGCTCTAGAAACTGTAGATTCTACTTCCAACATAAAAATCACACATTGTCCTGGTTTAACATAATTGGTGATCTTGCTGTAGGAATCAGAGATGGTCTAGAATGGGAAAGCATTGTTATTTAAAAAAATTTAAAAAACTTCCGTCAGCTGTTCAAGTATAGAGACAGACAAGAGTAAGAAAGGAGGCTTTAACTGTGGGGTTTGGGTATGGGCTGCAGGTGCCTGGGGAGCACTGTGCCCCACAGCACAGAGGTAGGTGGCAGAGTCTCTGGGCTGGGACGATTCGATGTGCAGGGAGCTTTGACTTTCCTTTGTGCTTATTGTGGCACTCATTCTTCCGTTCTTCTTCATCTGTAAGCTCAGTACAAACAAGGAGACTGTGCCTCCTCCAGGATTCTGTTGCAACCAGTGTAAGGTGGTCATTCCTGTGGAGTAGCTGCAGTTGAGGATGATAAATTCTCCTTCCTGGGCACTCAGGTACTGAGGACTTTGCTCCACTTCGTTTTTGCCACTTACACCTGTTCTCAAAGACATCATCAAACACAGAATATCACCATTACTGCAGTATCTCTACACATTTCTTTACACACTTGCCAGAAGATACTCCAGATCAGTCACTTGGAGTCCCTGCTCCCCCTCCTCAGAATTTTGAAAACCTCTCCCTTTTCTCTTCTTGTTCTCATGTCCAGGAACTCCCCAACCTACAGCTGAGCCGAAGCCACAGAACAGCCAATGAAATTTGCAGGTTAATCCCCATTATTACTGTGGCTGAAGCTCACAGACGTCTTGGTAAGAGAATCTGGGAAGAAATTCTAGTTGGTCAAATGAGCCTTATTATTATAGCTTTTCTATGTTTACTGTAGAAATCAAAGGGGATTCCCAGCCCATCAGAGACAAGAGAAATATACATGCATGCACTATTCCACTATTTATAGGGGAACCAGCCATGATTTTTAAAATACAGTGCCCACATTGCCATCTGGTGGCAAGCTGCATAACCATTTATTAAGTAGGTCAAATATTCTGATATAAAAAACACCCCCCCCAAAAAAAACAAACCATCACCAACAAAAAGACACATATAGAACCAAACTTAGCATCACCCAAATAGAATTCCTAGAAACTGGGGTAAGGTGTGGGAATAGAGGTCTAGTGATTCTTTGATGTCAACCAGCTATGCTAGATAACTGAGAGTAGATAGCATTTTATATCTTTAAAAACTCAAGGACAGGGTTGTTCTCTTTTTTAAAGTTACACTAATAAATAATTGGTTTCTTCATATGTACTCCTGTTTCTCCACATGATATGATTTCAGACTTCTTTAATTTTATGTTTCTTTTTGGACTTGTTACAGTTTGTTCACGTCTCTTCAAACATGTTTCAAATGTTCTAATCCTGTCAGAATGTCACTTTTTTCCCCCTGTGGTTTTCACTTGTCTGTGATGTCCATGATTGGGTGGTTTCATCACACTGGTTAATTATTTTGAACTTATAGTAATTTTCCCCCTTTGAGATTCCTCCCATCCCATATGGGTGGAATGGATATGCCCTTTCAGAGAATCTAGACCTCCTTTTCCTGGTAATAGCTTATTAGATCTGGGTACATACCTGCCCATAAATCTGGACTGGAGGTATAGAAACAGTTGTTATACCCAGGGCCTTGGTGCATGCCTGTAATCCCAGCTACTGGGGAGGCTGAAGCAGAAGGATTGCAAATCCAAGGCCAGGCTGGGAAACTTAGAGACACTATGTCTCAAAATAAAATAAGAGGGAAGAAAGAAGATGTAGCTCTGTAGTAGAGCATCCCTATTTGATCTTCAGTACTGAAAAACCCAAACCAAGCCAAACCAAACCAAACCAACCAACCAACCAACCAACCAAACAACAACAATAACAACAAAAGAAACAGTAGGTCAGTGGTATTTTGTCACTAGAGCTAAAAAACCCTGTGGGGTTTGAACCAGAGTAATTCCTTGGCAAATGAAAGCTAGTTTACTGGGTAGAATATGACAGGCTTATATTGGAATATGGTCTCCCAAAGAAGAACTGATTATACATTTAGAGAGGAGTAGCTTCAGAAAGAATAGGCAATTGATGATTTTCTTCTTCTGTGAGACATAGCTGTATTTTTTTTTACAAATGGATTTTATGACATTCCCAGTATGCTTTCAGAAAAATCTTCTTATCCTTGAGCTAGTTTAGATGGGTTACACAAAAAATACTGTAAATTCAGGGTCCCTTGTTCCCTTGTTCCTTATATTGCAATTGATTTTTATAAAACTCTGGCATATATCTTTATCTCTATTAAATTTAATTTCAGCTGTTTCGATCCATCTTTCTGGTTTGTCAAAATGATTTTCAGTCTGTAATTTATGATATAAATAAACATATTAGCTACCAATCTCAAGTTGGTGCTATTTCATGTTTGATGGGCATATCTTATGTGAGTTTACATCTAATGACTGTGGACAGCTCAGGATGTGCAACAACAACAACAGCAACAACAACAACAAAATGTTCTTTAAATAAAGTCTTTATATATGGCTTTTTTTTTCTTTTTTGTGGAGGTGGGAGTGCTGGGTTTGAACTCGGGGCCCTGGGCACACTAAGCGTGTGCTCACCGCTCAGTTACATCCTCAGCCCCTGTTTGTGCCCCCTTTTCTCACCTGAAGATCCATCACCTGCAATATTATGTGAAATGACAAGTGGAAAGAGAACATGGTTTGGAACCAAATGGATTTATGTTTGAGTCTTACTAGATACTGATTTTGAGAAGTTACCACAACAGTCTAGTGCTCAGCATTCTCTTCTCCAAAACAGGCATAGTAATGCCACACTTGTAGTTTTGGGGATGAGGTTTTCTGACAATATTGAGAGTTAACCAAAGGCAATGGTTAGGACTGTAGGCTTCTGACTGGTCTACCTGTATCTATAAGCCAGCTCTCCTCTTTCCTGAATCTGTGTTCTTGTGCAAGTTAGTTAATTTCTCTATATGTAAGTTTCCTTGCTTTAAGGGAATCATTTCATGAAGTCAGGGTGAAGATGAAATGAATCAATGTATGCAAGACACAACAATACTTCATATGTATGAAGCACTTGATGAATGCTAGCTATTATTATGGATAGTGCAGTAGGGCCTGTGATAAATATATCACTCAACAAATGATACATGATATTATTTAAAACATTTTTTTTCCCTAATGACATAGTGAGAAGGAAAGTTGTCAAGTGTTTCAGCACATTTGAGACAATTTAAATCCATGGAAACTTCTTAAATTTAAAAACCTTGTTTTAAAAATGTCTTTAGTGAATGCATTCTGGCTCACAGTGATCTTTGCATCATTTTCTGGGATCTCACAGGTCATGTGTTAAAAATATACTTGAGAATTTTTTTTGTTGTTGTTGTTGGAAGCTAAGTGTGGTGGCCCATGCCTGGAATCTCAGCAATTCGGGAGACTAAGGCAAGTGGAGCACAAATTCAAGGCCAGCCTTGGCAACTTATTGAGACCCTGTTTCAAAATAAAATATAAAAAGGGATGGGGATGTGGCTCAGTGCCTAAGTGCCCATGGGTTCAAACCAGTACCAAAAGCAAAAACTAAAAACAAAAGCAATAAAAGAATGCTATTGTTGGTTGTCAATCTATCTTTTCAGGGGCAGGGGTTGTGGCTCAGTGGTAGTACACTTGCCTGGCATGTGTGAGGCCCTGGGTTTGATTCTCAGCATCACATATAAATGTCTATCAACAACTAAATTTTTTTTTAAAAAAATCTATCTTTTCAGTCTTCATGGGTCTGGCATTTTCTTCATTCCCATAGGTTTTCAGAGATTTTGATCAATGTCTCTCAGATCATGCCTGAAAACTCTTTTTGTATTTTGGGAATTAATTTAAATTTAAATGATCCAGATGACTTGATCATTTTGAAAACATCTAAGTTCTCTCATAGTATCTTTTCATCTGTCATGATTTTCTGTTTCTGCCTTTTACTTTTTCATTTTGAAAATTATTCTACTTGATGGAGAATAGAGGATGAAATCAAGGGCTGAGATAAGACACCTTTTCTCTTTCTCTGCCATCAGGATTATATTTTCCTTAATATGTAAATCAGCCTCCCCCACCCCACCCTCCACTTTCCTCCAAATTGTTCGAAAATGCCATTTGTGTTGTGCTTCACATTTTCTTTAGGCTTTAGCTTTATTCTGCATTTTCACTTTTTAATGCTTCCCTTGAAGGCTCATGTCATCTCTACTATTCCCCTTTATCTATGTGTCAATCAATATTTTTATACTTTTTAGTTAGAATCTGTGTTAGTTCCACCTCCCTGTGCTGTTATAGGTTTCCTTAGATGATGTTATCGTTCATATCATTGTTGGAATCATTTGCAATGGAAGAGTAAACATTTAATGTTTTGGGAACGACTCATTCTAGTAGTTACAACCATGTTTTAAGTTTTGGTTATCTTCTTTCTGCTGAGATAAAATTCACAAAACATAAAACTTGCCATTTTAACAATGTTGAAGTATATGACTTGGTACCCTTCAGTACATTTGCAATGCTGTACAACCCTCACCACCATCTAGTTCCAGAAAGCTAACATCCTCCTCCTAGGAAACTCCATACTTATTAAGCAGTCTGCTTCTGACTCTATGCATTTACCTATTCTGGAAATTTCATGTAAATGAATTGTCTAACAAGGGTTCTGTCATTTGGCTTCTTTTCACTCAGCATGTTTTTGAGTGCTGTTTCAGTAGCATTCTTCCATAGCATGTGTAAGTGTTTTATTCATTTTCATGACCGAATAATATTTCACCACATGGATAGACTACATTTTGTTTTCTCCATTTGGATTACTTCCACTTTTTGTCTACTATGAATTATGTTGTTTTGAAGATTCACATGCATGTTTTTGTGTGGACTTATATGTCTCGAGTAGCTTTTAGGACTGGAATTCTTAGCCAAATGATAACTCTATGTTTCACATTTTGAGGTCCTGCCATATCGCTTGCCAACGAGGCAGCATCATTTTACATTTCCACTGGCAATGAACGAGGTTCTAATTTCTACACTCCCTTAATAACACTTGCTATCTTTTAAAAAAATGTTGTAGCATTCTACTTAGTGTGAAGTGGTCTCTTGTGATTTTGATTAGCCTTTGTTGAATGGCTAATGATGAGTGCCTTTTTTGAGGGGGGGATTTATTTTTTTAAATTTGTTTTAATTAGTTATACAAGACAGTAGAATAGATGGGATATAATTTCTCATTATTCTGAGTGTACATGTTGCAGAATCATATTGATCATGCAGTCACATTTATACATACAGCAATAATGTCTGTTTCATTTTACTCTCTTTCCTGGTCTCACAATCCCTCCTCTTCCCTCCCATCACTTCCTTCTACCTAATCTAAGGTAATGCTATTCTTCCCTAGTGTCTCCTGCCTTATTGTGCATTATCATTTGCATATTAAAGAAAACATTTGGCCTTTGGTTTTGTGGGATTGGCTTATTTCACTTAGCATGAACTCCAACTCCAACCATTTACTGGCAAATGCCATAATTTCACTCTTCTTTAAAGCTGAGAAATATTCCATATATTCCATTGACTATATATATATATACACACCACATTTCATGTTCTTATTAGCTATTCATAATCTTCTTTGAAGACTTTTCTTTCTTTCTTTCTTTCTCTCTTTATTTTTCTCTCAGTGCTGGCGATTGAACCCAAGGCCTCATGCATGTTAGGCAAGAGCTCTGCTACTGAACTACATCCCCAACCCTTTTTATTTATTTATTTTTTGAGACAGTGTTGTCCAGTCTGGCCTGGAATTTGTGATCCTCCTGCTTCAGTCACAGGAGTAGGTGGGATTATAGTCACATGCCATCACACGTGGTGATAAATGCCTATTTAAATGCTTTGCTCATGGTTTAATTGTGCTAACTGTTTTTTATTTTTTTTTATTATTGTGTTGTAAAAATTCCTTATATGTTCTGGACACAAGTACCTTACCATGCTTGCCTTGCCCAGTAGCCTAGTAGTATGTGCAAAGCGCTGGCCTCTCTTGCCAGTACTAAAAAATAAAAATAAATGCAAATAAATAAAACAAAAATTCCTTGCT